>NC_139593.1:17413806-18026306 GCF_946808225.1 Silurus aristotelis
TCCACTGACCTGCTGCCTGACTTTGTGGGCCCTTATGACGTCCCTTCCTAATAGAAGTATTATCTCTGCTTCTGCTTCCATTTCTGGAATGTGCTTAGCAATATGCCGGAGATGAGGCTGGTGAAGAACTGCACTCGGTGTTGGGATCTCAGACCGGTTATTCAAAATCTCATGACACTCAATGAGTGGAGGAAGAGAGATGAGAACTCTTCCATTCAGTGACTCAATTTGGAATCCTTCTGCTTTCTTGCCAGATGTCTCAACAATGCCGGAGCAAGTTCTGAGATGATATGAGAATTGTTCACTCTCCACGTTAAACAGCTCAAAGAACTCTGGTCTGGCTAATAAACGATTACTTTGGTCGTCCAAAATTACATAAGCTTTGATTGCCATGTCTTTGAAACCCTTGGGGAAAAGCTTTACGAGGCAGATTTTCGAGCATGAGCGGCTCCACTGTCCTGGACCGCAAACCTTTGTGCAGTTTGTACTAACAGCAGTCATGTTAGAAAGATCTTCTTTCTCCCCGCCATCCTCTTGTGATGATGAAGGAGCCCGAGCGGTTTGCGGTGGTGGGCCAGGGTGCATGGCCTCATCGTGACTGTTGCTGCCACATTCTGTGCACTTTACGGAAGACTTACATTCCCTTGCGATGTGAGAAACTAAAGAGCAGCATTTGAAACATATTCCATTCTCTTTGAGGAAGGCTTTTCTGTCGTCGAGAAGTTTGTTTCTGAATGCTTAACAACGTTTCAAGGGGTGTGATTTATTGTGTATCGGACAGCTTTTGTTAGGGTCATCATTAGCTGCACACACATCTGTTTTGTGCACTGAGATAGGTTTGTGGGTACGAAAACTCTTCCCAATGGGTCTATCTGGTTTTGTGGTTACTGTAACGCTGTTTTGGTGCATAAAGCTAGGGTCGTTTCGCTTCTTTGCCTCATAGCACACAAAATTGCAGAAATGCTCAAAGGGGGGAAAGTGACCATGATTTTGTTCTTTGTACCGTGACCCTGAAGTCATCCACTTTTCTTGAAGCCCGTACGGAAGCTTGTCTACAATTGGTCCAATTCCTCGTGAAGTGTCAAGGTACGAAAGACCTGAGAGATAACCATCTTCCTTTGCACCTTGGATTTCCGTAAGCAAATCACCTAGTTCACGTAATTTGTTGTGCTCTTTAGCTGAAATTCTTGGAAAACTGTCCAACCGCTGAAACAGTGACTTTTCAATTATTTCTGGTGCAGCATAACACTCACATAGCCTTTCCCATGCTTTGCGTAAGGCAAGATTAGGGTTGCTGGCATGTACTGAGCGGATGCGCTTCACCTGTTCACCAGGTTCTTTTCCCAGCCATTTTATCATGAGATCCAATTCCTGGGCTGCTGTTAGGTGAACTTCATGAACTGCACTGTTGAATGAGGAATACCATGAACGATAATTCTCAGGCTTATCATCAAATTCGTACAGTCCTGAATTAACAAGGTCTTGTCGTGCTAAATACTGTGCCAGTGGCTCCGCGTGATGTGGTGTGCTAGCTGGAGGAATGTATCGAGGAACATATGACTTTGCATGTGCGTTCATGATGGAGCTTCTTTTCTTATCTTCAGATTTCATCCCACTTGCAGGCACATCAGGTAAGTTTGGTGCAGGTAGATGCAAGATATCTGTTTTCTCGCTCTTTGGCTTGTTGTTATGAAAGAGATCTTTTACAGGTGAATTTCATGTTATGAAGCTCTGCGATGTTATGTTTTGTGAGTCAGTGTGGACTGGAGGAGCGACAGGTAAGGCTGATAAGTTTGAAAATGAAGGCAAACCCTGAAGGTTGGTTTGAGAATTGACATATTCACTGGTACGTTCAATTCTGACTTTCTCCGATTCAGATCCAGCTTCAGCATGCATTGCTAGTTCAGCATCTTCTAGCACTTGTGCCTCCACTGAGGCTGCATCAGCTTCTCGTTGTAGCGTTAACATTTCCAACTCTGTGTTAATTCTAACAGTTTCCAGCTGATTTTGAGCTTCTCGTGTAGCCCTTTCCATTTTCAGTTTAGCTTCTTGGCTGGCATACGTCGCTCTCACTTTAGCGGCTTCGGCTCTGGCTCGAGCGTGAGCTGCGCTTGCTGATGACGCACATGACCTGCTACTCCTAGTGCTGCACACAGACGACTTTCTGCTCCTAGCGTTGCACACAGATGACTTGCTGCTCGTTGCCATATTGATCACTTCAAACATCAACTTGCCTTTTCACTGTAGTGTTCTCGTACAGTGTGTTGGAACTCTGACTAAACACCAAGATAAACCAAGTAGCCAATGAAGACAGAGTCGTAGTAAGGTTGACCATTTACTGTGACCTCCTCATTAACATGTGGTGAAAACTGTAATAAAACATTACATAAAATATTGAATAAAGTACTAAAACATTCAGAGCCTATGTCTTGATAAACACACCATTATAAATAACTAACATCAATTCACTTGTAACAATCACACGAGCTACTAGCATTGCTTGTACACACGTAGCAAACAACAGTTTACAACAACTGATCAAACATCACATTTCCTATCTAAAGAGAGAAAAATCAACTCACGGCATTGCATCTCTGAGGTTTAAAGCTGAAGCAATAATATTTAACGAGAGCAAACTTTCTTCTTGTTTTACATGCTAAACCGGAAAGTTAGAAGGATGGGATCAAACAGGAAGTGACCAAACAGGAAGTGACATCATCCAACGATATTTAACAAATTAAAACCTGAGAATATTAAATGACATGCAAACTGAATACTTAAAGGTTAACTCCCCTTAAAGGACAACACAATGCTTATGAATATGAAAAGTAAAATTTTTGACAATAACTTGTAAAAACTTGATTTGCATTTCACGTTATTCATTAACTTTTTAACAGTTTTTCATGAAATTATTCTGATGAATATGAGAATTTATATTATAGCATATATATATATATATATATATATATATATATATATATATATATATATATATATATATATATATATATATACACAGTGAGGAAAATAAGTATTTGAACACCCTGCTATTTTGCAAGTTCTCCCACTTAGAAATCATGAAGGGGTCTGAAATTGTCACTGAGGTGCATTTCCACTGTGAGAGACATAATCTAAAAGAAAAAGCTGCATAAAGAGGCCTGTCCACCCCATACAATCAGTAAGAATCCAACTACTAACATGGCCAAGACCAAAGAGCTGTCCAAAGACACTAGAGACAAAATTGTACACCTCCACAAGGCTGGAAAGGGCTACGGGGAAATTGCCAAGCAGCTTGGTGAAAAAAGGTCCACTGTTGGAGCAATCATTAGAAAATGGAAGAAGCTAAACATGACAGTCAATCTCCCTCGGACTGGGGCTCCATGCAAGATCTCACCTCGTGGGGTCTCAATGATCCTAAGGAAGGTGAGAAATCAGCCCAGAACTACACGGGAGGAGCTGGTCAACGGCCTGAAAAGAGCTGGGACCACCGTTTCCAAAGTTACTGTTGGTAATACACTACAACGTCATGGTTTGAAATCATGCATGGCACGGAAGGTTCCCCTGCTTAAACCAGCACATGAACAGGCACGTCTTAAGTTTGCCAATGACCATTTGGATGATCCAGAGGAGTAAGTCATGTGGTCAGATGAGACCAAAATAGAACTTTTGGGTCATAATTCCACTAAACATGTTTGAAGGAAGAAGAATGATGAGTACCATCCCAAGAACACCATCCCTACAGTGAAGCATGGGGGTGGTAGCATTATGCTTTGGGGGTGTTTTTCTGCACATGGGACAGGGCGACTGCACTGTATTAAGGAAAGGATGACAGGGGCCATGTATTGCGAGATTTTGGGGAACAACCTCCTTTCCTCAGTTAGAGCATTGAAGATGGGTCGAGGCTGGGTCTTCCAACATGACAATGACCCAAAGCACACAGCCAGGATAACCAAGGAGTGGCTCTGTAAGAAGCATATCAAGGTTCTGGCGTGGCCTAGCCAGTCTCCAGACCTAAACCCAATAGAGAATCTTTGGAGGGAGCTCAAAGTCCGTGTTTCTCAGTGACAGGCCAGAAACCTGACTGATCTAGAGAAGATCTGTGTGGAGGAGTGGGCCAAAATCCCTCCTGCAGTGTGTGAAAACCTGGTGAAAAACTACAGGAAACATTTGACCTCTGTAATTGCAAACAAAGGCTACTGTACCAAATATTAACATTGACTTTCTCAGGTGTTCAAATACTTATTTGCAGCTGTATCATACAAATAAATAGTTAAAAAATCATACATTGTGATTTCTGGATTTTTTTTTTAGATTATGTCTCTCACAGTGGACATGCAACTACGATGACAATTTCAGACCCCTCCATGATTGTGGGAGAACTTGCAAAATAGTAGGGTGTTCAAATACTTATTTTCCTCACTGTATATATATATATATATATATATATATATATATATATATATATATATATAATTTTCATATTTTTATTACAAATGGCATTTTTTGCTCAAACCATGTTTTTTCATGTGTGTTTTTTACTATTTTTATGGTAAAAATCAACGTGTTTTTATGAAATTATGTTTATGAATGGGAAATGATAGATTTTAATAAAAACAATCCATCTTTTATAAAAAAAAAAAAAGTCATTATTTTCAAACCATTGTTTATCATATCACGTTTTGCGTTGAATTTTTGCAACTTTTTTCAACGGTTTTCCATGAAAATATGCTTCTGTATATGAAAATGTATATTTTACTAATTAATTTCATATTTGTTTAAAAAGTTATAATTTGTCAAACCATGGTTTGTCATGTGAAAGTTTTTCGTTTACGTATTGCACTTTTTAATGGGTTTT
Source organism: Silurus aristotelis (assembly GCF_946808225.1). Classification (NCBI taxonomy): domain Eukaryota; kingdom Metazoa; phylum Chordata; class Actinopteri; order Siluriformes; family Siluridae; genus Silurus; species Silurus aristotelis. Next base: position 17,418,662 of record NC_139593.1, read on the forward strand.
AATGAAATTATGCTTATGAATATAAAAATTCATATTTTCACAATAACTCTATTACACAATTAACTTTATGAAAAAGTTAAAGTTTTTTATGAAATTATGGTTCTGAATATGAAATGTATTTTTTCAATAAAAACAAAAAAAATTTTCAGATTTGTTTCAAACGGACATTTGCACTTTTTAATCCTTTTTTACTTCAATGATGCTTATGTATATGAAAAGTCATAATTTCACAATATCTTGTAAAAACTTGTCATATCACATTTTCATTGAATTTTTGCACTTTTTTCAGTTTTCATTAAATGATTCCTTTCAATATGAAAATTTATATTTTACCAATTAATTTCCATATTTATATGAGAAAGTCATATTTATGTCAAAACATGGATTATCATTAAAAAGAATTTCGTGCACTTATTGCACTTTTAATTATTTGTGAAATTATGCTTATGAATATCTTCTTCTTCTTCTTCTTCTTCTTTCAGCTGCTCCCATTAGGGGTCACCACAGCGGATCATCCGTCTCCATGCCACTCTGTCCTCTACATCTGCCTCTTTCATACCAACTACCTGCATGTCTTCCCTCACCACATCCATGAACCTCCTCCTTGGCCTTCCTCTTTTCCTCCTACCTGGTGGCTTCATCCTCAGCATTCTTCTACCAATATAATTCATGTCCCTCCTCTGCACATGTCCAAACCATCTCAATCTCGCTTCCCTCACCTTGTCACCAAAACATCCTACAAGGGCTGTCCCTCTAATAAACTCATTTTTAATCTTGTCCATCCTCGTCACTCCCAACGAAAACCTTAACATCTTCAGCTCTGCTACCTCAAGCTCTGCCTCCTGTCTTTTACTCAATGCTTCTGTTTTTAAACCCAACACAGTCTCACCCCACATCGTCACATATCGACGTTGCCTCGTTGCCTCGGATGGCGTCGACATCCGAAGCAGAAGGTACCCCCTTTGCGTCGCTTTTCAACGTAGATGGCCGTCCTATACACTTCAAGGCAAATCCCTAATCTTCGGATTTTGACGCGGCCGGGGGTCAACCAACGAATCTGCCGTATGTGGTGAAAATTTCGTAACATTATTATTTATAATAATATTAACTTGGCTAGATTTATGTATTATCTTGCGAAAAAAAACACAACCCTTAATGTCAGATTTTGACGCACGCAGTGGCTGCAAATCGGTTTTATTTGATAAAAAACGATTTGCCCAGTATATTTGTAATAATGCTTTGATATAACCGTACCAACTAACGAAGTTAAATGATATCGAATTATATTTTCTACTATTTAGTTTTCATTTCTGTTCATACATCCTCCGCCCCAACATAGATCCAAACATACAATCAGAAACTGGACCTAACAGAAACTGCTGTAGAAAATAATAATAATAATAATAATAATAATAATAATAATAATAATAATAATAATAATTACTATTATTATTATTATTATTATTATTATTATAGTAACAACAACCGTAATATTAATAATAATAATAATAATAATAATAATAATAATAATAATAATAATAATAATTGTTCCTGCCTCTTACCCTACTTCACGTTGGCCAATCAGCTACTTCAGCGGTGACACATCATTGCGCATGATGATCCCAAGCACCTTTGCGATTTTCTATTTTCATACGTAAGTATTGGACTCAATCTAGAATTAGATATATTAGATCTTAGTTTATCAAAAACATCAGCTCATGTCATAAAGCTGTTGCTGTTGTTGTTGGGTAATATTTTGGCGCACTGTATGATGTCGTGATATTGAGATGGATATAATATATCCTTATGCTAAATTAAATGTGCGCATGGTGCTATACGTTGGTTAGCCATGGCTTAGGCATTATTGATGACAGCATGTATACACAATCCATACTCGTCAGATGTGTGTTTGTTTATGTGTTGTGTAGTTCAGTTATCAATTCTGTACCGATTTATCTTTCTCTTTTTCAACAGGTTCTTAAATTCAATGTTTCAACTAATAATTAGTAGCTGACTACAAAAGGCACTTTTAAGAGCCACGTTTGTATTGTCATTTTCCCTGTTCTCGTTTTTGTATTGTTCTCTCTCCCTATCTGTTCTCCCCTCTCTTCTCTTAGTGGTGTGTTTGTCCCTGTGCCTTTTGTTTGTTCTGTGCGCCATGTCAGATCCTAAGCTGAACCAGCTCTTGGACGAGATCAACAGTCTTGTCAACCAGGCAGAAGACATGGATGAACTCCAAAGGCTGCATGAGGTCATCAGCATGCAACAAGAGGCATCATCCATCCAGCCTCCAACTGTGAAGTGTATTAAGAGGGACAGTGAAGGGAACATTGTTTATGGGAGGCCAAGATTCTCCAGAAAGCAAGCAGGTAAGACCTTCTTTTCATTCATGTTAATTTAGATCTAGATTTTATCTCTAGATCTATTTTTACCTTTTGGAATGATATATAAACATGTCACTAAGTCATGGGTCTGAATTAGAAAATATATGTTAATATGCGTATAATTCTACATACTTACTATACATACTATAAAGAAAAACAATGCTAAAACTTTGTGTCATTATGTTTTAAAGGCAGTCATGTATGTTTCAAATTCTTAAGATGTTTTTTTCTGCTACAGCTGGAAGGACTGATGATTCCCTTTCCAGTGCTCCGGAAACCAGTGTGGAAATGACTGATGACTTTTCTCACATAAATGCTGGTATGTCCTATATTGTCCCTGCACTGTAAAACAGTATGTTTAATAATAATAGGAATGTAATACACATTCCATATTTGTATGTTAGTACGATAGATAACACAGTTATTACAAACTTCAGAATGAATGTTGTTCAGTGATATACTCTTTTGTCTAATAACCTGTTCTTTTTAAATACTGTCCATTGTTTTAACAGAGACTTTCCTTCAAGAGCTAAAGCGCTCACTGGGTGAAGATTTAGATGACCAAGAAACACCGCAAGCCTCCAGTGATTGGTCAGTAACAAAAAGTCTTGTCTCAGGGTGGTGGGAGAAATTGAGACCCCAGTTGGTGGAAAAAATGGTGGCTAAGCAGCATGTGGCAAGTCCAGTCTGCCAGAAATGTTACCTCAGTCCAGCTATGATCCACTGTTGTGAATGTCGACCACACCCCTTCCTCTGTGCTCGTTGTGACATCAGCATTCACAAGTCTCAAGTCTTCCACAACAGGGACTCAATTACAGACGGTTTCTTTCAGCCATTGCCTCCGACATCCTGTTATGTGGAGAAGGTTCTTACCCAGTGTGGTAAGTTGTAGTTTTTGAGAGTCACATTTTCTCATTTGTTAATTCCAGTTATCACCTGGCAAACTAAAACAATAAATAAATAAATAAATAAATAAATAAATAAATAAATAAATAAATAAATAAATAAATTCTGACCAGGCAATGAAGAATATCTGGTCTTTTAAAGCTTACAGTAAATACATATGTTGGTCTTTATCTTCTATCCTATAACTATTCTCATAAATGTAAATGTGTCTTGTACCCTTGGAGATGCCAGGGAGAATATGTAGCTGTCCTCAGAGTTTAAGTGTCATAACTGGAAAACCCATTTCTGTGGTTACAATGATTGGTAAGGAGAACTTTGGGGATAGGCATCACTTCCGCTAAAGCCTGATCACACCCTATGTCTACACACTATCCATATCCCTGATCACAATATCCATATGTCATGCTTATATGTTATAATCCAGTAGATCAGCAATTTCTAAACACACCTATCTGACATGATGTAATTTACTGTCTTGTTCTGTTCCACTATCTATCAGGTCTGCTCTTTGTGTTACTTCCTGTGTTCCCTTTGTCTACTTTCTGGTCTTGTGCTCCATGTGCGCCTTTATTTATACCTGCAATCTGTTCATGTTCCTGTCTCAGCCCCTTACCTGTCTAGTTCTGTGATTATTAATCTTGTCAGTCCCTGCCTTAGTTCATTTGTTTAGTCCCTAGTATTGAAGACTTGGTCTAATTTTTTACACAGTTGATGGAAACAAACACAGATATTCATATTCTTAAGCTGAGTTTTATTAATGTGAATATCAGATGCAGTAAGTTTAATGTAAACCAACTAGTAATATATTGCTTTCTATTTCCCTGGCCGATATGATCTCAACTTGCCAGAGTTGAAATGTGAGGTATGCCAAGCCACATGGAGTGCTGGCATGGATGAGCTGGTCCATAATGACTACTGGCCTGCTACTTCTCAAATTTCCACAGTGTATGCTACAGACATCCTATTTTCCTTTGAGGAGTTGAAGATGGCAGCACCTGGGATGTCCAACCAAGCATTTCTTAGAATGCTAGATCAACAAACTGTCCGCTTTGGCCGTGTAAGTATTTGTGGTGACAATCTGTAAGTAACTCACAATTATAGTATGAGATCAAAAGTACACATGAACATTTACACTGTTTAGGGAAAAGATGTGTAAATTCACATGTGTAAATTCAGACCCTTTGTCACAGGTGTATAAACAAGCAACTTGTGCTGTTTTAGAATAGCAAAGTCCACTAAAGGTGGTAGAGCGTTTTCACATTTAGCTCCTAAACTCTGGAATAGTCTTCCTGACAGTGTTCGGGGCTCAGACACACAGACACACAGTTTAAGTGCAGATTAAAAACATATCTTTTTAGCAAAGCCTACACATAACACACATCGCATCATAACCTTGCTCCAGAACATCTGATCACATGCACATTATCAACTTGTGCTGTTAATATCATGAACAGCAGCTACGCTAATTCCTCTCCACTGCTTCCCTTTCTCTTCCCATCCTGAGGCTTCCTGAGGTTTGGCCAGCTCCAGTCATGTCCCTCCTCATGAAGATTATGGACTTTAAAGAAGTAGATGCCAAACTTGCAAACATTCTGAACCATCTAGAGACGTGCCAGTGCCAATTGGATCCCACTGCATGTGTGGAGTTTGACATTGGACTTCCTGAAGTGTTTAATTAAAGGCCTTGGCATGGAGAAGCTGATGCTGGATCTGTGATGATCACAAATGTTGAGCTCAGTAGCTCCTACTTTTATACCAAAGACTGTTGAAAGAACATTTACTTATAATCTTATACTCCAGTGCTCATGTTAGTTCTCACTCTCCAGTGTTCTGTATTGTTGAAAGATTTATGATCAAACTCTTGATGTCACCCAAATGAGGATGGGTTCCCCTTTTGAGTCTGGTTCCTCTCAATATTTCTTCCTCATTACATCTAAGGGAGTTTTTCCTTGCCACAGTCGCCATGGCTTGCTCATCAGGGATAAATGCACACCATTCACCTTCACTGTTGATTTCTGTAAAGCTGCTTTGAGACAATGTCTGTTGTGAAAAGCGCTATACAAATAAACTTGACTTGACTTGACTTGACTGTTTTATGAAAAAAGAGGTCCTTCTGAAGACCTTAACATCTACTCCATTGAGTTCTAAGATTTGGCTATTGACTTTGTTGTGTTCTCCCAATATCACTTGATCTGATCACAGAAATGTTCATTTGGAAACATTTCTTTGGCTAGAGACGGTAAGGTTTTCCTTCAGGTTCTTTTTCTTTGATGTTTATTTATTAATTTTAAATATATTTTAGGGGCTTTCTTGCTTTTATTGGGACAGGACAGTAAAGGAGATAGGAAAGTATGGGATAGAGACAGGGGAGTGGGCCCGGCGAAGGACACTCGAGACAGGATAAAAACACGGGTCTGGCCACAAATGCACTAAGCACTACGTGTCAGCACAATAATCACAGGGCCTTTTGCGCTAATCCTTTGATGTTAATTATGAGAGGTCACAAAAGTAGTACACACATCCCAGTGTTTTTCTATTTTAGTGCATCTTATTTCAATGTTAAAAGGTAAAAAAGTGTTTTACCTGTTTCTCTTTTACTGTACTCTTTTGAAACAGACTGGAAAGATCATAGCAGAAAGCTTCAGAAAAAGCAGAAAGCTTTTTGGAGTGGGAGGCTGTCCGATTTGAAGTGGACAAAGTCATTCGGGAAGACCACTTTAACTGCTCAGCATGCACCCCAAACATGCTTGCAGTCTCTGTTGATGGAAACCGTAAGCACTATAGATTCAAAAGAGTGCAGCAAGGTACTTATAAATATAGTGTTTAGTTCATCATTTTGAAAGTGACTTTGCTAAAAATCATAATGAGAATCATATGAATATTAAAAGGCAATATGTGTCTCTTTATTTAGATCAGAGGAACAGGCCATCTTTAATGGTGTCTTCATAGCCAAGGACGATGATGTAGCAAGATTCGTGGACTATGTCCATTCCTCGACCAACCATGTAAATTGGCAAAACATCACCATATTTACATGCAAAATACCAACTCCTACATAGGATTTTGTTTGGACTGTTAACCATCTTCCATGTTTTAGATCTCTGGAAGAGGTGTCTGTGGGGGACAGTGGTCAGCGGCACGAGAAACATCACAGAAGTCCAGCAAAGTAGATGTGGAGGGCCTAGAACTTGCCGTTTGTCGGCATTGTGTTCTTCTTTGTGCCCTTAATATGTTCAGGAGGGAGGCTTTTGCTTACCCTCTTGTTAGTGTTAAAACTGTTTTCACACTATCTCACACACATTTCCTTGTCCGTTCAGTGTCTATAGGATTTTTTTGATGTTAGTCTGTAAGGTAAACAGAGATTCTTATCTGGGCTGGTATATCCTCTTGTCTAAACAGGAAACACTTTAGGTCAGCTTTCTCCCCAATATGTGTGTGCGTGTTCGTGTGTATAAATACGTGTCTGCCACCTGCAATAAACTGAAGAGAGGAAACATTGTTACATTCTGTGTGCTGTGTATTTCTTCTTCCCTGAATTCAGAAAGGCACTACGGAGCATCACAGGTCGTATGGAAAATCTCTCCAAGTTTCGTTTTGGGCATGATAAAAATCTAACACCTCTGTACCTCCAGAAAAAAATGGCTTGTAAGCCAGTGAAATTCTTTGCTATGTGATGCAAGTATTGGCTTTACCTAAGAGTGAGTGAGAGATGCCCTGAACTTTAGGATCTGCTCTCAATGAAGCCGTTTCTTTCAGTGTTTCATGCTAAAGTCCACGACTTCAAATGCGAGGTAAGAAAATCCATGTGATTTTTTGACTTGACTGTCCATGTGATTTTCTTTATCCAAACATAAGATTGTTGCAGCTTAGATTCATTTATTTCATTTTTGAAAGTAAAATGGAGTGGGGCGTACCAGGTGGGGGCTGGTTTGACTCTTGGGGAGGAGGTGGAGCAGTGTAATGCCTTCCTTTCAAGAATTGCTGTTACCACAAAGCACATGGCAAGAGCAGGTAAGGTAACTGCACTAGTTTTATAAAATGATACAAGATACAGCTGCAAGCGAATGCAATACTTTGCCTTTCTCCTACTGATGTTAGAAATGTTCAAGCTGCAGTACATTTTGATCCAGATGACGTGGATGAGGTACATGCAACTTACTGTCCTGCTACAGTGTTCTATACCATTTGTGTACCTTACCATACTCACCTGCTTTCCTGCTACAGTTCCTTATACCATTTGTGTACCTTACCATACTCACCTGCTGTCCTGCTACAGTTCCTTATACCATATGTGTACCTTACCATACTCACCTGCTGTCCTTCTACAGTTCTTTATACCATTTGTGTCCAGCAAGTCTGCACAGTTTTTCACCTACCTCTACTATGAAGAAAAATAATAAGCTTATTTGTTTGCAGTACACACAGACATGCTCACAGTCATGGCCATGCGCTGGAATCGGCAAAAGACGAACAACTTGGCTTCCACACTTGCCCGCCGATATCAAAAGGTAAAGACACCAGTAATCACTTGTGCATTTATTGTGTATTGTAAAATTTGGTGGCATCACACATATATATATATATATATATATATATATATATATATATATATATATATATATATATATATATATATATATATATATATATATATATATATACAGTGGGTACGGAAAGTATTCAGACCCCATTAAATTTTTCACTTTTTGTTATATTGCAGCCATTTGCTAAAATCATTTAAGTTCATTTCTTTTCCTCATGAATGTACACATAGCACCCCATACTGACAGAAAAACACAGAATTGTTGACATTGTTGCAGATTTATTAAAAAAGAAAAACTGAAATATCACATGGTCCTAAGTATTCAGACCCTTTGCTGTGACACTCATTTATTTAACTCAGGTGCTCTCCATTTCTTCTGATCATCCTTGAGATGGTCTTACACCTTCATTTGAGTCCAGAAATTTTTGATTATACTGATTGGACTTGATAAGGAAAGCCACACACCTGTTTATATAAGACCTTACAGATCACAATGCATGTCAGAGCAAATGAGAATCATTAAGGTCAAAGGAACTGCCTGAAGAGCTCAGAGACAGAGTTGTGGCAAGGCACAGATCTGGCCAAGGTTCCAAAATTTTTTTTGCTGCACTTAAGGTTCCTAAGAGCACAGTGGCCTCCATAATCCTCAAATTGAAGACGTTTGGGACGACCAGAACCATTCCTAGAGCTGGCCGACCGGCCAAACTGAGCTATCGGGGGAGAAGAGCCTTGGTGAGAGAGGTAAAGAAGAACTCAAAGATCACTGTGGCTGAGCTCCAGAGATGCAGTCGGGAGATGGGAGAAAGTTGTAGAAAGTCAACCATCACTGCAGCCCTTCACCAGTGGGGCTTTATAGCAGAGTGGCCCAACGGAAGCCTCTCCTCAGTGCAGGACACATGAAAACCCGCATGGAGTTCTCCAAGATGGTGAGAAATAAGATTCTCTGGTCTGATGAGACCAAGATAGAACTTTTTGGCCTTAATTCTAAGCGGTATGTGTGGAGAAAACCAGGCACTGCTCATCACCTGTCCAGTACAGTCTCAACAATGAAGCATGGTGGTGGCAGCATCATGCTGTGGGGGTGTTTTTCAGCTGCAGGGACAGGACGACTGGTTGCAATCAAGGGAAAGATGAATGCGGCCAAGCACAGGGATATCCTGGACGAAAACCTTCTCCAGAGTGCTTTGGACCTCAGACTGGGCTGAAGGTTTACCTTCCAACAAGACAATGACCCTAAGCACACAGCTAAAATAACGATGGAGTGGCTTCACAAAAACTCCGTGACTGTTCTTGAATGGCCCAGCCAGAGCAATGACTTAAACCCAATTGAGCATCTCTGGAGAGACCTAAAAATAGCTGTCCACCAACGTTTACCGTCCAACTTGACAGAACTGGAGAGGATCTGCAAGGAGGAATGGCAGAGGATCCCTGAATCCAGGTGTGAAAGACTTGTTGCATCTTTCCCAAAAAGACTCCTGGCTGTATTAGATCAAAAGGGGGCTTCTACTAAATACTGAGCAAAGGGTCTGAATACTTAGGACCATGTGATATTTCAGTTTTTCTTTTTTAATAAATCTGTCAACAATTCTGTGTTTTTCTGTCAATATAGGGTGCTATGTGTACATTAATGAGGAAAAGAAATGAACTTAAATGATTTTAGCAAATGGCTGCAAAATAAAAAAGAGTGAAAAATTTAAGGGGGTCTGAATACTTTCCGTACCCACTGTATATACACACACAACCTGGAATTGTCCGTATATGGAATAAATACACATACAGGCGCACACACACAAATTATTGCATTCCATATACGGACAATTCCAAGTTATGGATGTGAGCAAGCATAGTATTTGTTAGAATATTTTACATTAAACCTGGTTTAGTCATTATCATACAGATACCGTGGCATTTTATTTACATAGTAAATGCGACGAAATTTTCCACTTTCCATGGAATTGCCATATATTATTGTCCCTGTACAGTATATTGAATGAGTGCTGTATGTGGCTTCATTGTCATTTGTTGTTTGTGTTTGAAGGCCACAATAGCCCTGCAAAGACAGTTGCAGAGCCTGGAGTTCATGATAACTGAAATGGCAGTCACAGATGATCAACTGGAGGGCTGGATCACTGATGTCAATGAGTGGGCAAAAGGTATAATGTTCAGCTTGATATACTGCTTCCACCCTTTGAATTTCTTATCAAGCTTTTGTTTGTTGCAAATACACATAGCCTTGAACTTGTAGTGTACAAAGCCTTATACAGTAGGGTAGCCACTAAGTTGCAGAAAATAATGTTTAGGCTCACTGGCCCATATGCCTGAAATTAAGAAGCAAATTTCCTACTTCTTTTCCTATCAGGGACAACATCCTCAACTGATTCTGATGTTGCTGCTGTGGCCAGACGAATTGAGGAGCTGGTCACCAGTATTAAAAGGAGATCACAACATCTTTATAAAGACAATGATGGCTGCAAGGATCGTGCCCGGATACGCAGAAAGATCAGGGGGGAAAGGAGCTTTTAAATTCTGTGGTGGTTCAATATAACGCCATGGTTCCCAATGCAGAAAACCTGGACTTGGACACCGTTCTTTCCGATGACATCATTTGGCCATGGCAGCTTCCACACAATGGTAAGTCCATTGACGATGTTTTTATGTATTACAGACTCTGTAGGTCTAAGGACAAAAAGGAAGGCATTTGACATGGTAATGGCAGTAAGGAGGCTTAAGGAGGAGAAGAAGATTCTCATTACTGAGATGGAAAAACATTGGACATCTCTTTGCACCCGTGCAGACACCCTGAAAGAGATGTCATCCCAGCTTTGCAGTAGCACATCAAGTATGTTACACTTGGCATGCATTATATTTACCAGTATGTTTCTAAAAGTCTGTAATAAAGTTGTTTTTAATCCCTGTATATAAGGTGAGATGTGGGGCCTGAGTAAAGAGGGAATCCAAGGTCTACAGAGCTTAACCAAGAAGAACACACAAGCCATCAACAGAATACGAAAGCACACAAAGAACTGTTATTTGCAAGTTTTGACTGGAACAGAAGTAAACTTGGAAAGTGATTCAGATGAATACAATAGTGACTCTAAACTTTCAGAAGATGAAACAGAGGATGTATAATGACTAACTTTCAAGTGTCTTGTCATGTTCTCCAAGTCTTTGTTAAAGAAATGTATAGATTGGCAAGAAGATCATTGTAGCACCTGGAATCTTTATGTTGAAATTCAATTCTGTTTATCACATACAAAATCAGAGTACAACATGCTGTAAAATGCTAAGTGCAGTGTCTAGTCTAAAACCAAAGACTTCCTTGGAATGTACCACTGAAAGAAGCAAAGATGCTGTAGAACAATAGTTTTCAATCCTGGTCCTGGCGACCTACTCTGCACATTTTGTGTGTCTCCTTTATTTAACACACCTAATTCAGATCATCAGCTCATTAGGAGAGAGATCCATGAACTGAACTGAGTGTCAGATAAGGGAGACATACAAAATGTGCAGAGCAGTGGGTCCCCAGGACTAGGATTCAACCCTGCTCGTGGGGACCCATTTTCCTGCAGAGTTTTGAATCAAACACACCTGAACCAGCTAATCAAGGTCTTCAGGGTCACTTGAAAAGTCATAAGCCAGGTGTGCTGAAGCAGGTTGGAAAGGAACTTTGCAGGACAGTGGGTCCCCAGGAGTAGGGTTGAAGACCCATGCGTGTAGAATGCTCAGCCAGATAATTGATAAAATGTCAGCATGTGGCACAGATTTTGATACAGGGGATGTTAACAAAGTTGTCTGTCAAATTTGAGACCTTCAGCTACTTGTGTGTTGCCAGGAGGCTGAGCCAAAGTAGGGATGTGCATCTTAATAACTGAGTCTGATGCGATACGCATCTCACTGCATAGCCTACAATGCGATACATTAAAGATACATATGAACAGCTACCGATGCGATACGATTCACCCCTTTAGGATGCAGTGCAGTCCGATGCAATGAAAAAATATGATGCTATGCAATATAATATGGTACACTCTTAAAACAGTTGTGTTAAAACAACACATTTTGTGTCTAGTTCTTCTTCTTCTTCTTCTTTCGGCTGCTCCCATTAGGGGTCGCCACAGCGGATCATCCGTCTCCATACCACCCTGTCCTCTATATCTGCCTCTTTTACACCAACTACCTGCATGTCTTCCCTCACCACATCCATGAACCTCCTCCTTGGCCTTCCTCTTTTCCTCCTACCTGGTGGCTCCATCTTCAGCATTTTTCTACCAATATAATTCATGTCCCTTCTCTGCACATGTCCAAACCATCTCAATCTCGCCTCCCTCACCTTGTCACCAAAACATCCTACATGTGCTGTCCCTCTAATAAACTCATTTCTAATCTTGTCCATCTTCGTCACTCCCAACGAAAACCTCAACATCTTCAGCTCTGCTACCTCCAGCTCCACCTCCTGTCTTTTACTCAATGCCACTGTCTCTAATCCATACAACATCGCAGGTCTCACCACAGTCCTATAAACTTTCCCTTTCATTCTTGCAGATACTCTTCTATTACAAATCACTCCTGTCACTCTTCTCCACCCACTCCACCCTGCCTGCACTCTTTTCTTTACTTCCCTAACACACTCTCCATTACTTTGCACTGTTGACCCCAGGTACCTGAACTCCTCCACCTTCTCCACCTCTTCTCCCTGCAACCGCATCACTCCACTGCCCTCCCTCTCATTCACACACATGTACTCTGTCTTACTCCTACTGACTTTCATTCCCCTTCTCTCCAGCGCATATCTCCACCTCTCCAGGCTCTTCTCAACCTGCTCTCTACTCTCACCACAAATCACAATATCATCTGCAAACATCATAGTCCAGGGAGACTCCTGTCTGACCTCGTCCGTCAACCTGTCCATCACCACTGCAAACAGGAAAGGGCTCAGGGCCGATCCTTGATGCAGTCCAACCTTCACCCTGAACCAGTCTGTCGTACCTACTGCACACTTTACTGCCGTCACACTGTCCTCATACATGTCCTGCACCACCCTCACATACTTCTCTGACACACCTGACTTACTCATACAATACCACAACTCCTCTCTCGGCACCCTGTCGTACGCTTTCTCTAAATCCACAAATACACAATGCAGCTCCTTCTGTCCTTCTCTATACTTCTCCATCAACATCCTCAAAGCAAATAAGGCATCTGTGGTGCTCTTCCTCGGCATGAAACCATACTGTTGCTCACAGATGGTCACCTCTTCTCTCAGCCTGGCTTCCACTACTCTTTCCCATAACTTCATGGTGTGACTGATCAACTTAATTCCCCTGTAGTTACTGCAGGTCTGCACATCTCCCTTATGCTTAAAGATCGGTACCAGCACACTCCTTCTCCATTCCTCAGGCATCCTCTCCCCTTCCAGAATCCTGTTAAACAATCTGGTTAAAAACTCCACTGCCATCTCTCCTAAACATCTCCACGCTTCTACCGGTATGTCATCTGGTCCAACCGACTTTCCATTCTTCATCCTCTTAATCGCTGCTCTCACTTCCTCCTTACTAATCCTCTCTACATCCTGCTTCACCAACTCCACATCCTCCAACCTTCTCTCTCTCTGATTTTCCTCATTCATCAGCTGCTCAAAATACTCCCTCCATCTTCTCAACACACTCTCCTCACTAGTCAACACATTTCCCTCTCCATCCTTTATTGCTCTAACTTGCAGTACATCCTTCCCAGCTCGGTCCCTCTGCTTGGCCAATCGGTATAAATCCTTTTCTCCTTCCTTAGTGTCCAACCTCTTATACAGTTCCTCATATGCCTTTTCCTTGGCTTTCGCCACATCCCTTTTAACCTGCTGCCGCATCTCCTTGTACTCCTGCCTACTTTTCTCATCACTCTGCCGATCCCACTTCTGTTTTGCCAATCTCTTTCCCCTAATGCTCTCCTGCACTTCCTCATTCCACCACCACGTCTCCTTGTCTTGCTTACTATTTCCAGATGTCACACCAAGTACTTTTCTAGCTGCCTCCCTCATCACTCCTGCAGTAGTTGCCCAATCATCCGGCACCTCTTCACCATCCCAAAGCCCCTGTCTGACCTCTTCCCTGAACCTCACACTACACTCTTCCTCCTTCAGTTTCCACCATCTTATTCTTCTTTCAAACCTTACTTTCCTCCTCTTCTTCTTCGCCTCCAAAACCATCCTACAGACCACCATCCGATGCTGTCTAGCTACACTGTCCCCCGCCAACACCTTACAGTCTCCAATCTCCTTCAGGTTGCATCTCCTACACAGAAGATAATCCACCTGTGTGCACCTTCCTCCACTCTTATACGTCACCCTATGATCCTCCTTCTTCTTAAAATACGTGTTCACCACTGCCATTTCCATCCTTTTAGCAAAATCTACCACCATCTGCCCTTCCACATTCCTCTCCTTAAAACCATACCTACCCATCACCTCCTCATCACCTCTGTTCCCTTCACCTACATGCCCATTAAAGTCTGCCCCAATCACCAATCGTTCTTTCCTAGGTACACCATCTACCACTTCATCTAATTCACTCCAGAATCTTTCTTTCTCCTCCATCTCACAGCCAACTTGTGGAGCATAGGCACTAATGACATTTATCATCATCCCTTCAACCTCCACCTTCACGATCATCACCCTATCAGAAACTCTCTTCACCTCCACTACACTCTTACTGTACGCTTCCTTCAGAATCACCCCTACACCATTTCTCTTCCCATCCACACCATGATAAAACAGTTTAAACCCACCTCCAATGTTCCTGGCCTTACTCCCTTTCCACTTGGTCTCCTGAACACACAACACATCTACCTTTCTCCTCTCCATCATATCAGCTATCTCTCTCCCTTTACCCATCATAGTACCAACATTTAAAGTACCAACCCGAACCTCTACTCTCCTACACTGCTCCTTTTCCTGCCGTCTCTGTAGACGCCTTCCTCCTCTCCTTCTCCTCCTTCGGCCAACAGTAGCCCAATTTCCACCGGTACCCTGTCGGCTAACGATACCTGTGGCGGTCGTTGTTAACCCGGGCCTCGACCGATCCGGTATGAAATTCTCATTTGTGATCCGCATATTTGATTTGGCACGTTTTACGCTGGATGCCCTTCCTAACGCAACCCTCCCCATTTACCCGGGCTTGGGACCGGCACTAAGAGTACACTGGCTTGTGACCCCCTAATGGCTGGGTTATTTTGTGTCTAGTTAAGCACAACAATTTTAATGTGTTGTCACTAACTAGACAAATCTGTGTTATTATTGGAACAACACATTATTTTGTGGTATTTAAACATATCTTGTGTTGTCATTTTATTTATTTCAACACAAAATCAACACACAATGACACATATACTGTGTTAAAATAACACGTGTTAAATTAAATACCAAAAAATAATAAGTAAAAATTAACACATCCTTTCTTAGAGTGTACAGTTTCCACACATTGGATTTGTACATGTGCGTCTGAACCATTATAAGACCACTTTTAGATTAATGATAGTGGATTTTGGACCCACTTACTTTTTCTTTACATTTTTAGAGCGCTGTCAGTCAAATCCATTTCATTACTAGATAGAAATTCCCTAATAAATTAAACTCCGTTCCGCATTTTAGCTAGAGCCTTGACTTTCCTGCTGCTGCTTCCTCAAATCCATTCCACATCACTCATTTAGAGTCCATATCATTTAAACTCCATTTATGCTTTATCTGACTTTCAAATCATGACACGCTTCGTTTTCTGTGCGGTTGCAGGACGTAGCAACAGTTTAGAGAGGAGAAAGCAATCTTAAAATATTGGTCACTTTCTAAATTTATATTTTACTAATAATTATACATACATAAATCAGTTTTTACCGATCCAGTGGGTAAAAAACGATGCATTTGCATCGCGAATGCAAAATCACCCATAGGGACACTATTCATTGATATGTTAACTAAACACAGAGTTAGACAACAGAGAGAATAGCCATTTTTTTCAAGAAGTAATAAACAAACAGTGATTTATTAGAACCATAATCGGAAAAACAATAAGTTCACTTTACTGCACAAGTCCAACAAAGAGATGAAGACATATTTAGTGCTATTTGAAAGACAGTAAAGGCAAACAACAAAAAAAGGAATGTACAGCAATCAAACATAGTATGAACACACATATAACATGAGCAGTGTGTGCGTGCGCGCGCGTGTGTGTGTGTGTGTGTGTGTGTGTGTGTGTGTGTGTGTGTGTGTGTGAAATGTTCATTTGAACTGCAGGTCACTGCTGTAGGAGTCCTGTGCTAAGCTCAGGAAGGGAACTGGCTGGCTGGCTCCCATGTGTCCTCCCAGGCTTTGCCACTGTAATTAAGTATAGCACATCTTACATTAGATCAGGAGAATGAGTCTATATGTGTGCACAATGTCTATAGCATTCACAGCTTATACTGTACATTTTCACAAAATCTGTCTTTCCAATTTTCTAGTTATTGTTAATTTCCTTTTAAATAGCACAAAGCACATTGCTACCCAAGTAGTAGGGCTGTGCGATTTCAGTAAAAACATTGATTTGCGATTTTAATAACATATTTGCGATTTAATGCGCAAATATGTCAAGCTTCAGCTCAAAAACTTTCCAAAAGTGTGCAGCACAGTATGTTTATTGAAAAAACAATAAAAAACATCACAAAAATTATAATGGTTTGCATTTAAACCATTTAAAATGTCCTTTTATATAGTGTCTTCTTTATATTTTTCACATTGTGTCTACATTGCAGCCTTTGTGATTAGCAAATTGCAACATAGCAAATTGCAATTTCGATGCAACCTTGATTAATTGCACAGCCCTACCAAGTAGGCATCATGCTGTTTTTACATTGTGTTACTGTTTAGGGGACAGGCTTTACCAAAGTAAGCTCTCAACCAAGACTGCCTGAAGCCAGTTTGCAGCCAATGTGTACATACTACTCTATCATCCTAGAACAACACTATACCAAAAATGCCAAAGGGCTGATGAGAAACATAGTCAAGTGTGAATGAATATGTACTGTATGTCAATACTTACCACTGAGAACAAGGCAACCAGCGCACCTTTACTTCAGCCTTATCCTACAAACACACACAAACACTTTTAAGTATAATTGTGTATTTACTTCACAAAACCATACAGACAGTAATGACATTCATGCTTTGCTGTATACACTGGTCGGGTGATGTGGGCTAAACATCAGTAGGTAAGCTATAAAGTAATATTGTACAATGAGAAGGACATGATTAATATTAGAGAGACATTAATAAAAAATATGGTTCTAAATCTGACCCCTGTCATTCTTTTGTCAACGATAGTGTCGTATTGCCACACTTTTTGCCTGCTGCATTTTCGGCACCCTGAAATGACAAAGGCAAAAAAGGTATTGTTAAAAAACGGTAATCAATAAATAAAAGTATTGCACTTGATCTGAGGCTTTGTGTATTTATATGAAACCGCAACTTATGCACTAGGCAGGGTTTCACAGAATCTGGAATCATCATTAATGTTTATGGAATAAACATCCAGTTTGCAGCCAAATTATTTACAGCATAGCACTGCTGACTGTTTGGAAGATTTTGTGTGCCTTTAAGATAGTCCACTACTTTTACATCAAAAACTACACAGTGGTTATTTAAACCATAATTAATTCTGCATAAGAGATTAGCTGCAAGAAAGTTTACTTTACCTTTTTTATTTTTTTGAGGGTTTGGTTTGGCAGTCAGGGGCTGAATTTGCTGGGGCTGTGGCTGGACCTGGAGCTGTTGAGCTTCAAAATGAGTCTGGACATGGGATGGAGAGGGCAAAAAATAGAGGTTGAGGATGACATCATCATCAATCTGTTGAGCTTCCGTCTGGGTCTGGATCTGCTGGTCAGAATGGTGCTGAATCTGCTGGTCAGGCTTGGTTGGGGTTTGGATCTGCTGGTCAGGATGGGTCTGGATCTGCTGGTCAGAGTGGTGCTGAATCTGCTGGTCAGGCTGGGTTGGGGTTTGGATCTGCTGGTCAGGATGGATCTGAATCTGCTGGTCAGAATGGTGCTGGATCTGCTGGTCAAAATGGTGTTGAATCTGCTGGTCAGGCTGGATTGGGGTTTGGATCTGCTGGTCAGGATGGGGCTGGATCTGCTGGTCAGGCTGGGTAGGGGTTTGGATATGCTGGTCAGGATGGGGCTGGATCTGCTGGTCAGGCTGGGTTGGGGTTTGGATATGCTGGTCAGGCTGGGGATGTAAAGGAGACATCTGGGGTCCTGTAATTGAGGTCACAAGTTGGCATTCATTTTAATCATACAACGAAAGGTGTTTTGAGTGTTCAGGGGAGTAAAAAATCTGTACATCATATACATGCAGTCATTTAAATAACTATGACTTAAACACTAGGAATTTAATAACTAATTGTTGAATAAAAGAAAAATAACTAAGCTGTCATTGGTGCAAATCTTATTTTTTGTAATCAATTTATTTATAAGGAAACCACTATTAGAAAGCGTATCAGTTGCATACAGGATGTAACATGTAATATTTTATAAGCAAATTGAGAGTAAGTAATAAGTAATTTTGGACACATTGATCCAAATGTAATCCGGTTTATGGTATTATGGCTGTGGGAGGCATGCATAAGCCTGTCAGTGAAAGGAAAGTTTTTTGAAACTGTACGTTCAGTCACAAAATAACACAATCTTTGACCAACCAAAATGACAACTCCAGCGTAAATCTACCCCTATCCCTACTCCTCGAATTCAGCAAGTGCTGTTGTAAGTAGAACAAGAAAATTTGATGCAACACTAACGGAATAGCAAAATGCCAGCTAATGTTAAGTAATGAGGGTTTTCTGTGCCCCTTTTATTTCAGCAATAGTCAGCTCCCACTTCGCAAATTCAGTCTATGATGATTTTCTTCATTCCTCTTCCTACAGCACTCAGTGAATCTTAAGCAACAGAAATATGGGTTGATTCACGCCGGATTGTTCTACACAGTTAGAAAATAAAATGTTGATTGTTTGACAGTAGGTCAGTATTGATGTTAATGTAATGTGCTTTAAGTTTCATATTGATTACCATTCAATTCATGAAGCATGAGTATTTTTACTTACTGCAACTTGAGCAGAAGAAACCACTCGTGACACATTCCGGTTTTTCCAGACCCCCTGCCCCCACGCATTATCCAGGCGGTCTTTGAGGCCCTCTATACAGAGGTTTGTATAGCAGGCGCTGCAGCACTTCCTGATAGCCTGGTTCTTGACCTGGCAAGCAGGGCAAGGCCTGAATTTTCGCTTTGTCATTCTGAAATATACAACAAACACACACACACAAAAGATTATTACGATATTTTAAAACATAGCACATTTAAAGCAAATAGGTTGTTATACAAGTAAAACCACAACACACACATACATTAATAGCCTGCAGGCACATTCAATGTCAAAATTAAATTAATTTAGACCAACCCAACCGTGAATGCCCTGATAGCACACGTACATCTGGCAGACATCTATTAGAAGTCTGCATTTTCATCTGCAAGACATTTGACAGATGCTGTTTGCTTATCTGCCCTACATCTCTGAGATGTCTTCTGTCAGATGTCTTATAGACCTCTAGAAGATTCTGTAAGATGTTCATGATTTAGAATGGATGTACAGCAGCTCTTTCTAAGATGTTTAACAGATGAATTAAAGAGCAGATCTTTAGCAGACCTCCAGATCTTTAGCAGACATATTATAGACGTACGTGTTCTATCTGGGTGGGCTCTCCGTTGCCCAACTATTGGACTCTTCTGCAATAAGTTCTTTATTACCGTCAAAAATACACATGTCTATGTACACAGTTACAGTTATTGAATATACGCGTGGTTGTGGGGTGCCAGAGTCCACAGTAGGAGCTGACATGGTTTAAGTTTAAACAAAGCTGTGTAAAATGTTACATTAATAATTTTATTTAAAATTATTTTGTCTGTTTTATAAAAAACATATTCATATACAAGATTAGGCAGACAAAAATTTTACTGGTTTGAGTATTTAGGTAAAAAGGTCATTAAAATATTTTATATAATAAATGTAATAAGCATTTATATTTTCTATCCATATATCCCTGGCACATTAAAGGCACTGGGATGGCTAAATGGTCTCTGGTGATCTAAAAATTAATTGAGTAGGTTATATCAGGCACAATATGAAAAAAAACTACTTACTGGGTTACCAATGATAAACTTAATTTTAATTTTAAACACCATTAAATAGCTACAGTGTATTTAACATCACCATGACCTTCCTTTACTTAGACTTGAGAAAGGTGGGACGCACGTTTAATAACATCTAGGTGAGATAAGCTTTCTATGTATGGTTTAGATGGATTTCGTACCATATTCCAAAAATGTACATAGGCTAATCTAACGTTTCTGTCTAGCATACCGCACATTTTATTCATCGTGTTCTCTATCTCTTGTAACTAGAACAGCAAAAAACAGCAGCTACTAACACAATAAATTTTCACATAATTATTTTTTATAATTTCTGATAAATTTGCAAGCAACATTTACTTCCTTGCAGTTGAGTTGAGACCGATAGGACCGATTGCTGGCGAATACGTCCACCTGCGTGATTCATTTTGCGTATATGCGAAAAAGATATCATTTTAACATCATAAAAGCGACCTTGTGGGCAAAGGTGCTTCCAAATAAACGTAAATAAATAATTTGATGATATGTGGAATATATCTCATTCTAGATTGAGTCCAAAACTTACGTATGAAAAAAAAAAATCGCAAAGGTGCTTGGGATCATCGCGCGCAATGATGTGTCACCGCTGAAGTACCTGATTGGCCAACGTGAAGTAGGGTAAGAGGCAGGAACAATTATTATTATTATTATTATTATTATTATTATTATTATTATTATTATTATTATTATTATTATTATTATTATTATTATTATTACGGTTGTTGTTACTATAATAATAATAATAATTATTATTATTATTATTTTCTACAGCAGTTTCTGTTAGGTCCAGTTTCTGATTGGATGTTTGGATCTATGTTGGGGCGGAGGATGTATGAACAGAAATGAAAACTAAACGGTAGAAAATATAATTCGATATCATTAAACTTCGTTAGTTGGTAAAGTTCTATCAAAGCATTATTACAAATATACTGGGAAAATCCCTTTTTATCAAATAAAACCGATTTGCAGCCACTGCGTGCGTCAAAATTCGACGTTAAGGGTCAGTCTGACCCATTAAAAAGTCTGTAGCATAAAACCTGTTGTGTTTTTTTCGCAAGATAATACATACATCTAGCCAAGTTATTATTATTATTATTATTATTATTATTATTATTATTATTATTATGAATAATAATGTTACGAAATTTCCACCACATACGGCAGATTCGTTGGTTGACCCCCGGCCGCGTCAAAATCCGAAGATTAGGTATTTGCATTGAAGTGTATAGGACGGCCATCTACATTGGAAAGCGACGCAAAGGGGGTACCTTCTGCCTCGGATGGCGTCGACATGCAACGAGGCAACGTCAATATGTGACGATGTGGGGTGAGACTGTGTTGCTAAACCATACAACATCGCAGGGCTCACCATAGTCCTATAAACTTTCCCTTTCATTCTTGCAGATAACCTACTATCACAAATCACTCCTGCTACTCTTTTCCACCCACTCCACCCTGCCTGCACACTTTTCTTTACTTCTCTAACACACTCTCCATTACTTTGCACTGTTGACCCTAGATACCTGAACTCCTCCACCTTCTCCACCTCTTCTCCCTGCAACCGCATCACTCCACTGCCCTTCCTCTCATTCACACACAACTTAATTCCCCTGTAGTTACTGCAGGTCTGCACATCTCCCTTATGCTTAAAGATCGGTACCAGCACACTCCTTCTCCATTCCTCAGGCATCCTCTCACCTTCTAGAATCTTGTTAAACAATCTAGTTAAAAACTCCACTGCCATCTCTCCTAAACATCTCTACGCTTCTACAGGTATGTCATCTGGTCCAACCGACTTTCCACTCCTAATCCTCTTAATCGCTGCTCTCACTTCCTCCCTACTAATCCTATCCACATCCTGCTTCACTAACTCCACATCATCCAATTTTATCTTCCTCTGATTTTCCTCATTCATCAGATGCTCAAAATACTCCCTTCACCTTCTCAACACACTCTCCTCAGTAGTCAACACATTTCCATTTCCATCCTTTATTGCTCTAACTTGCAGCACATCCTTCCCAGCTCGGTCCCTCTGCCTGGCCAATCGGTACAAATCTTTTTCTCCTTTCTTAGTGTCCAACCTCTCATACAGCTCCTCATATGCCTTTTCCTTGGCTTTCGCCATATCCCTCTTTACCTGCTGCTGCATCTCCTTGTACTCCTGCCTACTTTTCTCATCACTCTGTCGATTCCACTTCTGTTTTGCCAACCTCTTTCTCCTTATGCTCTCCTGCACTTCATCATTCCACCACCATGTCTCTTTGTCTTCCTTTCTATTTCCAGATGTCACACCAAGTACTTTTCTAGCTGCCTCCCTCATCACTCCTGCAGTAGTTGCCCAATCGTCCAACACCTCTTCACCACCATCAAACCCCTGTCTGACCTCTTCCCTGAACCTCACACTACACTCATCCTCCTTCAGTTTCCACCATCTTATTCTTTTTTCAGTCCTCACTCTCCTCCTTTTCTTCTTAGCCTCCAGAACCATCCTACGGACCACCATCCGATGCTGTCTAGCTACACTGTCCCCCGCCAACACCTTACAGTCTCCAATCTTCTTCAGGTTGCATCTCCTGCATAGAACATAGTCCACCTGTGTGCACCTTCCTCCACTCTTATAGGTCACCCTATGATCATCCTTCTTCTTAAAATAAGTGTTCACCACTGCCATTTCCATCCTTATAGCAAAATCCACCACCATCTGCCCTTCCACATTCCTCTCCTTAAAGCCATACCTACCCATCACCTCCTCATCACCTCTGTTCCCTTCACCTACATGCCCATTAAAGTCTGCCCCAATCACCAATCGTTCTTTCCTAGGTACACCATCTACCACTTCATCTAATTCACTCCAGAATCTTTCCTTCTCCTCCATCTCACAGCCGACATGTGGAGCATAGGCACTGATGACATTTATCATCATCCCTTCAACTTCCACCTTCACTTTCATCACCCTATCAAAAACTCTCTTCACCTCCACTACACTCTTACTGTACTCTTCCTTCAGAATCACCCCTACACCATTTCTCTTTCCATCCACACCATGATAAAACAGTTTAAACCCACCTCCAATGTTCCTGGCCTTACTCCCTTTCCACTTGGTCTCCTGAACACACAACATATCTACCTTTCTCCTTTCCATCATATCAGCTATCTCTCGCCCTTTACCCGTCATAGTACCAACATTTAAAGTACCAACCGTAACCTCTACTCTCCTACACTGCTCCTTTTCCTGCCGTCTCTGTAGACGTCTTCCTCCTCTCCTTTTCTTCCTTCGGCCAACAGTAGCCCAATTTCCACCGGTACCCTGTCGGCTAACGATACCTGTGGCGGTCGTTGTTAACCCGGGCCTCGACCGATCCGGTATAAAATTCTTATTTGTGATCCGCATATTCGATTTGGCACATGTTTTACGCTGGATGCTCTTCCTAACGCAACCCTCCCCATTTACCCAGGCTTGGGACCGGCACTAAGAGTACACTGGCTTGTGCATCCATAATGGCTGGGTTATTAAAATGATGCTTATGAATATAAAAAGTCATATTTTCACAATAACTCAAAATTTTCAAAAATTTTTATGAAAAAGTTAACTTTTTTTTTTATTAAATTATGGTTCTGAATATGAAATGTAATATTTCAATTAAAACAATATATTTTTTTATAAAACAGTCATTTTTTTCAAACCATTGTTTGTCATAACAGTTTTTTGCAATGAACATTTGCACTTTCGAATCCTTTTTAGTTCAATGATGCTTATGAATATGAAAAGTCATAATTTCACAATGTCTTGTAAAAAAAATTGTTATATCACGTTTTCATTGAATTTTTTCACTTTTTTTCAGTTTTTTTTATGAAATTATTCCTTTCAGTATGAAAATTTATATTTTACTATTAATTTCATATTTAAATGAGAGTCATATTTATGTCAAAACATGGTTTATCATTAATTATTTTTCGTTCACTTATTGCTCTTTTAATGATTTGTTTGTGAAATTATGCTTATGAATATGAACATTCATATTTTCACAATACCTTGTAAAAACTTGATTTGTCATTTAACATTTTTTATTGAATTTTTGCATTTTTTTATAGTTTGTCATGAAATTATTCTGATAATTATGAGAATTTATATTTTACCAATTAATTTATTATTTTAATTAAAAAAAAGGATATCTTTTGCTCAAACCATTGTTTTTCATGTTAGTTTTTCGCTTACATATTGCACTTTTTAACTGTTTTTTAATAAATTATGCTTAAAAATATGATTTAAAAAAAATCCTATTTTCTCAATAAAACTATCAAAGTCATATTTTTTGTCAAAACGTGTCAGGAATCCATCTGCCATGCCCCCTTCGGCGGCTGTCAAACCTTTGCTTCTCCTGAAGCGCCCAGCTTCAATTGTGCACACCTGGGTCTTTTTTGGCACTCATCCCCAGCTCCCATATAAACCCCTCACTTCCACTCCCTCACGTCTGTTATTTTTGGTTCATGTCGGAATGTGTTGATGCGTATCCCATTACGTTCTCTTCCTCCCGGACTCCACACTCTCCTCATGGCTGCGATTTCTCCCCTAAGAGCACCCTGGATTATACTGGACTGCTGTGTGTGTGTGTGTGTGTGTGTGTGTGTGTGTTTGTTTGAATGGTTTTCCCCTATGCTCCGTCTACGGTCGGACTATTGCGCAATCCTGTGCCACAATTCTGCCGAAGCCTCCGCTCCGATATAGTTCACGAACTTCCCTTCGTGTGCTCGGGACATTGTGGGCCACGCTCCCGGAGCGCACCACGGATATCCCCCTCACCTTTCTCATCACTCCCACGGGTGTGTGTGTTCTTTTTTTCTCATGGCATTTCCCTTATTAAAAGCACCTTTCTGTACCCAGCTTTCGCCTCTGTCCCTGCCGCATAACAACATGATTTGCATGTTTTGTTTTTCCTTCACTTTTGGCACTTTTTTAAAGTTTGTCCATGATCATATGATTTATATTTGCACAATTACTCATATTTTTATGGTAAACGTTAACATGTTTTTTTTTTTATGAAATTATGATTATGAATAGAAAATTATATAGTTTATTAAAAATAATACATCTTTTACTTAAAAAAAAGTCAATTTACAAACCATTGTTTGTCATATCACGTTTTGCATTGAATTTTTGCACTTTTAATGGCTTTTAGTTAAATGATGCTAATGAAAAGTCGTATTTTTCACAATAAATGTTAAAAACTTGACTTGTCATATAATTTTTTTATTTAAATATTTCACTTTCTTTTTTACAGTTTTCATTAAATTATTCCTTTGTATATATAAATTCATATTTTACCAATTTATTTTATATTCATATGAAAATATTCATATTTTTGCCAAACATGGTTATCATGCAACTTTTTCGTTTACTTATTGCACTTTTTTCAACGGTTTTCCATGAAAATATGCTTCTGTATATACAAATTTATATTTTACTAATTAATTGCATATTTATGTAAAATGTCCTTTTGTCAAACCATGGTTTGTCATGTGAAAGTTTTTTTTTTATTGTTTTTTAATGAAATGATGCTTTAAAAACTCATATTTTCACAATAACTCATATTTTATGAAAAGGTTAGTTTTTTATGACATTATAGTTATGAATATAAACAATGAATTTTTATAAAAGAAAGTCAGATTTGTTTCAAACCATTGTTTGTCATAACAGTTTTTGCTATAAACATTTGCACTTTTGTTAGATTTGTATCATGCCCAAACAAAACTTAATGCTTGGAGAGGTTTTCCATACAAACTACGAAGCTCGAATGAAAGAAATGCCGCTGCGTATCCTGATCAATGGGGTCGGGAAAGGCCGGCCCATTAGAATTTCAAAAGGTGACAGTTTAGTGGTTGAAGATGAGGTCGCTCTCATTTCTGTGAGTACTGCCAGGAGAACAACGGTCTAATTTCGGCCTGTTTCAATGCAGGCTTTATTAACATGTTTCTTAATGGTTCTGTTCATTCTCTCTACCACTCCAGCTGACTGTGGGTGATAGGGAATATTAAAATGGCAATTAATTGCTAAGCTTTTTGCCAAAAGATGTGTTACTTTAGAAGCAAAAGGTGTGCCGTTATCACTTTTAATCACACTAGGAATACCAAACCTAGAGAGGATCTTGTTCGTGAATATTTTTACAACATTTTTGGCATTCTCTGTCACGCATGCAAATGCTTCTGGCCACTTACTGAATCTGTCAACTATAATCAACTGGTATCTCACATTTCCTACAGGTGGCATATGTGTGAAATCTATCTGTAGGTGTTGGAAAGGTTGCTCAGGAAAAGTAAGCGCATCATGTCATTCAGGTCAATGCATGTTTGTTTTGGCACAAGTCAAACACGAATCCAACACTAGCTTGGTTGTTTTATACAGTATAATGAGTTTATAGCCTGTATGACTTTAGCTATGCTAATGTGTAACATCCCATGGTAATGCTTCACCAACACTATTAAATCTAGCTTAGGCAGAGAAATTTTCCCATCTACATCTCTAATGATACCAGCAAAATCTGATTTACATTGTTTAAAAGCCCAATATTTCATGT
Organism: Silurus aristotelis; assembly: GCF_946808225.1. Taxonomy (NCBI): domain Eukaryota; kingdom Metazoa; phylum Chordata; class Actinopteri; order Siluriformes; family Siluridae; genus Silurus; species Silurus aristotelis. Next base: position 17,445,305 of record NC_139593.1, read on the forward strand.
CCTCCTCAGTAGGCTGACTCTGAAGTATTTTTGAGGTCAATATCTGGTATATTGGAGATATGTGTCTTCATTGGGATCTCACGTATTTGAATGTACTGTGTCCAAATCTACTGGTTGTTTTGCTGCTTCCTTAGCTACTTTATCTGCTAACGTGTTTCCCAGAATTTCCTCTGAATCACCTGTGGCATGTCCTTTAACCTTAACTATGGCCACTTTGGCAGGGAGTTGAACAGCATTTAAGAGGTCGCTTATGAGATTAAAATGTGCTATGGGCTTTCCATCAACTGTTTTAAAGTGTCTTTGCTTCCATGTTTTGGCAAAATCATGCACAACACCATAAGCATATTAGAATCAGTGTATATAGTTACTATTTACCTTCAGAAGACTGACATGCTCTTGTAAGTGCAACCCACTCTGCAGCTGGTGCAGATGTGTATGGTAATGGTTCAGCTTCAACTATTTCATCAGGTAATCTTACAACCACATATCCACATAAATACACATCAAAGGGATTTTAACACAATCTATCTACCTATAGGCAATCCCCCTCTTCCAGGGCCGTATCTAAAAGATCGGGCCTACAAGAGGTCTCTTTTTCAATGTGTTTAAGGCAATCATGTGCGTCGTCAAAACCATCTAAGTCAATAAAGTCTAGCAGATCACGCAGCGCTACTACAGCTGAATGCGGCTGAGATGAAGGCTTAATGGTTACATTTTCTGTCACCAAGAGCGTGATTTCATAACCAGATCGTGCTGTCATATCTTGTGTGTTGAAGGTTATGTAAAATAGATTTTACCTGATGTGAGGTGTCCAGTATCAAAGGATGTGACAGCACCGTTTTCTCAGCATCCCTGACCATCAGAGCCGCAGCAGCCACTGCATGCAAGCATGAGGGCAACCCTTGTGCTATGTTGTCAAAATTTTTGGAAAGAAACACAACAGGGCGATATCTGTCACCGTGTTCCTGGGCTACAATCCCCGCAACCGTACCACCACGTTCGTGCAAATGAAGGTAAAAAGGCTTAGCATAATTCGGAAGACCTAGAGCTGGAGCAGACTGTATAGCCTTCCTGTATTTCTTAGTGAAATTTTGGTTGTGAGTATAAAATGTAATATTTTAACAAAAACAATCAAATTTCTACTCTTTCAAACCATTTTTTGTCATCACTTTTTGCGATGAATATTTGCACTTTCAATGGTTTTTAGTTAATAAAAAGTCATAATTTCACAATAACTTGTAAAAAGTTTACAAGTAGTTTATCTATTAATTTCATATTTATAAGAGAAAAGTAATTTTTTTGTAAAAACATGGTATATCATGAAACCTTTTTTGGTTTATTAATTGCACTTTTAACAATTCTTAGTGAAATGATGCTTATGAATATGAAAATTCATATTTTCACAATAACTTGTAAAAACTTGGTCATTTCACGTTTTTCATAGAATTTTGCACTTTTTAACATTTTTTTCATTAAATGGTGCTTATGAATATGAAAATTTGTATTTTCACAATAACACATTTTTTATGAAAAAAATATTTTTGTCAAATTGTGATTTGTAATTTTTGTTTTTTCCTTCACTTATGGCCCTTTTCTAAAGGTTTTTCATGATCATATGATTTATATTTTTACAATTACTTGTATTTTTATGGTAAAGGTTAATGTATTTTTTTATGGACATGAAAATTCATATTTCACATTTCTAAAAACTCTAATATTTATATGAAAATGTCATATTCTGGTCATAAAATGATTTGTTATATCATATTTCATTATAAACAATGTCATGGGCAAGTGCATGCTTTATGTGCAAATACGCTTGGTTCGAAAAACCACTTTCTCTTCATCCTAGAAGCCTGAGACTTGCAAAATCGGATTTTCAGCAGCTAAGAAGCTCATTCTAACCGATTTTTTTTGCAATAACTAAAATATGTATATAAAAATTTTATAATATTTTTTATAAATTTTCATGAAATTGCACTTGAATATAAAAATTAATATTTTCCTAATAACTAACATATTTTTTCTATAAACGCATATTTTTGTCAAAACTATTTGTCATGTTACCATTGTTGTTCACTTATTGCAATTTTTAAAGTTTGTTTTATATAAAAATAAACTATGCTTATGAATATGATAAATCAATAACTGTCAAAACCCTTTTATATATGAAAACAAAAATATATGTTCAAAAATAATTTTTCATGTCATGTTATTTCATGTTATTTTTCGTTCTTATTGCAATATTTATTGATTTTCTATTAAATTATGCTTCTAAATATCAAAATTCTTTTTTTATCAAAACATGCTTTGTTAGGTTTATTTTTTTATTTTTTTGTATTATCAATTTATTACATTTATTTCTACAATTGTGCTTATGAATGATTTTTAATTTTTTTTTACTTTTGAAATAAATCTCTTTTTTTATGAAAAAAAGGCATATTTTTATCCAACGATAATTTGTCATGACACATTTTTTTCGTTTACTTATTGCACATTTCAACAGTTTTTAATGAAAATTTGCTTTTCAACATGCAAATTGATATTCTCCCAATAACAATCATATTCTTATAAAAAAAAAGTCATTGTTTTCATACCACCATTTATCATGTAACATTTTTCACAACTCATTTTTTATGGTAATGGATAATGTACTTTTTATGAAATTAAGATTATGAAATGTAATATTTTAATAATTTATTTATTTATTCATTTATTTTTAAACCATTGTTTGTCATCACGTTTTGTGTTGAATATTTGCACTTTTAAAGTTTTTAGTTAAATTATGCTTATGAATATGAAAAGTCAAATTGTTTTTAATGAAATTATGCTAATGAATAAGATAATTTATATATTCAAAATAACATTTTTATGAAATTATGGTTATGAATATGAAATGTGATATGTTAATACCAACAAAAATGTTTTTCATAAAAGAAAGTCAGATTTGTTTTAACCCGTTGTTTTAACATTTTATCATGAATTTTTCTGATGAAAATGAAAATGTATTTTTATTTAAAACCGGATATATTTTTCTCAGACCATGGTTTTTAATGTAGGTTTTTTGCTTGCATGTTAACAAAAATATGACTTTTACATAAAATATGATAGTCATTATGAAAATATGAATTTTCACATTCAGAAGCATATGTTCATGGAAAAACCTTTAAAAAAAAGTGTCTTTAAAAAAACAAATAAGTGACCATACAAATCATGTTTTGACAGAAATGACATTTCAAGTGAAAATGTGATATTGTGAAAATATGTATTTTCATATTTATAAGCATCATTTAATGAAAAAAACCTTGTGCAAAAGTGCAATATGCACTTTTGTATATAAATAAATATGTGCTGTTGTTCCGTTTTCAAAAAGTTAACTTTTTTTCAATGAAATTATGGTTATGAATATGAAATGTAATATTTTAATAGCAATGTTTTTTATAAAAGAAAGTCAGATTTGTTTCAACCTATTGTCATATCAGTTTTTGCTATGAATATTTGCACTTTTTAATGTTTTTTTAAAGAAAATATGCTAATGAATATGAATCATTTCAAATTTAACTGGTAAATACTTGATTTGTCATTTCACATTTTTCATTGAATTTTTGCACTTTTAACATTTTATTATAAGATTTTTCTGATGAATATGAAAATTTATACTTTCATATTTTTATTTAAAAAAGGGTATATTTTTCTTAGACCATGGTTTTAAATGTAAGTTTTTTGCTTGCATATTGCACTTTTTGCACAAGGCTTTTTCATTAAATGATGCTTATAAATATGAAAATTCATATTTTCACATTATCACATTTTCACTGAAAATGTCATATTTTTGTGAAAACATGATTTTCATGGTCACTTATTTGTTCCTTTATGCAACTTTTTAAAGGTTTTACCATTTTTCCACTTTTAACGTTTTTTAGTTAAATTATGCTTATGAATATGATAATTCATATTTTCACAATAACATATTTTTATTAAAAAAAAGTTAACGATTTTTTCATGAAATTATGATTTTAAATATGAAATGTAATATTTTAATAAAAACAATAAAAAATTTATAAAAGAAAGTCAGATTTTTTTTAATCATTGGTTGTCATATCACTTTTTGCGATGATTATTTGCACCTTCAACAGTTTTTAGTTAAATGATGCTTATGATATATAAAGTCATAATTTTACAATATCTTGGACAAACTTGATTTTTTTGCACTTTTTAACAGTTTTTCATTAAATTATTCAGATGAATATAAAAAGTTAATATTTTTAATAAAAAATGTTATATTTTTTTGCTTACATATTGCACTTTTTAACAGTTTTTTTTGTTTGTTTGTTTGTTTTATGAAATGATGCTTATAAATATAAAAATAAATTTTTTCACAATATCTGTCAAATCTTTTAAAAAAAAGTAATATTTTTGTCAAACATGGTCATTTTTTTGTTTTTTATTCACCTATCGCACTTTTTTTTAAGGTTTTTCATGAACATATGATTTGTATTTTCACAATTACTCATATTTTTATGGTAAAGGTTAACATATTTTTATGAAATTATGATTAAGTAGGAAATTTTATGTTTTAATACAAACAATACATCTTTTTTTTTTCAACCCATTGTTTGTCATATCATGTTTTGCGTTGAATTTTTGCACTTTTAATGGTTTTTAGCTAAATGATGCTAATGAATATGAAAAGTCATTTTTTTCCGCAATAAATATTAAAAACTTCATTTGTCATATCACTTTCTTTATCAAATGATCTGATTATTTTATCAGTTTTTGATTAATTTATACCTTTGTATATAAAAAAATAATAATAATTTTTTTACCAATTTATTTGATATTCATAAATAGTCATATTTTGGCCAAACATGGTTATCCTGAAACCTATTTTGTTCACATATTGCAATTTTTCAACGGTTTTCCATGAAAATATCCTAAAGTATAAGAAAATGTATATTTTACTAATTAATTGCATATTTATGTAAAACGTCATCATTCTGTCTAAACATGGTTTGTCATGTAAAACTTTTTCGTTTACACTTTGCACTTTTTGATGTTTTTTAAAGAAATTATCATACTGAATATGAAACTTTATATTTTCACAATCTCATATTTTTATAAAACAGTTAACGCTTTTTAAATGAAATTATGGTTATGAATATGAAATTTAATATTTTAATAAAAACAATGTTTTTTAAAAAGAGAATTATAAATAGGAGAATTTATATTTTAACAATTAATTAATTAATTATTTTTATTAAAAAAGGTATTTTTGCTCAAACCATTTTGTCGCTTACATATATCACTTTTAACGGTTTTTCATTGAAAGACGCTTATGAATATGAAAATTCATATTTTTACAATAACTACTACATTTTTATTAAAAAAGTCATTTTTGCCAAAACATGATTTGTATGGTCACTTTTTTTGTTTTTCATTCACTTTTTTAAAAGGTTTTCCATGATTATATGATTTATATTTTCACAATTACTCATATTATTATGGTAATGGTTAAAGTATTTTTATGGAGTTATGATTATGAATAGGAAATGTTATATTTTCATAAAAACAATACATATTTTATAATTTAACATAATATTAACATTATTTTCCAACCATTGTTTGTCATATCACGTTTTGTGTTGAATATTTGCACTTTCAACGGCTTAAAGTTAAATGATGCTTATGAATATGAAGCCATATTTTTCCAATAAATTTTAAAAACATGATTTGTCGCATCAGTTCATGTAGGTTTTTCATATTTCAAGTCACATACATATTGCACTTTTTTCATTAAATCATGCTTATAAATATGAAAATTTAGATTTTCACAATAACTATCATGTATTTAATATTTGCCAAACCATGATTTGTATAATCATGTGTAATCAGAAAAAAAATGTTGCTAATGAATACAAAAAAATTATACTTAAAAAAAAAAAATTATTTAAATCGTCATATTTTGTCTACGCATAATGTGTCATGTTTGTATATATTTGTTATGGCATACACTGTTAAAAAAAAATCTGTAAAAAAACGGTGAAAAGACTGGCAGCAGGGCTTCAAGAGATAATCTGTTAAATGACAGAAATCAGTATTTCACAAAATTACTAGCAAAAAAATGTAAAAATACAGAATAGACTTTATGGTCAAAAGTACTTAAATTACAGAATATTACTGTTGATAAATATTTTTTTAACTATAGAAAAACAGATAAATTCTGTCAAATAAAATAGACCACAAAAAATTGTCTAGTGTTTACACTTTGGTACACATTGTTTACTGTTTCACTGTCTACTGCCATAAGGATTTTCTTTGTATATACAGTGGGTACGGAAAGTATTCAGACCCCCTTAAATTTTTCACTCTTTTTTATTTTGCAGCCATTTGCTAAAATCATTTAAGTTCATTTCTTTTCCTCATGAATGTACACATAGCACCCTATATTGACAGAAAAACACAGAATTGTTGACACTGTTGCAGATTTATTAAAAAAGAAAAACTGAAATATCACATGGTCCTAAGTATTCAGACCCTTTGCTCAGTATTTAGTAGAAGCCCCCTTTTGATCTAATGCAGCCAGGAGTCTTTTTGGGAAAGATGCACCAAGTTTTTCACACCTGGATTCAGGGATCCTCTGCCATTCCTCCTTGCAGATCCTCTCCAGTTCTGTCAGGTTGGACGGTAAACGTTGGTGGACAGCTATTTTTAGGTCTCTCCAGAGATGCTCAATTGGGTTTAAGTCATTGCTCTGGTTGGGCCATTCAAGAACAGTCACAGAGTTGTTGTGAAGCCACTCCTTCGTTATTTTAGCTGTGTGCTTAGGGTCATTGTCTTGTTGGAAGGTAAACCTTCGGCCCAGTCTGAGGTCCAGGGCACTCTGGAGAAGGTTTTAGTCCAGGATATCCCTGTGCTTGGCCGCAATCATCTTTCCCTTGATTGCAACCAGCCGTCCTGTCCCTGCAGCTGAAAAACACCCCCACAGCATGATGCTGCCACCACCATGCTTCATTGTTGAGACTGTACTGGACAGGTGATGAGCAGTGCCTGGTTTTCTCCACACATACCGCTTAGAATTAAGGCCAAAAAGTTCTATCTTGGTCTCATCAGACCAGAGAATCTTATTTCTCACCATCTTGGAGAACTCCATGCGGGTTTTCATGTGTCCTGCACTGAGGAGAGGCTTCCGTCGGGCCACTCTGCTATAAAGCCCCACTGGTGAAGGGCTGCAGTAATGGTTGACTTTCTACAACTTTCTCCCATCTCCCGACTGCATCTCTGGAGCTCAGCCACAGTGATCTTTGGGTTCTTTTTTACCTCTCTCACCAAGGCTCTTCTCCCCCGATAGCTCAGTTTGGCCGGACAACCAGCTCTAGGAATGGTTCTCGTCGTCCCAAACGTCTTCCATTTGAGGATTATGGAGGCCACTGTGCTCTTAGGAACCTTAAGTGCAGCAGAAATTTTTTTGGAACCTTGGCCAGATCTGTGCCTTGCCACAATTTTGTCTTTGAGCTCTTCAGGCAGTTCCTTTGACCTTAATGATTCTCATTTGCTCTGACATGCATTGTGATCTGTAAGGTCTTATATAAACAGGTGTGTGGCTTTCCTAATCAAGTCCAATCAGTATAATAAAAAATTTCTGGACTCAAATAAAGGTGTGGAATCATCTCAAGGATGATCAGAAGAAATGGAGAGCACCTGAGTTAAATATATGAGTGTCACAGCAAAGGGTCTGAATACTTAAGACCATGTGATATTTCAGTTTTTCTTTTTTAATAAATCTGCAAAAAGGTCAACAATTCTGTGTTTTTCTGTCAGTATGGGGTGCTGTGTGTACATTCATCAGGAAAAGAAATAAACTTAAATGATTTTAGCAAATGGCTGCAATATAACAAAAAGTGAAAAATTTAAGGGGGTCTGAATACTTTCCGTACCCACTGTACATTTTTATATGTCCTTTATACCTTATATTTTATTTTATATAGTTTTTATACTTTATTTATCTGCTTTTTTTCTTTCTCCCCACCCTATTCCCCTCTTGCCGGACCGTCGTATAAAGTATTTTACTGCATGTCGTACCCTGTATGTATGTGTATGAATAAAATTTGATTTGATTTGAAATAACAACCAGAAAAACAACCAACTGTCAGGTTAATCACCATAAATTTAAGGATTTAATTTGTTATTTTATAAAACCGATCTGTCCATTTACATTTATTTATTGTAAAAGTATAGTTTTCCTCATGTGCAATAATGATTAAATAATTCCAGAAAGCACATATTTGAAAAAAGTTTGTATATTTAATCTCTGTAAATTTAAAAACATTTACTGTATGAATACAGATATCAATAATTACAATAATCAAAAAATGTTGAATAAAAATATACTCGATATATAATACACAGACAAATGTCTGTAGATACATCTTAATAGTTCATTTTCCAGACTTATTACAGTTTAACATTTTTGGGCAGTAGAGCAATTAGCTCTACTGTATATTCTGTCCTTATGAAAGGAACCTGCACATTCACAGTATTAATAATTGAACAGAAGCACTGTATGTCAAGTTAAATGAACAATCCAATTACAGAAAATAAGTTAGAGCATGCAAAAATACCATTCATTAAATGGCAATTGCTGTACAACTTTATACATTTACAATGACATTTTATCCAAAGCAACATACCAAATCCAAGTTAGTCTAACACAGTAGACACAGCAGTTTATATAAAATGTAAAAAAAAGTGACGTGCACTCTTTAGCTTGTTGAAGATCAGTCTCAGTGATATAGGCTGGATTAGCTGCAGAGGCTTGGTAGTAGATGCTGGAAAGTCTGCTAAGAGAGCAATACAACAGTCCAGTTTGGAGAGAACAAGAGCTTGGACAGGGAGTTCTGTAACATGGCCCAAAAGAAAGAGTCTGATCTTCATAATGTTGTACAGGGCAAATCTGCAGGATCAGGACAATGCAATTTATATATGCGTCAACAATAACACCAAAGTTAGTTCAGCTGAAAACATGAGCAGTTCTGTCTTGGCAGGGTTGAGTTGATGATCATTTAACATACAGCAAGATATTTCTGTCCAGGAGGCAAAGATGAGAGCAGCAACTGTCGGGACTTTCAGCTGAAATATGAGAGAGAGAGAGAGAGAGAGAGAGAGAGAAAGAGAGAGAGAGAGAGAGAGAGAGAGAGAGAGAGAGAGAGAGCGAGAGAGAGAGAGAGAGAGAGAGAGAGAGAGAGAGAAAGAGAGAGAAAGAGAGATGTTATTTCAATAGCGGTAATATGAAAAGCCATGTTTCTAAATTACAGACCCATTGTCATGACTCACAAATGTTTGGGAATCCCTAGCAGAACCTGCAAAAATGTGAATAATTTTAACAAAAGAGGGATCATACAATATGCATGTTATTTTATATTTAGTAGTGGTCCCTGGTGGTCTAGTGGTTAGGATGCGGCGCTCTCACCGCTTTGGCCCGGGTTCGATCCCCGGTCAGGGAACCAACCCCAGCCACTCTTAGTCAAAACATGTCTAAAATTATTAAAATAACTACCTTTATGAACCTAAATGGTTTATAAAAGGTCTGAATGGTTATAAATGGTTATATAGATGATCTACAATTGTTCTTTTGTTTTGTGACGGTTGTTCACAAGTCCCTTTTCTGTTTAGAATAGTTCAACTTGAGCACTTTTTTTCAGAAAAATCCTACAAGTAGCCTACCGCAGAGTCTTCAGTTTTCCAGCATCTTTTGCATATTTGAACCCTTTCCAGCAGTGACTGATTTTGAGATCCATCTTTTCACACAGAGAAGAACTGAGGAACTCAAACACAACTATTTAAAAAGGTGCAAACATTTACATTTAATGCTCCAGAAGGAAATAATGCATTAAGAGCTGGGGGCGAAAACTTTTTGAATTTGAAGATCGAGGTAAATTGTACTTAATTTGCCTTCCGGGAAATATGCAAGTATGTTCTGTTCAGAAGGGCAGTACTAAATGGAAAAGACATAAACAAGAAAACTCTTAACATCATGTTTCATTGCTTGTAATTCATCATGTGTCTTTCTGTAGCATCAGTAAATTTTTGCACCTTTTTTACAGTTGCGTTTGAGTCACTTAATTGTCCTCAGTGTAAAAAGATTGATCTTAAAAATCATACAGTCACTGCTGGAAGGTGTTTAAAATATGCAAAAGTTGCTGGAAATTTTTTTTCTGAAGAACAGCCCTACTCTAAGCCCTCACCCTCATGACCCATGCATAAAGATTAAACTACTACTACAAATAATAACAACAAAACAGTTGATTTGTGCTACACGCCTTTGGCATGCTTTTCTGTTGTAGAGCTCCACAGTTTTTCCACACGACCTAAAACCAAGAACAATATTTATGACTTTGTATTGCAGTCACACATTACATACATATGTTCCACTGAGACAATGATCCAAAAGATCAGCTGGAAGGTTCACGTACATTTATATAACTTACTGTGACTTAGCTGCTTCATTGTATTACACAGGGTTGTTACTGTCTAGAACTGTCTAAGCTTCTAGCACATTTTCACAATCCAAACGATTCAATATGTAATGAGAGTTTACTTATCCAGCCAAGATCTACTTTCATTCAGTGTTTTAGCCTGCAGCTGAAAGGAATTAGGAATTAGATGAAGTGGTAGATGGACTTTAATGGGCATGTAGGTGAAGGGAACAGAGGTGATAAGGAGGTTATGGGTAGGTATGGCCTAAAGGAGAAGAATGTGGAAGGGCAGATGGTGGTAGATTTTGCTAAAAGGATGGAAATGGCAGTGGTGAATACTTATTTTAAGAAGAAGGAGGATCAAAGGGTGACGTATAAGAGTGAAGGAAGGTACACACAGGTGGATTATGTTCTATGTAGGAGATGCAACCTGAAAGAGATTGGAGACTGTAAAGTGTTGGCAGGGGACATTGTAGCTAGACAGCATCGGATGGTGGTCTGTAGGATGGTTTTGGAGGTGAAAAAGAAGAGGAGAAGAGTGAGGACTGACAGAAGAATAAAATGGTGGAAACTGAAAAAGGAAGAGTGTAGTGTGAGGTTCAGGGAAGAGGTCAGACAGATGCTTAGTGTTGGTGAAGAGGTGCTGGATAATTGGAAAACTACTGCAGGAGTGATGAGGGAGGCAGCTAGAAAAGTACTTGGTGTGACATATGGAAATAGAAAGGAAGACAAAGAGATGTGGTGGTGAAATGAGGAAGTGCAGGAGAGCATAAGGGGAAAGAGGTTAACAAAACAGAAGTGGGATCGACAGGGTGATGAGAAAAGTAGGCAGGAGTACAAGGAGATGCAGCAGCAGGTAAAGAGGGATGTGGCGAAAGCCAAGGAAAAGGCATATGAGGAGCTGTATGAGAGGTTGAACACAAAGGAAGAAGAAAAGGATTTGTACCGATTGGCCAGGCAGAGGGACCGAGCTGGGAAGGATGTACTGCAAGTTAGAGCAATAAAGGATGGAGAGGGAAATGTGTTGACTAGTGGGGAAAGTGTGTTGAGAAGGTAGAGGGAGTTTTTTGAGCAGCCGATGAATGAGGAAAATTAGAGAGAGAGAAGGTTGGATGGTGTAGAGATGGTAAAGCAGGATGTAGATAGGATTAGTAAGGAGGAAGTGAGAGCAGCGATTAAGAGGATGAAGAGTGGAAAGTCGGTTGGACCAGATGACATACCCGTAGAAGCATGGAGATGTTTAGGAAAGATTGCAGTGGAGTTTTTAACCAGATTGTTTAACAGGATTCTGGAAGGGGAGAGGATGCCTAAGGAATGGAGAAGGAGTGTGCTGGTACCGATCTTTAAGCATAAGGGAGATGTACAGATCTGCAGTAACTACAGGGGAATTAAGTTGGTCAGTCACACCATGAAGTTATGGGAAAGAGTAGTGGAAGCCAGGCTGAGAGAAGAGGTGACTATCTGTAAGCAACAGTATGGTTTCATGCCGAGGAAGAGCACCACAGATGCCTTATTTGTTTTGAGAATGTTAAAAGAAAAGTATAGAGAAGGACAGAAGGAATTGCATTGTGTATTTGTGGATTTAGAGAAAGAATACGACAGGGTGCCGAGAGAGGAGTTGTGGTATTGTTTGAGGAAGTCAGGTGTGTCAGAGAAGTATGTAGGACATGTATGAGGACAGTGTGACAGCAGTGAAGTGTGCAGTAGAAACAACAGACTGGTTCAAGGTGAAGGTTGGATTGCATAAAGGATCGGCCCTGAGCCCTTTTCTGTTTGCAGTGGTGATGGACAGGTTGACGGACGAGGTCAGACAGGAGTCTCCATGGACTATGATGTTTGCGGATGATATTGTGATTTGTGGTGAGAGTAGTGAGCAGATTGAGTAGAGCCTGGAGAGGTGGAGGTACACGTTGGAGAGAAGGGGAATAAAAGTCAGTAGGAGTAAAACAGATTACATGTGTGTAAATGGGAGGGTGGGCAGTGGAATGGTGCGGTTGCAGGGAGAAGAGTTGGAGAAGGTGGAGGAGTTCAGGTACCTGGGGTCAACAGTGCAAAGTAATGGAGAGTGTGTTAGGGAAGTAAATAAAAGAGTGCAGGCAGGGTGGGGTAGGTGGAGAAGAGTGGCAGGAGTGATTTGTGATAGTAGGGTATCTGCAAGAATGAACGGGAAAGTTTATAGGACTGTGGTGAGACCTGCGATGATGTATGGATTAGAGACAGTGGCATTGAATAATAGGCAGGAGGCGGAGCTGGAGGTAGCAAAGCTGAAGATGTTAAGGTTTTCGTTGGGAGTGACAAGAATGGACAAGCTTAGTTGGTGTGAAAGAGGCAGAAGTAGAGGACAGGGTGGTATGGAGATAGATGATTTGCTGTGGCGACCCCTAATGTACGGTGGCCGAGAAGTGCAAAACACATTAACAAATCCGAAAACAAATTAACAAATCCGAAAACAAATTAACAAATCCAAAAACAAAACAACAAATCCAAAGACAAAACAACAAATCCAAAAACAAAAGAACAAATCCAAAAACAAATGACCAAATCCAAAAACAAATTAACAAATCCAAAAACAAATTAACAAATCCAAAAACAAATTAACAAATCCACAAACAAATCAACAAATCCGAAAACAAATTAACAAATTCAAAAACAAAACAACAAATCCAAAAACACTAACAAATCCGAAAACAAATTAACAAATTAGAAAACACTAACAAATCTGAAAACAAATTAACAAATTCAAAAACAAATTAACAAATCCGAAAACAAATTAACAAATTCAAAAACACTAACAAATCCAAAAAACACAACGACAAGCCAGACAAACCGGAAAAGGTAGGTATAGTTTGTGAACGTAAACTTACAGATCATTGGACAAGACACCTGTCAGTCAAGATATACAGGTGAATGACAGGTGTCTCGTCCAATGATCTGTAAGTTTGCAATATCTAAAATATTTATTTAAAAAAATTTAATTTTTTGTTGGTTTTTCTTTTACGTATTGTTTTTATAATGAATTTACATGAAATTTCACTTTTATAAAGTTTATATTTTCATAATAACTCAGTTTTAATATAAACGGCATTTTTGTCAAAACATGTCAGGTTTTTTGTTTACTTATTGCAATTTTTCAAGTTTGTTTTAAATAAAAATAAACTATGCTTATGAATATGTAAAATCAATAACTGTCAAAACTCACAGTATGAAAAAAATGTGTCCAAAAATATTTTTTTATGTCAGTTTATTTTTTTTTCGTTCACTTGTTGCAATTTTTATTGATTTTCTATTAAATTATGCTTCTAAATATGAAAATTCATGGTTTAAAAATAATGTTTATCTTTTTATGAAAAATTCTTATTTTTGTCAAAACATTGTTTGTTAGGTTTTTTCTTTTATGTATTATGTAAAATTATGTTTATGAATATAATTCCAACCATAATATGTCATGACACATTTTTGTTTACTTATTGCAGTTTTGAACGGTTCTCAATGAAAATTTGCTTATGAATATAAACATTCATATTTTCCCAATAACAATCATATTCTTATCAAAAAAAGACATTGTTTTCAAACCATTTGTCATTAACCTTTTTTTGTTTACGTCTTGCAATTTTTAATGTTTTTGACATTAAATTATGTTTATAAATCTGAAAATTCACATTTTCACAACAACTAATTTTGTATTTTCCTATTATTTATGAAATTATCATTATGAATATTTAAATGTAATATTTACCTATTATTTCTTTTTATTATAATTTTTTTTTCTTTCACGTTATTTATTAACTTTTTAACTGGTTTTCACGAAATTATTCTGATGAATGTGAGAATTTATATTATAGCAATTATTTTTATATTTTTGTATTAAAAATAGTATTTTTTGCTCAAACCATGGTTTTTCATGTAAGCTTTTCGCTTACATATTGCACTTTTTTATTTTTACTGTTTTCCATTAAATGATGCTTATGAATATGAAAATTTTTATTTTTATTTTAACTATTAAATTTTTATTGAAAATATCATCTTTTTTTTGTCAAAACATGATTTGCATGGACACTTTTTTGTTTTTGATTCACTTATGGGCCTTTTTTAAAAGTTTTACATGATCATATGACTTATTGTTTTCACAATTACTAATATTTTTATGGTAAAGGTTAACATGTTTTTATGAAATTATGATTATGAATGGGAAATTATAACAAATTCATTATTTTCAAACCATTGTTTATCATATCACGTTTTGCGTTGAATATTTGCACTTTTAATGTTTTTTAGTTAAATGATACTAATGAATATGAAACGTTATATTTTTCACAATAGATTTTAAAAACTTGATTTGTCATATCACGTTTTTTTATTAAATCATTTAACTTTTTAAACAGTTTTTCATTAAATTATTCCTTTGTATATAAAAAAAAAAATCACATTTTACCAATTTATTTGATATATGAAAAAAGTCATAATTTTGCCATGGTTTTCATGAATCCTTTTTTGCTTACATATTGCACTTTTTACCTATTTTATTTATTTTTTTTAATTAAATGATGCTTATAAATATGAAAATTAATATTTTCACAATATCTGTTATATCTTTTAACAAAAAACTAATATTTTTGTCAAACATGATTTGCATGGTCACTTTTTATTATGGCACAACATATGATTTGTATTTTCACAATTACTCATATTTTTATGGTAAAAATTAACATTTATTTTTATGAAATTATGATTGAGTAGGAAATGTTATATTTTAATAAAGTCAAGTCAAGTCAAGTTTATTTCTATTGCGCTTTTCACAACAGACATTGTCTCAAAGCAGCTTTACAGAAATCAACAGTCAAGGTGAATGGTGTGCATTTATACCTGATAAGCAGCCGAGTGGCGACTGTGGCAAGGAAAAACTCCCTAAGATGTTATGAGGAAGAAACCTTGAGAGGAACCAGACTCAAAAGGGGAACCCAACCTCATTTGGCTGACATCAAGAGTGTGATTATAAATCTTTCAACAATACAGAACACTCGAGAGAGAGAACTAAAATGAGCACTGGAGTATAAGATAATAAGTAATGTTCTTTCTACAGTCTTATACAGTCTTTGTAGGATGCCGGTAGGCATCCACTTCATAGGTCCATAATCTTCCTGAGGTGGGACGTGACTGGAGCTGGCCAAACCTCAGGATGCCTCAGGACGGGGAGAGAAAGAGAAGCAGTGGAGAGAAATTAGCGTAGCTGCTGTTCATGATATTAACAGCACAAGTTGATAATGTGGAGCACAAGGTTATGATGTGATGTGTGTTATGTGTAGGCTTTGCTAAAAAGATAAGTTTTTAATCTGCACTTAAACTGGGAGAGTGTGTCTGAGCCCTGAACACCGTCAGGAAGACTATTCCAAAGTTTAGAAGCTAAATGTGAAAATGCTCTACCACCTTTAGTGGACTTTGGTATTCTAGGAACTACTAGAAGTCCAGAGTTTTGAGATCTCGGGTAGCATGACGGATTGTAGCTTGTTAAAAGACTGGATAGATACATGGGAGCCAAACCATTTAGGGCTTTATAAGTAAGAAGTACACTGTTAAAAAAAAAAAAAAAAGTTTTTTTACAGTTAAATGTCTATTTTTTTAATAGAAATTTACCTTTTTTTCAATTTACAACAAAATGCCTGTTGTTTTACATACAGTGGGTACGGAAAGTATTCAGACCCCCTTAAATTTTTCACTCTTTGTGATATTGCAGCCATTTGCTAAAATCATTTAGGTTCATTCTTCTTCCTCATGAATGTACACATAGCACCCCATACTGACAGAAAAACACAGAATTGTTGACATTGTTGCAGATTTATATATAAAAAAAAAAAAAAAACTGAAATATCACATGGTCCTAAGTATTCAGACCCTTTGCTCAGTATTTAGTAGAAGCCCCCTTTTGATCTAATACAGCCAGGAGTCTTTTTGGGAAAGATGCAACAAGTCTTTCACACCTGGATTTGGGGATCCTCTGCCATTCCTCCTTGCAGGTCCTCTCCAGTTCTGTCAGGTTGGATGGTAAACGTTGGTGGACAGCCATTTTTAGGTCTCTCCAGAGATGCTCAATTGGGTTTAAGTCAGGGCTCTGGCTGGGCCATTCAAGAACAGTCACGGAGTTGTTGTGAAGCCACTCCTTCGTTATTTTAGCTGTGTGCTTAGGGTCATTGTCTTGTTGGAAGGTAAACCTTCGGCCCAGTCTGAGGTCCAGAGCACTCTGGAGAAGGTTTTTGTCCAGGATATCCCTGTACTTGGCCGCATTCATCTTTCCCTCGATTGCAACCAGTCGTCCTGTCCCTGCAGCTGAAAAACACCCCCACAGCATGATGCTGCCACCACCATGCTTCACTGTTGGGACTGTATTGGACAGGTGATGAGCAGTGCCTGGTTTTCTCCACACATACCGCTTGGAATTAAGGCTAAAAAGTTCTATTTTGGTCTCATCAGACCAGAGAATCTTATTTCTCACCATCTTGGAGTCCTTCAGGTGTTTTTTAGCAAACTCCATGCAGGCTTTTATGTGTCTTACACTGAGGAGAGGCTTCCGTCAGGCCACTCTGCCATAAAGCCCCGACTGGTGGAGGGCTGCAGTGATGGTTGACTTTCTACAACTTTCTCCCATCTCCTGACTGCATCTCTGGAGCTCAGCCACAGTGATCTTTGGGTTCTTCTTTACCTCTCTCACCAAGGCTCTTCTCCCCCGATAGCTCAGTTTGGCCGGACGGCCAGCTCTAGGAAGGGTTCTGGTCGTCCCAAACGTCTTCCATTTGAGGATTATGGAGGCCACTGTGCTCTTAGGAACCTTAAGTGCAGCAGAAATCTTTTTGTAACCTTGGCCAGATCTGTGCCTTGCCACAATTCTGTCTCTGAGCTCTTCAGGCAGTTCCTTTGACCTCATGATTCTCATTTGCTCTGACATGCATTGTGATCTGGAAGGTCTTATATAGACAGGTGTGTGGCTTTCCTAATCAAGTCCAATCAGTATAATCAAACACAGCTGGACTCAAATAAAGGTGTAGAACCATCTCAAGGATGATCAGAAGAAATGGAAAGCACCTGAGTTAAATATATGAGTGTCACAGCAAAGGGTCTGAATACTTAGGACCATGTGATATTTCAGTTTTTCTTTTTTAATAAATCTGCAACAATGTCAACAATTCTGTGTTTTTCTGTCAATATGGGGAGCCGCGTGTACATTCATGAGGAAGAAGAATGAACTTAAATGATTTTAGCAAATGGCTGCAATATAACAAAGAGTGAAAAATTTAAGGGGGTCTGAATACTTTCCATACCCACTGTATATTATCTGTATTTTAACGTTCCGTCATTAAATTTTATCAAAAATTGATTGCATTTTGATATTATAGAAATGTTCTGTTTTTTAATAGAAATTAGCTGTATTTTCACAGAGTAACTTGTATTTTTACATAGAATGATATCTAATATTTACAGATTATTCTTGTAATCATTAAGTCAGTGTTTTTATTACCATTGAAGACAGTTAATCATATGAAGTTTAAAGCTGTTTTTCACCCTAAATTATTATAAATTAAAATGTGGTATTTGCCCATGTCCCAGTAAACAAAAAGTTAATAATTTAGGTTTTTGTGGTTTATATTTTTTTAGTAACAATTCCTACAATATCCAAAAATCTAATCAAATATAATACAATATAATGTTTAAAAAAAGTACACAGAACTCAAATCTGAAATACTACAAACTTATTTATTTTTTTTTATTAAATATAAGGCATTGGTCCAGTATGGAATTTTAAACAGTAAAGAACTGAAAATAATTAGCTTCTTTAAAAAATAATCAAATAAAAGCAATAAAATAAAAAAAAAAAAAAAAAACAACAACCTGCACTTAAAAACATCAATAGTGTCAACTAACAAAACACTTTTTGGATTCCTTGCACGGGTTCTCCTAGTCTCCTACACCAACGCTGCTCAGATCATCCTCCTAGTTCAGGGGTGGGCAATTAATTTTTACAAGGGGCCACAAGAGAAACCTGAATTATGTCAGAGGGCCACACCAACGATAATATTTTAGGGATGCACTGAAATGAAAATTCCAAAAATTAGGAAACCAAGGCCAAAACCGAAAACTGAAACACCGAAAGAAAAGATTGTCAATTATTAGAACCATTGCATTTATGGCTGAGTGTGTACTAACCTCACTAAAATCAAATCAGTGCATTGCAATTCAAAAAATAAATCAATTACAAAAGATAAATTATTATTTTTGTTACCATTCATAGGTATTGACAAACAGGCAGCGGTTAATTATTATTAGCAGCGGTCTGTTAAACAAAAATAATTGACCGCCGAACGTTTGGAAGCCCATTCAAGTGAATGGAAGGTTCTAATCTACAGCATTAAGGAGAGCCATGTGTACTAAATATATTATAATAATTATTATTTTCGGGATCCACGGGGAATGTTTCAAAGATCAACCCGTCGATCCACTGGAGACCACTGATCTGAGGCAATGAATTCCATATTTTTTTGTGATGCTTTTTGCCTTGGCACCATCACTGGAAAACTTTTCTGCCTTTTCAAATACGTTCGCTACAGACGGAGTGCGCATGCTCGGATTGACTTTACTTTTCTGCGCCGCGTTCTTCTCATATTTAGAAGGCAATCGGGATGTTTGGATTTCAGGTGATAAATTAAACCCGACTTGAAGAAACTCTTTGCAGATACACCCCCTCTTGAAATTTCAGCATTGCATGTTTTGCAAATCGCTATCCGCACACCGCAGACATGTTGCTCTTATCCAGATATAACCGTGTGCTGCTGCGCTTTTTTATTGTCATTACAATTGTCTTTCTGCCGTGTTGTCTCGGTGATTTAGGTATTTTCGTCCGAAAATGTTCGGTGGCCGATTTTTCGGTGCATCCCTGTAATTTATGATTGGCCTCACGCGGGCCGTTGTTTACCCAGGTCTGTCCTAGTTGGTTCGCAACCCGCCAGAAAAGAAAAACAAGATGAAGACTTCAGTTAGGCTCCGCGCGTGCGCATACTGACACAAATTCAAAATTGGCGCCGAATTAGCTCCGCCCACAACGGTTTGAATGAGTTTCAGGCTGTTCCTCTGGGAAATGATTAAGATAATAACGCGCTTTTTCACTACAAGCTGACTAAGGTACCTGTTTCAAACATGTGAAGCACATTTTATAGTGACTGCGCGTTTCTGTTGTTAAATGTAGTTTAGAAGTTAAAACATGCAGTATTTGGTACAGTCACGTGACAGCTGCAGGCCAAACGTGAATGTGAATAATTTTAACACAATTAGAGAGATCAACAACATGCATGTTAGTTTTTATTTAGTACTGTCCGGGGTAATATATTTTACATAGATGTTTATATATAGTCATTGACACACAAAAAATTGCAGAAATTATTAAAATAACCCCCTTCAAAAGTTTGAACAGTGAAAGGGTTAGTTCACCCCAAAATGATAATTCTGTCAATAATTACCCACCTTTTGTAGGATTTGTCTGAAAAAAAAAAAGTGCTCAAGTTTAACTATTCAGAACAGAAAGGGACTTGTGAACACAAAACAAAAGAACAATAGTAGATCATCTATATAACCATTTATAACCATTCAGACCTTTTATAAACCATTTAGGTTTATAAAAAGGTAGTTATTTTAATAACTTTAGACATGTTTTGACTTGTGGACCATATGGAAACATCGTTGATGTCAAATATCTTAGTCAGGACAACACAAAAAATAGAATAACATGCATATTGTATGAGCCCTCTTTTGTTAAAATTATTCACATTTTTGCAGGATCTGCCTGGGTCTGTCATTTAGAAACATGGCTTTTCATATTGCCGCTATTGAAATAACATCTCTCTCTCTCTCTCTCTCTCTCTCTCTCTCTCTCTGTCTCTGTCTCTGTCTCTCATTTCAGCTGAAAGTCCCGACAGTTGCTGCTCTCATCTTTGCCTCCTGGACAGAAATATCTTGCTGTATGTTAAATGATCATCAACTCAACCCTGCCAAGACAGAACTGCTCATGTTTTCAGCTGAACTAACTTTGGTGTTATTGTTGACGCATATATAAATTGCATTGTCCTGATCCTGCAGATTTGCCCTGTACAACATTATGAAGATCAGACTCTTTCTTTTGGGCCATGTTACAGAACTCCCTGTCCAAGCTCTTGTTCTCTCCAAACTGGACTGTTGTATTGCTCTCTTAGCAGACTTTCCAGCATCTACTACCAAGCCTCTGCAGCTAATCCAGCCTATATCACTGAGACTGATCTTCAACAAGCTAAAGAGTGCACGTCACTTTTTTTTACATTTTATATAAACTGCTGTGTCTACTGTGTTAGACTAACTTGGATTTGGTATGTTGCTTTGGATAAAATGTCATTGTAAATGTATAAAGTTGTACAGCAATTGCTATTTAATGTAGGTATTTTTTTGCATGCTCTAACTTATTTTCTGTAATTGGATTGTTCATTTAACTTGACATACAGTGCTTCTGTTCAATTATTAATACTGTGAATGTGCAGGTTTCTTTTATAAGTACAGAATATACAGTAGAGCTAATTGCTCTACTGCCCAAAAATGTTAAACTGTAATATGTCTGGAAAATGAACTATTAAGATGTATCTACAGACATTTGTCTATGTATAATGAATTGAGTATATTTTTATACAACATTTCTTGATTATTGTAATTAATGATATCTGTATTTATTACAGTAAATGCCTTTTAATTTACAGAGATTAAATATACAAACCTTTTTTAAATATGTGCTTTCTGGATTTGTTTCATCGTTATTGTACATGAGGAAAACTATACTTTTACAATAAATTTATGTAAATGGACAGATCAGTTTTATAAAATAACAAATTAAATCCTTACATTTATGGTGATTAACCTGACAGTTGGTTGTTTTTCTATGTTATTTGACAGAATTTATCTGTTTTTATATAGTTAAAAAATTATTATCAACAGTAATATTCTGTAATTTAAGTACTTTTGACCATAAAGCCTAATCTGTATTTTTACAGTTTTTTGCTAGTAATTTTGTGAAATGGTAATTTCTGTAATTTAACGGATTATCTCTGGAAGCCCTGCTGCCAGTCTTTTTACCGTTTTTTTACAGATTTTTTTTTAACAGTGTAGAAACAATACATATTTTATTTAAAAAGTCGTTTTTGTCTTTAACCCATTGTTTGTCCTATCATGTTTTGCGTTGAATTTTTGCACTTTTTATGGTTTTTAGCTAAATGATGCTAATGAATATGAAAAGTCATATTTTTCCACAATGAATTTTAAAAACTTCATTTGTCATATCACGTTTCTTTATTTAATTATCTCACTTTTTTTTTTAATGTTTTTCATTAATTTATACTTGGTTATAAAAAAAAAATCATATATTACCAATTTATATCATATTCATATGAAAATAGTCATATTTTTGCCAAACAGGGTTATTATGAAACTTTTTTCGTTTACTTATTGCAATTTTTCAAATGGTTTTCTATGAAAATATCCTTCAGTATATGAAAATTTATGTTTTACTAATTAATTTTATATTTATTTAAAACGTCATAATTTTGTCAAACCATGGTTTGTCATGTGAAAGGTTTTCGTTTACGTATTGCACTTTTTAATGGTTTTTAATAAAATTATGCTTATGAATATAAAAATTCATATTTTCACAATAATAATTTTTTATGAAAATGTTAACGGTTTTATGAAATTATGGTTCTGAATATGAGATGTAATATTTCAATAAAAACTATTTTTTTTTATAAAACAAAGTCAGATTTGTTTCAAACCATTGTTTGTCATAACAGTTTTTGCGATGAACATTTGCACTTTTTTAATCCTTTTTCGTTCAATGATGCTTATGTATATGAAGTCATAATTTCACAATATCTTGTAAAAACGTCATATCACGTTTTCATTGAATTTCTGCACTTTTTTTAGTTTTAAATGAAATTATTCCTTTCAATATAAAAATAACTTACAAATTAATTTAATGTTTATATGAGAAAGTCATATTTATGTCAAAACATGGTTTATCATTAAATTTTTTTCGTTCACTTATTGCACTTTTAATGATTTGTTTGTGAAATTATGCTTATGAATATGAACATTCATATTTTCACAATACCCTGTAAAAACTTGATTTGTCATTTCACGTTTTTTATTGAATTTTTGCACTTTTAAATAGTTTGTCATGAAATTATTCTGATTATGAGAATTTATATTTTACCAATTAATTTAATATTTTTATAAAAAAAAGTATCTTTTTTGCTCAAACCATGTTTTTTCATGTTAGTTTTTTGCTTACATATTGCACTTTAACTGTTTTCTATTAAATGATGCTTAAAAATATTATTTAAAAAAAAAATCCTATTTTCTCAACAAAACTATTACATTTTTTTTAAGAAAAAGTCATATTTTTTGTCAAAACATGATTTGCATGTTTTGTTTTTCCTTCACTTATGCCACTTTTTTAAAGGTTTTCCATGATCATATGATTTATATTTTCACAATTACTCATATTTTTATGGTAAAGGTTAACATGTTTTTTTAATGAAATTATGATTATGAATAGAAGATTACAGTTTATTAAAAACAATACATCTTTTACTAAAAAAAAGTCTATTTACAAACCATTGTCATATCACGTTTTGCATTGAATTTGTGAACTTTTAATGGTTTTTATTTAAATGATGCAATGAAATATAAAAAGGTAATATTTTAAAAAACTTGATTTGTCTTTATTAAATTATTCCTTTATATATAAAAAAAATCATATTTGACCAATTTATTTCATATTCATATGAAAAAAATACATTTTTGCAAAACATGGTTATCATAAAACCTTTTTGTTCACTTATTTCACTTTTTTCAATGGTTTTCTATAAAAAATAGGCTTCTCTATATGAACAGTTATTAAATTAGATTAGATTAGAGTGCAACACAGTGGAACCCCGTTGTACAAGCATAATTCGTTCTTAAAAATTGCTCGTAGGTCCATTTGCTTGTACGTTCGAATTGATTTTCCCCCTAAGAACGAATGTAAAAGTGATTTAATCCGTTCCGAGATCTCATCTGATCGCTTATTTCTGCACTTATAAAGTATTTGTAGCCTGTTTTAACAAACAAATTACCGTAATGTAAACATAATTTAACACTTTCTCATGTGGTAGTGGTTGATTGCGAGTGTGAGACGCACACCATGCTCATAACCTCCTCGGTTTTTATTGGGAACATTTTTTCAAGATTTCTACTGAAATAAACATATAAAACAAAAAAAAAGTTATGTTTTTGCTGCACTGAACAACGAGAGCGACCGTGTGATACGTCATTAACTAAGCGACTGATGCGACCCTCCACCAAAAATGGGGAACCGGCAGTGTGGGTTTGCTCGAGCCTTCGAAATTTGCTCGTGAAACAGGGTAAAATTTTGCGAGCGAGTTTCCTTGTATCTCCGTTTGCTCGTACTATAGGTTGCTCGTACAACGGGGTTTTACTGTAACAGCAAGTGCAGGATATACAGTGTTAAATAGAATGGTAATATAGGACTATAAACAGTAATTTACAGATGTACATGTACTATGAATATGAATATACAGATGAATATATATGTACTATGAATATAATATACTGATGAGTATATATGTACTATGAACATGTTTTACAGATGCCTATTACTAAAAAGCGGAAATTTACAGAAGGATGTGAACGGTAAACATAATATATTGCTATTACTATAAACAGAAAACAAGTATATATATATATATATATACAATGGTAATAAGTTAATGGTGAGCAGCAATACAAAGAGAGCAGTGTGCAAATAAGCATAGTTTTGTGTAAACAGTCCATTAATGCAAAAAAGTGTGAGTTGAGAAATGAGCAAGTGTCCAAGTGAGCATAAGTTTTTGTGTAGACAGTCCATTAGCGAAATAACGAAGTGTGAGGTTTGGGGGGAAATGTGGTATTGTATCAGCGAGGCTGATGTCCACCATGGCTGGAAGTAAGGTCCCTGTGATGCGCTGGGTAGTTTTCACCACCCGCTGCAGTGCCTTGCGCTCTGCAACAGAGCAGCTCCCATACCAGACTGTGACACAGCTGGTCAGGATGCTTTCTATTGCGCAGTGGTAGAAGTTTACCAGGATATCCGAGGAGAGCTGATTTTTCTTTAGTGTCCTCAGGAAAAAGAGGCACTGGTGAGTCTTCTTGACCAGGCTGGAGGGGTTTGTAGTCCAGGACGCCGAGATGTGGATCCCCAGGAACTTGAAACTGGAGACGCGCTCAACAGCCATCCCATTGATGTAGGTGGTGTCGTGTGTGCCTCTTGACTCTTTCCTGAAGTCCACAATGAGCTCCTTTGTCTTGGAGGTGTTAAGGAGCAGGTGCTGGATCTCCTCCCTGTAGGCAGTCTCATCATTGTTGGTGATGAGACCGATCACGGTAGTGTCATCTGCAAACTTGATGATGGAGTAAGATCCATTCACAGGCCTGCAGTCGAAGGTGAAGAAGGAGTAGAGGAAGGGGCTCAGCACACAGCCCTGTGGTACACCAGTGTTGAGTGTGATGGTGTTAAAGCAGATAGAGCCAGATCGAATCTGCTGGGGTCTGTTGGTCAGAAAGTCCAAGATCCAGTTGCAGGTGGAGGTGTTAATGCCCAGATCTGTAAGTTTGGCTATTAACTTGGATGGAATGATGGTATTAAATGCTGAGCTGAAGTCAACAAACAGCATATGTGCGTAAGTGTTCTTATTGTCCAAGTGTGTGAGCACAGAGTGCAGTGCCATAGAAACTGCATCTTCTGTGCTCCTATTGCTGCGGTAGGCAAAATGTGGATGGCAGAGAGTCTTCAGGTGTGCCAGGGCCAGCCACTTAAAGCACTTCATGACAATGGGTGTCAGTGCTACAGGGCGGTAGTCGTTCAGGAACGTTGGGTGGGAGTGTTTTGGCACTGGCACAATCGAGGTGCATTTAAAGCAAGTGGGAACAGCTGCTTGGGCAAGAGACAGGTTGAATATGTCAGTAAAGACCCCAGCGAGTTGCTCAGCACTGTATGTAAAAATACTATTATTTGACATTAATAACTTCGCTTTACCCTTAATATGATAGGTCTCCAATGGTAATAAAAACACTGACTTAATAATTTATTTAATTTACTTAATACAAGAATAATCTGTAAATATTAGATATCATTCTATGTAAAAATACAAACTACTCTGTGAAAATACATCTAATTTCTTTAAAAAAACAAAATCTTTATAATATCAAAATACAATACATTTTTAATACATTTAATGACGGAAAGTTTAAATACAGAAAAATATACGTAAAACAACAGGCATTTTGTTGTAAATTAAAAAAAGGTACATTTCTATTAAAAAATAGAGACTTAACTGTAAAAAAACTTTTTTTTAACAGTGTATTATGAATATATAAAATGAAAAATTTCTAATTAATTAACATTAACTTTTAAACAGCATAATTCAACCAAAAAAGCTGAATATCATGTTTTGACAAAAATATATTTTCATAATTTCAGAAAAACCTGTTAAAAATTTTAAAAAGTCAACTTGAAAGCTGACGACAAACCATGTTTTAACAAAATAAATGACTTTTCTCATAAAAATATAATACTAAAAAGTGAATTAATTTTGTTTTATTCATAAGCATAATTAGATTTTTTTAAATGTGCAATAACAAAATGACAAACAAAAAAGTTAAATCTTTTGACAAAAATTATGCCTTTGTTCCAAAAAAAATAATTTATTATTCAGTTCAGTTCAATTCATTTTTATTTGTATAGCGCTTTTAACAATGAACATTGTCTCAAAGCAGCTTAAATTTTCTAATTCATAAGCATAATTTCAGGAAGAACTGTTGAAAAGTGTAAAAATATAACAAAAAAGCTGGCATTCCAAATCATGTTTTGACAAAAAAATTACTGTTTTCATTGAAATATGATCATTATTATTAAAATAGGAATTTATGTTCATAATATTAATTTTATGAAAAACCGTTAAGTGCAATACATTAACACGAAACTAAAAAGTTGACATAAAACTTTTTTATTGTTAAAATATGAATTGTCATATTCAAAATCATAATTTCATGATTAACTGTTAAAAAGTGCAAACAGTGAAAGGAAAAGTAATTAGAAAATTCATGTTTGGTCAGAAATATGACTATTTTCATAAAAATATGATCGTTATTATGAAAATGTCTTTGAATATTCATAAACAGAATTTAATGAAAAATATTTAAAACATGCAACGTCATGTTCGGCTTTGACATAAATCATGTTTGATACAAATTTGACTATTTATAAAAATATGAAACTTAGTCATAAGCATAATTTCTTGAAAACTGTAAAAAAAAATTGCAAAAAGTCAATTTAAAAGCTTACATAAAAACAACTTGTTTTGACAGAAATATGACTTTTGATAAAAATATGAAAGTTATTACAAAAGAAATAATCTTCACATTCATTACATAATTTCTTGATAAACTGTGAAACATGAATGGTCATCAACAGCTCATGTTTGGCAAAGCCGTGTAAATGCTGCACTTGACCACGAAACATTTACATGTTTATGATGAGATATGATGTAACAAATCATGTTTTGACTTTTGTAATAAAAAAACAATAGTTATTATAAAAATCTAAATGTTCATATTCATATTCATATTATCATAAAAAAGTATAAAAATAAATGCCAAAAATGAATGAAAATGGTTTAGAAAATCATAATTCATAAAAATCTTTTTTTTTTTTTAAGTGCTGTTGGTAATGAACTTTTATGGGGCTGATAATGCCTCGTAGGACAAAAGCAAAGCAGTTTATGGAGCAAAAACATATTTGAACATAAAGCATGCACCACGATACACCATTTACCAGGATACATTTACATGTTTATAGTGAAACTAGCTGAAAGTACCCGTGCTTCGCTACGGAAGGCAGAACGCTAAGCAACATGGCAATTAGCAGTAAGCACTGAGCAGGACTGGATGATCAGAGATCAGAACGTAACGTCAACAAATAACGTACTACCCCTTTGTAGTACCGATACAGGGCAAACTACTTTGAAAATAATTTTTATCGTGCATCCAACATGTAATAAGAAACAATGTAGTAAGTTTCATGAAGATCCGTAATGTTATTTCGAAGAGTTTACAATGCATGAGAAATCGCGTTTTTCGCGAGTTAGCCGCGATCCAGGGCGAATTTTTCAAAACCCTTTCTTAGTGAGCACCCAAGAGGAAGGTATGTTCCAAATTTCATTGCAATCTGTTCAGTGGTTTTTGAGATTTCGTGATGAGTGAGTCAGTCAGTGGTATTTAAGCTTTTTATATAGATAGATAGATAGATAGATAGATAGATAGATAGATAGATAGATAGATAGATAGATAGATAGATAGATAGATAGATAGATAGATAGATAGATAGATAGATAGATAAAACATATCAAATCATGTTCTGTCAAAAATATGATTTTTTTTATAAAAATATGAGTTATTATGAAAATATTCATTTTCATATTCATAATTTAATGAAATGATTTCCCACCTTTCTTAGGATCATTGAGACCCCACGAGGTGAGATCTTGCATGGAGCCCCAGTCCGAGAGAGATTGACAGTCATGTTTAGCTTCTTCCATTTTCTAATGATTGCTCCAACAGTGGACTTTTTTTCACCAAGCTGCTTGGCAATTTCCCCGTAGCCCTTTCCAGCCTTGTGGAGGTGTACAATTTTGTCTCTAGTGTCTTTGGACAGCTCTTTGGTCTTAGCCATGTTAGTAGTTGGATTCTTACTGATTGTATGGGGTGGACAGGTGTCTTTATGCAGCTAACGACCTCAAACAGGTGTGTCTAATTTAGGATAATAAATGTAGTGGAGGTGGACATTTTAAAGGCAGACTAACAGGTCTTTGAGGGTCAGAATTCTAGCTGATAGACAGGTGTTTAAATACTTATTTGCAGCTGTATAATACAAATAAATAGTTGAAAAATTATATATTGTGATTTTTGGATTTTTTTTTTAGATTATGTCTCTCACAGTGGACATGCACCTACGATGACCATTTCAGACCCCTCCATGATTTCTAAGTGGGAGAACTTGCAAAATAGCAGGGTGTTCAAATACTTATTTTCCTCACTGTATATATATATATATATATATATATATATATATATATATATATATATATATATATATATATATATATATATATATAAAACCCTAGATTATTAAAATATTAATTTCTATATTCATAAGTATATTTTCATTCCAACTGTTAGTGACATAAAAATGCCTTTTTGTATTCATGCTTGGACATATTTTTTTATTTTGTATTTTTTATTAAAAATACTATAATATTCATGCACATAATTTGATTAACAATTTTAAAAAATACTTCAAAACAAAATATGAAAAAAGTGACGACAATTAATGTCTTGGTATTTTTACTTTTTTCATAAAAATATGATCTTTTTCAAAATAATAATTTCATTTAAAACCATTTCAAAAGGCAATACGTGAACGAAAAGGTGACCTGACAAATCATATTGGACTGAAATGTCTTTTTTCAGAAAAATATGATATTTATTAGAATATGATTTTTTTTTTCATCGTAAGCAGAATTTAATTAAAAATCGTTAAAAAGTGCAATTCTTAAAACAAAAAAAGTGAAATGAGATATCATTTGTTTTTCTTTGCTGCTGTAACAGAGAAATGTCCCTACTGTGGGACGAATAAAAGTATATATTAACTTATCATGATGTCAACAATATTACTTTTTTTTTTTTAAATATGATGTTAAAATCAGAATTTTTATATTCCTAAGATTAATTAAAATCTGGTTAAAAAAAAAAAAAAAAAAATTGCAATGCTTGAATGAAAATGTGAGAGGACAAATGTTTTGACAAAAATATTACTTAAAAAATATTAGTATTATTATAATAGTTATTCTTAAAATATGAATTTTTATATTCTTAGGCTGAATTTTATAAAAATTTGTTAAAAAAAGCCCAATACGTGAACGAAAAAGTGACAAAATCATGTTTTGAAAAAAATATTACTTTTTTCATACAAATTAGATTTGTTAGAAAAATTACACGACATGTTTACAACAATATTACTTTTTATGCATAAATATGATGTAAATATGATTTTTTTTTTTTCAGAATTTCCTTAAAAACATTAGAAAGTGCAATTCGGGGGTCAAACCTAAGCCATCCCTACTGCCAAATGCCATTACTCAAACTCTGCATCGATGGCACGGTGTACCCCTTTCTTTTTAATACAGGGACTACAATGTCAGTAGTAGGGAAAAAATATGAGGGACCCATTTCAGGTAATTCCATTAGCTCTGTGGGTATTGAGGGGGTTGAAAAAGAAACACCTTTTACTCCGTCTGTACCCGTACTCATTTTTCTGCAACACCATTTCGTATATATGCCTGATTGTCCTTTTAATGTTTGGGGCCACGATCTCATGAGACGTGAGGCTGCACGTCTCTCTAACCTTTTCCAGCTCTAAACTCATGGTTTTAGTTCCTGAATCTGCTCCGCTGTCATATCTGTCCGATATGAAAATTAATGACTGTTTTCTCTTTACCACACAGAAATTACCACTTCCTTCTGCACTGGGAGAGTTGCCATCTCTTTTATGGGCAGAGCATAAGGACGATGTGGGCTTGGTGCATTGTCCTCCATAGAAAGCAAAACTAAAACATTTGCACCCTGTGTTTGTCAAACAATATTCTCTTTCTGAACCAAAGTTACAGGGAATAGACAAAATCTTGACCTTCCTGTTACAACAGGGAGTGGTCAAGCCGTGTGTGAGTTTATATAACACACCTGTTAATCCGGTCCCCAAACCAGATGGCACCTGGCACTTTACTTAAGACTTAAGAACAATAAATGATGTTGTGGTTCCTGTCGCACCTGTTGTACCCGATGTGGCCTCTATGATCACTTCCATTCCGTGCAATCATACGCACTTCTCTGTGATTGACTTGTGTTCTGCCTTTTTCAGTGTTTCTGTAGAAGAGCATACGCACCCTTTTTTTGCCTTCACGCACAGGGGGCGCCAGTACACGTGGACACGTCTGCCACAAAGATTCATTGACTCCCCTGCGGTCTTTTCCGCTGTGGTAAGGGATGCACTCTGTGATCTTGCTCTCCCCTCTGACTCTGTTGTCTTGCTACAACCCCTGGCAAAAAGTATGGAATCACCCCCCTCAGAAGATGTTCATTCAAATGTTTAATTGTGTAGAAAAAAAAACAAGCACATATATGCCACAAAACAATTTTCACTCAACAATCCAAACTTCTGGCTGTATAAAACACTTAAAAAACAAAACAAGAAAGATAACTATAGTCAATTACAACTGTTTTTACAGATCAAACAGAGGAAAAAAATATGGAATCACACAAATCTGAGGAAAATTATATGGAATCACCAAATAAAAACACTACTAGTACTTTGTTGCACCACCTCTGGCTATTATAACAGCTTGAATTCTCTGAGGCATGGATTTAACTAATGACAAACAGTATACTTCATTAATCTGTCTCCAGCTTTGTCTTATTGCAGTTGCCAGATCAGCCTTGCAGGTTGGAGCCTTGTCGTGGACCATTTTCTTTCATTTCCACCACAGATTTTCAATTGGATTGAGGTCCGGACTATTTGCAGGCCATGCCATTGACATTATATGTCTTTCCTGTAGGAATTTTTTCACAGATTTTGCCCTATGGCATGATGCAATATCATCCTGAAAAATGATGCTACCATCACCGAACATCCTTTCAATTGATGGAATAAGAAAAGTGTCCAAAATCTCAACATAAACTTGTGCATTTATAGAAGATGTAATGACTGTCATCTCTCCCATACCTTTACCTGACATACAACCCCATATCATTAATGATTGTGGAAATTTGCATGTTTTCTTCAGGCAGTTGTCTTTATAAATTTCATTGGAACGGCACAAAACAAAAGTTCCAGCATCATCACCCTGCCCAATGCAGATTCGTGATTCATCACTGAATATAACTCTCATCCAGTCATCCACAGTCCAAGATTGTCTTTCTTTAGCCCACTGAAACCTTGTTTTTTTCTGTTTAGATGTTAATGATGGTTTTCGTTTGGCTTTTCTGTATGTAAATCCCATTTCTTTTAGGCGATTTCTTACAGTCCGGTCACAGACATTGACTCCACTTTCTGCCCATTTGTTCCTCATTTGTTTTTGTTTTGCATTTTCTGTTTTCAAGGCATATTGCTTTAAGTTTTCTGTCTTGGCGCTTTGATGTCTTTCTTGGTCTACCAGTACGCTTCCCTTTTACAACCTTTCCATTGGATTTGTACTTGGTCCAGATTTTAGACACAGCTGACTGGGAACAACCAACATCTTTTGCAACATTCCGTGAAGATTTACCTTTTTCGAGAAGTTTGATAATCCTCCCCTTTGTTTCAACTGACATCTCTCGTGTTGGAGCCATGAGTTATGTCAATCATCTTGGTTCAACACCTCACTAATGTGTGCAAGCACTCTTTTTTAACTGCAGACTAATTAGCAGTTGTAATCAGATACAGGTGTTTGTTTTAGAAATGCAAAGTGCATGGTGATTCCATATAATTTTCCTCAGATTTGTGTGATTCCATATTTTTTTCCTCTGTTTGATCTGTAAAAACAGTTGTAATTGACTATAGTTATCTTTCTTTGTTTTGTTTTTTAAGTGTTTTATACAGCCAGAAGTTTGGATTGTTGAGTAAAAATTGTTTTGTGGCATATATGTGCTTGTTTTTTTTTTACACAATTAAACATTTGAATGAACATCTTCTGAGAGGGGTGATTCCATACTTTTTGCCAGGGGTTGTATATGCAGATGATCTCCTGGTCTCCGCGGCCTCTGATGACCTCTGTGAACAGGCCTCCCTCTGCCTTCTGCGTCATCTGGCTAAAAAAGGGATTCGAGGTATCCAGAACCAAACTTCAGTTTTGTAGAACCACTGTGAAATATCTAGGGTTCGAACTTTCTCAAGGCAGCAAAAGGCTCTCTAAAGATCGTGTACAGGTCGTTCTTAACACACGGCGTCCCTCCACTAAGCATGATCTCATTGCTTTCCTGGGACTGATCAACTACTGCCGACAATGGATACGTGACTGCTCTTACCACGACAACCGTCTCCGCTCTGCGATCTCACACAGCGATCTAATGCAGCACCCGCTAACGTGGACACCTGAGATGAATGAGGCATATGAGGCAGCTCTGTGTTCCACTCCCACTCTCTGACTTCCGAACTATCACAAGGTTTTTCACCTTTATGCGTGTGAACAGGACAGAACTGCCTCTGCTGTGTTGGCACAGGAGCATGGGGGGGCATGAGACCATATGCGTTCCTGTCCAAAACACTTGACACTGTGGCTCATGGTTTACCTGCGTGTCTTCGTGCGGTGGCTGCTTGTGCTGTGATGGTGCAAGACGCTGAAAAATTAGTGTTGTCTCATCCTATGATATTGCTTTCTCCGCATCAGGTGAAACAGGTTCTTAAGAATATGTAAACACAACACATGACTGCTCAGAGAAAATCAGGATATGAAACTATCCTTTCTTCTACTAGTAACTTAGACATCAAAGCTACTTCCTCTTTTGACACTTTAGGTCATGCCCTTGCTCGCTTGATTCAAGCACAAGACGACACATTGCACGACACCACACATGATTGCTGCTCCGAGATCATTCACTTGACTAGTATACGGCCATATCTGTCTTCCACTCCTTTAGATAGGAGCGAGTCAATTTTTGTGGACGGCTCATGTTCAAAACCGTATGATGGTAAATTTCTGTGTGGTTATGCTGTCTGTTCCTTACCTGATGTCTCTGTTGAAGCTTATTCTTTGCCTTTTTCTTCTGCGCAGGCCGCTGAACTCTTCGCCCTGACTCACGCGTGTGTCCTTTCTGAAGGCAAGGATGTCACGATTTATACCGACTCCCGTTATGCTTTTGGTATTGCACATGATTTTAAAGCCATTGGGTGAATGTATGTACGAAGGGCCAGCAAAAATAGACGCGATCACACGCACAGGTGTGTTAACTGATATTTTTCCACAGTGGATCCACTCTACCAGAGTCAAGAAATGTCCCATGGGAGGTGACCCCGTTTCGAAAGAATGAATTTGCTATTCACTATTTTTTTTTATGTTACTGAAGCATAGCCCTTTTAAACCTCCCCATGAGTTTTTTAGAAGACATCTATGGGTTCCTGTTTCCCTCTATCACCATGCACCGTGACCCAGGAACGACTCCTCAGACCTTCTGGTGCTGACTCTTTGGCCATACTCAATACTGCACGGCATGTGAGAAGAAACTGCAGGGAACGGAAAAACAACCTCTCATCTGGCAAAAAGTAGCACAGCCAGTGACCAGTATGGCTGTTCATCTCTCCCTTATCCTGTTGATCGTCAGCCTTAGGGCATGGGTTCCCACCCAGGCTCATCCACACGACAACACCTTCTGGCAGTATGCTTTTTTGGACCATGTATTGTTCAATGTATCCAGCAATCATTTACCCGTATGCTTTCCAGTTATCAATCTGTCCCTCGTGTACCAGAATATTATCCTATTCCTATGTGACATGTTTTATTGTTTTAAATTATGTTTATCCATTCTTGTTTATCATGGATAAAAGAGGGGAATTGTGAGAATTATTTTAAATCTTTACGCATTAGTCAGACATTAATCACAAGAATAATACTTGTGACCCCGAACATTCAGTTCTTGTCTTTATCTTCTATTTTTACATACCCAGACTGTTGCCCTTTTGATATGTGCTAAATCTGCAAGTATGCTCTAGAAGGTTCCTCCTTTCTCACAAGACACTGACCTTTCTTTCACCCTGTATCTGTGATATATATTCATGTATGACACAATTAAGCTTTGGAACTTCTCTCTGTAGGCTGCCTCATGTGTTTTCATTGAGACTTCCCCAAGCGCTTGTAGGAGAGCAGAGATTGAGAGGAATTTGGGGGGTATCCTGTCTATACGACAGAAGGTGATCCTGTCCAGGGGCAGATGATGAGATAATTCCTTACAGAGTGTTTTGGCACTGGCACAATGGATTTAAAGCAAGTGGAAACAGCTGCTTGGGCAAAAGACAGGTTAAAGATGTCAATTAAGACCCCAGCGAGCTGCTCAGCACATGCCCTGAGTACGCGTCCAGGGATGTTGTCTGGTCCAGCGGCTTTGTGTGCTCTGATCCGACTCAGTGCATTGCAGACATCTGTAGAGAAGAGTGTGATTGGAGAGTGATCAGCCGAGAGTTTGAGCTTTGTGGCAGTTTCTTTGTTGTCTCTCTCAAAGCGAGCATAAAAGTCATTAAGCTCATTCAAGAAGAGGACATCAGTGGCAGCGGGGGTGGAGTGGGAGGATTTGTAATCACTGATGGCCTGGATGCTTTGCCACATGCGTCGAGGGTCAGAGTTGGATAAAAATGCTCCTCTATCTTTAGCTTGTAGCATTGCTTGGCCTCTTTGATGCCCCTCTTCAGTTTAGCTCTGGATGTGCTGTAGGCCTGAGCGTCGCCTGACCTGAAGGCAGTGGTGCATGCCTTCAGCAGGAGGCGCACCTCCTTGTTCATCCATGGCTTCTGATTTGGGTATGTGATGATCTGTTTCTGGGTAGTAACACTGTCTATGGTCGAACTGATGTAATCCAGTACAGAGGAGGTGTAGCAGTCAATGTCTGTGTGAGTGTCACTGGTGGCCTGGCTAATAATGGTGGAAGTGAACTTCCGCAGTAGATAAAACGGTCTAAATTTACCCATAAGAAACTCCAGGTTAGATGAACAATGACTTTCAACAATAACAGAGTTCGATAGAGTTATATTTTAGGTGACGTGTCAAATCTATCTGTGGGTGTTGGAAAGGTTGCTCAGGAAAAGTAAGCGCATCATGTCATTCAGGTCACTGTATGTTAGTTTTGGCACAAGTCAAACATGAATCCAACACTAGCTTGGTTGTTTTAGCGCATCATGTAATTCAGGTCAATGCATGTTAGTTTTGGCACAAGTCAAACATGAATCTAACACTAGCTTGGTTGTTTTATACAGTATAATGAGTTTATAGCCTGTATGACTTTAGCTATGCTAATGTGTAACATCCCATGGTAATGCTTCACCAACACTATTAAATCTAGATTAGGCAGAGCAATTTTTCCATCTACATCTCCAATGATACCAGCAGAATCAATAATTTACATTGTTTAAAAGCCCAATATTTTATGTCCTCCTCAGTAGGCTGACTCTGAAGTATTTTTAGGTCAATATCTGGTATATTGGAGATATGTGTCATCATTGGGATTTCAGGTACTTGAATGCACTGTGTCCAAATCTACTGGTTGTTTTGCTGCCTCCTTAGCTACTTTATCTGCTAACGTGTTTCCCAGAATTTCCTCTGAATCACCTGTGGCATGTCGTTTTACCTTAACTATGGCCACTTTGGCAGGGAGTTGAACAGCATTTAAGAGGTCGATTATATGCTCCAGTCCCAAATTATAATTTGTATTTCATTTTTAAATGTTTTTTAATGAAATTATGCTTCCGAATATAAAAATTCATATTTTAAGAATATCATATGTGCTTAAAAAGTAAGTGCTGTAAACACGATTTGTTTTTTATTTTAAAGAATTGCACTTTTTAACAGTTTTAATGAAATCGTTAATTTGAATATAAAAATTAAATATTTCTAGAATAACTCATTTTATAATGATACAATGTAATGTTATCAAAAGATAATTTTTCATGCTACTGTTTTCGTTTTTCATTTTAAAGAATTGCACGTTTTTAATGAAATTATGCTTTTCAATATAAAAATTCATATTTAAAGGATATCATATTGAAAATTAATCTTAGAAAAATAAAAGGATTCATATTTTAACAATATCATTTAAAAAAAAAAAAAAGAAAAGGAATATTGTTGACAGCATGATAGGATAAGATATTAGTCCCAAATTTGGGACATTTCTTACTGCAGCAAAGAAAAAAGAAATTGTCACTTTTTTTTGTTTTAGGAATTTAACTTTTTAACGTTTTTAATAAAATTCTGCTTATTATGAAAAAAAAAAACATATTTTAAGAATAACTATCATATTTTTCTAAAAAAAAAAAGATTTTAGTCCAATATGATTCGTCATGTCAGCTTTTCGTCCACATATTGCATTTTGTAATGGTTTTAAATGTATATATTTTTAATAAGCTCATATTTTTATAAAAAAAAATTAATTATCAAAATATTTATTGTCATGTCACTTTTTTCATATTTTGTTTGAAAGTATTTTTAATCGTTTTAAATCAAATTATGCTCAGGAATATTACAATTTGTATTTAAAGAATAACTCATTTATATGGAAAAATTAATATTGCCAAACATGATTTGTCATGTCACTTTTGGGGTTTTTTGTAAAAAGAATTGCATTTTTTAAAGGTTTATAATAAAATTATGCTTATGAATATAAAATGTAATTTTATGAATAAATATATTTTTATATAAAAGTAATATTAAATGATTTGTAATGTCACTTTTGTTAATTTTTTATTTAATGACATGCGCTTTTTAACCGGTTTAATAAATCAAATGATTGTTATGTACTCTTTTTATATCTTCTTCTTCTTTCGGCTGATCCCATTAGGGGTCGCCACAGCGGATCATCCGTCTCCATACCACCCTGTCCTCTACATCTGCCTCTTTCGCACCAACTACCTGCATGTCTTCCCTCACCACATCCATGA
This sequence comes from Silurus aristotelis, assembly GCF_946808225.1. Taxonomy (NCBI): domain Eukaryota; kingdom Metazoa; phylum Chordata; class Actinopteri; order Siluriformes; family Siluridae; genus Silurus; species Silurus aristotelis. The sequence goes on from NC_139593.1 coordinate 17,482,595, forward strand.
ACCTCCTCCTTGGCCTTTCTCTTTTCCTCCTACCTGGTGGCTCCATCCTCAGCATTCTTCTACCAATATAATTCATGTCCCTCCTCTGCACATGTCCAAACTATCTCAGTCTCGCCTTCCTCACCCTGTCACCAAAACATCCTACATGCGCTGTCCCTCTGATAAACTCATTTCTAATCTTGTCCATCCTCGTCACTCCCAACAAAAACCTCAACATCTTCAGCTCTGCTACCTCCAGCTCCATCTCCTGTCTTTTACTCAATGCTACTGTCTCTAATTCATACAACATCGCAGGTCTCACCACAGTCCTATAAACTTTCCCTTTCATTCTTGCAGATACCCTACTATCACAAATCACTCCTGTTACTCTTCTCCACCCACTCCACCCTGCCTGCACTCTTTTCTTTACTTCCCTAACACACTCTCCATTACTTTGCACTGTTGACCCCAGGTACCTGAACTCCTCCACCTTCTTCACATCTTTTCCCTGCAACCGTATCACTCCACTGCCCTCCCTCTCATTCACACACATGTACTCTGTCTTACTCCTACTGACTTTCATTCCCCTTCTCTCCAGCGCATATCTCCACCTCTCCAGGCTCTTCTCAACCTGCTCCCTACTCTCACCACAAATCACAATATCATCTGCAAACATCATAGTCCAGGGAGACTCCTGTCTGACCTCGTCCGTCAACCTGTCCATCACCACTGCAAACAGGAAAGGGCTCAGGGCTTGATGCAGTCCAACCTTCACCCTGAACCAGTCTGTCTTCCTACTGCACACTTCACTGCCGTCACACTGTCCTCATACATGTCCTGCACCACCCTCACATACTTCTCTGACACACCTGACTTCCTCATACAATACCACAACTCCTCTCTTGGCACTCTGTCGTACGCTTTCTCTAAATCCACAAATACACAATGCAATTCCTTCTGTCCTTCTCAATACTTCTCCATCAACATCCTCAAAGCAAATAATGCGTCTGTGGTGCTCTTCCTCGGCATGAAACCATACCGTTGCTCACAGATGGTCACCTCTTCTCTCAGCCTGGCTTCCACTACTCTTTCCCATAACTTCATGGGGTGACTGATTAACTTAATTCCCCTATAGTTACTGCAGGTCTGCACATCACCCTTATGCTTAAAGATCGGTACCAGCACACTCCTTCTCCATTCCTCAGGCATCTTTTTACCTTCCAAAATCCTGTTAAACAATCTGGTTAAAAACTCCACTGCCATCTCTCCTAAACATCTCCACGCTTCTACCGGTATGTCATCTAGTCCAACCAACTTTCCATTCTTTATCCTCTTAATCGCTGCTCTCACTTCCTCCTTACTAATCCTATCTACATCCTGCTTCACCAACTCCACATCATCCAACCTTCTCTCTCTCTGATTTTCCTCATTCATCAGCTGCTCAAAATACTCCCTCCACCTTCTCAACACGCTCTCCTCACTAGTCAACACATTTCCCTCTCCATCCTTTATTGCTCTAACTTGCAGCACATCCTTTCCAGCTCGGTCCCTCTGCCTGGCCAATCGGGATAAATCCTTTTCTCCTTCCGTAGTGTCCAACCTCTCATACAGCTCCTCATATGCCTTTTCCTTGGCTTTCGCCACATCCCTTTTTACCTGCTGCCGCATCTCCTTGTACTCCTGCCTACTTTTCTCATCACTCTGTCTATCTATCTATTATTTTTTTGTATATTATTTTTTTCATATATTTGCATCTATTTTTATTTCTTTGTCTTGCTGCTGAAACATAGAAATTTCAGCAGCAAGACAAAGAAATAAAAATAGATGCAAATATATGAAAAAAAGAATATACAAAAAATAAAAACAGAGAAATAAAAACAAATAATAATAATAATAATAATAATAATAATAATAATAACAAACAAAGAAATTAAAATAAATGCAAATATATGAAAAAGAGAATATACATATACTACAATAACAGTATATACACAGTACAATGTATAAATACAAATAGGGGGAGAAAAAAAGTACGCATTTCAGGTAATATTTCAAGGTGGTATTGCACGTAATTGCGGGTAATATTGCACTTAATATTGTACATGATTCATGTAATATTGCACACAGATAATGTTATTGCACAGCTTAAAAAGTAATAACAGTGTTGTATTTTGGTGACAAAATTTGGTTTTACTGGGAACAGCTTTGGTTGTAAAGTCTAATAGCAGCAGGGAGAAAAGACCTTCTGTAACGCTCCTTCAGACACTTAGGATGTATCAGTCTGTCACTAAAAGAGCTGCTCAGCGATGTAACGGTTACATACAGGGGGTGAGAGGCGATCTCCAGCAATGATGATAGTTTTGCTACCATCCTCCTTTCTCCCACCTCCTGTAGAGTGTCGAGGGGAATCCCCAGGACTGAGCTGGCCTTCCTGATCAGCTTGTCTAGTCTTTTCCTGTCTGCAGTAGAGATGCTGCTGCCCCAGCAGACCACTCCATAGAATATGGCTGAGGCCACCACAGAGTCAAAAAAGGATGATCCTCTATGAGCCTCTATGATCCTCCTATGATCCTCCTTCTTCTTAAAATAAGTGTTTACCACTGCCATTTCCATGCTTTTAGCAAAATCTACCACCATCTGCCCTTCCACATTCCTCTCCTTAAAACCATACCTACCCATCACCTCCTCTTCACCTCTGTTCCCTTCACCTACATGTCCATTAAAGTCTGCCCCAATCACCAATCGTTCTTACCTAGGTACACCATCTACCACTTCATCTAATTCACTCCAGAATCTTTCCTTCTCCTCCATCTTACAGCCAACTTGTGGAGCATAGGCACTGATGACATTTAACATCATCCCTTCAACTTCCACCTTCACGATCATCACCCTATCAGAAACTCTCTTCACCTCCACTACACTCTTACTGTACTCTTCCTTCAGAATCACCCCTACACTATTTCTCTTTCCATCCACACCATGATAAAACAGTTTAAACTCACCTCCAATGTTCCTGGCCTTACTCCCTTTCCACTTGGTCTCCTGAACACACAACATATCTACCTTTCTCCTCTCCATTATATCAGCTACCTCTCTCCCTTTACCCGTCATAGTACCAACATTTAAAGTACCAACCGTAACCTCTACTCTCCTATACTTCTCCTTACCCTGCCGTCTCTGTAGACGTCTTCCTCCTCTCCTTCTCCTCCTTCGGCCAACAGTAGCCCAATTTCCACCGGTACCCTGTCGGCTGACGATACCTGTGGCGGTCGTTGTTAACCCGGGCCTCGACCGATCCGGTATGAAATTCTCATTTGTGATCCGCATATTTGATTTGGCACATGTTTTACGCTGGATGCCCTTCCTAATGCAACCCTCCCCATTTACCCGGGCTTGGGACCGGCACTAAGAGTGCACTGGCTTGTGCATCCATAATGGCTGGGTTGTACTCTTTTTATATAAAGAGTGATATTTTTGTCAAAACATGATTTATCGTGTCATTTATAATTTTTTTGTTTTAAAGAATTGCACTTTTTAACGATTTTTAGGGAAAATGCTTTATGAATATAAAAATTCATATTTATTTTTTTTGGAAAAATATCTTTTTGTGAAAATATGATTTGTCTTGTCACCTTTTAATAATTTAATAATATTATTATCATTTAATAATAAAAAAGTAATGTTATCAAAACAATTTGTCATGTCACTGTTTTCGTTTTTCAATTTAAAGAATTGCACTTTTTAACTGTTTTTAATTAAATTATGCTTATGAATATGAAAATTCATATTTGAAGAAAAAATATATTTTTAATAAAAATAGAAGTAATATTGTTGTAACAGCAATATATCACGTCACTTTTCGTTTTTGTTTTAAGAATTGCACTTTTCATGATTTTTTTAATGAAATTCTGCTCATGGATATGAAAAATAATATTTTAAGAATAAATATATTTTTATATAAAAAGTAATATCAAAACATGATTTGTAATGTAACTTTTGTAGATTTTTGACAATAATTTTTTTTTAATGAAATTATGGCTATGAAAATAAAAGCTCATTTTTTATGAATAAATATATTTTTATATAAAATTTATATTTTTGTTAAAATGTGGAAAAAAGTGTTTCTTTGTGGAAAGATGATTTGTCTTTTCACCTTTTCCTTCATGAAATTTCACTTTTTATCGGTTTTTAACAAATTCTTTTACATATGAAAAATCATATTTTAAGTATATAAGTATATATATCAAGTCAAGTCAAGTCAAGAGGCTTTTATTGTCATTTCTACTATACACAGTGGTACACAGTACACAGTAAAAACGAGACAACGTTCCTCCGGAACCCTGGTGCTACACTAAACAACAACAAACAAACAACATAGAGCTACAACACAAGCTACATAAAGTGCATCGAGTGCAACCTAGTGCAAACAGACAGTGAAGACAGACGACACAAGACAAGGACAAGGACAAGACCTCTGTAGGGTCTTGCGGTCCGAGACGGTGCAGTTCCCAAACCAGGCAGTGATGCAGCTGCTCAAGATGCTTTAAATGGTCCCTCTGTAGAACATGGTCAGGATGGGGGGAGGGAGGTGGGTTTTCCTCAGCCTTCTCAGGAAGTAGAGACACTGCTGGGCTTTCTTTGTAATGGAGCTGGTGTTGAATGACCAGGTGAGGTTGTCTGCCAGATGAACACCAAGGAATTTGGTGCTCTTGACAATCTCCACTGAGGATCCATCAATAATCAGTGGAGATTGGTCGCTCTGTGCTCTCCTGAAGACCACAACCATCTCTTTGGTTTTGTCAATGTTCAGAGACAGGTTGTTTGCTCCATACCAGGCAGTTAACCGTTGCACCTCCTCTCTGTATGCTGACTCGTCGTTTTTGCTAATTAGACCCACCACGGTCGTGTCATCAGCAAACTTGATGATATGGTTCGAGCTGTGCATTGCTACACAGTCGTGAGTCAGCAAAGTGAACAGCAGTGGGCTGAGCACACAGCCCTGGGAGGCCCCGATGCTCAGTGTGGTGGTGCTGGAGATGCTGTTCCCAATCCTGACTGACTGAGGTCTCCCAGTCAGGAAGTCCAGGATCCAGTTACAGAGGGAGGTGTTCAGGCCCAGAAGGTTCAACTTCTCGATCAGGTGCTAAGGAATGATTGTGTTGAATGCTGAGCTGAAGTCAATGAACAGCATTCGTACATATGAGTCCTTGTTATCCAGGTGGGTGAGGGCCAGATGAAGGGTTGTGGAGATAGCATCGCCCGTGGAACGGTTTGGACGATACGCAAACTGCATGGGGTCCAGGGCAGGTGGAAGCTGTGTCTTAATGGACCTCATGACGAGCATCTCAAAGCACTTCATCACGATGGGTGTGAGCGCGACGGGACGATAGTCATTGAGGCAGGAGACAGTAGATTTCTTCGGCATGGGAACAATGGTCGTTGTCTTGAGGCACGTGGGAACAACGTTGCTGCTCAGGGAGATGTTGAAGATGTCAGTGAAGACATCTGCTAGCTGTTCTGCACATTCCCTGAGCACTCTGCCAGGAATGTTGTCTGGTCCAGCAGACTTCCGTGGGTTAACTCTGCATAGAGTTTTCCTCACTTCAGCTGTGTTTAGACAGAGCACCTGGTCAGTGGGAGGAGGGGTGGTCTTCCTCGCCTTCACATTGTTCTGTACCTCAAACCGGGCGTAGAAGTCGTTCAGCGCATCTGGGAGGGAGGGGTCTTACAAGCAGGTGATGTGATCTTGTAATTCGTGATTGCCAGGATGCCCTGCCACATGCGCCGGGTGTCTCCGCTGTCCTGGAAGTGGTTGTGAATTTTCTTTGCGTGTGTGCGCTTCGCCTCTCTGATGGCACGAGACAGTTTGGCCCTTGCTGTTTTTTTAAGCCGCCTTGTCCCCTGATCTGAAGGCAGAGTCTCTTTGTTTCAGCAGCGCACGCACATTTGCAGTCATCCACGGCTTCTGGTTGGAGCGTGTAGTGATGGTCTTGGAGATGGTCACATCATCAACGCACTTGCTGATGTAGCTTGTCACTGATGATGTGTACTCCTCCAAGTTGATGGAATCACAGTTGGTTGCAGCCTCTCTAAACATGTCCCAGTCACTGCACTCAAAACAGTCCTGAAGAGCAGAAGTCGCTCCTTCTGGCCAGGTTTTCACCTGTTTCAGAACCGATTTAGAGCATCTGACGAGCGGTCTGTATGCTGCAATTAACATAACAGAGCAGTGGTCTGAGAATCCGAGATGGGGGCGGGGGTCCGCACGATATGCGCCGTGCATGTTTGTGTAAACAAGATCCAGCGTGTTTGCTCTTTTAGTTGCAAAGTCCACATTCTGATGGAGCTTAGGAAGCACAGTCCTGAGATTCGCATGGTTGAAATCTCCGGCGATAATAAACAATCCGTCGTGGTGGGCATTCTGCAGGTTGCTAATAGCGCCGTAGAGTTCACTCAGTGCCATCTTAGCATTAGCACTGGGAGGAATTTACACTCCGACAATGTAAACAGTGGTGAATTCCCGTGGTAAATAAAATGGTCTGCATCTAGCAGTCACAAACTCCACTAGCGATGAGCAGTAGCATGAAACAAGGACAGAGTTCTTTCACCATTCCGTGTTGATATAAACACACACGCCACTGTAGTGTCTTAAACGTATAGTATCTTAAATGTGTAATATCTAAAAGCCTTAACTCATACAATTCTACAAATGGTGACAGTCCTGGAAAGGCCAAAGTTAATTACTGAACCATCTGGCCAGATGTTTTCCTTTAAGCCAAATGTATGAAAGGCCCATAGTGCTTATCTTATGAGCCGTGACTGGGAAAATGAGACGGATGGTCGTCCTTAAATCAGTATAAGCCGAAGTATAGAATATGATCCAGGATGCATGTCCTCTTGGGAAAAGACCTCTGACCCGTTCTCACTGTATGTTAAGATGAATGGTCTGGGAAAGTTAGCGCTGGTACATTTGAGATATAATAAATCTGGACAAAGACAGGTTTCTCTTTAAGATAAACATTATTGCACAGTAGGCTCATATACATCTGTTATACATTAAGAGGTGGACCCAGAGAATGATCAGAATATATAATGAGTGTGCAGCCATGGATCGGGAGTCAGACTTTGAATCAGAGCGTGCTGACTCCAGGCTTGACCGGAAGGCCTGTAAAGATGCTATATTTCTGTGCTGAATAAAAATCATTATTTACACGAAATAACTGCGTCTACGGAGATTCCTTCCAACCGACAGCTACACTCCATCAAGACGACGAAATACACAACATTTCCTGGCGTCACGAATCCTGGGCGGTTTGCGGCCTTCTCAGCTTCGCGGATCTGCTCCGACGACGGCTCCCTGATCTGTCCGGCCAGCTGAAACGGTGAGCGTTTGGGGTTCCGTTTATCTGCTGTTGGGTCGCACCGTTAAAGGCCTGTGTGTGGGTTATTGGGTTGTTGAGTGTTGTGTTGTGATTGTCGGTTTGGGTGACTCTCCGTTCTAAAATTTTTTGCACTGCTGGGCAGCGCAAAAGGGGGGATTTGACTGTAATAATGCTTTAAGGAAAATTAAACGTTGAATTACAATAGAAAAGAAGCGAAGTAAAAAGTTCAAGAAAAAAAAAAAAAAGGAACAGGAATAAAGAGAGAAGTGAAGAAAATAAGAGTTGAAGCTAAAGTAAAAAGTAAAAGGTGAATGACTCTGAGAAAGAGTTAAATATGGTAAAAAGTTGAGGAAATAAAGGAAAACAGGAATATAAAGGTTGAAATAAAAAGGGAAAAGTAAGAATAAGGTTTAAAGAGGAAGCCGCAAGATTTGGACAAAAACCCTCAGGGAGGTGACATTTAAGTCAGGCCACAAAACCTGGGCATTCACTAGGTGGATTTCAGGTCAGTTCTGGGAACTGGATGATGCAGAATTAAAATTCAATTGAAGTTCCCACTCTGACTAATTAGCTGACGAGCTAGGTGATGATGCAACTGTCATTTGAATTTCTGCATATCAATAAGGTAGCAAAAATTTAATAAAGGAAGGAAATAAAGAGAAAATAGAATAAAGGTGCGGCAAAATAGCATGCTATAAGTTTGTATGACTGAGTCGACTATAGTGTATGTGGAATTTGTGTGTGTGTGTTGAGGAAAACGTGTGTGCGCTTTGAAAAAATAAATAAATAAATAAATAAATAAATAAATAAATAAATAAATAAATAAATAATAATAAGAGAAGATAAGGGGTGTCTCTCCCTTTCTGTGCGCGCGGAACTAAGTGTGTGTTTGCGCGTGTGCGCTCAGCTACGAGTGAAGTCCCTCTTCCTCCGCTGTGGGCGAACCCCCCCTCTCTTCCGCTTTTTGTCTCTCTGCGTGTGAGGGTCTGTGCTCCGCTGCGGGCGGGCGGGATCCCCTCCCTTTCTCTCTCTTTCTCTCTCTCTCCCTCCCTTTCTCTCTCTCTCTCACTCTCTGGAAAATTTGTGTGTGCGTGACTGATTGCAATATGTGCTGAGATGTGTGATATATAGATATGAATAAATACATAGGAGAGTTAAGGTGGAAAACAAGGGTTAGTTTCTAGTAACTATAAGGATAATATTTATCTTCTATTAAGAATAAAACAATGAGCCTCATTACATGAGAGGACTGAATCTGTTAAAACTTATGAGCTTCCGTCGGAAGACCTTTTTCTGTTAAATAACAGAAGACAAGATAAAAACAATGAGCCTTTTTGGGAAAATATTTTATGGCCAAATAAACTTTATGAGCCTCTAAAGAGGACCTAAATACGAAGTCAAAGCCCCTTAATACTGAATGAATAAAGATATCCCTACAGTGAGACAAAACACTCCCCTGTCCAGAATGAATAATATAATTCCCAAAAAAGGACATTTTCAAGTAGAGAAATTAATGAGGGTGTGTGTGTGTGTGTGTATGAGCAACTATTGTAATAAAGTGATTATTGTATATGTATATGTATTGTTTGTGAGTAATACTGATTGATGAAAAGTTGGGGTGATTATTAAAGTAAAATAAATTAAAGTTTAAGCAATAATGATGTTTAGAGGTTAAAAGGAGATAAGCAATCTGTAGAGTATAAAATCCTGGCTGTTAATGAATGTTGTGTGTGTGTGTGTGTGGAGCATGTGGTACTAAGGCCCTGTCTGTTTTCTCTGTGTGATTTGTGGTACGTGGAACTGCTGTCCAGAACGACACATAAATAGAGGCCCACGACCGGAGCAACATGATCAACGCATGGCTCCTGTTTGATTGAGGCTAGTGCTGTTTTATCCACAAAATTTTAAGTATTTGGATGTGTATGTGAACATATGTGTGCGTATTCAAAAATATAAATTTTTACTGTGCCGTTTGATCTCTCTACTTGAGAAAGAATGCAGTTTAAAAGGAGACTTGGCAACGGACTGACCAGTCGTGGTATTTAACTAGTTAATTATTTGATTTGTACTTGGTCAAGCGTTGTTGTCGTAAGTTTTACAATTTATCTGTGGGTTTTTCGTTAAAGTTAAATTTAAGTAATATTTAATTTGGTAGTTGGTATCAATTTATGCGTACAAAAGTACAGAAAGTTGTAATAATGTCGAAAATAATTACTCCTGTAGATGTGGTACAGAAGTATAATCCTTTAATTAAGGGCATCGTAAAGATGATGGAGAAATGGCATAAGCGATGGCCTGATATTGAACGACCATGGCCCAAAGAGGGGACCTTTAACCCCGAGGTGATCCAGACAATGCATGTGCTTATATCAACGTATAAAGCGGAGCAGAAAACCGGTAAAAGAGGGAAAAAGGGTAATGATAAAAGACAGATAGAGCTGGGTATTCTCAAGTTATTTGAAAATGAGGGACAGAAGCGGTCAAAGGCTGTTAATGATGAGAGAAATAAGGGTGTGGAGACCATAGCAAAAAGTGTGAAAGAGACAGAAAAGTTGATGGCAGAGATTAATGCACCTTTCTCTCATGTGGATTTAGTAAAGGATCCCCCACCATATGAGAAACAGGTAAAGTTTGAGGACATTTATCCTCAGCTCCCAGTAATTAACCAGGAAGGTGGTTACAGTATCAGAGACGATAATGATCGGATAATAGAAACAGGGCAGGCAGATATGACTATAGAAATGTATCCAAGTACCAAAAGTAAGGGAAAAGCAACACGTTTGGGAAACAAGGGGAATCTGAGGGTTAGAAGGACAAAGGTTATGGATGATTCTGATCAGAGTGAAGGCGGAGCATTAGGTGGATATCATCCTGCTGTCAGGCGTATATTATCCAAGGCAGAAAAACAAGGAGATAGAATGAGGGATAGAGAGTTGGTAAGGAACGATAGCTCTACAGATAGTGAGGAAGGAGATAGTGATGAGGATTTGGAGAATAAGAGTGGTTTGAGAGAATTTTATTCAAAGAAATTTAGCCCGGGATTAGAGGAGCGCCAAGATAGTGCCTCAACAGAGATTGAAGGAAGCATGAGTCGACGGCTTTCGCATCTGTTCACCCCTAGGGAGTTGGAGAGGTCATATTCAAAGCAGAAAGGGTCACAGGAGAGAGAGTCTCGGAAAACAGAGAAGCATTACTCTTTACGCCCTAAAGTAAAGGATTGTGATGCACTGTGCCCAGTACTAATAAGAGGACAAAATCTAGAGTATAAGCCTTGGCAGAATACAGATATGTCTGACATACTTGAAAAGTTGCCTACTCTACAGAGTGGAGCATACCCTTGGATTTCAAAGCTGGAAGAGATTATGGTGGGAACACAAATGGCTATAGGAGACATTAAGAGATTATTAGCCAGTCTTCTTGGGGTTTAAGGCATGGAGGAAGTCCTACAGAGGGCAGGACTTAATCGTTATGTGGGAACCGCTGTTAATGATTCAGAATTGTTTTCTGCAAACAGAGGTCGTGTGTGGAGAGCTTTAAGGGGTTATATATTTCCAACGAATGTACATCCCGATAACATTTTTATTGAGCCGCTAGGTCAGGAAGAGAATCCGAGGGCCTATGTGTCAAGAGCTCATCAGGTGTGGAGAAGCATCACAGGAAATGATCCAGATTTGAACCAGATGGAGCAATCTATTTTAAGAGCTAAAATAGAGAAGGGACTGCCCCAACCAGTAAGGAGTAAGTTAGCCGAAGTGGTCGGTCTTAGGAATGCTGTAAAGGGGACATATATAGATAACATAGCTCATCAGGTGGAATTATATCGTAAAAAAGAATTTGATCAGAAACAGCAGGACCTAGAGACCCTTAGGAAGCTTAATCAGATACAGTTGGTGGATAGTAAAAAGAAAGAGAAAAAGCAGGCTGTGATTGTGCAGGCTCCACCCCCGGTGGATCAGGCACAATCTCAGCCATATCAGTTTCAGTATCAATTACCGCCGCCACCATCAGCAGGTCCAGCGATTTCTTATCCACAGCCAGCTCCAGGTCAATTTCAGACCTGGAGAGGTCGAGGTCGCGGAACTTTTGGGAGAGGTAGAGGAGGAAGATTTAATTCAAACTTCCAACAGCCACAGGAAGCATGTTACAATTGTGGACAGATTGGTCATTTCGCCCGTGAGTGCAATAGACAAGGAGAAAATTCCAGAGGAAATTTCAGAGGAAATTTCAGGGGCCAGTTTAGGCCATCTGGACGACTGGTGAACCCGTTTAGGGGCCCAGAACCAGGTTTTTAGGGGTGCCCAGAGGATCCGAGCGGGGGATGTCAGCTGGTAGTATCGGGGCCGGAGATAGATCCAACAATAGTGGTGAAAGTAAACAATAAACCATTAGAAGTAATGGCAGATAGCGGAGCTGCTTTCACCTGTATTCGGCCTGAAGATGCTACACATCTCCCCATGTCTGGTCAATTGATTCGGACAATCGGGTTTGAGGGAATAAAACAGCTGATTCCTCTCACGGAACCAATCGAGCTCTGCTATAAAAATCTGAAAACTACAATACCTATATTAGTGTCAGAACATACACCTATTGCACTTTTGGGAAGAGATGCTTTGTGTAGATTGAATTGTACTATAAAATGCACACCTGACGGCTGTCGGGTGGAAGTGCCAAATGACACTGCTTGCGAATTGTTGATGACTAAGGAAACTGAAGCTTCCTCTGTATTCTGGGTTGGAAGTCTTAGTGCTGAATTTTTGGAGCCTGCTAAGCTGTGGGAAAAATGTATTATGGCAAATATGCCCAATGTGCAAATTCCCGAGTATCCACTACATTGCACGCTTAAGTATTTTAAGAATACTGCTCAAACAAGCCCAGATGAATGGTTGAGGAATCAGCCATACCAAGTTCAACTCAGTTCGAGCTGTATCATTTTAGGACCACAAGGAGCAGCTATGAAGGTGCACGTGGATGATTATTTGGAAAAGGAATTTGATATTAAGAACAGTGTTCCACATGTGACTTTGTTGGTAGCTGAGGAGTATGATCAGAAGCATGAAGGAGAGATGATGGCAGAAGCAGGGAAAGCCGTTTTTGTGCCGTTAACAGAGAATTTAACCATTTGGAAGAGTGAAGATCAACGATTTATTAAGATCATGATCTCTGCTCAAGGTTTGGGACAGCCACAAACTGTGCGGCTGACACATGAGTCAATTTGTAATGTCAAAATAGACTCAGACCCCATGAGAGAGGAGATGTTGAAGCAAGTCCCAGAAAGTCTGTGGTCTCAACATAGCACGGATATAGGACTTGTGAAGTCAGCACAACCAGTGAAAGTGGAACTTAGACCAGGAGTTAAACCCCCGTGGAGAAATCAATATCCACTGAAAGAAGAGGCAATAAGAGGGATTGGATCACAAATTGAGGGACTTTTAAAAGCTGATGTTTTGAAAATAACTCAAAATCCACAGAGTAATACACCGTTGCTACCTTTGCGGAAACCTGATAATTCTTATCGTTTGGTGCATGATTTAAGAGCAGTAAATGACATTGCAGCGGATTTTCCAGCAGACGTACCGGATCCACATACTTTATTAGCTCAAATTCCGCCTGATGCAACACATTTTACAGTTTTAGATTTGTGTGGTGCATTTTTCAGTGTCCCACTCAGTGCTGAAAGTCAGGGATTGTTTGGGTTTACGTACAATGGACAGAGTTATGAATACAGAAGATTGCCACAAGGGTTTAAGCATAGTCCTCATATTTTCAACAAAGTATTGAAGGATGATTTGACAGGGATAGATCAGGTATTGAAAAGTACTGTTGTTCAATACGTGGATAATATTATTATTTGTTCACCAGATAAGGAAACGTGTCACAAGGACTCAATTAAATTGCTACAGATACTGGCTGAGAAGGGACATAAGGCCTCTCAGAAAAAGCTACAGTATTGTCAAGAGAAGGTAGTTTATTTGGGTCAGACAATAATGCAGGGATACAGAAGCATCTCCGGCAACCAGGTAGAAGCCATCCGTAAGGCCCCAAAGCCTAGGACTGTCAGAGAGTTGATGACATTTCTTGGTATTGCTGGTTATTCCTCAGCATGGGTAGAAGATTATGCTAGTTTAACAGGGCCTTTGAGAGCTATGATTAAAGACACTGGCAATGCTCAGCTTCATTGTAATCTTACCTGGACGCAGGATGGCCTTTTGTCATTTGAAACGATTAAACAGAGACTGCAGGAGGCTCCAGCGTTAGCACTTCCTGACTACACAAATAATTTTTTGTTGTATGTATCTACTTCAACCGGAGGTAAATATGCATGTGCAGTTCTTTGTCAGCCAACAGGTATTGGGACAAGCCCCCAACCCATTTCTTATTATTCCACCGCATATTCAGAAGTAGAGCTAGGGCTACCATGGTGTTATCGTACAATGGTAGGGGTCTATTTGATGTACGATAAAGCTTCATCTGTCACTATGGGTTACCCAGTAACAATCCTTACCCATCATAGCCTTAGAAATCTCTTGAATTATGGTAAATACACATTAACTATGCCTAGACTCAGAGATTACTATAGACTCCTAGAGCAGGAAGATGTTACTCTAGTGAGATGTGCTACAGTGAACCCAGCTGAAACTTTGCCAACTCTAGAAGATGGCGAACCCCATGACTGTGTACAAGAAGCAGAAAAATATTCAAGGCTTAGATCAGATCTGCAAGCCCTCCCGCTGCGTGAGTCAGATTTGGAGTACTGGACTGATGGGTCCTGCTATCGGGTGGGAGATAAATTGAGTGCTGGCTACGCAGTGGTAAGAGCACAAGGAGCAGGGTTTGTAGTAGAAAAGGCTGAAGTTATACCACAGCCTGCATCTGCTCAGCTTGCTGAACTTGTGGGGCTGACTGAAGCATGTCTGCTAGCCGAAGGCAAGCGAGTGACAATATATACTGATTCCGCGTATGCGCATAATGTGTGCCACTTGTTTGGAGTTGTATGGAAGAACCGAGGGTTTAAGAAGACAGATGGTTCTCCAATACAACATCATGCTCAAATAATGAAGCTGTTACATGCTATGATGAGACCTAAGGAAATAGCAATAGCTAAGTGTGCAGCACATAGGATGGATATGTCAAGGGTCACTCAAGGGAATAAGGCGGCTGATGAAGCTGCTAAGGCTGTCACAGGAGCGGACAAATTGGGTAAAGTGTTTCTGATTACACATGGAGTGGATTTGGAAGACAAAATTACCGTTAGAGATGTGATTTTAATGCAGGAAGCTGCTCCCGCCATGGATAAACAGTTGTGGCTAGATCGAGGTGCTACTCAGGATTCTGCTGGTCTCTGGAGAAATCATGAGGGACTGATAATAGCACCTCCAGATTTGTTAGGTCTGTTGATTCAGGAAGCACATGGGTTAGCTCATGTGGCAAGGGGGGAAGTTAGAAGGAAAATCATGAAGGAATATGGTTTTTGGGCACCCTGTTTACTTGAACAGATCGATTATGTCATAGGTAGGTGCGTTATCTGTTTGAAAAATAACGTTCGAAGGTGTGTGCCAGTTCCTCCTGGGCACATTCCCACTCCGAGGGGTCCTATGCGCGAATTAGTTGTGGATTTTGTTGATATGATAAGACCAGTTGAAGGGAAAAGGTATATGTTGGTCGTCGTGGATAGGTTTTCTCGTTGGCCTGAGGCCTGTCCAACTAAGCGAAAGGATGCTCAGTCTGTTGCCAAGTTTTTGTGCAGAGAGGTTATAAGCAGGTGGGGACTTCCGGATCGAATATCCTCAGATAACGGTAAAGAATTTGTGGATAAAACAGTCAAATTAATCTTACAAAAGTTGGGAATTAAACAGCGTCTTGGAGCAGTGTACCACCCACAAAGTCAAGGAATGTGTGAAAGAATTAATGGTGTTTTAAAGAATCGCATTGTTAAGATCTGTCAGCATACGGGTTTAAATTGGGTAGCAGCGCTTCCGTTGGCACTGATGGCGTGTCGATCAAGTGAGCTGCGTGATTTGCATATGACACCTCATGAGTTGCTAACGGGAAGACGGATGCCGACTCCTTGTTTGCGTACCAGTGGGAAAGGTCCAAGTCTAGCACTTTTGGAAGACGAAATGCGAACTTATGTAACATATATGGTCAGCTTACATAAAAAGATATCCACATATGTTTTTGACAGGCAGAGGAAAGACGAGGCGCAGCAGAAACTTGATGAGCAAAAGAGCACCACAGTGCAACCCGGAGACAAGGTGTTTGTGAAAGTGTTTAGAAGAAAGTGGTATAACGAACGTCGGGAAGGACCATTTGAAGTGGTCCGCAGTACTGGAACAGCGGTCCAGGTCAAAGGGTCTCCAACGTGGTATCATTTATCACATTGTGTTAAAGCACCAAAAGAGGAGATAACGTGTTCCCAGAGTCAGGATGTTGAAGGTTCAAGAGAATTGGAAGAAGGTATGGGTGAGCATGCAGCAGGAGAAGAGATGCATGACAATAACCAGAGTCAAATCCCAGAAGGGGAGATTGTCCGTGATATGGGCAATGGTGATGATGATGTGTATGCTTTTGATGATGCCAGAAATGACAGTACAGTTAACGGACAGGAAAGAACATTTGGGGACATTGATTTCCAGCAGGTTCCCGAATCAGCAGAGCCTGTGGCGGTGGAGAGAAATGCGTCACAGGTTAAGAAGGACTGTAACTCAACTGCAGGAGAATCAAGAGAGACAGCTGACAGAAGGAGTCCGAGGCCGGCTCGGAGAAGGGTTAGACCAAAACGATACGAGAACTAGAGCCCATGTGGCTATAGTTCCTCAGCAGATCGCTACAACACCCTCTCCTCCGAAGGTTGTTATCAGAGCTAAGTTAGGGAAAGCGGTTGTTCTTCCTTGTCAATGTGGAAGATGGAATGTTGGTAGTACTAATCCTCCTAAGTGGAGGAATAATCGTGGTGAAGATGTGTTGTTGACAGGACCCGGATTTGAAAGTGTGCCTTGCGATCAAAGAAAGTATTTTTTGTACAATGACATGAAGTTGGTGAAGATGCAGACGGATTGTTCACTAGTTTTGCGTAATGCTACATGGGAAGATGCAGGTGAATATGTGTGCACTTATTTAGAACCAGCATTTAAATTTGTGCCAATTCTTAATTATTGGGAGGATGATTATGTAACGCGTAAAGTGACACTTGTGATTAAAGGTTTGGAACCTAGTGGGAATGTCGCGGATATTACAAAGGTTCAAGATCAATCTAATGCAATGACTACTCCGAGAATGAATAATTCTCAAACAGAGCTTGTTACAGTAGTGCTGGGTACAACTAAGAGTGTTATTACATTAACCCAGACTACTCCTACTTTATCTACAATTGTAAAAGAGTATAATGATACAATAGTGCCAATACCTTTGAAGCCTGTGAAGTTTGTAAACGTAACACAGGCGCCGGACGTAGTGACCTTAGAGTCGACAGGAGTGTTTAATATGACTCAGGAACCCATGTTAAAAACAAAGCCTACAGTAAATGGTAGAGAAGAGACCTTTGAGGCCGGGAAACAGATGTGGGATGAGCATGTTGTAGCCTCAGCTGAGATAACTCAGGAAAATATATCAGATACAATGAGTGACTATTTTAATTCTACTCAAGTTCGTACTTTGCAAAAGAGAGACAGTGACTGGAAAGCATATGGTTTCGATTCATCGGTGTTACAGATTGCTGACCCCTGGGCAAGTAGGAACTTATGGTTCCAGCAGATAACTCATTCTGTTAGATCAGTTAGAAATTTGAATTGTCCATGTGTGGTGAAAGTTTCATCACCAGGCACATGGCCTTCAATTTTAGAAACGGTGCCAGAACCACTAACTATTAGGTGTCAGTCCCTTGCATTATCATGGTTGTTGTTTCAGCAGCAGGCATCGACGGCTATAATAATGGCTTTGTCAAGTAGTCTGTTTAGACCTAAATATGATTGTTCATGGTTGGAAGAATTACCTTATGTGAATCTACTGGATCAACATGAAAATATAATAACAGCAGTCCCTGAGCCGATGGAAGTGACACCTGTGAAAGCTGCTGGTTGTTTCTGTTCAAATGAAACGTATACTGGTTCGGGGATGTATATGGGAGTATCTGATTGTGACAGCTATTTGATGAATTTGGGCCAACATGATAATAAAAATATTAGTAAGTTATATGAAGTAAAGTTTCGTGCGCCACATCAGAAATATAGTAAAACTTTGATGGTAAGGAATCAAGATTTGCCTGGAAATGTGACAATAGGAAATTTTTTAGATATTTGGTGGGTTTGTGGTGATAAGGCATATATATTTCTGCCTTATGGATGGATAGGATGCTGTTACATGGCAAAACTGAAGCTCCCATATGAGGTTTTTACAGTACAGAAGGGAGACGGTCCTGATACAAATCAGTCAAATGTTGTTTCTGCTAATAGGAGGAAAAGAGCATTGGCACAGTTCCATAATTTGGAGTCATACCATTGGAGAATAAGCCTAGGAGAAAAGTGGGGTATAGGACTGTTCCCATGGTATGGTGTGACATTTTTAGCTGATCATATTGATAACATCACTTATACATTACAGGGTTTCGCCAATGAGACAATAAGGGGATTTGATTTTCTGTCTAATACTCAAAGAAGTCACAGATTGACCCTGCTAAAGCATGACATGGCGTTAGATTATATATTGGCCAAGCAAGGTGGCCTATGTGTGGCTTTGAACTTAACTGGTGATGCATGTTACACCTTGATCCCCGATTCTTCTGATAATATGACTAGTGTTATAGAGGCATTGCGAAACATACGAGATGCCTTCGGTCCAGCTGAATGAGCCGGATGGTCTGCTAATTCTTGGCTGCAAGACAAATTAGGGCCGTTAGGTGCAGTCCTAGTACAGATTTTTATGGCAGTTGTCGTTTCGTTGTGTGTGATGTTTTGCTTTTGCACGCTGTTGCTGACCTTTGCGAAAGCAATGATATTGCGATGGGTTGGAGTTGTGATGCCTGGGGACGGTACCCAGATGGCGCTGCTGCGAACAACAGATGAGGATGGAATGGAATTAGATGGTGTACTGATGGAGAAGTATCCGTTTTGATATTAGTTCTTATTGTGATTCTACATGTTATTTGGCTATAGGCTTACTTTTTAATAGTTTCCCCCTATACTGTGTTCGGGTGAAAGGGGGGAATGGAATGTGATATGATTCATTTGTTGCCTGAGAAGACGATACTGGTTGGTTTTTTTTTTCTTTTCTTCTCTCCAAGGAAACAATATTGGGGGAGATTTGAAGGCTCGGAACAAGGAATGCTGTGATTCTACACATCGGCGACCCCATACTGAGAATCAACGCAGCCGCGGATGGACATTTTCCCCATACACACATATATATGTTTATTATAGGATTTTATGTGTTACAGTATATCCAGTGACATTGATAGAAAATGTTTATACTAGTAGTAATCATAGTAAGTCATGATAGTTTTTAAGTTTCTTCTGATACATAACCAATGCATATGTATTACTTCTTGTTAAAATCTTGATTGGGCTGGAGTACAACTTGTGGCCACCTGGGGCAGAGGGGCCGTGAGAGCGGTTTTCCTGTCTTGATTGTTTGAAGGATATCTAAGGAGAAACGGCTGCCTGACAGGTTTTTTCTCTCTCACACTCCATAAATTCATTATATTGTTAAGGTTCTGTGACAGAATGTATTATTACTATTTCTGTAACCAATGATGAATATGTATGCTATATTTTTTTGTTTATCGTGGGATTATTGATCCCCCGAAGGGGGGAAATATGTAGTGTCTTAAACGTATAGTATCTTAAATGTGTAATATCTAAAAGCCTTAACTCATACAATTCTACAAATGGTGACAGTCCTGGAAAGGCCAAAGTTAATTACTGAACCATCTGGCCAGATGTTTTCCTTTAAGCCAAATGTATGAAAGGCCCATAGTGCTTATCTTATGAGCCGTGACTGGGAAAATGAGACGGATGGTCGTCCTTAAATCAGTATAAGCCGAAGTATAGAATATGATCCAGGATGCATGTCCTCTTGGGAAAAGACCTCTGACCCGTTCTCACTGTATGTTAAGATGAATGGTCTGGGAAAGTTAGCGCTGGTACATTTGAGATATATTAAATCTGGACAAAGACAGGTTTCTCTTTAAGATAAACATTATTGCACAGTAGGCTCATATACATCTGTTATACATTAAGAGGCGGACCCAGAGAATGATCAGAATATATAATGAGTGTGCAGCCATGGATCGGGAGTCAGACTTTGAATCAGAGCGTGCTGACTCCAGGCTTGACCGGAAGGCCTGTAAAGATGCTATATTTCTGTGCTGAATAAAAATCATTATTTACACGAAATAACTGCGTCTACAGAGATTCCTTCCAACCGACAGCTACACTCCATCAAGACGACGAAATACACAACACCACCACCACAAGTTTTACCGCACAGAGCTGCGTTTCTGTCGGCTCGAAACACGGTTAGCCCGTCTAGCTGGATAGCGGCTTCCGGAACTCTGTCGCTGAGCCACATCTCCGTGAAAACAAAGACACAACAGTCTTTAAACTCTCGCCGTGTGGTTCGCTGGAGTCGGATATAATCCAGTTTATTGTCCAGGGAGCAGACGTTTGAAAGAAAAATGAACGGGAGAGCCGGCCGGCTAGGGTTAGCATTTAGCCTAGCACGGACACCCGCTCGCTTGCCGCGCTTCCGCTTCCTCAAACAGCGCTTTCGACGTCCCCTTTATATATTTTCATAGTTTTTACAGTTTTGAACAGGTTTTTTTTATAAAATTATGATTATGAATATGAAAATTAATATTTTTATAATAACAACAATATTGTTTATAAATAAGTCATATTTTTTATCAGAACATTATTTGTTATGACATATTTTATCATAAACATGCAAAAGAAATGTGGTTAAGTGCATGCCGTATGTGCACGTTAGCGTTGTTTCAAAAAAGCGTTTTTCTTTCGTGCTAAGAGGCTGAGACTTGCGGAATCGTATTTTCAGTGCCTAAGAAGCTCACTCTTGACAGAACCTACACGGCTTTGCAAAACAAACTGTTATTACATTTTTACTGAAAAATTACTTTTTATAGCATATTCATTCCCTTTTTTACAGTTTTAAACAGTTTTTCATGAAATTATGGTTATAAATATGAAAATTTATATTTTCATAACTAATATTTATTGAAAAAAATCATATTTTTTGTCAATACATGATTTGTTATGACATATTTAATCATAAACATGTGCATGCTGTATGTGCACGTTAGCGATGGTTGGAAAAAACGTGCTCCTTTTTTCTTTTGTGCTCCTGTATAAAGTTTTCATACACAAATCAAAGTAATTATGAAAATATTTATTTGCATATTTGAATGAATAACCGTTACAAAAGACAATAAGTAAACGAAAAAAAAAGAAAAATTTACATGAGAAATCATGTTTTGAAAAATAGATGGCTTTATTCCCATAAAAAGTAGAAAAGTTACCATAAAGATATACATTTGAATACTCAAAAGAAAAATTTTAACAATGGCAGAAAGTGAACATTGATAGTGACATGATAAATTTGTTTTGGAGTATATAATAATATAATAATAATAATTGGAGCATTTTTGAGGGCAAGGCTGGCCTGTTAGGGCGGGACGGTGTCCATCCCACTCGGGAAGGTGCTGCTCTCATTTCTTGTAGTATAGGTCATAGTCTCAGAACAGCACTAGTTAACAAGTGACTGTCTAGAGCCAAGGCCAGGGAGCAGACAGACAGGCTAAACCGACCGTCTGCTAGCTGCACAGAGTCGTTACTCAGGATCCACCAAATTGAGACTGTGTCTGTCCCCCGAGCGAAACCAACATATAGGAATTCTCAGAAAGTCTGTTTTAGTAACCTGATTAACATAAAATTAAATAGGACTGAACGCACAGCCAGCACCTCTGATCTAAAGATAGGATTGCTGAATATTAGATCTCTCACGTCTAAAGCGCTTAATGTAAACGAAATTATTACCGACCAGGAGTTTAAAATAATGTGTTTGACAGAAACATGGATTAAACCAAATGAATATTTAGCATTAAATGAAGCGAGTCCTCCTGGGTATAGTTACATACACCAACCCCGTCTAAATGGCAGAGGAGGCGGAGTCGCAGCTATTTATAATAATAATCTAAGCGTCACACAAAAGACTAAACACAAATGTAAAACATTTGAAGTTCTTTACACCAGCATAAAATATTCAGTGTCTGAAAGCAGGTCCAGTCAGACAATTCCACTCATTATTATTTATAGACCCCCAGGGCCCTACTCTGATTTTCTCATAGAATTTGCAGATTTCATCACAAATTTAGTTACTTCTCTAGACAAAGCATTAATTGTTGGTGATTTTAACATTCATTTTGATCATCAGGAAGACTCCTTAAGAGCAGCTGTTGTGTCCATTCTAGATTCAGTTGGAATTAATCAGAATGTTATAGGACCCACTCATAGTGGTGGACACACTCTCGATTTGTTGTTAACATTTGGATTAAAAATAAAAAACGTAGTCATAATTCCACAGTCTGAAGCTATTTCAGACCATTATCTCATCTCTTTTAAAATTTGCCTCAGTCATTGCATTACTACTTCACCACGTTATCGTGTTAAGCGTACTTTCACGTCAGCTACAACAGCGCGTTTTATTAACAATCTTCCAGAAATTACGATATTAGATAGATCTCCGTCTGACCCTGCAGAGCTCGACTGGGCCACTAAACACCTAGAATCAACATTACGTTATACCCTAGATGATGTAGCTCCCCTTAAGACCAAAATGATCAGGGAGAAAAAATTAGCACAGTGGTATAATGATCATACACGCACCTTAAAACAGACCACTCGAAAATTAGAACGTAAATGGCGTCAAACAAAATTAACAGTATTTCAAATAGCATGGAAGGGGAGCCTCCTAATTTATAGAAAATCTCTTAGTGCTGCTAGATCAGCATATTTCTCCACCCTCATAGAAAATAACAAGCATAATCCTAGATTTTTATTCAGCACGGTAGCAAAATTAACAGGGAATAAAAGCACTGCACTCACATGCACACCATCATTAGGTACTAATGATTTCATGAACTTTTTTAATAATAAAATTGAAAACATCAGGCAAAAAATCCAGACGGTTAATATAAAGCCAAATTATTTTACAAGTAACCCTGTAGACAGCAGTGTAATTATAACAGACAATCAATTACAAAGTTTTACTCCTATTCACGAGAATGACTTAATTTCATTAATTTCCTCATCAAAATCATCAACCTGCATTCTCGATCCCTTGCCTACAAGTTTCTTTAAACAGATCATTCCAGAGGTAATTGAACCTGTTTTAAAAATAATAAACTCTTCCATTAGCACTGGTTTTGTACCAAAATCCTTCAAACTGGCAGTTATCCACCCCCTAATTAAGAAACCTGACCTTGACCCATGTCAGCTGTCCAACTACAGACCAATATCAAATCTCCCCTTCATAGCCAAAATTTTGGAAAAGGTTGTAGCACAGCAGTTATGCTCACACCTACTTATGAATAATATTTTTGAAATGTATCAGTCAGGATTTCGGCCTCATCATAGCACAGAGACGGCGCTAGTTAAGGTGGTAAATGACCTGTTATTGGCCTTTGATCAGGATTTTGTCTCCTTACTTGTTTTGCTCGACCTTAGTGCAGCTTTTGACACCATTGATCACACTATACTACTTGCTAGACTTGAGAACGTTGTTGGAATAAAGGGAACGGCTCTCTCTTGGCTCAGGTCTTATTTGACTGATCGCTATCAGTTTGTTGATGTTAATGGTGAGTTCTCCACACTCTCTGAGGTAAAGTTTGGTGTTCCTCAAGGATCTGTCTTAGGCCCTCTGCTTTTCTCTTTATATATGCTGCCTCTTGGAGAAATTATTCATAAACATGGTATTAGATTCCATTGCTATGCTGATGATACACAGCTATATATTTCAGCAAAGCCAGATGAGAGAGATCAGCTTAACAATGTTAAAAAATGTGTAAAGGACATTAGACAGTGGATGCTCGATAACTTTCTTCTGCTAAACTCAGATAAGACGGAAGTACTTTTACTAGGACCACATGCAGCTAGAAGCAAACTTTCCGATTACCTAACATCTCTGGATGGTGTTTCTGTTTCAGCGTGTACGGCTGTCAAAGACCTTGGTGTGATTATTGACTCGAGTCTTTCCTTTGAGGCTCACGTGAATAATATTACCAGGATCGCCTTCTTTCACCTTAGAAATATTGCTAAAATTAGAAATATGATGTCGTTACAGGATGCAGAAAAACTAGTTCATGCTTTTGTTACTTCTAGATTAGACTACTGTAACGCTTTACTGTCTGGGTGTGCGAGTAGGTGCATAAATAAGCTTCAGTTAGTTCAGAATGCAGCAGCAAGAGTCCTCACTAGATCTAGGAAATATGACCACATCACCCCTGTATTAATCAGTCTACACTGGCTCCCAATCAAATCTCGCATTGATTATAAAATTTTACTACTGACATATAAAGCACTTAATGGTCTCGCACCACCGTATCTGAGTGAACTTCTGTACCAGTATGATCCTCCACGCCTACTTAGATCAAAAGGTGCAGGCTATCTGTTGGTTCCTCCAATAATGAAGATTACAGCAGGGGGCAGATCTTTCTCTTATAAAGCCCCGCAGTTATGGAACAGCCTTCCTATCAGTGTTCGGGACTCAGACACAGTCTCAGTGTTCAAGTCGAGGTTGAAAACATATTTATTCAGTCAAGCCTTTAATCAGTAGATTTTTTCTCAGGTAAAGGCTCAGATCTGGAGGGAACATTGATATAGAGTGTTTGGTGAACTGGGATATTTGTACGCTGTTGTCCCCTCACATTCACGTGTTCACTCAGGTTTGTTGATGGTGGTGAGGTGGGCCGTCTCTTATCCCAGAGATCCCTCATGTCTGTGTTGCCTTCTGGTTCTCCCTTTTAGTTATGCTGCTATAGCGAGTCTTGCCGGAGTCCAAACTGCACAGTGACTTTAACTCTCATGCAACAATAGGTACACTTAATAATCCATATCCTTCTCTTCCTGTCACCCTCTTCTCTCTCTCTCTCTCTCTCTCTCTCTCTCTCTCTCTCTCTCTCTCTCTCTCTCGGTCGAGTTAAACATGCTCCTGAGGCTCCAGTGACCACTGTTCCTGCCCCTCTCCCCCCCGTGGATCTTCCCACTTCATCCAGGCCTGCCTGGATTGGATGTCAACAGTCTCCTACACTGATGTTAACAGTCTCCTACACTGACTCAGAAATACACTTTGCTTTTGATCATCATCACTGCACCCCGCAACATTGTATACCCGCCACAAATGGACATTCGGTGTAACCCAGATGAGGATGGGTTCCCTCTTGAGTCTGGTTCCTCTCAAGGTTTCTTCCTTATGCCATCTCGGGGAGTTTTTCCTTGCCACAGTCGCCAGTCGCCACCGGCTTGCTCATCAGGGACAAACTTACTCATAAAGAACATATTCATTTTTAATCACCGCATTATCTGTGTAAAGCTGCTTTGAGACAATGTTCATTGTTAAAAGCGCTATACAAATAAAAATGAATTGAATTGAATTGAATTTTGAAAAAGTTTTTCATAAGCAGAATGATAGTTATGGTGAAAATGTAAGTTTTTACATTCAGAATCATAATGTGATTAAAAAATGTAAATGGGTCCAGTAAATGAACAAAAAAACTGACATATATCACGTTTTGACAAAAATGATTATTGTTATGAAAATATGAATTTTCGTATTCCGAAGGTACATTTCAGGAAAAAATGCTAAAAGTTTAAGAAGTCAGTGAAACACATGACAAATTAAGTTTTGACAAAAATGTTATTACAAATATATGAATTTGCATTTTTTATAAGAAAAATTCATGAAAAACTGTTACAAAATACAATGCGTAAACAAAAAAAAAAAAACAATGTTACATGCCATCTCATATTTTGACAGAAATATTACGTTTTTAATAATTTTTTTAGCTTTTTTAATCTGAAAGGAAAACATGAATTTCATATTCATGAGCCTAATTCAATTAAAAACCATTAAAAAGTGAAATATGGGGAAATAACATGACATTTAAAAAAATCAAGTTGTCAATAACATGACTTTTCAAAAATAATGTTTTGACTATGACTTTTTTTATATTAAAATAATAGTTATTTTGAAAATGTAAATTTTTATATTAATTAGCATAATTTTATGAATAACCATTAAAAAGGCATTGTGAACAAAAAAAAAACTACAAATTGACAAATCATGTTTTGACAAAAAGTTTACTTTTTTCAGAAAAAGTATGATAGTTTGAATTTTCATGCTCATAAGCAAAAATGTATTAAAAAACATTAAAACATTAAAAGAACATCACAGCGAGTATTTCCATAATTTGGGTAGAAGGCAAACCCGTAAGGCCACTCTACTAAAATGGTACAATAAATTAAGGAAAATACTGACATGAAATATCAAGTTTTGACAAATGTCTATTGTTATGAAAATATAATATTTATTAAAAAAATATAAATTTTAATATTCAGACGCAACATTTCAGGAAAAAAAAAAAAAAGTCAACATTACATGACAAATAAAGTATTGACAAAAATATGAGTTTTATCATAAAAATATATTATAAATTAAGGAATTTTTATTTCCATAAGCAAACTTTCATGAAAAAAACCCCAGTGATTATGGATGCACAAGCCAGTGCACTCTTAGTGCCGGTCCCAAGCCCGGGTAAATGGGGAGGGTTGCGTTAGGAAGGGCATCCAGCTTAAATCATGTGCCAAATCAAATAAGCAGATCACAAATGAGAATTTCATACCGGATCGGTCGAGGCCCGGGTTAACAATGACCGCCACAGGTATCGTTAGCCGACAGGGTACCGGTGGAAATTGGGCTACTGTTGGCCGAAGGAGGAGAAGGAGAGAAGGAAGACGTCTACAGAGACGGCAGGGTAAGGAGAAGTGTAGGAGAGTAGAGGTTATGGTTGGTACTTTAAATGTTGGTACTATGACGGGTAAAGGGAGAGAGGTAGCTGATATGATGGAGAGGAGAAAGGTAGATATGTTGTGTGTTCAGGAGACCAAGTGGAAAGGAAGTAAGGCCAGGAACATTGGAGGTGGGTTTAAACTGTTTTATCATGGTGTGGATGGAAAGAAAAATGGTGTAGGGGTGATTCTGAAGGAAGAGTACAGTAAGAGTGTAGTGGAGGTGAAAAGAGTTTCTGATAGGGTGATGATCGTGAAGGTGGAAGTTGAAGGGATGATGATAAATGTCATCAGTGCCTATGCTCCACAAGTTGGCTGTGAGATGGAGGAGAAGGAAAGATTCTGGAGTGAATTAGATAAAGTGGTAGATGGTGTACCTAGGAAAGAACGATTGGTGATTGGGGCAGACTTTAATGGGCATGTAGGTGAAGGGAACAGAGGTGATGAGGAGGTAATGGGTAGGTATGGTTTTAAGGAGAGGAATGTGGAAGGGCAGATGGTGGTAGATTTTGCTAAAAGGATGAAAATGGCAGTGGTGAACACTTATTTTAAGAAGAAGAAGGATCATAGGGTGACGTATAAGAGTGGAGGAAGGTGCACACAGGTGGACTATGTGCTATGCAGGAGATGCAACCTGAAGGAGATTGGAGACTGTAAGGTGTTGGCAGGGGACAGTGTAGCTAGACAGCATCGGATGGTGGCCAGTAGGATGGTTTTGGAGGCGAAGAAGAAAAGGAGGAGAGTAAGGACTGAAAGAAGAATAAGATGGTGGTAACTGAAGGAGGAAGAGTGTAGTGTGAGGTTCAGGGAAGAGGTCAGACAGGGGCATGGTGGTGGTGAAGAGGTGCTGGATGATTGGGTAACTACTGCAGGAGTGATGAGGAAGTCAGCTAGAAAAGTACTTGGTGTGACATCTGGAAATAGAAAGCAAGACAAGGAGACGTGGTGGTGGAATGAGGAAGTGCAGGAGAGAATAAGCAGAAAGAGGTTGGCAAAACAGAAGTGGGATAGACAGAGTGATGAGAAAAGTAGACAGGAATACAAGGAGATGCGGCAGCAGGTAAAAAGGGATGTGGCGAAAGCCAAGGAAAATGTATATGAGGAGCTGTATGAGAGGTTGGACACTAAGGAAGGAGAAACGGATTTATACCGATTGGCCAGGCAGAGGGACTGAGCTGGGAAGGCTGTACTGCAAGTTAGAGCAATAAAGGATGGAGAGGGAAATGTGTTGACTAGTGAGGAGAGCGTGTTGAGAAGGTGGAGGAAGTATTTTGAGCAGCTGATAAATGAGGAAAATCAGAGAGAGAGAGAAGGTTGGATGATGTGGAGTTGCTAAAGCAGTAAGGATAGTAAGGAGGAAGTAAGAGCAGCGATTAAGAGGATGATGAGTGGAAAGTCGGTTGGACCAGATGACATACCTGTAGAAGCGTGGAGATGTTTAGGAGAGATGACAGTGGAGTTTTATACCAGATTGTTTAACAGGATTTTGGAAGGTGAAAAGATGCCTGAGGAATGGAGAAGAAGTGTGCTGGTACCGATCTTTAAGCATAAGGGAGATGTGCAGACCTGCAGTAACTACAGGGGAATTAAGTTGATCAGTCACACCATGAAGTTATGGGAAAGAGTAGTGGAAGCCAGGCTGAGAGAAGAGGTGACCATCTGTGAGCAACAGTATGGTTTCATGCAGAGGAAGAGCACCACAGATGCCTTATTTGCTTTGAGGATGTTGATGGAGAAGTATAGAGAAGGACAGAAGGAATTGCATTGTGTATTTGTGGATTTAGAGAAAGCGTACGACAGAGTGCCAAGAGAGGAGTTGTGGTATTGTATGAGGAAGTCAGGTGTGTCAGAGAAGTATGTGAGGGTGGTGCAGGACATGTATGAGGACAGTGTGACAGCAGTGAAGTGAGCAGTAGGTACGACAGACTGGTTCAGGGTGAAGGTTGGACTGCATCAAGGATCAGCCCTGAGCCCTTTCCTGTTTGCAGTGGTGATAGACAGGTTGACGGACGAGGTCAGACAGGAGTCTCCCTGGACTATGATGTTTGTGGATGATATTGTGATTTGTAGCAAGAGTAGGGAGCAGGTGGAGAAAAGCCTGGAGAGGTGGAGGTATGCGCTGGAGAGAAGGGGAATGAAAGTCGCAGGGAGAAGAGGTGGAAAAGGTGGAGGAGTTCAGGTACCTGGGGTCAACAGTGCAAAGTAATGGAGAGTGTGTTGGAGAAGTGAAGAAAAGAGTGCAGGCAGGGTGGAGTGGGTGGAGAAGAGTGGCAGGAGTGATTTGTGATAGTAGGGTATCTGCAAGAATGAAAGGGAAAGTTTATAGGACTGTGGTGAGACCTGCGATGTTGTATAGATTAGAGACAGTGGCATTGAGTAAAAGACAGGAGGTGGAGCTGGAGGTAGCAGAGCTGAAGATGTTAAGGTTTTCGTTGGGAGTGACAAGGATGGACAAGATAGAAATAAGTTTATTAGAGGGACAGCGCATGTAGGACATTTTGGTGACAAGGTGAGGGAGTCGAGATTGAGATGGTTTGGACATGTGCAGAGGAGGGACATGAATTATATTGGTAGAAGAATGCTGAGGCTGGAGCCACCAGGTAGGAGGAAAAGAGGAAAAAAACATGACATTACAAATCAAGTTTTGTTAAAACTTGACTTTTTCATACAAAAATGAGTTATTATTAAAATATGAATTTTTATATTAAATAGCACTTGGAGAATTTTCATATTCATAAGCCTAATTTCATTAAAGACCGTTAAAAAGGGACCTGTTGTGTAGGACTTGATGTTGATAACCCTTAATGCATACTTGAGGCACCGATGAGACTCTGTGGGATGGCCAATTAAGTGATGGCACCCTCTGCCACACTACTCCTCAGTCCTTCCTTCTCCTGAGGTTGCTCCTTTTTGTAACTCAGTACACTGAGGCACCGCTGAGACTCTGTGGGATGGTTAACTGAGTGATGGCACCCTTTGGGTTGTCAAGTGGGCGCCCTCCTTCCTGGGTGTTTTGTTGATAGGCCTACGACACCTCCAGAGGGTTCAGCAGTGAATCCCAGCCTCCCAGGTTCACTCCCTAGGTGCCATCAACTCACTTAAAGACCCAGGCGGAGTCTTTTCTCTTCACCCACAGCCACTGGCTTCCCTTTTCCGCAGCCACAGAGAGGTCTTTGACTGCCTGCTGGTGGGCCTTTCCTTGTACTTCCATCTCCCTGAGTAGCCTGGATGTTGTGGTGGCTACGAACCCTCTGCAACCTACTTCCACTGGGCGTACCTTTACATTCCAGCCTTGTTGTTGTGCATCGGCTGCAAATTCAGCGTACCTCAGCCTTTTCCGTTTATAGGCCTCCTCCACTGCACCCTCCCTAGGCACGGTGAGCTCGATGATATAGACAAGCTTGAGCAAAGCTGACCACAGAACAAGGTCTGGTGGCAGGTTGGTGGCTGCAATTTTAGCTGGGAAGCAGAGTTTCTTATTCAAGTTTGCCAGCAGCTTTCAGTCTCGTGCTTTGCCCAGCTGACCAGAGTCTAATATTATGGTGGTGAGGTTGGCTTGACCCTCACCCTCCCAAACAAATGGTGTTGGCTGCCACTGGGATAAAGGGGGAGGAAGGGCCTTCACACTTGTCCGTCGACTTTCAAACACTGCAGCAAGACACTTCAGCATCTGGTTGTGCCGCCAGGTGTAACGGCCTTGGGTGAGGCTAGTCTTGCATCCCACTAAGATGTGCTTCAGTGTTGCTAGACTTGGGCATAGAGGACACGTGGGGTCCTTGGCTCGCCTCCAGGGCAAAGTCGGGCCTCCAGGTTCCACGCATGGCGACGTCGGGCCCCCAGGTTCCACGCATGGCGATGTCGGGCCTCCAGTTTCCCCGCATGACGTCGGGCCTCCAGGTCCCTCTGACGACGGCAAAGCTCTCCAGAGTCTCTCCGAGGGCGTTGTTACGGCCCAACGTCCTGCCAAAAGTGCCCCCTGTGCCCCTGTCTCCGCCGTGGACATCGCTCGGCCTCCGGTCTCCGCCGTGGACGTCGCTCGGCCTCCGGTCTCCGCCGTGGACGTCGCTCGGCCTCCGGTCTCCGCTGTAGACGTCGCTCGGCCTCCGGCCTTCGTCGTGGACGTCGCTCGGCCTCCGGTCTTCGTTGTGGATGCCATACGGTCGTGGATGGCAGACTTCCGCCAGGAATGCTCTGCTTTCGGTCTTGTCGAGGGCCCTTGACCCGTTCCTGATCCCGACCGAAGACGCCGCTTCGCCTTGGGCCCCTTCCGATCTTCCCCTGTTCCGCTGCGATGCTCATGAGGCCTCCTTTGTCCAGGGTCGGTTGGAGAGGCCTTCCTCAGAGTGCCCCGGCCCGCCTGGTGTTGGTGGGTTTTGGGGCGTCAGGTGCTGCCCCTGGAGGGGGGGGGGTACTGTCAGGGATTTAGGGTACTGTTAGGGACTTGGACCCTACTGCAGATGGTAACTGCTGACACACATAGCATGGACCTGCTGTGTGCTGACTATCCGCCCAGTTGGCGTATTGCCAGAAGGTGTTGTCATGTGGGTGAGCCTGGGCGGGAATCCCAGCCCCAAGGCTGACGATTGGGAGAAAAAGGACAACCATACTGGTCACTGGTTGTGTTACTTCTCTGGATTGATGAGAGTTTGTCGTTCCGTTCCTCGCAGCTTTCCTTGCCACATCCTGCAGTTGTGAGGATGCCCGAAGAGTCGGCACAGAAGGGTCTGAGGAGTTGTCACCGAACCTCGATAGATGATGAGAGAGGGGAAACAGGAACCGATACACGTCTCCCAGAGAACTTATGGGGAGGTCAAAAGGCTATGCTTCTGTAACATAAAGAAAAATAGTGATACACAGGGAACATGTACACACAAAATTTAAGAGGGATCACCGCCAGTGGGACATTTCTTGATTCTGGTTGCATGGATCCACTGTGGAGGACTGAGGGTGATAGGGAATATGGAAACGCAATGACAGGGATAGGTATTTACATATGTCCTGCATTACCTTCGCAGTGAATGGTGTTCCTTTGTCTGAATCAATTGCGTGAGGAACACTATATCGTGGTATAATCTCTTTGGCTAGGATACGTGTGACGACCTTAGCATTTTCTCGTTGACAAGGGAAAGCTTCAGCCCACCTTGAGAATTTGTCTACCATCACCAGGAGATACTTAAATGGACCACAGGGAAGCATGTCAGTGAAGTCAATCTGCCATTCAGAGAATGGAGCAGTGGGTAGTGGGAGGCATTCGTGTTTCGCTGCGCTCTTAGTGATGTTATTCCGGGCACAGATCAGACATCTAGATAAAATCGAGTCTATCATGCAGTTTAACTTAGCTATACAAAAAAATCGGTTCATATCTTCCCTGTGCAATACCAAAAGCGTATCGGGAGTCAGTGTAGATGGTGACATCTTTTCCTTCTGAAAGGACACATGCACGAGTCAAGGCAAAGAGTTCAGCGGCCTGTGCGGAAGAAAAAGGCAAAGAGTAAGCTTCAACAGTGACATCAGGTAAGGAACAGACAGAGTAACCACATAGAAATTTACCATCATACGGCTTTGAACATGAGCCGTCCACAAAAAGTGACTCACCCCTGTTTAAAGAAGTGGAAGACAAATCAGGGCGTATACTAGTAGAGTGAACAACCTCGGAGCAGCAATCATGTGTGGTGTCGTGCAGTGTGTCATCTTGTGCATTAATCAAACGAGCAAGGGCATGACCTAAAGTGTCGAAAGAGGAGGTGGCCTTGATTTCCAGATTACTGGTCGAGCAAAGGATAGTTTCATAGCCGGATCTTCTTTGTGCTGTCATGTGTAAGTTCTGAAGGACCTGTTTCGCCTGATGTGGAGAATGCAAGATCATAGGATAAGACAACACTAGTTTTTCAGCAACTTGAACCATCACAGCACAGGCAGCCACCGCACGAAGACACGCAGGTAAACCCTGAGCCACTGTGTAAAGTGTTTTGGACAGGTTCACACGTGGTCTCATGCCCCTGCGCCAAGACAGCAGAGGCAGTTCCGTCCTGTTCACAGGCATAAAGGTGAAAAACCTTATGATATTTCGGAAGTCCGAAAACTGTGCACAGAGCTGACCGCAAAGCCTCATACGCTTCATACATCTCGGGTGTCCATGTTAGCGGGGGCTGCAAAGGATTGTTATGTGAGATCGAAGAGCACAGACGTTTGTCGTGGAAAGAGCAGTCAGGTATCCATGGACGCCAGTAATTAATCAGTCCCAGGAAAGCCATGAGAGCATGCTTTGTGGAGGGATGCCTTGTTTTAAGAACGACCTGTATATGGTCTTTAGAGAGCCGTTTGCTGCCTTAATAGAGTTCGAACCCTAGGTATTTCAGAGTCAGAGGTGAGGGCAAGATCACAGAGTGCATCCCTCATCACAGTTAAAAAAAAGAGTCAATGAATCCTTGTGGCAAACGTGTCCAAGTATATTGGTGCCCCTGTGCGTGAAGGCGAAAAGAGGCTGCGTCTGCTCTTCTACAGGAACACTGAAAAAGGCAGAACACAAGTCAATCACCGAGAAGTGTGTATGATTGCATGGAATTGAAGCAATAATAGAGGCCACATCGGGCACAACAGGTGCAACAGGAACCACAACATAATTTATTTTTCTCAAATCCTGAGTGAAGCGCCAAGTGCCGTCCGGTTTAGGAACTGGATTAACGGGTGTGTTGTATGAACTCACACACGGCTTGATCACACCCTGTTGTAACAGAGAGGTCAAGATTCTGTCTATTCCCTGCAACTTTGATTCAGAGAGAGGATACTGTTTGAAAAACACAGGATGCAAATGTTTTAGTTTAGCTTTATAAGGAGGACAATGAACCAAGCCCGCATCGTCCTTATGCTCCGCCCAGAGGAGAGATGGCAATTCTTCCAGTGAAAAAGGGAGTGGTAATTTCTGTGTGGTAGAGAGAAAACAGTCATTAATGTTCATGTTAGAAAGATATGACAGAGGAGCAGAGTCAGGAACTGAAACCGTGAGTTTAGAGCTGGAGAAGGTGAGAGAAATGTGCAGCCTGCTCATAAGACTTCTGCCCAAAAGATTAAACGGAGCTAATGGAATGACCAGAAATGGGTCCCTCATATTGTTTGCCTACCACTGACATTGTCGCCCCTGTATCAAAGTGAAAGGGGAACACCGTGCCTTCGATGCAAAGTTCGAGAAATGGCATTTTGTTTAATTGAGGGGATTCATAAGTATGATGCAGCATGGTAGGGGTGGAGAAGGGGAGCCGGTGGGGTTCTTAACCTCATCCCGTTGTCTCTTTCTATATTCTATAGCCCAATGTCCCTTCCTACCGCAGTAGTAACATACACCGGGCCGTTTTGGGTTGGAGTTAGCACCAGGCATATTTCCCCTTCCCCTGCCTCGGCCTCTTCCCCGAAAACCCCCGTCTCCCACCACGGCGAGGCAAGCCACTTGCTTACTCTCTAATATGCCATCACCTTCCATCGTACGCACCCTCTCCCCTAAATGTCTAACCGTCATGTTACTACGATCGGTGAGCTAATACTTCAGGACTTTTTGTACCTCCGGACGACAGTTATGCATAAAAGTTGTGAGGAACAGAGGGTTACTGTCTGCGTCTTCTAACTTCATCACTCCCAATATAGTCCAAGTCTCCTTAAATCAGGTCAAATATTTGGAAGTAGTTTGACCCTTCTCCTGTTTACAGTTAGTTACTTGAGAGAGCTCTCTATTGGCCTGCTGCCGCTGGAGTAGGAATTTGGCCAACTCCTTTTTTTAACGCCGGGAGAGCACCTTGCTCAGCCCAGTGATAATAATAGTAGGTGGTTTTGCTCTTACTTTTTTTCGACCCTTCCCCCTCGTCTTCCACCTCCGTTTTTGTTTCCATTTTAATCTCATCATTCCTAGGGTGTAAACTGGGCACCGCGGCAATAAGCTTTACCTCGTCGTAATTGTCCCCTGGTACTGCATGAAGGATAAACCTATAGTCTGAGCCTGTCAACTGATTATGGTGGGTAGAGCTCATTAGCATGTCAACAAAATGCAGAGGTTTAGATGGGGACGGAAGAACCCTGATAATGTCTCTAAGTTCCCCGATTGATGGCGGATGTAATTTGAGGCCACGGGCCGACTTTGACCATACGCATACCGCTTTAGTGTGGGTTTTGGGCCAGGGAGGAGGATCGATCTCTGGGACCGAAGGAGACACTAATCCGCCATCCCGATAGGGTGGGGGTGAACATTTGGCGATAAAGGTGGTTTTGGCTTGGCTTCTTTTCTGGGGAGAGACTTAAGTTCTCTTTTTGAGTTCGGTATAGAGTGATATTCATTTCAGATTGGTTTAATTTCTATCCATTTTTGATAACTATCACCCATGTAAGAATAACCCCAGTTAGGATGGCCCAAACCTTCATAAATTTGGGAATGTGCAGACTTCAGGTTTTCAGACTTAAAGGTACCACCATGAGGATAAGTCAGAAATTGAGGTTGTGGTTCAGTCCACCCTGCTAAATTGTCTAGCCAGGGGGTAGTATAAAAGGTGAGACCACAACGATTCATCCAGTCCCGAGGGGCTTCCTCAGGATCTGGTTTAGGATATTTTGTTCCAGAATTACCCATGATCCAATGTAGGTACAACTGTCTGACAATGTTAGATACAAAGGTTAGATGCAAAGGTTGGAGGCCAGAGATCGAGATAGATAAGGCGGTTAATAAAATTTTCGATGTCTCAAGTTACTGTGACTGCAGAGACGGTTCGGCACGCGCTACACGACGGTACAGCGTCGACAACAAGTTCGCTTACGAATACAAGGTGCGTGCCTACACATTGAACAGTATGACAAGATACCAAATCAGCACAACACGGATATCAGCATACGAGGTTAGTGCCTACACATTGAACAGTATGACAAGATACCAAATCAGCACTTACCTGAACGCTGATATCCCGGACGAGCCCCCAAGAACTGTAAGGAATGTTTTATCCTCTGCCACTTGGGCAGAATTGCCTTTTGTCCCCTGGACAGGATACACCTGAATTCAGCCTTTCCTCTCGATCTCTGCTCTCCTACGTATACGGGGAAGTCTCAATGAAACACACGAGTCAGCTTTCAGAGAGAAGTTCCGAAGTTTATTGTTTCACACATGAAGATATACTTCCAAAGAGATGGAGAGAAAAAGGGAGGGCTGCCACAAGGTTATGTTGAGCCTGCAAAAGATAAGCATAAAACAGAAATACAGGAACCACTGTGTATGTACGAGCAAAGTAATACATGCCACAAAAAAGGATAGTTCAGGGTATGGTCAACAGAAACATAAAAAAAGGTTATTCCAAAATCATACAGCAGCATTACTATAACTGAGTGTTCTGGGTCAACCTAATCTAGGACTATTCATCATTCCTTTTTATTGCCGGATCTATCCACTTTAGAAAAAGTTACTTTAGACCACTTCATTGGGGGTAGGCAAATTTCTATGCTTTATAGACTAATCTCCACTAAGTGCAAGGAAAATACCAAAGATAAACGTCTGGCATTGGGTCGAGATATAAATGAAAATATAACAGATGATGAGTGGCAGTGTATCTGTCTAAAGGCCCAAACTTAGACAATTAATACGAGATTCAAGCTTCTGCAATATAAATGAAATTGTGAGAGTATACATCACTCCTAAATCGCTATACAAATTTAATCCTAACATTCCCGATCAATGTATAAAATGTAATCTAGAGAAAGGAACTTTATATCACTGTTTATGTAATAAAAGTTTTAGATTTTTTTATCCCTGTTGTTGGAACAAAACGTTCCCGAGTGTCCTAAACTCTGTATACTAAATATTTTCCCTGCAATGTGCACCTTTACTAGCTCTGATAAGAAGATTTTGATATTCTGTTTATTACAAGCAAAACTTGTATTAGCTCATCATTTGAAAAATACAGTAGGCCCTCATTTTAAACAATGGTTACAGAAACTGTCTCATTGTTTGGCTTTGGAAAAACTCACATATATTGTTAAAAGAAAACCTGAAAAGTTTTTCAGAATATGGAATCCCTTTATAGGTTTTTTTGTAGGTAGCCCATCCGAATAAATTTTTCGGGTAGCTTGGCTTAACATATATTAATTTAGGATATTGTTGTGCCATTGTTTTTGACAAAATGTGTTTTGGGTGTGTGTACATGTGTACGTATGAATGTATATCTTTATATATATATATATATATATATATATATATATATATATATATATATATATATATATATATATATATATATATATATATATATACAGTGTTGACTGTATATATCTTCACACATAAAGATATACTTCCAAAGAGATGGAGAGAAAAAGGGAGGGCTGCCACAAGGTTATGTTGAGCCTGCAAAAGATAAGCCTAAAACAGAAATACAGGAACCACTGTGTGTGTATGAGCAAAGTAATACATGCCACAGAAAAAGGATAGTTCCGGGTATGGTCAACAGAAACATACAAAAAGGTTATTCCAAAATCATACAGCAGCATTACTATAACTGAGTGTTCTGGGTCAACCTAATCTAGGACTAGTGATCAAGGATATCTTACATCCACAGAAAAGTAGCATTGTTATGAGGAAAATATAAATATTTTTACTTATAAGCAAAATCTTATTAAAAACCTTTAAAAAAGGAATAAGGAATGAAAAAGGTGAAAACAAATCAGGTTTAACAAGAATTTCACTCCTTTCATACTAATTATATATATATATATATATATATATATATATATATATATATATATATATATATATATATATATATATATATATATATATAAAATAGATATTATGAATTTTTAAACAGAATTTTATAAAAACAGTGAAAAATGGCAAAAAGTGAATAATGATGGTGACGAGAAATTTGTTTTTCATAAAAGTTATGATAGTTATATTAAAAATGAGTTTTCATATTCAGAATCATAATTTCAGAAAAAAAACTCAAAGGGTGCAGCAAGTGAACAAAAATACTGACACGAAATATCCCATTTAGACAAAAATAGCTTTTTTTGAAAATCTGATATAAACATTTTCATAAAGCATGGTTTGAAATTATGATTTTTTTTTCAAACAAAAATGATAGTCATTATGAAATTTTGAATTTTTATATCAATTGTCATAATTTCATGACAATTGGAATACTAAACATTTTTTAGTTTTTTTGTTTACGTATTGTACTGTAATGTTTTTTCATGAAATTACCGTAATTTCCGGACTATTAAGCACACCCCAAATATAAGCCGCACCAACTGAGTTTTACAAAGATTTTTATTTTGAACACAAATAAGCCGCAGGTGTCTACACTGAAACTAATGAACTTTACACAGGCTTTAACGAAAGACAGTGACTGTAACACGGTGTAACGGGTGAAATATGTTATGGCCCCTTTAAGAGCAGAGTGCCATTTTGGGAATAGCCTTTTTCCGGTATTACTGCATGTGTGCAAGGCCAAGGAATATGTCATTATTTTCTGATGCTCATTTTTAAGTTTCTTTGACTAACCCGTAATGCTGTTGCCAAGAAAAATAAAAAAGCACGAGTTTTGGAAACCTGTCTGTGCTTATATGATTTCTGTTGCAACTGGAGTTAGCGAGCTCTCTCTTAACCCAGACTCAACGCGTTACAACAGCTTGTATCTAAACAGTAGCCTACCAAGAAAGTCATTGTTCACTGTCTTCCTCCTTCCTTTGACAACAAAAGTTTTTCTTTTGGCATCGTCGTGCGTTTAAAAATCACCATCGGTGAATCTTTTCTCCCGATGCCGTGCAGCTCAGAACACAGGTGAAGTGCGTTCATGCCCGGTTGTTTTCAGCGTGATGAATGATTCGCATTTCCTGTTGACAGTCCGAGTGAGCGGCAGGTCAAACGCCAGAGTAACATCATCCATATTTATGATGTGGTGTGGCCCGATTCAGTGGGAGCGCACGCGATTTAATATAAAAAGTTTCATTGGTTCACCTAAACCCGTTCGGCAATTTCATTGCTGTAATGTTATGGGGCTCAGTTTTTTGGCTTGAATCTTGTGAAACCGGGAAAACACAGGAAAAATCCATAAATTAGCAGCTTCGTTGTTTAAGCCGCGGGGTTCAAAGCGTGGGAAAAAAGTAGCGGCTTATAGTCCGGAAAATACGGTATGCTTATGGAAACAAAAAAATTCTATCCCTTGGCTACGGATTGAGGCCTGTACATCCGGACAACTGCCCTTGAATCTATATTTGTACTCGGCACCCCTACCTAAATTGAAAAAAGCTACTTCCAATCCATTTGTTAAAAATACTATTGTGGTATGGTATGAATTCTTGAAACATCTTGGGGAGGTTACCTTAAATATCACAATTGACCCCTATTTGAGGTAATACTAACTTTACACCTGGGACACACGATGATGGATTCAAAATTTGGGCAACAAAAGGTTTGTGTAAGGTGGGAGATTTATTTAGTAATGAAACTGTTTAGTTTCCAGGAATTGAAACAAAAGTTTGCTCTAGCTAAAACACATTTTTTAAACTATCTTCAAATTAGGAATTTTATTAACAAGATACAACATCATTCCTTTTTATTGCCGGATCTATCCACTTTAGAAAAAGTTACTTTAGACCACTTCATTGGGGGTAGGCAAATTTCTATGCTTTATAGACTAATCTTCACTAAGTGCAAGGAAAATACCAAAGATAAACATCTGGCATTGAGTCGAGATATAAATGAAAATATAACAGATGATGAGTGGCAGTGTATCTGTCTAAAGGCCCAAACTTAGACAATTAATACGAGATTCAAGCTTCTGCAATATAAATGAAATTGTGAGAGTATACATCACTCCTAAATCGCTATACAAATTTAATCCTATGGGGAGGGCCTATATGTATGTGTGTGTGTGTGTGTGTGTGTGTGTGTGTTGGTTTTTGTGTATTACGAGGACATTTCATATGAATACACGCCACACTACGAGGACAGGGCCGGTGTCCTCATAATTCCGAGAATGTAGAAGTGTTTCTATAAGTACCACAAGCTGAATTTCAAAATTTCGGCAAAAGTCCTTTTAATTCACAATTGTCTAATTTTGTGTATCTGTGTGTATCGCGACTGCGCCCCTGTAGGCCGGTCTCGGTACTGCATGCTCTTTATTAATATTAATGCGTGTGTATGAAATCGAAGGTTTTGATTGGCTGAGAGGCCAAAAGTCCTCATAATTTCGGTTTCTGTCATACCATTTTATTAAGGCATGTACACACCCAGGAAGATAATGATTTAAATATATGTGTAAAATCGTTCTAAATATAAAGGAATATCAAAGTCCACACCATAACTATAAAAATAAACTAATAGAGAAACAATGTGATCCTTTAAAATCACTTTTGGATAATTTTCGGAAGGATTAAACTTGTGGCGGATGAATCCATTACCGGAACCATGGATGTTTATTGGGGTGGGTGCAGGAGGGGACCAAAAGTTTCTTTCGCACAGAAAATATAATTATGCAAACAAACATGGCAGCCATCCAACCTTAAAATTATTTTTTTTTAAGTATTTGCGATGTATAAAGATGTGTTTTTGTGCTTAAACACTCGGAGTTTGCACCGCGGCTGATCTCCCCCTTTTTATGAATGCTGGAAAACCGCGCTATTTTTGGAAGCTCTCGCGGTCCAAACATTTTAACATTCATGACTGACCTTCTCCTTAATCAATATTTTGCTAAATTATTATTTTTGAATGCATTTATGAGCGGTGCGGTCAGGTGGCCGTGATCACGCCCATAATATCCGCGGCTGCACCTGGTCATCCGTTTGCTTTCATTTTTGAAAATGCCATTTTACCATTCTTTGCCAACTTTAAAATAAACACGAATAACACGAAAAAAACACGAATAACAAGACTCTAAAATAAGTAAATAAATAAATAAACATGTGACAGCACGTTTTAAATACCCGGATTATTAAATGAGAACCCCCCCCCCCCCGCGCTTCCGGTGGAGTTGAGCGCACGTACGCACGCGGAGAGATCATCACAATGAAGACTCTGAAGGTAAGACTAATTAAAAAATTCAATTAATTGTTTTAAGCAAGTTTCATTTTATATCACATCAGTAATAAAAGTAGTCTAGCTGCACAAATCATAAGGATTGAAAAATGTATTATTGAATATAATTTTTTTTTGTCGTTATTTAACAGCAACAATTCATGCTTTACCCAATAATCAGTCAATTAAATATAAGTTATAACTAAGCAGCTTGTATTATTTATGTTTTGGTGAAAAAGTTGATTGAATAATTCACGTTAATGAGCTCATGATGCCAGATGGTGTGGTAATGAGGTTAGTGTATGAAAAATCACATGGAAAATTACTGGATCATACTTTAATACTGTAGTTTACTAGATTAATGTTGGGATTGGTGGCTCACTGGTTAAGGTGGAGGGTTACTGATGAGAATTTCAGGGTTTCAAGCTAAGTTGCCACTCTTGGGCCCTTGAGCAAGGCCCTTAATCCTTGTTGCTCCAGGGGCACTATATCATGACTGATATATACAATATATAAAAGTCTGATATCATCATTTTTCTCTTTGCTGACAGAAACAATGTAGTTGAGATGGAGAAAAGCAACCTGTTTCAGATTGATTATGTTAAAAAATACTAAACAAAACAGTGAACATCTGCCCATCCCCCACAATACACAACATGACACTAGTAGTAAGTATGAGGACGTCTAACACAAACCATAGTCCAGTTTGACAAGAGACCCAGTGAACATCTGCCCATCCCCCACAATACACAACATGACACTAGTAGTAAGTATGAGGACGTCTAACACAAACCATAGTCCAGTTTGACAAGAGACCCAGGTAACATTTGCCCATCCCCCACAATACACAACATGACACTAGTAGTAAGTATGAGGACGTCTAACACAAACCATAGTCCAGTTTGACAAGAGAACCAGTGAACATCTGCCCATCCCCCACAATACACAACATGACACTAGTAGTAAGTATGAGGACGTCTAACACAAACCATAGTCCAGTTTGACAAGAGACCCAGTGAACATCTGCCCATCCCCCACAATACACAACATGACACAAGTAGTAAGTATGAGGACGTCTAACACAAACCATAGTCCAGTTTGACAAGAGACCCAGTGAACATCTGCCCATCCCCCACAATACACAACATGACACTAGTAGTAAGTATGAGGACGTCTAACACAAACCATAGTCCAGTTTGACAAGAGACCCAGTGAACATCTGCCCATCCCCCCCAATACACAACATGACACTAGTAGTAAGTATGAGGACGTCTAACACAAACCATAGTCCAGTTTGACAAGAGACCCAGTGAACATCTGCCCATCCCCCACAAT
Source organism: Silurus aristotelis (assembly GCF_946808225.1). Lineage (NCBI taxonomy): Eukaryota > Metazoa > Chordata > Actinopteri > Siluriformes > Siluridae > Silurus > Silurus aristotelis. The sequence continues at coordinate 17,524,396 of NC_139593.1, forward strand.
ACACAACATGACACTAGTAGTAAGTATGAGGACGTCTAACACAAACCATAGTCCAGTTTGACAAGAGACCCAGTGAACATCTGCCCATCCCCCACAATACACAACATGACACTAGTAGTAAGTATGAGGACGTCTAACACAAACCATAGTCCAGTTTGACAAGAGACCCAGTGAACATCTGCCCATCCCCCACAATACACAACATGACACTAGTAGTAAGTATGAGGACGTCTAACACAAACCATAGTCCAGTTTGACAAGAGACCCAGTGAACATCTGCCCATCCCCCACAATACACAACATGACACTAGTAGTAAGTATGAGGACGTCTAACACAAACCATAGTCCAGTTTGACAAGAGACCCAGTGAACATCTGCCCATCCCCCACAATACACAACATGACACTAGTAGTAAGTATGAGGACGTCTAACACAAACCATAGTCCAGTTTGACAAGAGACCCAGTGAACATCTGCCCATCCCCCCCAATACACAAAATGACACTAGTAGTAAGTATGAGGACGTCTAACACAAACCATAGTCCAGTTTGACAAGAGACCCAGTGAACATCTGCCCATCCCCCACAATACACAACATGACACTAGTAGTAAATATGAGGACGTCTAACACAAACCATAGTCCAGTTTGACAAGAGACCCAGTGAACATCTGCCCATCCCCCACAATACACAACATGACACTAGTAGTAAATATGAGGACGTCTAACACAAACCATAGTCCAGTTTGACAAGAGACACAGTAAACTCCAATTTGTAAAATGGTTTGTCATGTTGGTATTCAGGCTGTCAGGAGGATGACTGGGTTTGATTCTGAAAAACATCAACACCAGACTCCAAGATTTGACCTTAAATTGAGCCAGTTACTGAATGACATGTGACCTTATACATTGCAGTATAGATGACCATGGTCAGAGTATTCTATCTAATGTTTATCCCATTGAGTAATCGGATAAAACACATTTTTTTCTTTATTAAAGAGCAATACTAATTAAAAAAGAGAAAATAAGAACTGTCTTTTACGATCAACAGTTAGTCTGTTTTTCTTTTTAGAAAAAAATTATATTTTCATTGCTGATATTACATCCAAGAATATCTGTGAAAACAAAACCAATTTAGTTTATTTAATTGCCACATTAAAACTCCCTCCACAGTGGCCGCATAGAGTAGTTTATTGGGAACTATTTGTTTATTGAAACTCTCAATTGATCTAACTCATGTATTTATTTATTGATTATTGCACAGTATATCCAGATGTGGTATTCTTGTTTTCAGAAAATTTGCTTGAAATTGTCCACGCATTTAATGCCTGTATTTATTGCCAGCTTTAAAAACGCGCTCCGCTACCTGCTGTACACAAACACTGCGGAGAGACTTTTTGAACTATATATATAAATACGACCAAAATGAGTGTGGCGAGAACTACACGAAGCATCGGTACATTGGGGGAGATGTGCATATTCAGTGTGTCTCTTTCCAAATTGGTGTTTTATATCCTTATATTTACTGCTGGTGTCATAATATGCAGTACAATGCAGTACATTTGTGATATATACATTTTGTTAGTGTGAAACTCTTAAAACTATTTATTAAACCCTCAACCATATCTCTTAATATGTAACTGTTTTGACATATTCGCCTCTAATAATTTTCTTTTTCCCAACAGAATTGTAAACATGATGTAGTCTCCTCAGTAGTATCGAGCCTAAATAAATGTGAATGCTGCAGTGGACCTTTTTCTTCTTTTAAGTGGTTTGGTGTCAAATGTAAAGGTAAATATTTTTGAGAGATTTTTATTTAAATGTTTTCTATAAGCTAATATATAGTCTTGACATTGCAAATGTATGTTTAATTTATGTTTAAGATGACTTTTCTTTTTCGCTCTCTCTCTCTCTCTCTCTCTCTCTCTCTCTCTCTCTCTCTCTCTCTCTCTCTCTCTCACCCACCTACAACCCTTTACATCTCTCTGCCTATATAACTATATCTATTCTTATTTCTCAATCTCTTCCTGGAGTTCTGTTGGTTTCTCTTACTTTATCCCATTTTATTCTTAGTTTCTTTCTTTATCTCATTATCTCTATTTCTTTATCATAACCATACTTTCAGACACAGTTTATCTATTACCTTTTAAAGCATCTTTTCTTGAATTAAATGTGAATAATTTAAAACCAACTTTATTATATCCTCAATCTAGTTTGTTTCCGCTTCTGGCATAAAACTTGCTACAAAAAGAACGTGAGCCCCAAAATGGATTTAACACCAGTAAGTGATTTATTGAATAGTCAGATCATTTGTCAATTTTTGCTTAGAAGTATACTTTTTGAAATGTTTTGGAAATGTACAAAAATAGTTTTGCTATTTCAGGATTCAGATGAAGAATCTTCTAATGAAAACATGTCAGATCAGGACTATGAACCAAATTCTGTTTCAGAAAGTTCTGAAGGGAGCATAGTGTCAGAAAATAAATGTCCTGAACAACTCTCAAAGACTACTGAAGTGTCCTGCTTTGAATCTACTGCAGAAACTGAAAATGAGAGAACATGCGAAGAAAACATGGGTGCAGATTCACTACAAAAATATGATCCAGTCTACCCAGCACAGCTTGAAAGGTCTTGTAAAAAAGACAAGCAAGTACAAGTATCGGAAGTTCACAATGAAGTAAGCTTTGGTAATGCTGAAGACATGTCTGTTGAGGATATCACAGGAACTGGAGAAGATCCATGTATGCAATCTTCAAACATATCTTCTACAGTAAACAAGAAAAATTACTGCTTCATTTGTGAAAAACCACAATCAAAATTTACACGGCACTTAAAAACCCATGAAAAATCAAATGTTGAGGTTGCTCAGGCTTTGGCACTGCCCAAACACTCCAAAGAACGTCAAAGACTTCTGAACAAACTACGGAACAAAGGGAACTACAAGCACAATGCAAATGTTTTAGCGACTGGGTCTGGACTGTTAAAACTCAGACGTAAAGCAAAGAAAACATATAATTCAAAAGATTATGTGTCTTGTATGTATTGTCATGCAATGTTTCTCCGGAGGGATCTCTGGCGACATGTTCGAAATTGTCTTTTCAAACCTGTGGAAGATCAGGCAGAGTCAGGAAGAACTAGGGTCCTGTCTTTAGCAACAATGTCTAATACAGGGCTCTGTCAACAAATATCACAAGGTGTTTGGAAGCTGTTATCTGTGATGAAAGACGATGACATCTCTACTGCTGTGAGGAGTGACTTCTGCATTCTTCAGCTTGCCCAGTCTTTTTTTAATAGACATGGACAGGATACCACCAAATATGACTACATTCGACAGAAGCTCAGAGAAGTTGGAAGACTTCTGCTAATTCTGAGAAAAGAATTTTCAGTGCAGACTTTCGAAGATGCTGTAAGACCTGCAAAATTTAATGTGGTTGTTCAGGCAGTTAAGATGGTGGCTGGGTATAATGAAGAAAATCATTCTTACCAGATTCCAAGTCTTGCCCTTAAATTGGGCCACTCACTTAATAAAATATGTGAAATCATACATTGCAGAGCACTAATGGCAGAAGACAGTGAGACAATAAAGTCAACCCAGACATTCAAAAAGCTGTGTGAAGCAAAGTGGCCTGAATTTGTTTCTCATGCAGCTTTGACCACCTTGAATGAGGGGCGCTTTAATAAGCCATCCACCCTTCCTTTCACAGAGGATGTACAACGTCTTCACCAGCATCTTGAAAAGGTTGCTGATTTAGCCTCTGAGAACTTGAAACGAATGCCATCACCACAAGTTTATGGGGAACTTTGCAAAGCAACACTAGCCAAAATAATACTTTTTAATCGAAGACGTGGAGGAGAGGTTGCAAAGATGCAACTAAAAGGTTTTCTAGAGAGAGACACATCTGCCCTACATAAAGATGTTGCTGTTGGCTTAACAAAGTTTGAACAAAAACTTTGTGCACATTTCAGTCGGGTGGAAATTCGAGGTAAAAGGGGACGAAAAGTAGCAGTTTTGCTATCGCCAGACATAGTTGATGCCTTAACGCACCTCATTAGCAGAAGAACGGAGTGTGGAGTCCCAGAAGAAAATGTATTTCTGTTTGCAAGGCCCAGCTGTTTGACTCCATATCGAGGGCAAGACTGTCTGAGAATTTATGCAAATAAATGTGGTGCACAGAATTCGGAACTCCTCCGATCAACGCAGTTACGCAAACATATTGCAACTTTGTCGCAGGTCTTAAACCTTAAAAACCATGAATTGGACCAAGTGGCTGACTTTTTGGGCCATGATATTCGCGTCCACAGGGAGTATTACAGACTTCCAGAGGCTACAACACAGCTGGCCAAAATATCTAAACTACTACTTGCCATGGAGAAAGGTTCACTTACAAATATTCAGGGTAAATCACTGGAGGAAATTGAAATTGAAGGTAATACTACTAAAGATACAAATTACATTTTTAAAGTACATTTATAAAGGTTCAGAAATTCATATCCTAAATATACAGGGCTTAGATTTTTAACAATTTAATATTCATTACATTTTAGAGTATCTTTTTCTACTCTAACATTTGCAATATTAAATTCACTTGATACTCAATCTTTTTTTTTTTGTTTTTTTTGTTAGATAAGTTAGACTTTACTGATTCTGAGCAGAGTGAAGACAGTGATGCTGAGATGTATCCACAAACCCAAACAGGAACAGGTAAAAGCACATTACTGATTGTTTCTATGTTAGTCAGTATAAGACATGTATCATTTGGTGCAGTACTTCTGAGCTGTTACTGAAGCAGATTAGCTTTGATTCATGTCATGCAGACCAAGCTCTACTACTGTTTGTTATAGTATTTTTTTTAATTTTTTTATTCACAGATATTGACTCTGCTTTAGAAGGCCCATCTCAAGGTTTGATTAGAATAAAAAGTTTTGCTCATAAGTTTTGCTCATAAGTTTTCACACCCTGGCAGAATTTATGATTTCTTGACCATTTTTCAGATAATATAAATGACACAAACACTTTTCTTTCACTCATGGTTAGTGTTTGGCTGAGGCCATTTATTATCAATCAACTGTGTTTACTCTTTTTAAATCATAATGACAACAGAAACTATTAAAATGACCCTGATCAAAAGGTTACATACCCCAGTTCTTAATACCGTGTAATACCTCTTTAACATTAATGACAGCTTGAAGTCTTTTGTGGTAGTTGTGGATGAGGCTCTTTATCTTTTCAGATGGTAAATCTGCCCATTCTTCTTGGTAAAAAGTCTCCAGTTCCTGTAAATTTTTGGGCTGTCTTGCATTAACGGCACATTTAAGCTTTCCCCTGAGTGGCTTAATGATATTAAGGTCAGAAGACTGAAATGGCCACTCCAGAACCTTCACTTTATTCTTCTGTAGCCAATGACCAGTCGACTTGGCCTTGTTTTTTAGATCATTGCCATGTTGGAATGTCAGAGTACGTCCCATGCGCAGCTTCCGGGCGGATGAGTGCTAATTATCCTCCAGTATTTTTTGGTAGCATACTACGTTCGTCTCGCCATCAATTTTGACCAAATTTCCTGTGCCTTTGTAGCTCACATATCCCCAAAACATCAGAGATCCACCTCCATGTTTCACAGTAGGAAAGGTGTACCTTTTTATAATAGGCCTTGTTGACTATTCTACAAATGTAGCGTTTATGGTTGTGGCCAAAAAGTTTAAATTTTGGTCCCATCGGAGGCTTGTCTCTGTGCTGTTTGGCGTATTGCAAGCGGATACTTTGTGGCATTTGCATAGTAATGTCTTTCTTCTGGCAACTCGACCATCCAGCCAATCATTTTTCAAGTGCCACCTTATTGTGCATCTTGAAACAGCCACATCACATGTTTTCAGAGAGTCCTGTATCTCACATGAAGTTATTTGTGGGTTTTTCTTTGCGGCCCGAACAATTTTCCTGGGAGTCGTTGCTGAAATTTTAGTTGGTCAACCTGACCATGGTTTGGCTTCAACAGAACCCATTATTTTCCACTTTTTATTATAGTTTGAACACTGCCGATTGGCATTCTCAATTCCTTGCATATCTTTTAATATCCCTTTCCTGTTTTTACAGTTCAACTACCTTTTCCCGCAGATCCTTTGACAATTGTTTAGCTTTCCCCATAATTCAGAATCCAGAAACGTCAGGGCAGTACTGGATGAAAGATGCATGGGTCTGTAACCAGAAACTCATTGACCTTTTATAACACACACACACACTAATTACAAGCAAACAGATCACAGGTAAGGATGGTTCCCTTTAAATATTTATACAAACCCGTTTGTGTCAGCTTGTGTGCAAGTTATCAGGCCAAAATCACTAGGGTATGTAAACATTTGATCAGGGTAATTTGGGTAGTTTCTGTTGTCATTATGAGTTAAAAAGTGTAAACACGGTTGATTTGATAATAAACAGCTTTAGCCAAACACTAACCATGAGTAAAAGAAAAGTTTATCATTTATATTCTCCGAAAAAATAGCCAAGAAAGCATTAATTCTGTATGTAAATGTAAATTAATGAGCACAGCTGTAAACACATTTAAAGTATATACTAATTCTTTTTGGAACAAAAATGACTTTTGTAAATGTTTCAAATTAAGTTTAGATTGCTTTTGAATGCTTGAATCTTTGTTTTTTGTTTTTTTAATTAGGCTTAACTTTTTTTTTTTTTTTTTTTTTTATCTTTGAACAAAGATTGTCAAAAAAAAGACAAAAAGCACAACAAGAGCAACGAGCATGAACAAACTGGTAAAAGCACAAAAGCATATACAGAACAATGTACCTAAGCAATTGTATAGATCGATCATTTTAACTCTTTGTGACTGAGGATATTTTTCTAAAGATATAAAGTTTCACCTTAAATGTGTAGAACAAGTCATGAAATTTTTGACTATATGCCATCAGAGCCTTTATATTGTGCCATGCTATTCATACTGCAGGTGTGAAGAAGGCTAGGCGAACTGTTAAGGAATCTCTAGGCACCTCAGATGGTATGAGCATCTACCTCACTACCAGCATTTTCATTTATGTTTGATTCATTTCATGCAGGCCATGTACTACTACTGTTTTTATATTTTATTTTCCCATTCACAGATATTGACTCTGCCTTAGGAGGATCATCTCAAGGTATAAAAAGTATAAAATGTTTTAAACAACTAATCTATATCAGGAACTAAGCAACCATAAATTCAGATCTTTACATTTTTTGTTTTGGCAACTTGATATTTCGGAGTGGAATGTAATATTACAAATTGGCCAACAGGTAAAACAATCTTACAAGGATAGTAACAACACAACCAAACATAATATATAAAGTGCTTTTCTTATTAAAACAAAGAGGCAAAATCTTGTTTAAAAAAACAGCAGCCCATCATTTTTCTATTCAAAGAATTAGTAATCTGTACAAGACTTGACTCCTTACAAGGGTCGGTAAGAGTTTGGCTGTTTTGGAGAAGTGGGAGATGAGCTGTGGCTGTCAATGTGTTCACCCCAGGTTTCAGGAAGCTCTTTTTTTTGTGTGTTTTTTTGTAGTGATTCACGAAAACTCTGCTGAGAGGGTGGATGCAAGAAGGCAACAGAAACGTATATGGTCTCCAACAGAAGTCTCTGCAGTAATGAGACATTTCCGGCACCACATTGCAAGGGGCAAACTTGCTACAAAAATTGAATGCCAGCAGTGCAAGAATGCTGAGCATCCTGCATTGGATAGTCGCTCTGTCCAAAACATACGAGATTTTGTGAGGAATCGAGGCTTAATACTTAAAAAGAAACAGTCACAAAATAATGAATAAGTTTTGTTATTTTTGTAGTTTTACTTTTGGTTGTTCAGTATTTTTTATAGGATTTGTTCTGCATTATCTGCTTTCCAAAAAATACTATGTGGTCACATAAAAGCATTTTCTGTTCAGTATTTTTTATAGGATGTATTATCTTCTTTCCAAAAAATACTATGTGGTCACATAAAAGCATTTTCTGTTCAGTATTTTTTTATAGGATGCATTATCTGCTTTCCAAAAAATACTATGTGGCCACATAAAAGCATTTTCTGTTCAGTATTTTTTTATAGGATGCATTATCTGCTTTCCAAAAAATACTATGTGGTCACATAAAAGCATTTTCTGTTCAGTATTTTTTATAGGATGCATTATCTGCTTTCCAAAAAATACTATGTGGCCACATAAAAGCATTTTCTGTAATGTTGCTTAAAAAAAAATGACTAACATTTTCTTCTTGTTAAGAGACAAACAGTTGCATGTTTTCCTTGCTACACAAACATATAATGGATATTTCTTAATATACAGTGCTGTGTACAATTTGCTGAGTCTGGTCTCTTGTCTTCACGTATCGGGTGTGTCCCTTTAATACACTATCGTCCCTATTGTGTTTGTGTTAAATCATTCGTCCTCGTATATCAAGTATGTCCCTTTAATACACATTATATTCACTATTGTGTTTGTGTTTACCCATGTTCCATTAATTCACATTTGTCCCTTTAATACACCCACATGACACTTTTGTGTAATGTATAGCCAATGTCCTTATAAATCACGGTAGTCTTCATAATTCTGTGTTTTGTCATAGGCGGGGATTTTGTGTCTAATTATTCAATGTCCTTATAACGTTGCATATTTTCTGATTGTTGCATTATAGGTTGTGTTGTGTGTAAACAAACTTTGAAGTGAGATCTATGTTGTATGATTTAAAATAGATTTTTTGACATCCTCCACATCTCTGTATAACAACTGGAAAGGGGTGTCCATCTAATACACCAAAAAACTGGTTTGGGCTGAAGTGTCCTTGTAATACACATAAACCCGTATGTGTGTGTGTGTGTGTGTGTGTGTGTATATATATATATATATATATATATATATATATATATATATATATATATATATATATATATATATATATATATATATATATATATATATATATATACACACAGTGTTGGGCAGTAACACGTTACTTTTTACAGTAACTAATACTGTAACACGTTACTTTTAAAAATAAAGTAACTCCGTTACCGTTACCGTATGGTGCGTTACCTGTTACTTTTATAAATTAATTAATTTCGTCTGAAGTGTAGACTACAGCCTAACCTGCTTACAGCAGCGTCGCATTGTAGGATTGGTGGATGAACCACTGTAAACAGGAAAAAGAAACACTGTAGGATTGGTGGATGAACCACTGTAAACAGGAAAAAGACGCACTGTGGGCGTGTCTCCGTTTATTCAGGTCTGTGCGGCAGTAATGGCGAATCGAGGCGAGAGCAAGACGAGTTTCTCAAAGTGGAAATATGCTCATTATTTCACTTTAGTTGAGTATAAAGACAAAAACTTTTGAGGCAAATGTAAGCTGTGTCTTTCTGGTTCGAAGCTCGTATCTACTGCGATAAACAGCAACTCCAATCTGTTGAAACACCTCCAGGACCTCCATGCCTGAGGAGCTAGTAGATAGAAGCTAACCCGGTTCTGTTTTCATACTTCAGCAGTGAAAGGAACATTTTTAAGGCTCAACACAACAGCAGAAGCCACTTTAGTTTTTGATTGTGAATATATTATTCAGCTTGTTTTGTTATTTATTTCAGAAATCCTTGTGATATATTTAGTTTGTGCTGCTCTAACTTTAATAAAATAGTGTTTAAAAAATGATTGTGTTTAAGTCAGTTTTGTGTTTGTATAGAACATAACGCATAAAAGGGCATTAATGGGAACATTAAAGAAGGTTCCTTAAAAAAGTAACTAAAAAGTTACTTTTAACAGTAACGCATTACTTTTTGGTGTAAGTAATCAACAAAGTAACGGAGTTACTTTTTGAATGAAGTAACAAGTAACTGTAACTAGTTACTATTTTTTAGTAACGAGCACAGCACTGTATATATATATATATATGTATGTATGTATGTATGTGTGTGTGTGTGTGTATATATGTGTGTATGGGTATGTATATGTCCATAAATTTATACTTAATATGTAGGTAAGCCTCCCCCCCTTTATACATATGTATAATAATTTTTTTTTTTTGTATTATTTAATTGTACTTTTTATTGTAATTATATTCTTTTTTTTGTTGTTGTTGTCCATAAAGTTTTAAAATAATAAAGACAGTTTTGAAAAAAAAAAAAAGTTACATGCCAAATCATGTTTCGACAGAAATATATATACATATATTTCAGCATTTTTCATCTATTGGGAAAATATGAATTCTCATATTCATAAGCATTATCTCATTAAAATCCGTAAAAAAAAATGACAGTGAAAATCAAGTTTTGTCAAAAACATGGCTTTTTTCCATACAAAAATCCAAGTAATTATGAAAATATGAATTTTTAATATGAATTTGCATAACTGAATAAATAACCAATACAAAAGGCAATAAGTAAATAAAAAAAGAAACATTTAAATGAGAAATCATGTTTTGAAAAATAGATGGCTTTATTCTCATAAAAAAGTAGGAGAGTTATTATGAAAATATACATTTTCATACTCAAACAAAATGTTAATTAAAAAAATGTTTAAAAAAGGAATACGGGACCGAAAAATGTGAGGACAAATCAAGATTTGACAAGAATTTGACTATTTTTATAAAAATATAATAGTTAATATGAATTTATCAGCATAATTTCATAAAAAAAAAAAAAAAAGTTAACAATGGCAGAAAGGTGATGGTAACATGACTTTCATTTTGAAAAAAATTTAGTTTTTCAGAAAAGGTATGATAGTTATGGTAAAAATATAAGTTTTCATATTCAGAATCATAATGTCATAAAAAAAAAAAAAAAACGTAAATGGGTGCAGTAAGTGAATGAAAATACTGCCATATCACGTCGTTAGATTTTTATCATGCCCAAACAAAACTTAATTCTTGGAGAGGTTTTCCATACGACCTGCGATGCCCGTAGGCCTTTCTGATATCAGGTAAGAAGAAATACACAGCAATGCAGCAAATGTTCTTCCTCTTCTGGTTTATTGCAGACACAGAACGTATATATACACATCACAGAGAAAAGGCTGACCTAAAGTTGTTTCCTGTTTAGACAAGAGGATATACTAGCCGGAGATGTGTGATCCCAGATAAGGACTCCCTGTTTACCTTACAGACTAACATCATTTACGATTAGACCTTTGTCTGTTCAGTGTCTATAGAATATTTACATTCTATAGACACTGAACAGACAAAGGAATGTGTGTGAAACAGTGTGAAAACCGTCTTAACACTAACACACGTTTTGACAAAAATGATTATTGTTATGAAAATATAAACTTTCGTACATTTCAGGAAAAAAAATTTAAAGTGCAAGAAGTCAGTGAAACACATGAAATGACAAAGTTTTGACAAAAATATGAGTTTTTTTTTTTAAATGTTGTTATAAATATATGAATTTGCATTTTATTCGAAAAATTCATGAAAAACTGTTACAAAGTACCACGCATAAACAAAAAAAACCTAAAAATATTACATGCCATCTAATGTTTTGACAGAAATTTGAGGTTTTTCTTTTTTTATCTTTTTAATCTGTTAGGAAAATATGTATTTTCATATTCACAAGCATAATTCAATTAGAAACCATTAAAAAGTGAAATAAGGGGAAATAACATGACATTGAAAAAAAATCTCATTTTGTCAAAAACATGACTTTAAAAATAATGTTTTGACTAGTCTTTTTTACGGTGGACGAGAAGTGCAAAACACATTAACAAATCCAAAAACAAATTAACAAATCCGAAAACAAATTACCAAATCCAAAACCGAATTAACAATTTCAAAAACAAATCAACAAATCCGAAAACAAATCAACAAATCCGAAAACAAATTAACAAATTCAAAAACAAAACAACAAAGCCAAAAACACATTAACAAATCCGAAAACAAATTAACAAATTAGAAAACACTAACAAATCCAAAAACAAAATAACAAATCCAAAAACAAATGAACAAATTCAAAAACAAATTACCAAATCCGAAAACAAATTAACAAATTAAAAAACAAATTAACAAATCCGAAAACAAATTACCAAATTCAAAAACACATTAACAAATCCAAAAAACACAACGACAAGCCAGACAAACTGGAAAAGGTAGGTATAGTTTGCGAATGGAAACTTACAGATCATTGGACAAGACACCTGTCAGTCAAGATATACAGGTAAGTGACAGGTGTCTTGTCCAATGATCTGCAAGTTTCCATTCACAAACTATACCTACCTTTTCCGGTTTGTCTGGCTTGTCGTTGTGTTTTTTGGATTTGTTAATGTGTTTCGTGCAACGATTCAGACAAACCAGAAAAGGTAGGTAGTTTGTGAATGGAAACTTACAGATCATTGGACGAGACACCTGTCATTCACCTGTATATCTTGACTGACAGGTGTCTTGTCCAATGATCTGTAAGTTTACGTTCACAAACTATACCTACCTTTTCCGGTTTGTCTGAATCGGTGCACGAAACACATTAACAAATCCAAAAAACACAACGACAAGCCAGACAAACCGGAAAAGGTAGGTATAGTTTGTGAATGGAAACTTACAGATCATTGGACGAGACACCTGTCATTCAAAATATACAGCAGGTATGAAATCTTATAACTTTGTTTCTTGTACATGTGTAAAATTGTCCGTTTACTTTAAACTTTTTTATATTATTTGGATTAGTGCACCTTTAAATATAAAAAAGAACAGAAATAAACATTGGCAAGCAAGGAGACACTGGAATTAATCCAAAGATACTTTGAGGAAGGAAATTCATATGCAGTGATGTTGAAGATGCTGCAGTATATCATGACAAAAAGATCTAAGAAATTTTACGGTTTGGCACATGTTTTACGATGGATGACCTTCCTAACGCAACCCTTCCCATTTATCCGGGCTTGGGACCGGCACTGTTTGTGCAACTCTAATGGCTGGGTTCGGTTCCCTGACCGGGAATCGAACCCGGGCTGCGGCGGTTAGAGCACCAAATCCTAACCACTAGACCACCAAGGAACCCAAGCTGTGATAAACAATAACAGAGACAACTTTCTTGTTAATAATATACTTCTGATGGGAAAATTTTATATACAAAATCGAAATACTTGAAACCAACGTTTTTTGTTTTTTTTTTGCATTTTATAATGAGTTTATTTCTTTCACAACAGACCTAAAAGTGATTAGAAAGAAAAATGCAATGAATCTTTTGTCCTTCATAGAAAAATATGATTTACAGAATAAACCATAGCCCTGTTTATTTTTACCCTTTTTTTTTTACTTTAAACCATAGCCCTGTTTATTTTTACCCTTTTTTTTTTTACTTTAATTTGATGATTATTATTATAAATTGTATTTATGTATGTGTATATATTTATATTTTTATGCACCTGTTCTGTGTATTGTAATGTAAATTGTACATGTTATTGCCAAGTTGCTTGTATATGGTTAATTGCTTAATAAAAACATAAATAAATAAATAAATAAATAAATAAATAAATAAATAAAAGGGGAAAAAAGTTGTACTTCCTGTATATTTTGAATGACGGGTGTCTCGTCCAATGATCTGTAAGTTTCCATTCGCAAACTATACCTACCTTTTCCGGTTTGTCTGACTTGTCGTTGTGTTTTTTGGATTTGTTAATGTGTTTCGTGCACCGATTCAGACAAACCGGAAAAGGTAGGTATAGTTTGTGAACGTAAACTTACAGATCATTGGACAAGACACCTGTCAGTCAAGATATACATGTGAATGACAGGTGTCACGTCCAATGATCTATAAGTTTCCATTTACAAACTACCTACCTTTTCCGGTTTGTCTGAATCGTTGCACGAAACACATTAACAAATCCAAAAAACACAACAACAAGCCAGACAAAATCTGTTAGATCATTGGACGAGATACCTGTCATTCACCTGTATATCTTGACTGACAGGTGTCTTGTCCAATGATCTGTAAGTTTCCATTCGCAAACTATACCTACCTTTTCCAGTTTGTCTGGCTTGTCGTTGTGTTTTTTGGATTTGTTAATGTGTTTTTGAATTTGTAATTTGTTTTCGGATTTGTTAATTTGTTTTTGAATTTGTTAATTTGTTTTCGGATTTGTTATTTTGTTTTTGGATTTGTTAGTGTTTTCTAATTTGTTAATTTGTTTTCGGATTTGTTAGTGTGTTTTTGGATTTGTTGTTTTGTTTTTGAATTAGTTAATTTGTTTTCGGATTTGTTGTTTTGTTTTTGGATTTGTTAATTTGTTTATGGATTTGTTAATTTGTTTTTGGGTTTGTTAATTTGTTTTTGGGTTTGTTAATTTGTTTTTGGATTTGGTAATTTGTTTTTGGATTTGTTGTTTTGTTTTTGGATTTGTTGTTTTGTTTTTGGATTTGTTAATTTGTTTTCGGATTTCTCGGCCACCGTACTTTTTTCATATAAAAATAATAATAAAAAAAAAATTACAAATTGACGATCATGTTTTGACAAAACGTTGACATTTTCCAGAAAAAGTATGATAGTACGAGTTTTAATGCTCATAAGTTAAAATTTATTAAAAAACATTAAATGTGGATAAACGAACAAAAAAAGTTTTTGTCAAAAGTTTTTTTTTTTTATTTAATTTTTTCATAAAAATAAAATATTTAATATAAAAATATGAATTTTTAGGCTTAATTTAATTAATAACTGTTGAAACTGCAAAAAGTGAATGATGATGGTGACAACAGATTTGTTGTGAGAAAAAAATCTGTTATTTAGGTTAGAGTTACTGTGAAAATATGAATGTTTATATTCATGAAAAATCATATTTTGACAGAAAACATGACATTGGTTCATACAAAAATTATAATTATGAAAATATAAATGTATATATTAATAATATCCCTTGCAAAGTACAATATGTACTTAAAAAACTAAAATATGTCACATGCCAAATCGTGTTTTGACAGAAATATGACTTTTTTATACTTTTTACATATTTCTTTCTTGGGAAAATATGAATTCTCATATACATAAGCATAATTTCATTAAAATTCGTTAAGAAATATGACAGTGAATATCAACTTGTGTCAAAAACATGCCTTTTTTCCATACAAAAATCCAAGTAATTATGAAAATATGAATTTTTATATGAATTTGCATAATTTAATAAATAACCAATACAAAAGGCAATAAGTAAATGAAAAAAAGAAAAATTAAAATGAGAAATCCTGTTTTGAAAAATACATGGCTCTATTCTCATAAAAAAGTAGGATAGTTATTATGAAAATATAAATTTTCATATTCATAAGCAAAATTTTAATAAAAAAATGAAGCCGTGGATGTGCTGTAATGAATGAGTTTTGACAAAAATATTACTTGTTTTTTTTAACAATATGACAGTTATGAAAATATGGATATGCATCATTTACTTTAAACCGTTACAAAGTGGAATAAGGGAACAAACAAGGTGACATAGCAAATAAAATTTTGACAAAAATGTGACTAATATTTAATATATGATAGTCATTGTGAAAATATAAATTTTCTTTTTCATAATCATAATTCCATGAAAAACTGTTATAATATGGAAATGACAAAGGAAAAATTGACATGGCAAATTATGTTTCAACAAAAATATGACTTTATAATAAACAATATGATAATTAAAATAACTATTTTTTAATAACTAACAATTTAATTAATAACTGTTAAAAAGTTAAATAAAGAAACAAAAAAGGTAACATGACCAAGTTTTGAAAAAAAAAAAAAACATTGTAATAAATGTAAAAGGTATGAATATATTGTTCATAATCATAATTTAACGAAAAGCCACTAAAAGCCACAATTCATGTTTCGACAAAAATATAATTTTTTTCATTTAAAAAAATATGATAGTTGTTATGAATATATTCATTTGTATAATTTAATTTAAAGTTATCAAAAAAAGTGCTATACGTTAACGAAAAACAAAAAAAATTTATGACAATGTTTGACAAAAATGACTTTTTAATTTTTTAATTTGCAAAATGCCCTTACGAGGGAAATATCAAGGTCCGTGACGTCGGAGTGACGTGGGGCCGCCTTCCCGTGGGCTCACCACCTGCAGGAGGGACCGTAAGGGACGGTGCTGTGAGGATTGGGCAGCAGTCGAAGGCGGAGGCCTGCTTAGACTGCTGCCCCCGCGACCCGAATTACGGATAAGCGGAAGAAAATGAATGAATGAATGAATGAATTTGCAAAATGTATTTTTAGTTGTTACAAAAATAATAATGTTTATACTCATGATCATAAGTTTATGAAAAACCATTAAAAGGTGACAATACCAAGCATGTTTTGACAAAAATGTCTTTTTCATAAAAAGATGATAATGAAAATATGATCATTTCAATTTCATAAACAACCGTTTAAAACAGCAATAAGTTACCGAAAAAAAGATTTATGAATTTATTATTTATGAGCATATTTTAATTAAAGAACATTAAAAAGTAAAAAAAAAAAAAATATATATATATATATATATATATATATATATATATATATATATATATATATATGTGAACGAAAAAAATAAAAATTGACATGAGAAATCATGTTTTAAAAAATATGTATTTTTTCTCAGAAAAAGTAGCATAGTTATTGGGAAAATCTAAATATTTATACTTATAAGCAAAATCTTATTAAAAACCTTTAAAAAATTTTTTATAAGGAATGAAAAAAAATTACGAAAAATTAGGTTTTAACAAGAATTTCACTCTGTTCATAATAACATTTTTTATATATATAAAATAGATATTATAAATCAATTTTATAAAAAAAAAAAAGTTAAAAATGGCAAAAAGTAAAGGATGATAGTGATGACAAATTTGTTTTGAAAAAAATCTGGTTTTTCATAAAAGGTATGATAGTGAAAATATAAGTTTTCATATTCAGAATCATAATTTCAGAAAAAAACAACGTAAAAGGGTGCAGTAAGTGAATGAAAATATTGACGAATTACATTGACAACTTTTCATGAAAATCTGATATTAGATAAATATAAATTTGCATATTCAGAAGTAAAATTTTAGAAAGATGACAAGTTTTGACAAAAATATAAGTTTTTTTAATTAAAAAATATATGAATTTTAATTTCCAGAAGCATAATGAAAACCATTAAAAAGTCGGGAAAAAATGACATTAAAAATCAAGTTTTGTTATAAATATTACTTTTCATAAATCATGCTTTAAAATAGATTTTTTTTCAAACAAAAATGTTAAAAAAAAATTAAACAAGGCAATAAGTGAATGAAAAAAACCCAAAAAGAATGACATAAGAAACCTTTTTGTTTGACAAAAAGATGGCTTTGTTTTACAAAAAGTTATTATGAAAATAGGAATATTCATACTCAGGAAAAAAAATTTGTTCCATAAGAATATATTATGAATATATAAATTTTCATAAGCAAAATTTAATGAAAATTTTTTTAAATGACCGCACTCTGAACCACGTGTGTAATCTGACCAATAGGCGTTGGGATGTTATGTCATCGGCGTGTGACGCTGCGTAAACAGTAAGCTACAAATGGCTGCAAGATGGACAAGACGCTAGCTTCTGCTCGTTCAGGTGAGCGCTGTTTCGCTGTGTTTTTCTGATCGAGTGATGGCAGGCAGACAGAATTACCGTAAGCGTGTTTATCCATGTCCGCGTTTTTTTACCGGAAAGGATTCGCATGAGCGGTGTGTTGTTTGCTTAGGAGTTGAGCATGCACAATCGGCTCTCGAGGGAGTCGATTGCTCGCATTGTAGCTATGCGCACGCTTCGCTCCCGGAGAGCGCTCTTCGAGAAGAGCTCTCTCCCTCGCGGCTCCGGTCCCGCTCCCACTGAGGCACAGCGGCGCCTGCGCTCGTGGGACTCGCAGGCTGATATAGCAGAGGGGTTGTAGTCGGATGAGTCCGCTCCAGCCTCGTCTGCTGAATCGAGCTCCTGCTCTCTCGGAGAAGAGAGGCCAGAAGTCTCCCAGTGGGTCCTTCGGACTATAGAGGACGGTTACATGATTCAGTTCGCGTCCTCTCCTCCCCGTTTCAACGGGATGTGTCCCACCGTGGTGGGGCCCAAGCAGGCTCTGGTCCTGGAACAAAAAGTGCGCACACTCCTGGGGAAAGGGGGCCATCTTCGTGGTTCCCCCCTTGGTTCAAGGGTCAGGCTTCTACAGCCCGTACTCTCGGAGAAGCAGGCCAGATGGCTGCTTCTTCTCCCGGTGCAAGCAGCAAGGAGAGCTGATGGATGCTAGCGAGCCCGTGGATTCCTCACAGCCTGTGCTGTACGAGGAGCTCCTCGAGGTCGTGACATGAGCCTTAGCTAAGCTGGATCTAGCTTGGCCGGTGAAGCAGCAGAAACAGCGCGCACCCAGTAAGCTGGATGAGCGTTTTCTGCGTCCTGTGTCACTTCCTCGGCGCCGGGGCCTGCCATTTTTTCCCGTTATGCACACCAAGGTGTCCAGATCCTGGGGCTAAGGCGTGTGGCTCCGGGGCGATGCCGCATGTGGAAGACACGCAAGCCAGCTATCTCTCCTCTAGCATAGCATCATCACTGAAGGCTCCAGCATTCCCTACTAAGCCGCTACGTGCTACATCGGCCTCAGTGGGGAAGGCTTACGCGGCAGCAGGCCAGGCTGCAGGTTGTCTTAACTCTTCGGGCCACGAAGCACACGGCGCAGGCCGTTGGTCGGTCCATGGCGGCCCTGGTAGCCACAGAGCGGCATCTGTGGCTCACCTTGTCTGACCTCCCAGACAAGGATCGAGCTGTGCTTTTAAATGCACCGATAGCTCCTCCTGGACTGTTTGGCGACGCTGTGACGGCGGTCGTGAACAAGTTCCAGGAGTCTAAAAAGCAGTCGGCTGCGTTTCAGAAGTACCTCCCTCGCCGATCTCGTGGGGCTGGTCGGCGGCAGCCCCAGCCTGGTCCTTCCGGGCACCGCGAAGATCTACGGTCGGGGGGGGGGGCGGTGTGCACCTCACGCTACGGTGCCCGTCCCTCCCCTGCACCACCAGGAGGCCGGGCCGTTGGCTCTGCCAGAGGATGTGCTTCAGAGCACGGCCTCCCTTCGTGGCGGGCGTCTCCCTCCACTTACGCCCAAAGTCTCGGTACGGATGGGGGAGACCCGCTGCCTCTCAGGAGTTGTCAACAGCTGCAGTACAGCTGTCGGGTCATAGAGTCGGGTCTGTCAGCCCTGCCACAGGGTGCGCTTCATGGCGCAGCTTCCCTACAGTGGTTCACTCCCCATCTTTCCACCCGAAGGTTCGTTGTGGGTGGGGGGGTTCCGCCGCCTCTCGCGAGGTGTCGTCAGCTGCAAGGCTCCGCCCTGTCTGCTCTGAGTGGATCAGAGGCCAGAAGTCTCCCAGTGGGTCCTGCGGACTATAGAGGATGGTTACATGATTCAGTTCGCGTCCTCTCCTCCCCGTTTCAACGGGATGTGTCCCACCATGGTGGGGCCCAAGCAGGCTCTGGTCCTGGAACAAGAAGTGCGCACACTCCTGGGGAAAGGGGGCCATCGAGGTGGTTCCCCCCTCGGTTCAAGGGTCAGGCTTCTACAGCCCGTACTTTGTCGTTCTGAAGAAGGATGGCGGGTTGCGATCCATTCTAGATCTTCGCTCCTTGAACTGCTCTCTCAGGAGGCTCAGGTTCAGGATGCTCACCCTCAAGGAGGTCGTGACTCAGATCAGGTCCCGGGACTGGTTTGTCACAATAGATCTAAAAGACGCATACGTTTCCATCCTACCTGCACACAGGAGGTTCCTGAGGTTTGCTTTCGGGGGCGAAGCTTACCAATATCGGGTCCTCCCGTTCGGCCTAGCACTCTCGCCCCGCACCTTCACGAAATGCGTCGACGCAGCACTGACCCCGCTGCAGCTCCAGGGCATCCACATTTTAAATTACATCGACGATTGGTTGATTCTGGCTCATTCGGAGCTCCAGGCGATTCGGCATCGAAATGTCGTCCTCGCCTGCAGGAAGGTGCTTGGGTTTCGACTAAACGCCAGCAAAAGCGTGTTTTCTCCATCACAGAGAACAACCTTTTTGGGCGTGGTGTGGGACTCAGCCAGGATGCAGGCACAGTTGTCGCCTGCTCGGGTCGGAGTCATCCTTACCGCTGTCAGGAGAGCGCTAGGAACTAGGGTTACGGTCGTAACCTAGAGACGTTACATGCCAAATCATGATTTGACAGAAATATGACATTTATCTCCACAACAAATATATTAAGAAAATAATTTTTATATTCATCCTCATAATTTCATAAAATAAATTTTCATTTTATAATTACATATGATAAATGATAGTTATTATGAATATATTAATTTATATATTATTTTGCATAATTTAATGAGGAACTGTTAAAAGGTAGTGAACGAAAACTAAAACGTGATATGACAAATCTGTCAGGGAGCATGGGTGAAGGGCTAGGTGAGTGCAGAGTGACTGGATGGGAGGATCCAAATGCAGGATGCACATAGGGGTATAGAAAAAACAGGCTTTAATACGATTAGCAGAGCAATAAAGCAAAGGCAAAAACAAAGTCCATTAAACAGTCCAGGGTCAAAAACAGAGGCAAACAGGGAGATGCAGGAAAGAACCAAAACCCAAAACAGTCCAAACATAGGAGGAGCAGAAAACAAAAAACAATAAACAGTCCAGAGTTCAAACCAGGTAACTAGGAAGGAAGAGCAGAACAAAAACAGGATCAGGATCAGGAACCAGAGCAGGCAGGGTGGCAAGAGTAATCTCAGGAGCAAGGTAGCCGGTAAATTAATCTGGCCCCGAGCTAAAGGCTTTGGTTGTCCTTAAATACTGGAAGGCGCGGGTAAAACGGCACGATGGCCGCCGACCCGGAAGTGCACGCAGTGTGCCCGGGAGATCCTGACAGTAACCCCCCCCCCCCCCCCCCCCTCCACGACCGTCTCCAGACGGCCTTGCTTTGTCCGATATTTTGAGATTAAGAGGCGGCAGACCAAAGAGGCAAGGCCTCGCAATACGCCCTGTGTGGGTGGAGGGGGTCTGGTGGAGGGAAATGCTGGAAAGGCACAATAATCCTGGCGCATGAGGCAAGTGAAGTGCCAGCGGCGGACACAGCAGGGCTTGAGGCGAATTGCCATAGCGTAGAACACCTTCGCCCTCTGCGGAGGTCTCAGGCGGAGCGACACCCTCTGCAAAGGTCTAAGGCGGAGCGACGCCATCTGCGGAGGCCTGGATCACTTTCTTAGCAAAACCCAGGGGTGGAGCAATGTCGCCAGCCAAGATTGCGCCCTCGGCGGGACTCTGGAGCAGAGCGGCGCCCTCGGCGGGACTCTTGAGCGGGGGGCATGCTCGGCAGGGCAGACAGGCTTGGGGGCATGCTCAGCAGGGCAGAAGAGCTGTGTGATGTCCCCAGTCGGGCAGCAAGGCTGAGGTTGGGCAGCCCCTCAAGCAGAGCTCAGGGGCCCGGAGAGACAGCCGTTTTAGTAGGTTGATAATTTGGTTTGCCACTGATTGTTCATGACACACCCAGAAATACTTATCTCTCTGCTGGGGGCTAAGCTTCATAATGTCGACTGTCTTTGTTGGGTCCCTGAATTGCCGGTCTACAGTGGAGCTAGCCCAACACTTCAAAACATCCACTGGGTCCATTTTTGGCCAGATTATTCTGTCAGGGAGCATGGGTGCAGGGCTAGGTGAGTGCAAAGTGACTGGATAGGAGGACCCAAATGCAGGGATGCACACAGGAGTATAAAAAAAACAGGCTTTATTAAGATTAGCAGAGAAATAGGGCAAAGGCAAAAACAAAGTTCAAAAAACAGTCCAGGGTCAAAAACAGAGGCAAACAGGGAGATGCAGGGAAGAACTAAGACCAAAATCGGAACAACGGAACAACATAGGCAGAGCAGAAAACAAAAAACAGTCTAGAGTTCAAACTAGGTAACTAGGGAGGAAGAGCAGAACAGAAACAGGAACAGGATCAGGTTTCTAGGACGAAGAGAAAGTGGTTTTTCGAACCAAGCGTATTTGCACAAACAGCATGCTCTTGTGCATAATATTTTTACATGTTTATGATGAGATATGATAACAAAAAATGTCCCGACCAAAATATGAAATTTATCCTATAAATATTATAGTTATTTCCAAAATATAAATTTTCATATTTATAATCAGAATTTAACCCAGCCATTAGGGAGGCACAAGCCAGTGCACTCTTAGTGCCGGTCCCAAGCCCGGATAAATGGGGAGGGTTGCGTTAGGTAGGGCATCCAGTGTAAAACATGTGCCAAATAGGATATGCGGATCACAAATAAGATATTCATAAAAGATCGGTCGAGGCCCGGGTTAACAATGACCGCCACAGGTATCCTTAGCCGACAGGGTACCGGTGGAAATTAGCTACTGTTGGCGGAAGGAAGAAAAGGAGAGGAGGAAGACGTCAGGAAAAGGAGAAGTGTAGGAGAGTGGAGGTTCAGGTTGGTACTTTAAATGTTGGTACTTTGACTGGTAAAGGGAGAGAGATAGCTGATATGATGGCGAGGAGAAAGGTAGATATGTTGTGTGTTCAGGAAACCAAGTGGAAAGGGAGTAAGACCAGGAACATCGGAGGTGGGTTTAAACTGTTTTATCATGGTGTGGATGGAAAAAAAATGGTGTAGGGGTGATTCTGAAGGAAGAGTACAGTAAAAGTGTAGTGGAGGTGAAGAGAGTTTCTGATAGGGTGATGACTGTGAAACTGGAAGTTGAAGGGATGATAAATGTCACCAGTGCCTATGCTCCACAAGTCGGCTGTGAGATGGAGGAGAAGGAAAGATTCTGGAGTGAATTAGATGAAGTGGTAGATGTTGTACCTAGTAAAGAACGATTGGTGATTGGGGCAGACTTTAATGGGCATGTAGGTGAAGGGAACAGAGGTGATGAGGAGGTGATGGGTAGGTATGGCCTTAGGGAGAGGAATGTGGAAGGGCAGATGGTGGTGGATATTGCTAAAAGGATGGAAATGGCAGTGGTGAATATGTATTTTAAGAAGAAGGAGGATCATAGGGTGACCTATAAGAGTGCAGGAGTTTTATGAGTGCATGTTTTATGCAGGAGATGCAACCTGAAGGAGATTGAAGACTGCAAGGTGTTGGTGGGGGACAGTGTAGCTGGACAGCATCGGATGGTGGTCTGTAGGATGGTTTTGAAGGCGAAGAAGAAGAGGAGAAGAGTGAGGACTGAAAGAAGAATAAGATGGTGGAAGCTGAAGGAGGAAGAGTGTAGTGTGAGGTTCAGGGAAGAGGTCAGACAGAGGCTCAGTGGTGGTGAAGAGGTGCTGTATGATTGGGAAACTACTGCAGGAGTGATGAGGGAGGCAGCTAGAAAAGTGCTTGGAACATCTGTACATCTGGAAATAGAAATGAAGAAAAAAGAGACGTGATGGTTTAATAAGGATGTGCAGTAGAGCATAAGGAAACACCATGAAGTTAGGCAAAGAGTAGTGGAAGCCAGGCTGAGAGAAGAGGTGACCATCTGTGAGCAACAGTATGGTTTTATGCCGAGGAAGAGCACCACAGATGCCTTATTTGCTTTGAGAATGTTGATAAAGAAGTATAGAGAAGGACAGAAGGAATCGCATTGTGTGTTTGTGGATTTAGAGAAAGCGTACGACAGGGTGCCAAGAGAGGAGTTGTGGTATTGTTTGAGGAAGTCAGGTGTGTCAGAAGTATGTGAGGTTGGTGCAGGACATGTATGAGGACAGTGTGACAGCAGTAAAGTGTGCAGTAGGAAAGACAGACTGGTTCAGGGTGAAGGTTGGACTGCATCAAGGATCGGCCCTGAGCCCTTTCCTGTTTGCAGTGGTGATGGACAGGTTGACAGACAAGGTCAGACAGGAGTCTCCCTGGACTATGATGTTTGCAGATGATATTGTGATTTGTGGTGAGAGTAGTGAGCAGGTTGAGCAGAGCCTGGAGAGGTGGAGATATGCCCTGGAGAAAAGGGTAATGAAAGTCAGTAGGAGCAAGACAGAGTACATGTGCGTAAATGAAAACGAGGGCAGTGGAGTGGTGCGGTTGCAGGGAGAAGAGGTGGAGAAGGTGGAGGAGTTCAGGTACCCAGGGTCAACAGTGCAAAGTAATGGAGAGTGTGTTAGAGAAGTGAAGAAAACAGTGCAGGCAGGGTGGAGTAGGTGGAGAAGAGTGACAGGAGTGATTTGTGATAGTAGGGTATCTGCAAGAATGAAAGGGAAACTTTATAGGGCTGTGGTGAGACCTGCGATGTTGTATGGATTAGAGACAGTGGCATTGAGTAAAAGACAGGAGGCGGAGCTGGAGTTAGCAGAGCTGAAGATGTTCAGGTTTTCGTTGGGAGTGACGAGGATGGACAGGATTAGAAATGAGTTTATTAGAGGGACAGCTCATGTAGGATGTTTTGGTGACAAGGTGATGGAGGCGAGATTAAGATGGTTTGGACATGTGCAGAGGAGGGACATGAGTTATATTGGTAGAAGAATGCTGAGGATGAAGCCACCAGGTAGGAGGAAAAGAGGAAGGCCGAAGAGGAGGTTTATGGATGTGGTGAGGGAAGACATGCAGGTAGTTGGTGTGAAAGAGGCAGATGTAGAGGACAGGGTGGTATGGAGACGGATGATCCGCTGTGGCGACCCCTAATGGGAGCAGCCGAAAGAAGAAGAAGAAGAAAGAAAAAGATATTCATAATAAGAATTTCAAAAAAACTGTTGAAAACTGCAAAAAAGTTAATTAAAATGGGTTGGAAAGTCATAATTATCAAAAATTAGCTTCTTAGGTGCTGAAAATGTGATTCAGCAAGTTCAGGCTTCTAGGACTAAAAGAAAGCGGTTTTTCGAACAAAGCGAATTTGCACAAACAGCATGCACTTGCCCATGATAATTTTACATGTTTATGATGAGATATGATATAACAAAACATTTTCTGACTAAAATATGACATTTTATATAAATATTTTTGTTATTACAAATAAATAAAATTTTACATTTAAAATCATTATTTCAATTTGCATTAGATATTGCAAAAAAAATTCTGATGAGGTATGCCATAACAAATATAAACAGACATGACACAATATGTTTAGAAAAAATATGACGTTTTAAAATATATTTTTTGTATTCATTAGCAAATAAATTTTTCTGATTAGAAATGATTATACAATTCATGGATTGGCAAAAATATGGCTTTGTTCATTAAAAACGTGATAGTTATTGTTAAAATTTTCATATATATAAGCATGTTTTAATGAAAAACCGTTAAAAAGTGCAATATGTAAGCGACTTGAAATATGAAAACCTTACATGAAATGATGACAAATTATTATCAACATAAGCATTATTTCAGCAATACAAACCGTTTAAAGTTGCAAACATTCAACGCAATACGTAATATGACAAACAATGGTTGGTAAATAATGACCTTTTTTTTTATAAAATATGTATTGTTTTTATGAAAATATTACATTTCCTATTCATAAACATAACTTCATAAAAAATATGTTAACCTTTACCATAAAAATATGAGTAATTGTGAAAATATAAATCATATGTTTATGGAAAACCTTTTAAAAAGTGCCCTAAGTGAATAAAAAACAAATAAGTGACCATACAAATCATGTTTTGACAAAAAAGATTATTTTTTCGTAAAAAATGTGATAGATATTGTGAAAATATGAATTTTCATATTTATGAATAAAAAAAAAAAACAGTTAAAAAATGCAATATGTAAGTAAGAAACTTACATTAAAAACCATGGTCTTAGAAAAATATAACCTTTTTTAATAAAAAATATTAACTTTATTGGTCAAATATACGTTTTCATATTCATCCGAATAATTTCGTAAAAAACTGTTAAAAAGTGCAAAAATTAAATGAAAAAGGTGATATGACAAATCAAGTTTTTACAAGATATTGTAAAATTATGACTTTTCATATCATAAGCATCATTTAACTAAAAACTGTTGAAAGTTCAAATAACCATCTCAAAAAGTGATATGACAAGCAATGGTTTGACTTTCTTTATAGAAAAAATTATTGTTTTTATTGAAATATTACAATTCATATTCATAACCATAATTTCATTTATAAAACTTTTTTATAAAAAAATATAAGATATTGTAAGAATATGAATTTCATATTCATAAGCATCATTTAACTAAAAAAACGTTAAGTGTAAAGATTATCAGTCTCCATACCCCCCTGTCCTCTACATCTGCCTCTTTAAACCCAACTACCTGCATGTCTTCCCTCACCACATCCATAAACCTCTTCTTTGTTCTTTCTCTTTTCCTCCTTTCTGGGAGTTCCATCCTCAGCATTCTTCTACCGATATACCCCATGTCCCTCCTCTGAACATGTCCAAACCATGTCAATCTCACCTCCCTTGCTTTCTCTCCAAAACGTCCTACATGCGCTGTCCCTCTAATAAACTTGTTTCTAATCCTGTCCATCCTCGTCACTCCCAACGAAACCCTCAACATCTTCAGCTCTGCTACCTCCAGCTCCACTTCCTGTCTTTTACTCAATGCCACTGTCTCTAAACCATATAAAATCATCCGCAAACAACATAGTCCATGGAGACTCCTGTCTGACCTCGTCCGTCAACCTGTCTATCACCACTGCAAACAGGAAAGGGCTCAAAACTGAGTCCAACCTCCACCTTGAACCAGTCTGTCGTTCCTACTGCACACTTCACTGCTGTCACACTGTCCTCATACATGTCCTGCACCACCCTCACATACTTCTCTGACACAGCTGACTTCCTCATACAATACCACAACTCCTCTCTCGGCACCCTGTCGTACGCTTTCTCTAAATCCACAAAAACACAATGCAACTCCTTCTGACTTTCTCTATGCTTCTCCATCAACATTCTTAAAGCAAATAATGCATCTGTGGTGCTCTTCCTCGGCATGAACCATTCTATTGCTCAGCCTGGCTTCCACTACTCTTTCCCATAACTTCATGGTGTGACCGATCAACTTTATTGCCCTGTAGTTACTGCAGGTCTGCACATCTTCCTTGTTCTTAAAGATCGGTACCAGCAAACTCCTCTATTCCTCAGGCATCCTCTCACCTTCCAAAATCCTGTTAAACAATCTTGTTAAAAACTCCACTGCCATCTCCATGCTTCTACCGGTATGTCATCTGGTCCAACTGCCTTTCCACTCTTCATCCTCTTAACTGCTGCTCTCACTTCCTCCTTACTAATCCTATCCACTTCCTGCTTCACCATGTCAACACCACCCAACCTTCTCTCTCTCTCATTTTCCTCATTCATTAGCTGCTCAAAATTCTCCCTCTACCTTCTCAAAACACTCTTCTCACTAGTCAACACAATCCTATCTTTTTCAAGTCAAGTCAAGAGGCTTTTATTGTCATTTCTACTATACACAGTGGTACACAGTAAAAACGAGACAACGTTCCTCCGGAACCCTGGTGCTACACTAAACAACAACAAGCTACATAAGTTTGCATCGAGTGCAAACAGTGCAGACAAAAAACAATACAGACAGACAGTGCAGACAGAAAACACAAGACAAGACACAAAACCTGAGATAGCGCCGACTAGTAAACTCACTCTCTCGATCCCAATTGTGTTTTGCCAACCTCTTTCTCCTTATGCTCTCCAGCACTTCCTCATTCCACCACGTCTCTTTGTCTTCCTTTCTATTTCCAGAGGTCACACCAAGTACCTTTCTAGCTGTCTCCCTTATCACTTCTGCAGTAGTTGCCCAATTATCCAGCACCTCTTCACCACCACCGAGCCCCTGTCTGACCTCTTCCCTGAATCTCTCACTACAGTCTTCCTCCTTCAGTTTCCACTATCTTATTCTTCTTTCAGTCCTCTCTCACTCTTCTTCTTCACCTCCAAAACCATCCTATGCTGTCTAGCTTCACTGTCCCCTGCCAACACCTTAGTCTTCAATCTCCTTCAGGTTTCAGCTCCTACATAGAACATAGTTCACCTGTGTGCACCTTCCTCCACTCTTATACGTCACCCTATGATCCTCCTTCTTCCTAAAATAAGTGTTTACCACTGCCATTTTCATCCTTTTAGCTAAATCTACCACCATCTGCCCTTCCACATTCCTCTCCTTAAAGCCATACCTACCCATCACCTCCTTATCACCTTTGTTCCCTTCACCTACATGCCTATTGAAATCCGCCCCAATTACCAATCTTTTATTCTTGGTACACTGTCTACCACTTCATCCAACTCACTCCAGAACTTTTCCTTCTCCTCCATCTTACAACCCACTTGTGTAGCATAAACACTGATGACATCATCTCCCTATCAGAAACTCTCTTCTGCAAAACTACACACTTACTGTACTCTTCCTTCAGAATCATCCCTACACCATTTCTCTTTCCATCCTCATCATATTAGAACAGTTTAAACTCACCTCCAATGTTCCTGGCTTTACTTCCTTCCACTTGGTCTCCTGAACACACAACATATCTACATTTCTCCTCTACATCATTTCAGCTACCTCTCTCCCTTAACCAGTCATAGTACCAACATTTAAAGTGCCCACCCAATCCTTCACTCTCCTACACTTCTCATTTCCCTGACATCTCTGTAGACGTCTTCCTCCTCTCCTTCTCCTCCTTCGGCCAACAGTAGCCTAATTTCCACCAGTACCCTATTGGCTAACGATACCTGTGGCGGTCGTTGTTACCCAGGGCTCGACAGATCCGGTATGAATTTCTCTTTTGTGATCTGCATGTTTGATTTGCCGCATGTTTTACACTGGATGCCCTTCCTAATGCAACCCTACCCATTTACCCGGGCTTGGTACCGGCACTAAGAGTGCACTGGCTTGTGCTGGGTTATTAAATTTCAGATTAATAATCATAATTTCAGAAAAAAAATCAGTCAATCTTCATCATAAAGATATGAGTTAGTGTGACAAATTATATCTTAATTGAGAACCTAAACGTGACGATAAAAATCATGTTTTGACAAACACATGACTTTTTCTTTAAAAATATGATAGTTATTGTAAAAATACGAATTTTCATATTTATTGGCATAATTTAATGAAAAACCATTAAAAAGTGCAATATGTAGGCTAAAAACCATGGTCTAAGATAAATATAACTTTTTTGATAAAAATATAAAATTAATTGGTAAAATATACATTTACATATTCATACAAATAATATCATGGAAACCTGTTAAAAAGTGCAAAAATTTAATGAATAACATATGATGGTTATTGTGAAAAAATGAATTTTCATATTCATAAGCACCTGTAGTATCTGAAATATGTAATATCTGAAAATATGTAGTACCTTTATTCGACTTTATTTTGTATTGCGGGAATGCAGGCCAGATCTTTTCCCTACAAGGTGATGTTGAAAGACCATAGAGTTTATAGCAGAGTCTGGGCCAAATGTTTATGTTGAAGGGTGTACGTGCAAGTTCTGAAATCCTCCACGAGCCGACTGTACAACGAGACATGCTTGCGTGTCCATATGTGGGGATGTTCCGTATGCTAAACATTCTGGAGAAATGAGCTCACTTACATCTTGCATGTTTTGAGATGCGGACAATAGCAACTGTCCATATGTGGTGATGTTCCATATGTTAAACATTCTGGAAAAATGAGCTCACTTACATCTTGCATGTTTTGAGATGCGGTCAATAGCAACGGCTCAGATATATATAGATGAGACAGGACGTTAGATCGGGATGACAGTTCGTTTGGCTCTGAACCCCTCCGAGCAAATCCTGAATGCTCGTATCAAGATGCTGTACCTTCTGTGAATAAACCTGGTTTGCAAGAAAGACGGTGTCTAAAGAGATTTCTTCCAAGCAACAGCTACACTCCTGCACAACCCGAAATATACATCACACCATTTAATGAAAAACCGTAACAAGTGCAAAAATTCAATGAAACATGAAATGACAAAGTTTTTAGAAGTTATTGTGAAAATATTAATATATATATTCATAAGTATTATTTCACTAAGAATTGTTAAAAGTGCAATTAATGAACGAAAAAGGTTTAATGAGATACCATGTTATGAATATTGAAAATTATGAAAATTATAAATATGAAATTAATAGGTAAACTATTTGACTTTTCATATTCATAAGCATCATTTAACTAAAAAATGTTGAAAGTGCAAATATTCATCGCAAAAAGTGATGACAAACAATGGTTTGAAAGAAATCGGATTTTCTTTTTTAAAAAACTTTTATTGTTTTTATTAAAATATTACATTTTATACTCATACCCATAATTTCACTAAGAAATACAGGAAGCCTATACAGTCTGCTCCAGCTCTAGGCCTCCAGAATTATGCTAAGCTTTTTCACCTTTATTTGCACGAACGTGGTGGTACGGCTGTGGGGATTCTAGCCCAGGAACACGGTGACAGATATCGCCCTGTTGCGTATCTTTCCAAATCTTTAGACAACATAGCACAAGAGCTGCCCTCATGCTTGCGTGCAGTGGCTGCTGCGGCTCTGATGGTCTGAGATGCTGAGAAAACAGTGCTGTCACATCCTTTAATACTGGACACCTCACATCAGGTAACAGCTATTTTACATAACCTCAACACACAAGATATGACAGCACGACGTAGATCTGGTTATGAAATCACGCTCTTGGCGACAGAAAACGTAACCATTAATCTTTCTTCTCAGCCGCATTCAGCTGTAGTAGCTCTGCGTGATCTGCTTTATTGACTTAGATTGTTTGACGATGCACACGATTGCCTTAAACACATTGAACAAGAGACCTCTTGTAGGCCCGATCTTTTAGATACGGCCCTGGAAGAGGGGGATTGCCTATATGTAAATAGATAGTGTTCAAAACCCTTTGATGTGTATTTATGTGGATATGCGGTTGTAAGATTACCTAATGAAATAGTGGAAGTTAAACCATTACCATACACACTGCACTAGCTTCAAAGTTGGTCAGACTTACAAGAGCATGTGAGTTGTCTGAAGGTAAAGTAGTGACTAAATACACTGATTCTAATTATGCTTACGGTGTTGTGCATGATTTTCCCAAAACATGAAATCAGAGACACTATAAAACAGCTGATGGAAAGCCCATAGCACATTTTAATCTCATAGGCGAACTGTTAAATGCTGTTTAACTCCCTGCCAAAGTGGACATAGTTAAGGTTAAAGGACATGGCGCAGGTGATTCAGAGGAAATTCTGGAAAACACGTTAGCAGATACAGTAACAGTACAGTACATACAAATTTTGAAATCCCAATGATGACACATATCTCCAATATACCAGAAATTGACCTAAAAAAATACTTCAGAGTCAGCCTACTGAGGAGGACAAAGTATTAGGCTTCTGAACGATGTAAATCAGATTCTGGTGGTATCATTAGAGATGTAAATGGAAAAATTGCTTTACCTAAACTAACTTTAATCGTGTTGGTGAAGCATTACCATGGGATGTTACACATTAGCATAGCTAAAGTCATACAGGCTATAAACTCATTATACTGTATTGCTGATGTCGCTAAAACAACCAAGCTAGTTTTGAGATTCATGTTTGACTTGTGCCAAAACTAACATACATTGACCTGTACAACATGATGCGCTTACTTTTCCAGAACAACCTTTCCAACACCTACAGATAGATTTCACACATATGCCACCTGTAGGAAATTTGAGAAAAATCTTGGTTATAGTTGACAGATTCAGTAAGTGGCCAGAAGCATTTGCTTGCGTGACAGAGAATGCCAAAACTGTTGTAAAAATATTAACAAAAGAGATCTTCTCTAGGTTTGGTATTTCTAGTGTGATTGAAAGTGATAACGACACACCTTTTGCTTTTTAAGTAACATCTTTTGGCTAAAAGCTTAGCAATTGATTGCCATTTTAATATTCCCTATCACCCACAGTCAGCTGGAGTGGTAGAGAGAACGAACAGAACCATTAAGCAACGTGTTACTAAAGCCTGCATTGAAACAGGCCGAATTTGGACTGTTGTTCTCCCGGCAGTAAATTCTCCCAATTTCACAGAAATGAGAATGACCCCATCTTCAACTACTAAACTGTCACCTTTTGAAATTCTAATGGGCCGGCCTTTCCCCACCCCATGAGTCAGGGGATGCACTGGCATTTCTTCCTTAGGTAACCTGGAAGTGATGGTGGACGACTACGTTTTTGTACTGGTTAAAAAATGTCATTCTATTAGTGCTGATGTCTCACTAACTCGTCCTCTGCCCACAGAGAAGCCAACACACCCTTTTGTGCCTAATCAGCAGGTCCGGATGTAACCATATGCTTCTGTGGTTTGCGTTGTGTTGAAAATGGCGAAAAAGGACAGGAGAGCGCCAGATTTGGTCTGCATAGAGAATGTATTTTATATAGACAGGTTGTCACAACAGCTTCAGCTCACACATCAGTAACACGGTCAACAAAAATAACATCCCAAAATGCATCAATTCACATGTTTCTGTGTGTGAATTATTTTCAACCAATGCTACCCATTAATCTGTAGCATGGAACACACCAAACCTCTTCCGTTTGGGAGAGAGAAGGAAAGCTAAAAGAGCAATCAACAGATATGGCTACCTGAACTGAACCACTTTGTTGTTAAAGGAAGGGGGGGGGGGGTTAACCCATTACCTCCTTACAGACCATTTTTTAATATATATTATACAAACACTGATGTAAACAATTATAGAACCATACATAGGCGTAAATCCAGGGGGGATGGAGGGGACGTGTCCCACCCACGAGGATTGTCCCCCCCCCAAAAAAAAAAATATAAAAAAAATATTGCACTCTCTATTGTGAAAAAATATATGCATGTATACCTAAATAATTGTGTAAGTAGAAAATACCTCTCAAAAAATGCATTTAGAAACAGTTGCGTTCCCCCTCCCCTTCCTCACAGTGGTTTGACCCACTTCCTGCGTTCCCAGTTCATCTCACCTACTCTACACACACGAGTCGTGATGGGAAGTCCGATTCTTCTTTGCGAATCAGTTCTTTCGGACAGTTCGTTTCAAAGAACCGATTCACTGGTTATTTTACGTCCTTATGTCATGACGTCATGCATATCCAAATATCATCTCGGCGGATGAACATACACACTAAACACATTAAAATAAAGTCATGTCTATTGCATGAGGGCATATAGCTTATCTGTTTAAATTAAATCATCATCATCATCATCATCATCTTAGAAATGTTCCTTACATTTACGTTTTGCACTAAATCACCCAATACAGGCACTGATGTGCAAAACGTTGATGTTTTAAGTTGTTAGTAAATAAACTTACTTTTCATTTAGGTCCTCAGTTCACCTGTGCTCATATATCAGCAGCGCAGCACCAGCCTTTACAGTATGTCGAACGCATTTGATTCGGAGTCCAAAAAGAGAGAGTGTGTGTGTGTGTGTGTGTGTGTGTGTATTAATGTCAGACAGCACGCGTACTGCTCGGTAGGTCACGCATGCTCAGTATCAACAATTCGTTGGTATCAGTAGTATGTCGGACGTGTCCGAAAGTAATAACGGTTTGTGATTGTACTGAACTCAGAACCGCTGTCCGCTGTAACACTATGCGTACTGGGCAGTAGGTGGCACATGCTCAGTATCGGATGTTACTGAAAGAAACAGAGTTAGTGTATTGGAAACAAGTTCTTTACTAGGAAGTTTAATGTAATTAAATAAGCTATTGTAATTAAATAACCGTTTCCTGGAAATAAAAAAATATTGGTTAAACAAATAAATGCTTTGTTTGACAGTTTTACAAACCAATTTATTTTGTACCTTTAATTTAACATGAGCACACAACTGTAAACCTTTTAAATTTGGTAATTCTTTAAAATTACAATAAAGATTGAATACATTTGTACAAATATTTCTAAATCTTAGACTGTTCAGTCCTTGTTCAATTATTTGTGTTTATGTTGCATATGCAGCTTTTACTTTGTTATGCTATTTTTTATGCTATTATGCTATTTATGCGTATTTGGAAAAGCAAAATAAACTTTTTTTGTATTTAAGGTTTTGGTTTTACCTTACAATAGAGATGGCAAAAAGAGGTGGGCCTGTCGGTGGCGGTGCCCTCAGTTCTGTACAGCGTACAACTAAGTGAGAGAATGGGAAGTTCATGCCTTTTGACTTTTGAGTTTACAGCCAACAGGATAGAGACTTGCAGGAGATTTAATAACCAGAAGATAGTAAATTGATTTATATTTCTCTTCACATTTATCTTTGCAAGTATTTCATTTGAACATTTCCTCTAATAACCCTTATGTCATAACAACCAAGGCTGATAGAACAGGTAGCAGTACCCAAATTTAAAGATGACCTCCAGAAAAAGAAGTAATATTTGGCTTCATTTTGAGGAGGCTGAACCTAATTAGGCAAAATGCAAGTTTTGCAACAATATTTTGTCAGGCTAAGGAGGAACAACATCAAATTAAAAGTCAGCAATGCCGCTGCTGTGTGTCTGACCACTGATTGCTGGACATCACGAACAACTACCAGTTTTATGGCAGTCACTTGTCATTTTATTGATGAAGATTTTACACTTTCATCATCTCTTCTGCACTGCTTCTCATTTACAGACAGAAACACTGCTGACAACCTAGCAGCTGAACTTATAAAGGTTTGTGAAGAGTGGAAAATCACAAACAAAGTTGTTGCTTGTGTTTCTGACAATGCCAGCAACATAAAAGCAGCTATTCGGAAAGCCAAATTAAGGCACTTGCCAAGCTTTGCTTATACTTTAAACCTTATTGTAAGGGAAAGCTTGAAACACATTCAAGAGACAGTTGCAAAAGTGAAGAATGTTGTTGAATATGTCAACAGAAGCACCGTTGCCACAGAAAGATTAAAAGCAACACAAAAACAAATGGGCCTTGAAGAGCTTAGGCTCAAGCAGGATGTAATAAGATGGAACTCTACTTATTACATGCTGAAAAGATTTTGGCTGCAGAAGGAAGCAATCATTGCTACACTTGCCCTGGTTAACCCTAACTTTCCAACACTGACACTTGATGAATGGGACATAATTAAAGATGTATGTGAAATTCTTTAGCCATTTGAAGAAGTCACTGTTGAAATGTCTGCTGGAAGGTATGTATAATTTAAGTGTATGATTTTGTAAAATTTAAACCAACATGAATTTATCTTATTATAAAAATATGGTAACATATTTGATCTGACTTAGTTCTTTTGTCTTTTTTTTTAAACAGATATGTGACTGCATCCAAGGTCATTTTGATGTCAAGGGGACTGCAAAAAGTTGCCCAGCGATTGAGGAGTTCTGTGTCTAACCATGGCCCATTTACTGCAATGATAGACTCATTGACTGAAGGCATGCAAAGGTGTTTTCACCAAATTGAGCATTTTCGTCTTTATTCTGAGGCAACACTGCTTGACCCCAGATTTAAACAAAAGGCATTTCATGATGCAGCAGTTGCAGACGAAGCAGCCAAAAGCATAACTTCTGCTGCGGCAAGGGTTTGGTCCAGCACCGAAGAGCAAACTCAAGCTGAGCACACAGCTCCATCTTCATCTGAACAAGTGTCTTCAATCTGGAAGGATTTTGATTAGAGAGTGACTGATGCAGTCAGCATCAGCAACCCAACATCCACTGCAATGGCAGCAATGCGAGGTTATCTTGCAGAGACCTTAATTCCCAGAACAGAAGACCCACTGGCGTGGTGGAAATCTAGGCAGACCATATATGAAGGGTTAACTGCTGTTATGAAAAGGAGGCTTTGCATTGTAGCTACATCTGTGCCTTCAGAAAGAGTGTTTTCAAAAACAGGCCAGATTATTTCAGAAAGACGAAACAGACTGAGTCCTAACAAAGTTAGGCAGATTGTTTTTCTCAATGCAAACCTACCCTTGTAAGACAACATGCCAATAAGAGACCAAATAACAAAGCTGCTTATTATTTAGTTTTTCCACTGCACTGGTTCAAGATGTTTAAATCTTTATTTGCATGTTAAAAATGCAAAGTAACATTTATTATTTACCAACAAGTTTTGACTACATAGTTAATTACAGTTTATAAGTGGACTTTTTTCAACAATCATTTTTTTGTTACAAATGTAATGGAGTATAGCTTGAAACACTTTAATACAGTTTTATTAAAACATTTCCATTTAATATAAATTCTACTTGTGAAAGTGTCATGATTTACTCTAATAATAGTACATTTATTCCTTCCTTTTAAACAATCAGCTGGTTTTAAGGAAAAACAAGGAATCACATTTTTGTGCAGCATCCATGATTATGATCATATAAATATAAATAAATACAAAAGACACAGACATTTATCTCATTATAAAAGCAATTTAATACTTTAAAAATGCTTTTTCGCTCGTTTCATAAACTGTAATATAGCCGACCCAAACAGATCCTCTTACAGCGGGGAGAAAGTAATTAAGTCATAAACATATTTCCACTTTCTGGTGTTTATTAAATTACTTTAAAATATACAATCCATTTCGTCCCGCTGAAATTACACGCATGCTCAGTATCGTTGTTATATGTCGGACGTGTCAGTTTTTGATTCTGTGTACTGGAGATTCAAAAACTAGCAACCAGTATATGAATCGAGTCTCGAGAACCGCGGTACCAGCATGTGTACTGTTTGGTTAGCCGCACATGCTCCATGTTAACAGTTTATGATCGTTCTCAGTATGTCGGATGTGTCCGAAAGAAATGGTTCTTGATACAGTACTGGTGACTCGAGAACAGCAGTATGTGTGCTGCTCGGAATCGGCAGGTATGCGCATGCTCAGTGATGATCACTTGTTCAGCAGCATGTTTCAGTTTAATGTGTGTACTGTTGGAGAAACTAGAGAAGAACCCCATTCTCAGGGATATTGATTTATTTTGAGTCGGATAGACGGTCATACACATTCAAATGTGAGTAACTTAAGTAATTTTGTTGATTAGTGCTGATTTGAGACACAAACTGGTTTAAACGATTCAGTCTGATTTGGTAAACTGGTTCGACCGGTTCACTAAAAAGAACCAGTTCAAATGAACGATTCGTTCACGAACCGAATATCACTACACACGAGTCAGGTGTGTGTCTGCGGCTCAATTAATGTTCAACTCCATTAACTAGGGTATTTTATTCACTATAAATAAAGCGATTCTCATTAAATGTAGTTGATGCAGACTCATTCATAAATTAGTTGCGGCAAAAATGCTGATTAGCGATGTAATTTTCCATGAATCTGCTATATTAGCGATTAAAATATGACTTATGAGGATGGGTTCCCCTTTGAGTCTGGTTCCTCTCAAGGTTTCTTCCTCATATCATTTAAGGGAGTTTTTCCTTGCCACTGTCGCCACGGCTTGCTCATCAGGGACAAACGCACACCATTCACCTTCACTGTTGTTTTCTGTAAAGCTGCTTTGAGACAATGTCTGTTGTGAAAAGCGCTATACAAATAAACTTGACTTATCTAGTGAACGTTGGCTTGTTTACAATAGCTTGTAGCATAGTGCACTGCAACTAACACGCCAAAGCAGTTTCCCATGCAATGTTTTATTTGGGACGACTTGGCATATTGTTAACATTAACAGCCACAATTAGCATATTGTTTAGCTGTGCATTTACTAAATGAGCACTGTGCTACGCCCGAACTGACCCCACTGTATTTATTTTTTTGTTTGTTTAATCAATTTCTATTGTTCTTAAGTGTCTTAATTTTAAACTTTTTTTTAATTCCTTGTTTTGCTTTGTCATTAAACCTGAGAAAAACTTTGAAAATAACCATAATGATGCAGTCTCCATGCTACAATATTAATGATAAAAGCAAAGTTTTTCACTGTGGGGACACTGTGTCTTTATAAGTACAATTTGACTATTATTTGTGTCCCCTTCAAAAATTTCTCATATATATATATATATATATATATATATATATATATATATATATATATATATATATATATATATATATATACACCACCCCCCCCCCCCCCCCCCCTACTGTTATATAAGATTTACACCCATGGAACCACAGTGAATGCATAAACAAGAGAATCTACTAAAATAAAACTATTTCAACCTTTGTAACACCCTCAGAAGCCTACCAAGGTCGGTGAGCCGAAGTACTTCTCTAGCTGTAACCAGAAGTGGAGTTCTGACTGATTATCAACCACAGTGGATACACGCAAGCAGGATCAAAACAGCACCTCCTTAATCTGTGCACTAATTGGTCTGTTGGCCTAAGAAGCCTCCCCAAGTGAGTATTCAGGGCTGAAATATTTGAGAGCCAACAGAAAGATCCTTTTTTTATAGTAGAAAGGGGGACACCTCTGGGGTGAGGATCTTTCAACAATTATAGAACCACAGTGAATGCATGAACAAGAAAATGTAGTGAAATAAAACTATTTCAACCTTGTTACACCTCACCCCCACTAGATTTTGCATAACATCATGTACAGCATATAAAAAGAGTAATTTATAATCAAAGAAAGAAGAAAAAAAGAAAGAAAGAAAATTATACACAAAATACTCAACTCCACAGTTAAATTACTAAGCAATCAGGTGTAACCCCCAACTATACAGACTGAAGAAAGTCTACCAACACTACAGTTGAACCCGGTCATGTCGCCGGCCTAGGGGTTTGCCAAAAAGCGTTGAGATAACCGATGATCGAGATAAACGAAAACCAATATGGCGGTAAAATATTAACCTGCGCTTGAAATTTATTAATGTACATGATGTGCGTTAATAAATGACAATGTACATGCAAGTTTTTTTGGAGGTTTTTTTACACCGCGATTTGTTTGATGAAGCGATCAGCACGCTAGAAAATGTACATACATGTTTGTTAACAACAAAAGGCATATGTGCACCAACAAACAGCAGAGATTTACGAGTATAAATACAAACCGCTGTCAATTCTTTACGTCATTCCAGGCTGATCTCAGGAAATTCATTGCATCTAGAAGGGAAGGTGTGTACTGTGCCTTCTTTTCATCATGGAGCAGGTATTGGCGCATCAACATTTTCCTGTAGTACACCTTAAGCATTTTAATTATCCCCTGGTCCATTGTTTGGCGCTTACTTGTTGTGTTAGGTGGGAGGTAAAAGATCTTAATGGCCTTGAGACCTTCAATATCA
Organism: Silurus aristotelis; assembly: GCF_946808225.1. Lineage (NCBI taxonomy): Eukaryota > Metazoa > Chordata > Actinopteri > Siluriformes > Siluridae > Silurus > Silurus aristotelis. The sequence continues at coordinate 17,563,439 of NC_139593.1, forward strand.
CACACTGTACCGTTCGTTCGTGTTAAAAAATACTTAGATAAGATGCCCACTGATATAAGACGCACCCTGGGTGAGGGGTACGTAAAACTTTGTATAAGATGCAGTGAACTGCCACAACCTCCATGTCATACTCCATACACAAGATGACACCTGATGCGGAATCATCCTGATTCCCACTCCTGCATTCAGAAGGGCCACAATCATGTTTATCACAGTCTACATGTGAGTCAACACCAGCAACAGTAACATCACACTCAGTGGTAACAGTTGTTACCATGTAAACATCATTTGCCTGAGCAGTGTCTTCACACATCACATGCTGCCCATCTGACTCATCATTGTTCGCAACAGTACCGCCTGTGCTCAAGTTCATCACCACTCAAACTGGATAACTGTTCTTTGACAGCATCTGTATCAGGCAATGGCAGAAAGTCAACTGGCATAATCAGATTGGCCAATAAAACTTTTTGACCAATATCAACAGGTTGTCTCTTACTCTTCTTGTTATACACTTCTGCCTGTCTACGTTGCTGTTTTCCTGAATGTGACTGAGCAAGTTTCATAGCCTCACAGAGGTCACGCTTGAGTGACTGCACATACTTGTCAATGTCAACTGTTTCTCCATTTAAAAGTACGCTTTCAAACATAAGGTCAACAGGTAGTCTCGGAGTACGGCCGTACATGAGAAGGAAAGGTGAAAAACCTGTTGTCTCATGAACTGTACAATTTTATGCAAAAGTCAAGGAGTTCAACATTTGCGGCCATCTGACTTTAGATCTGGGGGGCAGTGCATGAATCATGTTACCAAGAGTGCGGTTCATTCTTTCCACTTGACCATTGCCCACTGGAGGATATGGTATGGTGCGGGTTTTGTTAATACCAGCCAACTGACACAGCTCTGCAATCAACAAGCTATCAAAATTGGCACCCTGGTCAGAGTGAATGCTAACAGGAAAACCATACACGCAAAGGAAATTGCATCAAAGAACCCGTGCCACTGTCTTTGCAGATTGGTTAGGGTAGGGCTGGGCGATATGGCCTAAAAAAAAAAATATACCCGATTTTTTCACAAAAAAATCAGATTTGCGATTTAAATCGATTTTTTCCCCCTGCTTAAAATCAATCTGCATATGAAAAAAAAAAATGTAAAAAAAAAAATTCAACTTTATTTAATAAAGTTTATTGACCCTTCTGGGATTATAACCCACTTTGGGTTAAAGTGCAATCAGAAACAACAAGCCAAAAATACAAGATGGCAGGCCCTGCCATTGTAAATTGTGAAAATTTAACGTAACATAACATAAAATGAGCAAACCTACAAAGAAAAATGTTATGAGCTTTTAAATGTGGAACATGATTGAAAAGGTTTGGAGTGGATTTGCCTTTACTTTTCGCCAAAACTCCACAGTAAAATGAGATAAAATTTAACAGTAATAGACAGGGACACTGTAAATAAAAATAATTTGAAAGATTGAGCAAACCTATAAAGAAAAATATTTGATGAGTGTTTAAATGTGGAACATGGTAAAAATGCAGTGATGCTTGAAGTGATTTTGCCTTTACTTTTCTTAAAAACTCCACAGTAAAATGAGTAGAAATTTGAAATAAGAATATAATAGACAGGGAGATTCTAAATAAGAATTATTTGAAAGATTGAGCAAACCTCAAAAAAATGTTTTGAGTGTTTGAATATGGTGATTTAAATGCTCTGATTTTTCTGTTTCTTAACGGAAACGCCGTTCTGAAGCGTCTTTACATGTATTTTGACCGCTCCCACCACCCATACCATAAGTGTACGATTAGACGCGCAACACTAAACAAAGTGCGGCTGCTTAACCGTGTATTTTCAAGATGCGGCGGTCTTAACCGCAGTCTTGTGCTGCCGCTGTCTTGTTCATTTCGTAGGGCCCTACATCTCTCCCACTCGACAGCATGCCTCTGTTTGAGGTGCTGCAGTAAATTAGTGGTACTGCTACCTTTGCTTGCTCGCTGCCATGTTGTTTGTGTATCTCTATGGCAAACGAGCTGGGGGAGGGCTGAGTTCATTCGAAACAATGTCCCCAGAGGGGACATTAAAGAGAAACCTGATTTTTATTAAAACAGATCGATGTAAACTTCGAGTTAATCGATAAAATCGATTTATCACCCAGCCCTAGGTTAGGGCAAGGATATGCACACGCCAACTTCGTGAAATGGTCAGTGACTACCAAAACATCAATAGACTTATTGTTGTGGTCTTCAGCTGACCAAATGTCTATGCAGACTAATTCAAGTGAAGAGGAAGTGGTAATGGAAACTAATGGGGCCCTAGCCTCAGGCTCAGGAGCCTTGCTCACAATGCATCTCTTACAGTTATGCACGTAGTCCTTAACATCTTTCTCCATTGTATCCCAATAAAACCTCTGTCTGGCCAACCCTAATGAGCGCTGCTGACCCTGAAAGCCCGCATCATCATGAATGCCTTTTAACAATGTTATTCGAAGCGATTCAGGTACAAAATATTGGTAAGTTTTCTATTTTGTCACTGGGTGCTTGGACACACAATACACTATCCCCAGGCGCATGTTCAGTTTACCCCACTGTTTCAATATCCTTAACATCCTACGGGATTCATTAACTTTTTCACGTCTTGAGGGACGATGACCGCGGTCAATAAAACACTTGACCCGGCCAACATCATAATCATTAACTTGTTCAGTAAGGAGTTCATTATGGCTGAAAACAGGAACAGAATTCTGCCCCACTGCAACATGAGACTCTAGGTACTGCACATGTAAAATAGCTCTCACAGTACCTGCATCTTCCCAATGCTGATGTGTTTTGTATGACAGCAGAAGACACATCACTGCTAACCTGTACACTCCCTGCAGTACACACAGCTTTTACAAGTAGCATCTCAAGTCTCAAACTGAGCATTCACATCCCTCATCTCAGGCAGCTCCGCAGACAGCTGAAACATATTCTGAATATTTATCATCCTTATTGAAATTGGTCGCCTGCTTAAAAAGGGTGGAATATGAAACCCTAAGTCAATCTGTGCAAAATTTTAGACTGCACAAAATGCTCTCTACTGAGAGCGTCAGCCACCACATTTTTTCAGCCGGACGGTTTGCCAGAATCTCTTCGAGGCCAGCCGATAGTCCTTCTCCATGGCCTCACCGAGCTCCTCCCAGGCCCGAGTTTTTGCCTCGATAACCACCCGGGCTGCAGTTCGCTTGGCCTGCCGGTACCCGTCAGCTGCCTCAGGAGTCCCACAAGCCAACCAGGCCAGGTAGGACTCCTTCTTCAGCTTGACGGCATCCCTTACTTCCGGTTTCCACCACCGGGTTCGGGGATTGCCGCCTCGACAGGCACCGGAGACCTTACTGCCACAGCTCCGAGCGGCGCTTCGACAATGGAGGTGGAGAACATGGTCCACTCGGACTCAATATCTCCGGCCTCCCTCGGGATCTGGTCAAAGCTCCGCCGGAGGTGGGAGTTGAAGATCTCTCTGACAGGAGGCTCGGCCAAACGTTCCCAGCAGACCCTCACAGTACGCTTGGGTCTGCCGAGTCTGTCCAGCTTCCTCCCCCGCCATCGGATCCAACTCACCACCAGGTGGTGATCAGTTGACAGCTCCGCCCCTCTCTTTACCCGAGTGTCCAAGACATACGGCCGCAGGTCAGATGAAACGACCACAAAGTCGATCATCGACCTGCGGCCTAGGGTGTCCTGGTGCCACGTGTACTGATGGACACCCTTATGCTTGAACATGGTGTTCGTTATGGACAAACTGTAACTAGCACAGAAGTCCAATAACTGAACACCGCTCGGGTTCAGATCAGGGGGGCCGTTCCTCCCAATCACGCCCCTCCAGGTGTCACTGTCGCTGCCCACGTGTGCATTGAAGTCTCCTAGTAGAACGACGGAGTCCCCAGTCGGAGCACTGTCCAGCACCCCTCCCAGAGACCCCAAGAAGGCCGGGTACTCTATACTGCCGTTCACTGCCGTTGTATACTTCAATTTGATTCAATTCATTTTTATTTGTATAGCGCTTTTAACAATGAACATTGTCTCAAAGCAGCTTTACACAGATAATGTGGTGATTAAAAGTGTAAATTTTCTTTATGAGTAAGTTTGTCCCCGATGAGCGAGTCGGTGGCGACACACTTCTATTTCCTGTTGAGTTCATGGAGGGGTATGTTGTAATAGCCAGCCGTCAAGTCCTTGGTGCTTAAACACATGTTTTCCCCCAATGCAGCCAGGACATCACTCTGATGTGGAAGTGGATGGGCGTCTTTAACAGTTCTGGCATTAAGCCATCTGAAATCTCTGCAGATTCGCAGATTGCCATTTTTCTTCCCCACCAGAACCAAGGGAGAGGCAAATTCACTACAGGATTTGCAAATAATTTCTTTTGCCTCCATCTCATCCAAAGTCTTTTTCAGTTTATGATAATGAGCAGCGATATTCTGTGGTATGGCAACCTAAATGGTCGGTCATCTGTTAATCTAATACGATGGCAGAAATCCCGTGCGTTACCACAATCCAGATGATGTCTTCGAGAAGACAGACCCGTATGTCTCAATCAAATCAACGTTTCTCTTTACACTGTAAAGACACTTCGCAGTCGCCAATTGGAATGGAGCTAAGCCCTAGCTTTTCCAGCTTATCATTCACATCGATGATGTTACTGCATAAGCTTCTGGCAGTAAGGCTACAGCAGGAGCTATCACTTCGCACTTTCCCCACATTTTGATGAACAGTCAAAGTGTCAGAAAACTGATCAAAGTCCTCCAAAGCAATGTAGGGGTAATATCTGCAATTTTTGAGTTCCTACGTAGAGTTATTTCTGCTGAAGTGGGGTTGATAATCTTAATGGGCAGCCACCCATCTCCCCACAGTGGAGACACTATCCGCCCAACCATTATCTGTTCACACATGGGGATGCACGTGGCTCAATGAGTACCGTGCTGCCAGCTAATAATACAGTACCCATGGGCAATCAACCCCACACCAAATGTTCAGTCATAGGCCGAAGAGTTACTGAACTTTTTAACTTCAAAGTTCCAACCTTGTCTGGGGTGGACTCCCCTCGCCATCTCTCTAGGCTAGACACAAGATGAAGGAACTGGCTACTGTCATTCTGGCATGGTGAATCAGGTTTACTCATAACAGGCCAAAATCCATCATTTGACTTGAAATGTCTGATAAGTGGCTTAAGTACAATTGTACCTAAAACAACAGGCTCAATCTGTCCTTTTACAAACAAAACTAGGACTAAAAACTTGTACCCATAAACCTCGTTTTAAATCACATAGTCCTAAAGGACTGGTTTGTTTTCCGCCACAACACACTAAAACAATATCGGCAGGGGCCAGCATGTCCTCAGACATCACGCCTGCTTGTTTTAACATGGGTATTGTCTGCACTAATGGTAGTTGCCATTGACCCAGTATCCATCATGCCTTTTAACTCAACCTTATCCTGCACTAATACAGTAAAACCCCGTTGTACGAGCAACCTATAGTACGAGCAAACGGAGATACAAGCAACCTCGCTCGCAAAATTTTACCCTGTTTCACAAGCAAATTTCGAAGGCACGAGCAAACCCACGCTGCCAGTTCCCCGTTTTCGGCAGAGGGTCGCATCAGTCACTTAGTTGATGACGTATCACTCGGCCGCTCCAGATGTTCAGTGCAGCAAAAACGTAACTGTGGCAGCGGGGGTGTGGCCGAGCGGCGGTTTGTGAATGGAGGGCGGGTCCGGGAGCAGATAGGCAGGGGATTGCCTCACCTGAAGTTAATGTGACCTAATGATTGTTCTCTCTTTTCATTTAAGGAGGAGAGCGTGTGTGCGCGCATGTGTGTGCACCAGAGACGTGCTGCGTGGGGCACTAAGCAGACCGACACACAAAAAAATAAATAAATAAAAGAGGAGGTTATGAGCGTTTTGTGCGTCTCACACTCGCAATCAACCACTATCACATGAGTAAGTGTTAAATTATGTTTACATTACGATAATTTGCGGTGTATTTGTTTTTAAAAACAGGCTACAAGTACTTTTTAAGTGCAGAAATAAGAGATCTCGGAACGGATTAAACCGATTTTACATTCATTCCTATGGGGAAAATTAGTTCGAACATACGAGCAAACGAGCAATTTTCAAGAACGAATTATGCTCGTACAACGGGGTTCCACTGTACATTAGTGTAAAACAAACTTTTACTTTGAGATGTTCTCATGGTATTTTGCAAGATTACTTTGCTAGGCTTCAGGACATTTTCCAAGAAAGCATATACAGACTCAATATCACTATCAAAGGAGGTTGAACTCATGTGCCTACCATCGCCCTCCTCCTGATGGAGGCTCACTAGTTTCCCTGAGAGGACCTTTGACTGTGACTGTCAACAGCAGCAGTCGAGCTGTTTGGCACAACCTGTGACGTAGTCATCTCACAGATGTCATGTGTATGTCCAGGACAATAGCAAGTGAAACACAGATTTGTGCAATCTACAGTAAGCAACTGTGTTTTGGTCATTACTCTGACAGACTTTACACACTTGTGGTCTCTTAACATTTAGTTTGCGATGCACAACTGCCCTGGAGGACTGTGTGTTACATGTCAGCGCTTTCTCCAGCATATTCAGTATCCTATCCATCGTGTTACTTTCACATGTTGCATGATCAGGCTCAACTGCACTCCCAGGAGCCCTAACAACTTGAGTCTTACAAGGTGGTGTTCCACACATATTACTGACAGCACTAGCTGTTTGTTGCAAGAACTGACACTCATATACTTTGCGGTTTCTCACAAATTCATCCAAACAATCCTGTACCTCTGCAGCGGTTCACTTAAAAACATAATTAAAAGATCTTTATCAGGACAATTAAGTATGAACATAACGGCAATCTCCGTGTCCCGATTTTGCAATGTTCTGCCTCTCCACCAAATTCACTGGCATCTTTGTTCGAATGCATTGCAAATTAACATACAAAAAAAAAAAAGAATTGCATTCAAAACTGATTAAATGATATTACACTTTTGCACTGTTGACTTTACAACTCTACTAAATTGATCAATTACTTAAAACATTTGAGGCACTATCAAATAAAATCAATGTTCACTTAGAACGTCTTTAATCTTAAAGATATAAGAGTACCGTAACCTTAATTCAATTCAATTCAATTCCTCAAAGAAGTGGAAAAGCAGTGAAGTCCGACGTATTCTAATCTGTGCAGCAACCTCAGGAGATCCGCAGCCGCTGAACAATCGCACGGGTCACGGCACCAGTGTAACCATATGCTTCTGTGGTCTGCATTGCGTTTAGAATGGCGAAAAACGACAGGAGAGCGCCAGATTTGGTCTGCATAGAGAATGTATTTTATATAGACAGGTTGTCACAACAGCTTAAGCTCACACATCAGTAACACTCTTCCGTTTGGGAGGGAGAAGGAAAACGGAAACAAAAGGATAACCAACAAACAAGGGAAAAGTAAAAAAAATTTTGAAAAAGCAGTAACTCCATACACACTTATAGAGAGGAGCATATGGAACGCAACAATATTGATTTTATAGCAACTCAAACACACAAATATAGTTTGTCAATGCATACACCTGCATAGAGAATGTATTTTATATAGACAGGTTGTCACAACAGCTTCAGCTCACACATCATTAACACTGACAACAAAAATAACATCCCAAAGTGCATCAATTCACATGTTTTTGTGTGTGAATTACTTTCAAACAATGCTAGCCATTAATCTGTAGCATGGAACACAGCACATCTCTTCCGTTCAGGAGAGAGAAGGAAAAGACCGCTAAGAGAGCGATCAGCAGATAAGGCTACCTGGACTGAACCACTTTGTTGTTAAAGGAAGGGGGGGGGAGGTGAACCCATTACCTCCTTACAGACCATTTTTTTAAATATATTTTACAAACACTGATGTCAACAATTATATAGCCACAGTGAATGCATAAACAAGAAAATCTAGTGAAATAAAACTATTTCCTCCTTGTTACACTGATACGAAGTCTGAAGCCTACCAAGGTTAGCGACTGTTCTAGCTGTAACCAGAACTGAAGTTCTGACTGATTACCAGCCTAAGAAGCCTCCCTAAGTGAGTATTCAGGGCTGAAATAGTTTAAAGCCTACGTAAAGATCCTTTCTTTATAGTAGAAAGGGGGCCACCTCTGGGGTGAAGATCTGACTCACTCGACTGTTTAGTTTAGCTTACCCTGATACCTGCTCTAGGTCTAAATTCTATAACTATATGTGCACATTACAACATATGTTGTAATTAAACTCTGAATTTTCATTATTCTCTTTGAACACATTAGAGAGAGAAGAAACTGCTACGTATACCTGATAATACTGCTTATAGACATATTGAACAAGCACTGAGAAACAATTGTCTCATGATCTCTTGGAGAAAGTGAAATAACTGCTGACAAAGTTTTTGAGAAGATTAAGAATTTATTTACGAGTGTTGAACACTACTTTGTTTTAGGATTGATTCTTGTATTCATTTGGAATTGTACTTTGTATGTTGCCAGGTTTGATGACGATGGTAAGATAGGCCATAAAGGCCTCGATTAGAGTGGTAATGATGAAGGATTATATGCATGTAGGGACGGTATACTGTCTGCTATATACGTCCTCTGTATACTGTATTTCGACAGCAAGCTAAACTCCACCCTCATCAAATCACAGACACGATATGCCTTTTTTCAACCTTTAATAAGGATAAGTAAAACTAGGAGATAAAGAAAGAAAACAATAAATAATAAAATCCACTTTTAATATACACACAAATAAACACTTTTACAAATGCTATATCCCTCCATATTGATTTACCAAATATATAATAGTAAGCAAAGGAACATTGCAACTCTCTTTCCCATGTAAAAAGGCAGCTAATATAAACAAACATATGTAAGAATTACAGATTCAACAAATAATCATATGTTATGAATGCTACATTAATAAGAACAATAAACATACTGACGAAGCTACCAAAGGCCATGGAGGAATGCAGATTGTTGCTGATTCACTATAAATGCAAAACTGCACATCATGGAAAATACTAACTTCCTTGTTGGTCATCTGATTAGTCACTTGGTAACCCTACGATATATATTTATCAGGACGTCCATTAGGGGGAGAACACCATTAACAAACAATCAGATCTCAATTATCATTTAACAATAACTGTAACAGAACAGACGGAATGAAATGAAATCTGTTGTTTTTGTTTTGTCTTTATCTTTTCATTTGCAGTTTATATCACCGATCCTGTTCCCAGGAAAGAACATCCTATTTTATTGGTGTGTGATGCTAAATCATAAATGATTTAAAGTGGCCATTGTTAGTGTTAAGATGGTCCTCATTTACATTTACATTTGCGGCATTTAGCAGACGCCCTTATCCAGAGCGACGTACAAAAGTGCTTTGAGTCTCTAGCAATGAATAAATCTACACTGGTATGCAAGATTACAAACTTAACACTCACACACAAGTGTATATACAGTGAGGAAAATAAGTATTTGAACACCCTGCTATTTTGCAAGTTCTCCCACTTAGAAATCATGGAGGGGTCTGAAATTGTCATCGTAGGTGCATGTCCACTGTGAGAGACATAATCTAAAAAATATAATCCAGAAATCACAATGTATGATTTTTTTTACTATTTATTTGTATGATACAGCTGCAAATAAGTATTTGAACACCTGAGAAAGTCAATGTTAATATTTGGTACAGTAGCTTTTGTTTGCAATTACAGAGGTCAAACGTTTCCTGTAGTTTTTCACCAGATTTGCACACACTGCAGGAGGGATTTTGGCCCACTCCTCCACACAGATCTTCTCTAGATCAGTCAGGTTTCTGGCCTGTTGCTGAGAAACATGGAGTTTAAGCTCCCTCCAAAGATTCTCTATTGGGTTTAGGTCTGGAGACTGGCTAGGCCATGCCAGAACCTTGATATGCTTCTTACAGAGCCACTCCTTGGTTATCCTGGCTGTGTGCTTCGGGTCATTGTCATGTTGGAAGACCCAGCCTCGACCCATCTTCAATGCTCTAACTGAGGGAAGGAGGTTGTTCCCCAAAATCTCGCAATATATGGCCCCGGTCATCCTCTCCTTAATACAGTGCAGTCGCCCTGTCCCATGTGCAGAAAAACACCCCCAAAGCATGATGCTACCACCCCCATGCTTCACAGTAGGGATGGTGTTCTTGGGATGGTACTCATCATTCTTCTTCCTCCAAACACGTTTAGTGGAATTATGACCCAAAAGTTCAACTTTGGTCTCATCTGACCGCATGACTTTCTCCCATGACTCCTCTGGATCATCCAAATGGTCATTGGCAAACTTAAGACGTGCCTGGACATGTGCTGGTTTAAGCAGGGATACCTTCCGTGCCATGCATGATTTCAAACCATGACGTCAACAGTAACCTTGGAAACGGTGGTCCCAGCTCTTTTCTGGTCATTGACCAGCTCCTCCCGTGTAGTTCTGGGCTGATTTCTCACCTTCCTTAGGATCATTGAGACCCCACGAGGTGAGATCTTGCATGGAGCCCCAGTCCGAGGGAGATTGACAGTCATGTTTAGCTTCTTCCATTTTCTAATGATTGCTCCAACAGTGAACCTTTTTTCACCAAGCTGCTTGCCAATTTCCCCGTAGCCCTTTCCTGCCTTGTGGAGGTGTACAATTTTGTCTCTAGTGTCTTTGGACAGCTCTTTGGTCTTGGCCATGTTAGTAGTTGGATTCTTACTGATTGTATGGGGTGGACAGGTGTCTTTATGCAGCTAACGAACTCAAACAGGTGCGTCTAATTTAGGATAAAAAATGTAGTGGAGGTGGACATTTTAAAGGCAGACTAACAGGTCTTTGAGGGTCAGAATTGTAGCTGATAGACAGGTGTTGAAATACTTATTTGCAGCTGTATCATACAAATAAATAGTTTAAAAATCATATATTGTGATTACTGGATTTTTTTTTGAGATTATGTCTCTCACAGTGGACATGCACCTACGATGACAATTTCAGACCCCTCCATGATTTCTAAGTGGGAGAACTTGCAAAATAGCAGGGTGTTCAAATACTTATTTTCCTCACTGTATATATATATATATATATATATATATATATATATATATATATATACACAAACAATTAACAGTCTAAAGCATCTGCATCTCAATACATTTTATTAGCCTTAATTAATAAATATCATTCAGGGGTGTTTTTTTTAAATATCAAAAGCATTGAATCGCTTAGTTTTTTAGCTACTGTAGATGAGTCTTTAGTTCGTGGTGCATGCAATTGTTTCTTTGCAGCACGACGGCACTGTGCTGCACGCGCGTTAAAGGTAACGTGCACGGCGCTACGCGCATTCTCGCAACATTTAATGGCCAATGGACGCCGATGTTTGCATTTACGCTGTTTGTGTAGTGAACTTCTCTACACGATCTATTTTAAGCTGCATTTTAGCAACAGCGCCCTCTATGGTCACAACATATGATGGTCACAGATTGGACCCTGGATGCTGCAGCAGCGGAAGACACGAGCCAAGCCCCGGTCGAGGACGTCTCCCCCGCCTCCACCACCGGCCTTCGAGATCTCGACCGAGAACCGCTTCGCCCCTCTCCGCGAGACGGAACGCCATACTGTGATTCCATCGTTCGGTATGTCTACCGGAGCCAAAGGTAAGGTGCACACTCGCTGTTTTCCTGGTGCTCGTGTTCTCGATGCACAGGTACCCGCGATCCTGAACAAGAACTTCAGAGGGGTTGTTCTCCATGCTGGAACGAATGACACCCGGCTGAGGCAAACAGAGATCTTAAAGAGGGATTTCAGGATCCAGGTGGAGACGGTACACAGCACATCACCCATAACGAGTATCATAGTGTCAGGACCTCTTCCCACTTACCAGCGATGGGCTGAGAAGTTTAGTAGACTCCTTGCACTAAATGAATGGTTACAGTCATTGTGTCGAGAGCACAAACTTCTCATTATTATTAACTGGAACTGTTTCTGGAAGCGTCCTAGGTTGTTCCACCCTGATGGCCTGCACCCCAGCAGAGTTGGAGCAGCAGTGCTATCAGATAACATCTTTAAGATACTTCACACCATCTGACTGGTAAGACATCAGGAAATCTTTGACTATGAGAACACGTATACCAGACCAAATAGTTACAAGTGAGCACACAGCCCAGTTTATAGAAACCGTATTTATTCCTCGCGTAGTAAAACCAAGATTTAAATACACAAGATCCAGAAATAATCTTATTGCAGTTAAAACTGAAAAATGCCAGATAAGCAAACACCAAAAAGTTCTAAAGTTTGGTCTTTTAAACATTAGATCACTTGCACCCAAAGCACTAATTGTAAATGAGATGATCACAGATAATAATCTCGATGCACTCTGTCTCACTGAAACCTAGATTAAACCAGGAGATTAGGATTTAGTTTTAAATCATTTGAAGTGCTCGTTCTTAAAATTTTACTTTCAGACATACATAGAAAACTCGCTCTGGTCACCGTGTACAGACCCCCAGCGCCCTACGCTGATTTTCTTCAAGAGTTTTCTATCAGACCTTTTGATCAATTTTGATAAAGTGCTGCTTGTAGGAGATTTTAATATTCATGTAGATGATGCAAACAATGCCCTAGGATTATCATTTGTCGACTTATTAAACTCGTTTGGGGTTAAACAAAATGTTACCAGACCAACTCACCGTCTTAACCACACACTAGACTTAATAATATCCCACGGAGCAGACTTCACTGATATAGATATTTTACCTCAGAGTGATGACATCACAGACCATTATCTTATACTGTACACACTACCGGTAGAGCAGATTAGCCGTGTTTCACCACGCTAATCTGGTGCTAGAGAACAAGCACCTGCACCTTGGTATAATAGTCATATGCATGCCATCAAGAGAACAGCCTGTAATCTGGAGAGAAAATGGAGAAAAACTAAATTGGAGGTATTTAGAATTGCGTATCAAGACAGTATGCTCAGCTACAGACAGGCGCTAAAAGCTGCTAGAGCTGAACACCTGAGCAAACTCATAGAAAACAACAAAATCAATCCTAGGTTCCTTTTCAGTACAGTAGCTAAATTAACTACAAATCAGGTATCTAAATATTGTGTTCCATCACAGTTTAGTAGTGAGGACTTTATGAATTTCTTCACTGAAAAATGTATAACATTAGAAAAACAATTGTGGCGGTCCAACCTCTGAGAGCATCTTCTGACCCAATCTCACCACAACTACACTGCTTTACATGTATAGGACAGGAAGAGCTGTATAATGTTATTACCAACGCTAAATCAACAACATGTCAGTTAGATCCCATTTCAACTAATCTATTAAAGGAAGTGTTATATACAGCTGGTGAACCTCTTCTTAATATTATTAACTCCTCACTATCATTAGGTCACGTCCTTAATTCACTCAAGTTAGCAGTTATTAAGCCCCTTATTAAGAAACCTAATCTGGATCCAAACACGCTATCGAATTACAGACCCATTTCAAATCTCCCATTTATGTCTAAGATTTTAGAAAAGATTGTCGTTGCCCAGTTATGTTCCCACTTGCAAGAGAACAATATCTTTGAAGAGTTTCAGTCAGGTTTTAGGCCCCATCATAGCACAGAAACTGCCCTAGTTAAAATCACGAATGACCTGTTTTTAGCTTCAGACCAAGGCTTCATCTTGCTGTTAGTTTTACTAGATCTTAGTGCTGCATTCGACACTATAGACCATGATCTCCTCCAAGGGCATTCAGGGACAGGCATTAAGCTGGTTTAAATCCTACCTGTCCGATCGTTACCATTTCGTAGACTTAAATGGAAAGCTATCCAGGCTAATGCTAGTAAATTATGGCATGCCACAAGGTTCAGTTCTAGGACCCCTGCTTTTCACAATATACATGCTTCACTTAGGAAATATTATTAGAAGCTTCCATTGTTATGCTGATGATACCCAGCTATACATCTCATCAAAACCAGGTGATACAGCTCAATTAGCTCGGATAACTTAGTGTGTTAAAGAAATAAGAGATTGGATGACCCATAACTTCTACTATTAAATTCCGATAAGACAGAAATTTTGCTCATCGGCCCAAAAACCAGTATACAGAAGCTCCAGCATCTCAACCTGCATTTAGACGGATGTTCTGTAACCCCTAGTTCAACGGTAAAAGACCTGGGAGTTATTTTGGACAGCAACTTGTCTTTCAAAAATCTTATCAACCAAGTTACAAAAACAGCCTTCTTTCACCTTAGAAATATTTCTAAGCTAAGAAACATGTTATCTATATCTTATGCAGAGCTCATTCATGCATTCATAACCTCCAGAATAGACAATTGTAATGCATTACTAGGTGGATGTCCTGCGTCATTAATAAACAAGCTTCAGTTAGTTCAGAATGCGGCAGCAAGTGTTCTTACTAGGTCAAGAAAATATGATCACATAACCCTATTCTTATCGTCCCTACATTGGCTTCCTGAAATTTTGTACAACTAATTATTTTCTTAGCACAGCTGGATGTAGAAGTAGTACCCGTGTGTGTAATATTAATCTGTTAAAAAAGTATCATGCTCGTTCTTCAATTATGCAGTCCAAACCGACTCCAACCGTAGTACCGGTGGTTACTGTTTCAGTGGACGGGCAAAATTATTCTGCTGAGTACTACCCTGAGGTTGATGAGTTACACCTTGGCAGGAACTGCATGTCTTCTCTTCACTTATCCAACTCTGAGGCCTTAGAGCGGTTGTCAGAGAAGTTGAAAGGGTTTCCCCCATTGTTCCAGAAAGACATTAAGGAGCTAATAAGCAAGTTTCCTAAATTGTTTGCTGATGTGCCGTCCCATACTAATGTTTTAGAACATGACATTGATGTTGGTGGTCATAAACCGATTAGACAACACCCGTATCGCATAAGTCCTGCTAAGTGAGCAATTATGAAGCAGGAAACAGATTATCTATTAGAAAATAGGTTAGCTGTTCCGAGTGTGAGCCCCTGGTACTCCCCTTGCCTGTTGGTACCAAAAGCTGATGGTTCTGTTTGTTTCTGTACAGATTTTCGAAAGGTGAAAGCTGTGACCATGGGCGTAAATTTCATTTAACAGTAGGGGGGGACAATAAATATAAAATTTCTCATGAGCAATTTTTGAAGGGGACACAAATAATACAGTCAAATTGTACTTAAGACACAGTGTCCCCACAGTAAAAAACTTTGCTTTTATCATTATTATTGTAGCACGGAGACTGCGTTATTATGGTTGTTTTCAAAGTTTTTCTCAGGTTCAATGACAAAGCAAAACAAGGAATTAAAAAACGGTTTAACATTTTATTTAAAATTAATTAAGACACTTAAGAACAGAATAGAAATTGATTATACAAAAAATACATTGGGGTCAGTTCGGGCATAGCACAGTGCTCATTTAGTAAATGCACAGCTAAACAATATGCTAATTGTGTCCGTTAATGTTAAGTTAACATTATGCCAAGTCGTCCCAAATAAAACACTGCATGGGAAACAGCTTAGGCGTGTTAGTTGCAGTGCACTATGCTACAAGCTATTGTAAACAAGCTAACGTTCACTAGATAAGTCATATTTTAATCGCTAATAGAGCAGATTCAGGGAAATTACATCGCTAATCAGCATTTTTGCCGTAACTAATTTATGAATGTGTCTGCATCAACTACATCGAAGAGAATCACTTTATTTAAAGTGAATAAAATCCCCTAGTTAATGGAGTTGAACATTAATTGAGCCGCAGACACACACCTGACTCGTGTGTAGAGTAGGTGAGATGAACTGGGAAAGCAGGCAGTGGGTCAAACCACTGTGAGGAAGGGGAGGGGGAACTCAACTGTTTCTAAATGCAGTTTTTGCGGGGGGGTTTTCTACTTGCACAATTATTTAGGTATACATACATATATTTTTCAGAATAGAGAGTGAGATATTTTTTAAATAATTTTTATGGGGGGGACAACCCTCGGAGGGGGGCAGGGGGGGGACATGTCCCCTCCATCCCCCCCGGGATTTACGCCCATGGCTGTGACTAAGCCTGATTTGTTTCCTCTTCCACAGATGGAAGATTGTGTTGATTCTGTTGGTGCATCTAAATTCACTACTAAGTTGGATCTCCCTAAGGGTTATTGCCAGGTTCCCCTTTCCCATCGTGCAGCTGAGATCTCTGCCTTCACCACACCAGACAATTTTCTCCAGTTTACCGTGATGGCGTTTGGCCTTCGTAATGCACCAGCGACCTTCCAGCGGTTAATGAATAGAGTCCTGGGGGATGTTTCGAACTGTGCTGTTTACCTAGATGATGTTGTCATCTATTCAGATACCTGGAAACAACACTTGGAAAAACTAGAACTAGTCTTTACACGTCTTTCAAATGCGTCTTTAGTTTTAAATTTGGACAAATGTGAGTTTGGCAAAGGAGTTGTGTCTCATTTAGGTAAACAGGTAGGACAAGGGGTGGTGAAGCCATTAAGTGCCAAGGTGCAGGTCCAGGCTGCCCCAGAGTTTGAGCCCTGGCCTAGCCTGGCTGATCCCACTTCCTTCACGATGACATCATCCACCAGTTTCCTATCTAAGGAGGAAGGAGTGAAGCAATCGAGAGGGTTGTTGTAGTGGTGTTTGATTGGGCGTTTTGGTGTTCAGGGTATAGCTTTGTTGTTGATGTTAGCGATTTTGAGACCTGCCTGTTTACTGACTTTGAGCCTGTTTTGACCCTTGGATTGCTTTTGTTTGTAAATACTTTTTTTTGGTATTATATTGTGATATATTTGAGCACTGTACATATTTATTTCACTGGTATTAGGAGGTATTTACTTTGGGTGAGGGATTGTTTTGTCTTTGTTTTGTAGCAGGGAGTTAGGGAAGCTGTTTGTATTTTCCTTTTCTTTATTTTCAGGAAAGGTAGCGTCCTCAAAGTAGTCCTTTTTGTTTATTATTTTGGCCCTGGCCTACCCTGAAGAGAAGCCTGTAAGTTTGTGTACATATATATGTGTTACAATATACCAACACCTGGGTAGCAAACCTTTTTGTTGTTTTTGTGGTTTGTGGTGTGTTTGGGTTGCTGCTTTTGTAAGATCCATTCTTTTGAATCCCGAGCTAAATACTCTATCCAGCCTAACCCTAGACTGGGTCGTAACATTTCAATATTCTATTCAGAATACAACATAGATGACATATCAAATGTTTAAAGTGAGAAAATGTATCATTTTAAAGGAAAAATAAGTTGATTTTAAATTTCATGGCATCAACACATTTAAAAAAAAGTTGGGACAAGGCCATGTTTACCACTCTGTGGCATCCTCTCTTCTTTTATAAGAGTCTGCAAAGTTTAGGAATAGGAATGTTGTCCCATTCTTGTCTAATACAGGCTTCTAGTTGCTCAACTGCCTTAGGTCTTCTTTGTCACATCTTTCTCTTTATGATGTGCCAAATGTTTTCTATGGGTGAAAGATCTAGACTGCAGGCTGGCCATTTCAGTACCTGGCTCCTTCTTCTACGCAGCCATGATGTTGTAATTGATGCAGTATGTGGTCTGGCATTGTCATGTTGGAAAATGCAAGGTCTTCCCTGAAAGAGACGACGTCTGAATGGGAGCATATGTTGTTCTAGAACTTGGTTATACCTTCCAGCATTGATGGTGCCTTTCCAGATGTGTAAGCTGCCCATGCCACACGCACTAATGCAACCACATACCATCAGAGATGCAGGTTTCTGATCTGAGCGCTAACAACTTGGGTTGTCCTTATCCTCTTTAGTCCGGATAACATGGCATCCCAGTTTTCCAAAAATAACTTCCAATTTTGATTCGTCTGACCACAGAACAGTTTTCCACTTTGCCACAGTCCATTTTAAATGAGCCTTAGCCCAGAGAAAACACCTGCGCTTCTGGATAATGTTTAGATATGGCTTCTTTTTTAGATATGGCTACTATATACTTTTAACCGGCAACGGCGAATGGCACGGTGGATAGTGTTCACCGGGAATGTTTTCTGGAAGTATTCCTGAGGCCATGCTGTGATTTCCATTACAGTAGCATTCCTGTATGTGATGCAGTGCCGTCTAAGGGCCCGAAGATCACGGGCATCCAGTATGGTTTTCCGGCCTTGACCCTTACGCACAGAGATTGTTCCAGATTCTATGAATCTTTGGATAATATTATGCACTGTAGATGATGATGATGATAACTTCAAACTCTTTGCCATTTTTCTCTGAAAAACTCTTTTCTGATATTGCTGCACTATTTACGCCACAGCATTGGGGGAATTGGTGATACTCTGCCCATCTTGACTTCTGAAAGGCACTGCCACTCTGAGAGGCTCTTTTTTATACCCAGTCATGTGCCAATTGACCTAATAAGTTGCAAATTGGTCCTCCAGCTGTTCCTTATAAGTACATTTTAACTTTTCCAGCCTCTTATTGCTACCTGTCCCAACTTTTTTGGAGCCAATATTTGGCATCACATTTTAAAATGTCTTACTTTAAACTTTGAATGTTATCTATATTCTATTGTAAATAAAATATAAGTTTATGAGATTTGTAAATTATTGCATTCCTTTTTAATTCACAATTTGTGGTGTCCCAATTTTTTTTAATCGGATATATATATATATATATATATATATATATATATATATATATATATATATATATATATATATATATATATATATATATATATATAGTGAGGAAAATAAGTATTTGAACACCCTGCTATTTTGCAAGTTCTCCCACTTAGAAATCATGGAGGGGTCTGAAATTTTCTTCGTAGGTGCATGTCCACTGTGAGAGACATAATCTAAAAAAAAAAAAATCCAAAAATCACAATGTATGATTTTTTAACTATTTATTTGTATGATACAGCTGCAAATAAGTATTTGAACACCTGAGAAAGTCTATGTTAATATTTGGTATAGTAGCCTTTGTTTGCAATTACAGAGGTCAAATGTTTCCTGTAGTTTTTTACCAGGTTTGCACACACTGCAGGAGGGATTTTGGCCCACTCCTCCACACAGATCTTCTCTAGATCAGTCAGGTTTCTGGCCTGTCGCTAAGAAACACGGAGTTTGAGCTCCCTTCAAAGATTCTCTATTGGGTTCAGGTCTGGAGACTGGCTAGGCCATGCCAGAACCTTGATATGCTTCTTACAGAGCCACTCCTTGGTTATCCTGGCTGTGTGCTTCGGGTCATTGTCATGTTGGAAGACCCAGCCTTGACCCAATGCTCTAACTGAGGGAAGGAGGTTGTTCCCCAAAATCTCGCAATACATGGCCCCGGTCATCCTCTCCTTAATACAGTGCAGTCGCCCTGTCCCATGTGCAGAAAAACACCCCCAAAGCATGATGCTACCACCCCCATGCTTCACAGTAGGGATGGTGTTCTTGGGATGGTACTCATTAATCTTCTTCCTCCAAACACGTTTAGTGGAATTATGACCCAAAAGGTGATTTCTCACCTTCCTTAGGATCATTGAGACCCCACGGGGTGAGATCTTGCATGGAGCCCCAGTCCGAGGGAGATTGACAGTCATGTTTAGCTTCTTCCATTTTCTAATGATTGCTCCAACAGTGGACCTTTTTTCACCAAGCTGCTTGGCAATTTCCCCGTAGCCCTTTCCAGCCTTGTGGAGGTGTACAATTTTGTCTCTAGTGTCTTTGAACAGCTCTTTGGTCTTGGCCATGTTAGTAGTTAGAGTCTTACTAATTGTATGGGGTGGACAGGTGTCTTTATGCAGCTAACGACCTCAAACAGGTGCATCTAATTTAGGATAATAAATGTAGTGGAGGTGGACATTTTAAAGGCAGACTAACAGGTCATTGAGGGTCAGAATTCTAGCTGATAGACAGGTGTTCAAATACTTATTTGCAGCTGTATCATACAAATAAATAGTTTAAAAATCATATATTGTGATTTCTGGTTGTTTTTTTTAGATTATGTCTCTCACAGTGAACATGCACCTACGATGACAATTTTAGACCCCTCCATGATTTCTAAGTGGGAGAACTTGCAAAATAGCGGGGTGTTCAAATACTTATTTTCCTCACTGTATATATAATATTACTTTTTTCATTAAAAATATATTAAAAAAAATTTCATTTAAAATTTTTATAAAAATTGGACTCAAATATGACTTATTCAGAAAAATATGCTAGTTATTCTTAAAATTTGATTTATTTTTTTGTCATAAGCAGATTTTTTTATAAATCATAAAGTGCAGTTTTTAAAACAAAAAAAGAAAAAGTGACGTAAGATCATGCTGTCACAACAATATTACTTTTTCTTTTTTATTAAAATATTAGTTATTCTTAAAATATAAATTTTTTTATTCCTAAGAATATTTTAATTAAAATCCGTTAAAAAGTGCATTATGTGAATAAACATGTAACAGGACAAATAATGTTTTGACAAAAATATTACTTTTTTCCAAAAAATATAAGTATTATTAAAATGCATGTATATATTTATATGCATAATTTCATAATAAATTGTTAACGCATGCAATAAATGACCGAAAAACGAAAATGATATGACAGTTTTGAAAAAAAAAACTTTTTTCATAAAAAGCTTTTTTTAAATATACATTTTTACATTCATAATAAATTAATAAAATACTATTAGAAACTGTAAAACGAATTGAACGAAAATAGTTCAGAAAGTAGTCATAATTCATTAAAACCCTGGAACTCATGGGGGTTACGTTCTACGAAACAAATTTCATAAAATATTTAAAAACACGGGATTCCCATGGGATTCCCTGACGCACCGCGCTCCTGTTCTCTTGCGTGCCCCGCCCGCATGCAGCTGCTCGCAATCGGGCTTCACGAGGAGCAGCTGAGACTCATCTCCGGGTCTGATCACAACACCCATATAAGCCCCACGCTCACCTTCACGAACGGTCGGTTATTAGATGTACGTGTGTGTAGTTTCGTGTTGGTCTGTGCAGGTTCCTGGTGGCTCGCTGCTACGCGTATGCTTCCCACGCTACGCATCTTCACCTTCCGGATTCCCTGTTCTCTCCACGGCGGCGTATGAGTTTCCCGGCGCGCCTCGGACTTCTGACGCTTCTCCGTCTCTGCCTCCGCGCCACACCGCGCACCGTGGATAGTATTTGTTTATCATTTGTATTTCGTACTTCCGTTTGCCAGTTTATCCCGCGCTGCGGGTGCTTTACGTTGGCTCTGCCTGTTTGTGAAATAAAAACGCCGGCTTCTATTTCTGCCTCCGCCTCCATCTACGCCGCGTGACAAAAGTGACTTAAAGTCTAGATCATTTTACAAATGTTACTAATCCGCTTATACTTCCGCAGCGTAACGACTCCTCAGTTCAGGTTCGTGGAATGATGAGCTGGACAACATTAGCCAATGTATCCGTTTTTCTTTACTGATTCTTGTCAGACAAATTCACAAGATACAGTGTAGTATAATTCCCAGGAGGATAACTTATCCTAAACAAAGGCACTACAGAACACAAAACAGGTTTTTCATACACGAATCGCGCACATGGAACACATTCAGCTCGCACACTTCACTTCTTCACCACCCTACCCACAATGCACCCCTACAATACCGCCCACCACATCCTTAAAGGAACAGCTCCCGTTTTGCCTCTGATGCAACACTACCCCCACTCTGGATGGTGATTAACTTAACACCACTCTAGCACCATCGCCTCACGAGTATGACATACATCAACAACATAACAATGATACCATCATAAATTCAGAGCGTAAATAAAAGGCAGAAATATGTCCAACACAACATTCACCCATTTTTTTCCTTTACAGTCTGTAGGCAGCTCCATTGTCAAGTATACAGTCCATTTAAGCAACTCTGTTCAATAGAGGCACTGGCCAATATATTCCAACCCTTTGTAACAGGGTAAACAGTCCATAAGGTGGAAGGATAGCACGGTACTGGTAGGGGTTAAAGGGAGTAGCTTTGTCAATGGGATCCTTTATTGCAGCAATGATAATTCAGTTCCACATGACCGGTGAAGTAATCAATTAAGCCCTGGTGAGTGATTGACCGACTTGTTTACCGCTGGCCTGGTAAAGACAAGAAGTTAACAACAACCATACTTACAAACAAAATAAATGAGGTTTAATTAAACTTCCCCTTGACTCATTCCTGTAACAGCAAAATAATAACCAACCTAAATCCACCTGGGTTATAAAATGAAACACAGAGAAGAAAGGAAAAGAACCACAATGGATATACACCAGTTTTTTTTTTTTTTTTTTTTTTTAATGAACAATTAGTTTGTCCAGTCTCCAAACCTCCTTGTTGGCCTTCCCCGAAGAGACAAGACAGATCCAAATCGAGTTCAGCCTCGTTAGTTTCTAGGTCTGGCGCGGGAACTTCCTGAGGTTGCCAAACTTCCAAGTCCTTAAACACCCAGCTGTTCTCCAGGGGTTGCCGAGAATGGTAAGGTTTGAGTTTGTCATGGTGAACAACTTTGACTTTGGTCTTTGGGTTTCTCTGAATCCGGTACACTAGATCATCCAAATGTCCCAGGATAAAGTAAGGCCCGCCGTAGTTAGGGAGAAACTTCCTGATCTTGTCTTTCACACGTTTGGTCCCCTTGACTAGGTACCACACTGCATCACCAACCTTGTAACATGTCTGAGCTGCTCTCTTATCATACTGCCTTTTAGCACGCTCCACAGATTTGCCCAGTGTTTCCCTTGCGACCTGGTGTGCCGACTCCAACCTTTTTCTCATCTGAACCACATACTGAGGGAACGATTTAGTAGTTGTATCGTTTAGAGGCTCTCCCGTGACCAGGTCCATGGGTTCCGTTATCTCTCTGCCCAAGAGCATCATGTTTGGGGTAAATCCAGTTGAACTGTGTTTGGTCGCTCGGTAAGCCATTACAGCATAAGGAACCATAAGATCCCACTCCTAGTGACATCGCTCAGAGGTTGTGGCTAGGATTTTCTGTATAGTTGCATTGAACCGCTCGACCTGTCCATCTGACTGAGGTCGAAAAGGTGTCGTACGGGTCTTATCAATGTCTAACAACTCACATATGGTCTGGAAAACCTCAGATTCAAAATTGGTGCCCTGGTCACTATGCAGTGTAAACGGTGCTTCATAACGGCAGACCCATTCAGCGACTATAACCTCTGCTACAGTGACAGCCTGGTCGTTGGGCAGTGGGTAGGCTTCTACCCATTTGGTGAAATAGTCTTGCACCACAAGTATATAGCGATTGAAACGTTCTGTCTCATTCATGGGACCCATCAAATCAACAGCAATCCTTTCCATGGGAGCACCTACTCACACGGTACCCATAGGTGCCTGAGGCCTCTTTAATGGATGAGCCCTTGCAGCACAACTGGTGCAGGTGCGACACCACAGTGAAACATCATCTCTCATTTGATACCAATAGTATCTGGTCTGCAGCCGTGACAATGTCCGCTCCACCCCGAAATGTCCACCCACTGGCCCCTTGTGTATTTGGCGCATAACATCTTCCCTAAAAATGCGCGGCAGAAGGACTTGAGGGTAAAATTCAGGCCCAACATTCAAGTAGTAACGTCGTACCAGAATGCCATCCTTTAAATATAGTCTTTGCCATTGGCTCCAGTAAGCTTTTGTTGCTGGGCCATAGGGTGATACATCTTCCCAGGAGGGTCGTCCCTCACCTTCCTGTATCCACCTCTTGATAGGGGCTATATCAGCATCCGCTGCTTGAGCGAAACGCAGTTCCTCAGCAGTCCAACCAGAGAATGAAGAAATACTGGCGGTGATGGCAGGCTGCACTACCCCCACTGCACAAAACTCCGGGGTAACAGCTATAGGTACATTATCTACCGGTTCAAAGTCAAGATCACATTGGACCGCCTGGTGACAGAGCTGAGGACTACTCGAGATTTGATTCTTGAGGTTGCATGGACAAGTTGTACGGCATGGCCTCCGCGAAAGCACGTCAGCGTTTTCATGACAACGGCCTGGGCGGTGGACAACTCTGAAGTCATATTCCCCAAGCTTTTCGAGCCATCTGGCCAACTGTCCCTCTGGTTCTCTCATCCTCAGCAGCCACTGTAGGCTACTATGGTCTGTGCGTACGGTAAAAGGTCTTCCCAGCAGGTACTGACGGAAATGCGCTGTGAACTCCACAACAGCTAAAAGTTCTCTTCGTTTGGTGCAGTAATTCTGTTCAGTCGGCGTCAGACTCCGACTTCCATATGCTAACACACGTTCCTCTCCTTTCTGCTGTTGAGAAAGCACAGCTCCAATCCCGAAGTTGCTGGCATCTGTGTCAAGAACAAGGTCACCATTGTCCATTGGGTAACCAAGGATGGGGGCAGTAGTGAGCAGCTCCTTTAACTTATCAAAGGCCTGTTGGCTCTCAAGGGTCCAGTGAAATCGAGCATGTTTTCTTAACAGGTTATGAAGGGGCTTTGCAATTGCAGCAAAGTCTTTGACAAAACGTCTATAATAGGATGCGAGCCCCACAAACTGACGGACTTCGTGAATACTTGTGGGCTGTGGCCATTTTCGAATTTTCCGCACTTTTTCGGGGTCGGTGGCTATTCCCCGCTCTGAGACGATGTGGCCCAGGTAGACCACCTGGCGGCGGAAGAGACAGCACTTGGCGGGTTTCAGGTTCAGGTTGGCCTGGCGTAGCCTTTCGAACACCTGTGCCAGGCGCTGGAGCATTTCCTTTACATCCCTGCCTAGCACAATGATGTCATCCAGGTATACCAGGCAGGTTTCCCACTGCATCCCGGTCAAAACACGATCCATTAAGCGCTGGAACGTTGCCGGTGCGTTACAAAGGCCAAAAGGCATGACGTTCCACTCGAACAGTCCCTTCCTGCTGCAGAACGCAGCTGCCTGTCTCGCCTGTGGTGTCAACTCCACTTGCCAGTACCCCGAGGCGAGGTCCAATGTACTAAACCATCTCGCTGCAGAGAGTGTGTCTAGTGTGTCTTGGATCCTTGGGAGTGGGTAAGCGTCTTTTATAGTGCACTCATTTAGTGCCCGGTAGTCAACACACAGTCGGTACGTTTGATCTTTCTTTTGCACCATTACAATGGGTGAAGCCCAGCAGCTACTACTTTGGGAGGCTAGGCCAGCCTCCAAATTCTGTTTAATCTGTTCATCTGTGCTTTGTTGTTTCTCAAACGCCATTCTGCGCGGTTGCTGTTTCACAGGTGGGCCAGGCCGGATCTGAATATCATGTTGCACTAGATTCGTGCGTCCGATGTCTGTGGGTCCAGTGGAGAAAACATCACTGTAAGTTTGGAGCAGCTTTGCGAGCTCATGCTGTTCTGTCTCCCTCAGATCTACTGTACTTTCCGTGTACAGTGACTGTAAGTGACTTGGAACCATGGGGCATGGATCTACCAAAGGCGGCATTGTAGTTTTAGTCTGGACCACATGGGCAGGTTGAAGGATTCCGGCAATTACTCCTTTCCTTACTTTCACAGCAACGTTACCTGGGTTATACAGTCTCACGGGCACTCGATTACTTAGATTGGCATTAATTATAATCCGTGCCACCATCACCTGGTGCTTCTCTGTGAAGCCTTTAGTCGGACTCAGCAGTATGTTGCCTTGTACTTGTCCCCGAAAATGTGCATTGCCTGGAACGATGTATTCACGCCCTGCTTCAAGGACAGCTGTGCGTGCTATGCGGACCACGTGCACCCTGGGCTTGTTCTTTTGGTTAAAATACGGAATTTGCTCACCAAACAATACAATCCTCTGACTGCCAAAGTCAAGACGTGCCCGGGCTTGCTCCAAGAAAGGGTGCCCCAGAATGGCTTCAGTGCCCTCGGCTACATCTGCTACAATGAAATCGACACTGACCGTGTGGGCTCCAACCTGCACTGGAACATCCACTTCCCCAAGGACATCAACATTTGCCGGACTTATTCCTTGTAGGGCCTGTACAGTGGATAGCTTGAGTGGGGGTCTTACATCAGCGTCGATGGCTTCATAGCAAATCCGAGGTAACACGTTCCTCCTGGCCCCACTGTCCAACAGGGCACATATTTCCATGTCATACAGCAGCATATGAATACACATCTCCGGCCCACCCCCCTTGACTCTGAGAACTGTGGAAGCAGGTTGGGTCCCGGAAGGCAGAGGAAGGGTTGGGGTCATACTTTCCAGATTGAGCCTGGGTGAAGGACAGTTCCGCCTCATATGACCAATGCCTTGGCAGTTGTGACAGACAATCTTTTCCCAATTAACTTTACCCCTTCTCATATATTTTTGTGGGCGAGTTTTAAATTCGGCTTTTGAGTTGTTTTTCTCCCTTCACACAGGAGCCGACGACTTCGCATCTTCCTCGTCACCTTCACTCTCGTCTGGATATTCACGCACCGCAGCTGCTCGCGTCCTTCGTTCTACTAGTCTCGTGGTGGATCGCATAAGTTGCGTTACACTGGTGGCTGCTCGACGTGTGGTCTCATACCTGTGTGCAATTTCATAGGCGCGGGCCAGGGTACGTGGTCGCTCTTCCAGCAGCCTTTGTACAATATCCGCATCTCCCATGGCATTAACGAACACCTCAACACTAATAGAGTCTTGTTCTTTTTCAGAACGATCTGCATAGGCAATGGAGACTTTTTCATAAATGTAATCCCTCAGCACATGGAGTGGCTCTCCTGCTCTGCAGACCCTCTGCCTCAACTCTATTCCAATGGCAGCAGCATGTTCGGACGAGGGACCATATGCAGCCTCAACCTCCTCCACTATGCAGCCATAATTTCAACGGCTGGAACGGGGATTCTTGTGGATCACTGCACCTGCAGCACCTACTAGACAAAACCTCATCTGTACAGTCATAGTTCTTTCTGACCAATGATTAGCTTTCGCACAATCCTCAAAACGGCTTAAGAACTCTCGCCATGAAGCAGAGCCATCAAACTGACCTGGTCGCAGCATGGGAACCCTTTCACTATGCCTATTACACTCCTCCTCACTGCCTGATGACAGATCACAGAATGTCAGGTGTGGTCTTCTTCCACGTTGGCTAGACCTAGTAACCTCTGGAAAATAACACCCTTCGACGTGGTGACACATAGTGTTACTCTCACCCTCAAGAATGCGATGCTGGGCCGCATGGACATCATAGGTACAAGACTGGCGATCTTTTGTGGGTGTGTCTTGAAACATCCGTCTGGCTGTTGACTCTGTGCATGTTGAGCGTGGGTAATTTACATTTCCTGGTGTACTGTGCGCATAGCTCCATGTATTAATTCCGCTGTCATATACATGTTCATTTTCTACCCCACTAATAAATGGATTGGTTGCTCTTGCTGTGTGCTGTGATAAGTGTGTCTCATAGCAGCATGTAGGTCTGCTTACCGGAAGAGATGTAGGACACTGAGCAGAACTGCATTTAAATGGGTTGTTGTTATTATCAGTCTTTGATACTTGAGCATCCATTTCATTGAGCCAGTCAATAAATGATATGTGTGTTTGTTTTTCATCAGCAGGCATCTTCTCCCGAATATCCGCCATGTTGAATTATTCTCTGGTTCAGTCTGATAGTTTAAAATGTCCGTTTAACTCACCACTCGCGACGAACGTATCCCGGACGAGCCTCCAGTGTTACTAATCCGCTTATACTTCCTCCGGCGGCAGCGTAACGACTCCTCGGTTCAGGTTCGTGGAATGATGAGCTGGACGACATTAGCCAATGTATCCGTTTTTCTTTACTGATTCTTGTCAGACAAATTCACAAGATACAGTGTAGTATAATTCCCAGGAGGATAACTTATCCTAAACAAAGGCACTACAGAACACAAAACAGGTTTTTCATACACGAATCGCGCACATGGAACACATTCAGCTCGCACACTTCACTTCCTCACTACCCTACCCACAATGTACCCCACCCCTGGACTACAATACCGCCCACCACATCCTTAAAGGAACAGCTCCCGTTTTCCCTCTGATGCAACACAAAGGTACCATATGGGCTTTCCATAGGGGCTGCATCCAAAATTTACGGATTGTCAGAATTCGCGGGGTTCACGCTTCTAAGGCGCTGAAATTGCGATTCCGCAGGTCTCAGCCCTGTAGCACGAAAGAAATAGTTTTTCCAACCATCGCTAAAGTGCACATACAGCATGCACTTGACCACGATTATTTTAAATTTTTATGATGAAATATGTCATATCAAATTATGTATTGACAAAAATATAACTTTTTTGCAATAAATATTAGTTATTATGAAAAGATTAATTTTCATATTTATAATCATAATTTCATGAAAAACTGTTCAAAACTGTAAAACTGAATGAATATGCTATATAAAGTAATTTTTCAGTAAAAACGTAATAACAGTTTATGTTTGGCAAAGCCGTGTAAGTGCTGTGCTTCTTAGGCGCTGAAAATACGATTCCACATACTATTACTTACTATTACTATTATTACTTACTAATATACATTTCAAATTTAATTCAGTTCAATTCATTTTTATTTGTAAACCGCTTTTAACAATGAAAATTGTCATCTGGGTTGCACCGAATGTCCATTTGTAGCAGATATACGATGTTGCAGGGTACAGTTTTGATGATTAGAAGCGAAAAGTAGTCCTGAGTCAGTGTAAGAGACTGTTGACATTAACTACAGTCCAATCCATCCTTAAAGCGCCCGTTCTTACTCCGGAATTTCATGGAACCACCCAAGGCGTTGATGATAAACCGTCCCAAGCTGCACAGAGTGGCCTCCATTTGAAGAGAACACTATCCAGAGGCAGGCCTGGATGAAGTGGGAAGATCCACGGGGGGAAGAGGGGCAGGAACAGTGGTCACTGGAGCCTCAGAAGCATGTTTAACTCGATCGAGAGAAAGAGTTTTGTAAAACCATTACAAAAGGCAATATGTGGATGAAAAGCTGACATGACAAATCATTTTGGACTAAAATGGGTCTTTTTTTTTTTAAATATGATAGTTATTCTTAATTATTCTTTAATTTTTTTCATCATAAGCAGAATTTTATAGAGGTGTTGAGGTGTGTTGTGTATTGACTGTGAGCTGATAGCAGTGCAGAGAGAGGTGGGGCTGGAGCAGCTTGCTGTGGAAGCAGAGAAGGGGGAATGCAGCAGGGTGGACTGGATGGGGGCAGGGGAGGGTAGCTGTTCGAATCTGTTAAAGAATAGGTTAAGATCAATAACCCACTGCTGGACCGTGAACAAAGGAGGGGGAAGCGAGGCGGCATCAGGCTAAACCGCATCAACCATCGATTCCAAGCGTCTTCCTTGCCAATGTACGGTCTCTTGCTAATAAAATGGATGAGTTGCTGCTCCGGATATCATCACACAAACGGATTAAGGAATGTAATGTAATGATTTTTACGGAAACATGGCTCAACAACAACATTCCCAGCAGCGCCATTGAGCTCGGGGGTCGCAGTGTTTATCGGGCGGACAGGACGGCAGAGGACTCTGGTAAGCGCAGAGGTGGAGGTCTGTGCATTTATGTTAACAACTCATGGTGCACGGACTCTACTGTTACTGAAAGTCATTGCTCTGTTCATTTACAGTATTTGATGATTAAGTGCAGACCCTTTTATTTACCGAGAGAATTCTCAGCCATTGTTGTGACTGCAGTGTACATTCCGCCGGATGCTAATGCTAAGCTAGCTATGGAGGAACTGCATGCAGCTATCAGCAAACAGCAGTCTACACATCCGGAAGGAGCCATCATTGTTGCTGGAGATTTCAACCACTCCAACCTGAAATCTGTTCTACCAAAATTTCACCGCAATGTCTCCTGCTCTACCAGAGGGGACAAAACACTGGACCAGGTATACGAAAACATACCTGGGGCATACACAGCCATTCCCCTCCCCCACTTGGGTCAGTCTGATCACCTCTCTTTGTGCATGCTACCCAAATACACACCACTGATTAAACGTGTGAAACCAGCTCTGAGGACAGTAAAGGTATGGCCAGAGGGGGCCATTTCTTCTCTACAACAACAGTTTCAGGATACTGACTGGAACATGTTCGCTTCACAGGCCACACTGGACTCTCACACAGACATGGACACTTACACATCATCTGTTTTGGACCATATTAACACGTGCATTGACAATGTCACTACCGTCAAACACGTGAAATGCTTTCCTAACCAGAAGCTGTGGATGATCTCTGAGGTCCGTCTCCTGTTGAAAGCAAGAGATGCTGCCTTTAAATCTGGCAGTGCAGAGGACTACAACAGAGCCAGGTCCAACCTGAAAAGGGGCATCAGGAAAGCAAAGCTCACATTCAAACTCCACATAGAAGAGCACTTCCACAACTCTGACCCCAGACGCATGTGGAAAGGCATCCAGTCAATCACAGACTACAAACCTACAGCTCAACCAACCAGCAGTGCCTTCCAACCAAACGAACTTAATCACTTTTTTGCTTGTTTTGACCAAAGCACAGGACATTTTACACCAACCACGGACTCTGCTACTGCTTACAGCCCACTTTTACTCTCAACAATGGACGTCTATTCAGTGTTTAGCAGAGTGGACGCACGCAAGGCAGCTGGCCCGGATGGCATACCGGGACGTGTTCTCAGAGCATGCGCTAGACAACTGGCACAGGTCTTTACTGACATTTTTAACCTGTCACTGGCCCAAGCCACGGTACCAACATGCCTGAAGACAACTACTATCATACCAGTGCCTAAGCACTCAGCTGCTAAATGCCTGAATGACTTTCGCCCGGTTGCACTCACCCCCATTGCTATGAAGTGCTTTGAGAAACTGGTCCTGAATCACCTCACTGCGGGCCTACCACCTACACTGGACCCACACCAGTATGCCTATCGCCCGAACAGGTCAACTGAGGATGCAGTTTCCACAGCTCTTCATTCTGCTCTCACCCACCTGGATAAGAGCAACACAAACATCAGAATGCTGTTCATTGACTTTAGCTCTGCATTCAATACAGTCCTCCCCACTGTACTGATCACTAAGCTCAGTGAAGTGGGTATCTGCACCTCCACTTGCAGATGGATTCTGGACTTTCTCACCAACAGACCTCAATCTGTCAGGTTGGGGAAACCAGGTATCCTCAACCCCCATTCTGAACACTGGCATACCGCAGGGCTGTGTTCTGAGCCCACTGCTCTACTCCCTGTTCACCCACGATTGTGCTCCTCGGTATAACTTCAACATCTTCATCAAGTATACAGATGACACCACCGTGGTCGGCCAGATCGAAAACAACGACGAATCGGCCTACAGGGAAGAGAT
Source organism: Silurus aristotelis (assembly GCF_946808225.1). Classification (NCBI taxonomy): domain Eukaryota; kingdom Metazoa; phylum Chordata; class Actinopteri; order Siluriformes; family Siluridae; genus Silurus; species Silurus aristotelis. The sequence continues at coordinate 17,594,687 of NC_139593.1, forward strand.
CCGTAATCTGGCAGCATTATGTGCCACCAACAACCTGACTCTCAACGCCACAAAGACCAAAGAGCTCATTGTGGACTTCTGGAAATCCAACAGCGGGAGACATCTACCAGTCAACATCAATGGAACCGAGGTAGAGCGAGTCTCCAGCTTTAAGTTCCTGGGAGTTCACATCTCTGAGGATCTGTCCTGGCAGCAGAACACGTCAGCTCTGGTAAAAAAAAAAAAAAGCACAACAACGCCTGTACTTCTTGAGAAGTCTCAAGAAATCTCATCTGTCCCTGGGGATTTTAATAAGTTTCTACCGCTGCATCATTGAGAGCATCCTGACCAACTCCATCACTGTATGGTACGGAGGCTCCACTGTGTGTGAACGTAAATCACTGCAAAGGGTGGTCAAAACCGCCCAACGCATCACTGGCACCCAACTACCTGCCATTAAACACCTTCACCACAGCAGATGTCTGTGCAGAGCTCACAACATTATCAAGGACTCTTCACATCCCAGTCATAAACTGTTTAACCTCCTTCCATCACGAAGGAGATACAGGAACTTGCGCACCAGAACCAGCAGGTTCAGGGACAGCTTTTTTCCATCCAACATCACATTACTGAACTCAACACTACACTGCTAAATCACTACAAAACAACACAAACAAAAGACTGTATATAACCTCTGTACAATACATGTACATACTACATATTATATCTTTTTCACTCCTCAGTACATCTGCACTTTTTATATCTGTATGTATCTTTATTATTACTGTACATTCTGCCCAACATTTCACATTCATTTGTGTATATAATGTATGTGTATTTATTTATATATATATATATATATATATATATATATATATATATATATATATATATATATATATATATATATATATTTATATATATATATATTTTTTTATATATAGTAGACTGTTTATTCAGCTTGCTACTCCTTAATGCCATAATCTTGTGATCTTGTAACCTTTCATTTCTGCACATTTTTCTTAATTACTGTACGCCTCTATATTTATTCACTGTACTTCTGTATGTCCACACATCTCTGAACTGAAATAGCCTTTATATTTATTCACTGTATATATTTTCATATATACCACTTGCCAGAGGTGGCAAAAGTACACACATCCATTACTTAAGTAGAAGTACAGTTACTCATGTTTTAAAATACTCGGGTAAAAGTTGAAGTACTGATTATACCTTTTTACTTAAGTGAAAGTAAAGAAGTCTTAGCTCTGACATGTACTTAAGTAAAAAGTAGTTATTACTTCTACCTGTTTTAGCTGTTAACTGGAACTCACATCATATTAATATTAGATAGATAGATAGATAGATAGATAGATAGATAGATAGATAGATAGATAGATAGATAGATAGATAGATAGATAGATAGATAGATAGATAGATAGATAGATAGATTGATTTAACTTTATTGTCATTGCATAGTACAGGTACGCAGCAACAAAATGCAGTTTGGCATCAAGAAGTGCAAAAAGTAGCAATCGTGCAAATAGTGCAGATAAACATGTATCATATGTACAGCATGTGATATGTATGTAAGCATATGTACAGTGATTAAATATAAAGGCTATAACAGTGCAGAGATGTGTGGACATCATTAAGAGCCTTTGCTATGTTTCCACACGGACAGCTAATGAGGTGATACCGAAGAAACTGCACCTCTTCAAGTCAAGAAGCTTTTATATATATATATATATATATATATATATATATATATATATATATATATATATATATATATATATATATATATATGTATATATATATATATATATATATATATATATATATCATAGACATTTTACAGATTTGAATGATGTATTGTTTTTACCTGTAGGAAAAATAAAGACAGTAATTTAAGTTTGTTTCGCCATTATGAGGGAAAAACCCACAAAACGTCACCCAGAGGATTAATTGTGTAAAACATGGCGGACTTGGTGTTTGATTTGAGACTTGGCGCAAAAGTTTACTGATTAAAAATATTTTTCGGTGAAGTTAATTTATTTATTTTATATCTAAGTAAAGAAGGGACGTCGTAAATAAGTGTATGTTTTGCTGGAGGTTTTAATTTCGCCTCTTTTATATTTATTTATTTATTTATATTTTTTATAAAAATGGTAGAAACAGAAATGCGCGCTGAATTGATAGCGTTAATACAGTTTAGTGCCGTTTAAAATAATTGGAATTTTGACAGCCAAAAATATATATTTATACAAAACTAATTAAAAATGTTGTTATCTAATGAATGTATGCAGGCTGAAGATCCACATATAAAACACAAGCAGAGAAAAGATGATGATGATCAGGAATGTGTCTGATCTCAGTCATGTTTACATCACTGACTCCCTCTGTCTCATCCACGTTAACCCCAAACTTTTCACTGCCATATGTGGTGAGTGAGGGTCAGGACTTTATACACCAGCGGATTAAAAAAGACGCACAGTAACAGGAAATCGGTTGTTCAGCTGAAATCGGCGCGCAGTGAAAATAAAGATTTATATTTCACCAAATCAATGGATTAAAACTAAAGTAACGAGCCGGTTTTGAAAATGTAAGAAGTAAAAAGTACAGATATTTGTGTAAAAATGTAATGAGTAAAAGTAATAAGTTGTCTGAAAAATAAATAGTGGAGTAAAGTACTGATACCAGAAAAATCTACTTAAGTACAGTAACGAAGTATTTGTACTCCGTTACTTCCCACCTCTGCCACTTGCTGTAAATATGCTAGATAGTTATCTGCACTGTAAATATGCTAGATATTTATCTGCACTTTTGCACGACTGCTACATTTTGCACTTCTGGTAGATGCCAAACTGCATTTCGTTGCTGTGTACCTGTACTATGCAATGACAATAAAGTTGTATGTATGTATGTATGTATGTATGTATGTATGTATGTATGTATCTATCTATCTATCTATCTATCTATCTATCTATCTATCTATCTATCTATCTATCTATCTATCTATCTATCTATCTATCTATCTATCTATCTATCTATCTATCTATCTATCTATCTATCCTCCACACAGAAGTTGATGTAGTCAGTAATACAGTCTGTTAAACTGTCAATATCCTCCCCATGTGGATTGTACAATTCCTCCCACATAGTTGTTTCAAAACCCTCATTGGTCTCATCAGACCATGTCGTCACTGTGCTGGAGGTAGCTGGTTGCCTGCATACAAGGGGTTTGTACACAGGTAGGAGATGAACCAGGTTGTGATCCGATCTTTCCAAGGGGGGACGGGAGCTGCTGCAACAGGCTGCCACTTGGGGGCGTCTAGGAGCCTAATAAAGGCTAATAAAGGTATATCTTATCCTATCATGCTGTCAACAATATTCCTTTTTTTTTTATATATATATATATATATATATATATATATATATATATATATATATATATATATATATATATATATATATATATATATATATAAAATATGAATCTTTTTATTTTTCTACAAATTAATTTAAAATATGATATCCTTAAAATATGAATTTTAATATTCAAAAGCATATTTTCATTTAAAAACATTAAAAACGTACAATTCTTTAAAATGAAAAACGAAAACAGTGGCATGACAAATTAGCTTTTGATAACATTACATTGTATCATTATAAAAATGAGTTATTCTAGAAATATTTAATTTTCATATTAAAATTAATGATTTAATTAAAACTGTAAAAAAAAAAAGGGCAATTCTTTAAAATGAAAAACAAATCGTGTTTACAGCACCTACTTTTTAAGCATATATGATATTCTTAAAATATGAATTTTTATATTCGGAAGCATAATTTCATTAAAAAACATTTAAAGGTAAAATACATTAAGTAAAAGGTGACAAAGACAAATCATATTTTCACAAAAAAAAAACTTTGTGATTTTTTATATTAATAAGCAGAATTTCCTTTAAAACAAATTAAAAAGTGCAATTAATTAGAAATAAAAACAAATGACAAATCATGCTTTGATATTACGGGTTTTTTTATATATAAAATGAGCTTTATATTCATATTAATCAATTCATTAAAAACATTTAAAGAGTGCAATTCTTTAAAACGTGAAACAAAAAATGTACACGACAATTCATGTGTTTACAAGATTACTTTTTCCGTAAAAATATTATAGTTATACTTAATATGATTTTTCATATGTAAAAGAATCTGTTCTTTAAAAACCGTTAAAGAGTTAAATAAATGAAGGTAAAGGCGACAAGACAAATCAAATGTTCAAAAAAGAAGGTTTTTTTTCCAAAAACTTTTCAAAAAATGGTTTCTTGAAAACCATTTAAAAGTGCAATTCATTAAAATAAAAAACGAAATCAGTGACATGACAAAATGAAAGAATTTTTATACTATAAATGTTTTTTTATATTCATTAAAATCATTTCATTGAAAACCATTAAAAAGTACAATTCTTTAAAAAATAAAGCGAAAAAAGTTACACTACAAATCATGTTTATAGCACTATTACTTTTTAAGTATAAATCTTCTTCTTCTTCTTCTTCTTTCGGCTGCTCCTATTAGGGGTCGCCACAGCGGATCATCTGTCTCCATACCACTCTGTCCTCGACATCTGCCTCTTTCACACCAACTACCTGCATGTCTTCCCTCACCACATCCATGAACCTCCACCTTGGCCTTCCTCTTTTCCTCCTTCCTGGTGGCTCCATGCTCAGCATTCTTCTACCAATATAATTCATGTCCCTCCTCTGCACATGTCCAAACCATCTCAATCTCACCTCCCTCACTTTGTTACCAAAATATCCTACTTGGGCTGTCCCTCTAATAAACTCATGTCTAATCCTGTCCATCCTCGTCACTCCCAACGAAAACCTTAACAACTTCAGCTCTGCTACCTCCAGCTCCACCTCCTGTCTTTTACTCAATGCCACTGTCTCTAATCCATACAACATCGCAGGTCTCACCACAGTCCTATAAACTTTCCCTTTCATTCTTGCAGATACCCTACTATCACAAATCACTCCTGTCACTCTTCTCCACCCTGCCTGCACTCTTTTCTTTATTTCCCTAACACTCTCTATTACTTTGCACTGTTGATCCCAGGTACCTGAACTCCTCCACCTTCTACACCTCTTCTCCCTGCAACCGCACCACTCCACTGCCCTCCCTTTTAATTACGCACATGTACTCTGTCTTACTCCTACTGACTTTCATTCCCCTTATCTCCAGCGCATATCTCCACCTCTCCAGGCTCTTCTCAACCTGCTCACTACTCTCACCACAAATCACTGCAAACATCATAGTCCAGGGAGACTCCTGTCTGACCTTGTCTGTCAACCTGTCCATCACCACTGCAAACAGGAAAGGGTTCAGGGCCGATCTTTGATGCAGTCTTCACCCTAAACCAGACTGTCTTTCCTACTGCACACTTCACTGCTGTCATACATGTCCTGCACCACCCTCACATACTTCTCTATCACACCAGACTTCCTCATACAATACCACAACTCCTCTCTTGGCACTCTGTCGTACGCTTTCTCTAAATCCACAAATCCACGATGCAACTTTTTAAGTATAAATTATATTCTTAAAATATAAATATATATCTGAAAAAAAAATGATTTTTCATATTCAAAAGCATAATTTCATTAAAAACCATTTAAAAGTGAAATACATGAAGGTAAAGTTGACAATACAAATCATATTTTCACAAAAAAAAAACATTTTTTAAATATAATTTTTATATTCTTAAGCAGAATTTTCCTAAAAACCATTAAAAAGTCAAATTTATTAAAATTACAAACGATTTCAGTGACATGACAAATCATGTTTTGATCGCATACATTTTTTTTATTATAAAATGATAGTTATTGTAAAAAATACAGATTTTTAGATTCATATTAATCATTTCATTAAATACAGTTAAAATGTGCAATTCTTTAAAACATAAAATGAAAAACTTGCATGACAAATCATGTGTTTATAACAATGTTACTTTTTACATAAAAATATTAGTAATTCAAAAAATATGAGTTTTTAAATTTAAAAACATCATTTAATTAAAAACCATTTAAAAGTGAAATACATGAAGGAAAATGTGACAAAACAAATCATATTTTCACAGAAAATTTTTTTTTTTCCATAAACAAATAATAATAAAAAAAAGAATTTTTATATTCATAAGCATAATTTCCTTAAAAACCATCAAAAAATGCATTTCATTAAAACAAAAATCACAAAAAAGTTACATAAATCATGTTTTCATTATATTACTTTTTACATAAAAATATATTTATTCTTAAAATATTTTCATGTTCATAAAATTATTTCATTAAAATCAGTTTAAATGTGCAATACGTAAAGGAAAAGGTGACATGACAAATCATTATCTCAAGAAAATGAGCTTTATCATTAAAATATATATTTTTTAAATATTAAATTTTATGTTCATAAGCATAATTTCATTATAAACAGTCAAAATGTGCATTTCTTTAAAACAAAAACAAAAAAAGCGACATGACTAATCATGCTTTGACAGTATTACTTTATAAATAATGTAATAAATAATAACATATAAATCTGTTATTCTTAAAATACGAATTTTCACATTCAAAGGCATAATTTAATTAAAATCCGTTAATTAAGTGCAATACGTGAACGAAAATGTGACATGAAAATAAATTTTTTGTATTCATGTTTGGAGAAAAATATTATAAAAAAAAAACAAAACCTTTTACTTTTTTCATAAAAATGTTATTAAAAATATTTTCATTTAAAACTATTATTATAGAAGGCAATAATTGAACGAAAAGGTGACATAACATGATATTGGACTCAAATATGAGTTTTTCATAAAAATATGATAGTTATTCATAAAATATGATAATTTTTTCATCATCAGAATTTCATTATAAATCGTTAAAAACTGCAGTTCTTAAAAAAAAAAAAAAAGTTTAATTAAATATCATGCTGTCACAACAATATTACTTAAAAAAAAAAATAAATAAATAAAAAAATATATATATATATATTTAAAAAAAAAAAAAAAAAAAAATATATATATATATATATATATATATATATATATATATATTAGTTATTCTTAAAATATGAATTTTTATATTCCTAAGAATAATTTAATTAATATCCGTAAAAAGTGCATTACATGAATGAAAATGTGACAGGACAAATAAGGTTTTAACAAAAAAAATACCTTTTTTCATACACTAGATTTGCGTAAAAAAAAACGAATTTTCAAAAGTGATTCAAAAGTGCAATTAAGTGGTCCCCCGGAACATCTCTAGGTTACGAATGTAACCCTAGTTTCCTGACAGAATGAGACCCTGCGTCAAAACGCTTTGGGAACGGCCCGCGTTGTTCACTCTTTAAATCACGTGTAAAATCCGGCCAATAAGCAACTTGTTACGTCATCAGCGGGCGACGTCGCATAATCCAGGAAGCTACAAAATGGCGGAGCTATGGTAGCAGCATTAGCTTCTGAGAAAAGTGAAGGTAAGTGCTCGCAGGGATGCAGGAAGTACGGCTCGAGACGCAGTGTCTCGTTACCTCAGGGAACTAGGGTTACATCCGTAACCTAGAGACATTCCCTTTCAGGAATTTGAGCTGCGTCAAAACGCTTTGGGAACGAGTATGCCACCGAATCATGCTTTTCCTGGTCCGGAACTAGAAAGAGAGGAGGGCAGAATGCCTGCAACACAACAGGTCGTGAGGGAGCCGTAGGGATCTCAGGTACATACCCAGCTCTAGGGTAGAGGAATGCACTGGCCATGCCAGAGGTAAACTCCAGGAGAGACAGGGCCACAGACAGGGCCAGAAGGTTCCCATTCTCTCTAAGGGAGACTCGCCAAAAGGAAGGCTGTCTTAACAGACACCAAGCCTTCACCATGGTGTCCAGCCCCAGTAGAGACAGTGTGAGGTCTCCCGTGTCGCAAACAGATCTATCTGGGCTCTGCAATATCTCTGCTCCACCACCTCGGGTTGGAGCCCATTCCCTGGGCCTCGGCCCTTGCCTCCAAAGGGCGTCTGCTCTTCAATTCAACCGGCCCGGGATGTGAACGGCGCTCAGTGAGAGGAGTTTCCCTTGGGGCCACAAGAAGATCCAGTGTGCCAGCCTGTAAGGGGCAAAATTGAAGACCCCCTGGCGGTTGATGTATGAGACCACCAATGTGTTGTCCACACAGACTAGCTTGTGGTGACCACTTAGATCTCGGAGGAAGTGTTCGAGTGCCATAGCACAGCCATCATCTCCAGGCAATCTATGTGCCATGAACGATGTAGCTAGTCCCACTGACCTTGGGCAGAGCGGCCACTCATGACCGCTCACAACCCCGTGAGGTCCATCGTTATACGTGATAACAAGGCGCTTCCAGGAAGAGGCCTTAAGACAGGAACTGTGTTCCCTCCATATATCTAAAGAGCTTGCCTCAAAACCTTGATAGTATGGAGTGGGCTGCCCCCTCGGGAGAACCTTCTGTCTCTGGGTGGGGTCTCATATGGCAGAGGCCAAGTGAGAGCAGTTGGACGCTACCGCCATGAGACCCAGCAGCTCTGGAACTGCTTCAGAGTTAGTGGTTGGCCTTTTCCCACTCTCCCGACCACTGTGAAAATGGCTGCGATCCGGGCAGGAGAAATCGAGTCCCACACCAGCCCAAGAAAGTAGCTCTCTGCAACGGAGAAAGCACACTCTTCCCTGCGTTCAGTCTTAACCCCCAGCTCCTTCATGCAGGCAAGAACGACATCTCGACGCCGGATTGCCTGAAGCTCTGACCGAGCTTGTGAAGGCACGGGAGGAGAGTTCTATGTGGAGATCTATCGTGACAAACCAGTCCATGGGCTTGTTCCGTTACACAACCTTTTGAGGGTAAGCATCCTGAACCAGAGTCTCATGAGTGAGCGGTTCAAGGAGCATAGACCCAGGATCGGCCTCAATCCATCGTCCTTCTTCAGGATGATGAAGTACCAGCTGTATTAGCCCGACTCTATGACCAAGGGGGGGAACCACCTCAATGGCCCCTCTCCTTAGTAGGGTGTTCACCTCCCGTTCCAGGAACAGAGCCTGCGTGAGTCCCACCAAGGTGGGACACATCCCGTTGGAGAGGACCCAAAATGAATCCCATGAAAAGCCATCCAATCAGGGAACCAACCCTGGCCTCAGACTTATTTAAAGCAGCTGGAGCGATTCTCTGCAGCCGTTGAGGCCTCTGGAAAGGCAGCAGGTCCCCGCCGTCCGCAGTGATCTCTTGGTCAGAGATGGGGGAAGCACCTGCTGTTTTAAGGCTGCGCTCCAAGGCACATCCCGTGGCGGAGCTAACAGCCTGGCCTCCTGGTGGTGACAAGTAAGTACGCACACAGCGCAAGGTATAGACCATCCCCCTTAGACCGTCCCCCTCCTCGGAGACCGCTCACCAGGAGAGCATAGCCGCACGGCTAAAAATGCCAACAGTCAACTCTCTGAAAAGCCGACTAAGCATGCCCATAAGCTAAGCAAAGCAAAGCAAAGCTTGCCTCTGAGAGCGCTCTCCGGGAGCGCATAGCCGCAAGGCTAAAAATGCTTACAGTTGACTCTCTCTCGAGCCAACAACACTCCAAAAGCAAAGAACACATTGGCTTCCAGAATTCTGCTGGCATTTAAGGCTCATGGCTGCACAGATTCAAACATAAAGCGCTTACCTGAACAAAAGAAGCTAATGCTGCTACTATAGCTCCGCTATTTTTTCCGCCCATTGATGACGTCACGAGATGCCTATTGGCCGGATTTTACAAGTGATTCAGAGCATGGACAACGCGGGGCGTTCACAAATTTCGAAACTCGCGTCTTAGAACGTGACAAATGCAAGTTCCAAAAATCTGTGAATTTTGGACGTATCCCTGCAGCCCATATTGTAACCTTTTGTAAATTGTAAATTTTTTTTAAACAAATATGATTATTAAAATATAAATGTTTATATTCATAGGCATTATTTTATTCCAAATGTTAAAAAGTGCAATAAGTGTACTTTTGACAATACATATTTTACCAAATATACGAGTTGTTTCATAAAATTATGATTATTCTTGAAATATACATTTTTATATTCATAATAATAATTTCCTCAAAATCCGTTCAAAAGTGCAATTATTTCAAAGAAAAAAAAAACGCTAAAAGTTTGACAACAGTATTGCTTTTTTTATAATTAAATGATATTTATTCTTACAATATGAGCTTTTATATTCATACCCATAATTTTAGTAAAAAACGTTAAACAGTGCATTTCATTAAAACAAAAACCGAAAAAGTGACATTACAAATCAAGTTTTAATAACAATATTACTTTTTATATAAAAAATATGATTTTTATTCTTAAAATATAATTTTTCATATTCATTTTTGGACAAACATTTTATTCTCAAAAAAATTGTATTCTTTAAGTTTAAATTTTCATATTTAGAAGCATAATTTGATTACGATAAAAAACATACTTTAAAATGAAATATGAAAAAAGTGACGACATGTTTTGATAATTAAAATTTGTTCATAAAAATATGATCTTATTCATTACTTTTATCATTATAAAATGATAGTTCTATGAATATTAATTTTCTTATTCATATCAATAATTTCATTAAAAACTGTTAAAAAGTGCAATTCTTCAAAACGTATAAAAAAATTATACGTAAACTTTATTCACAACAATATTACTTTTTACGTAAAAATATTAGTTATACTTAAAATATGATTTTCATATGTAAAATAATCTGTTCATTAAAAACTTAAGTTAAATTTCATTTAGGAAAAGGTGACAAGACAAATCATATTTCCACAAAAAAGTATATATATATATATATATATATATATATATATATATATATATATATATATATATATATATATATATATATATATATATTTTTTTTTTTTTTTATATAAATCATATTCATAAGCAGAATTTCCTTAAAAACATTAAAAAGGGCAATTCATTCATTCATTCATTTATTCATTCATTCATTCAAACGAAATCAGTGACATGACCAATCAACTTTTGATAAAAAAATTGTTTTTATTATAAAATGAGTTATACTATAAATATGAATTTTATATGCATAATAATCATTTAATTAAAAACCATTAAAAAGTGAAATTTATTAAAATGAAAAACATGATGACTTTTTTCCAATAAATTTTACGATTATGAAAATATGAATTTTCATATTCATAATCATAATTTAAATAAAAAACTGTTCTAAACTCTAAAAAGTGAATAAATATGCTTTAACACCTTCACCACAGCAGATGTCTGCGCAGAGCTCACAACATTATCAAGGACTCTTCACATCCCAGTCATAAACTGTTTAACCTCCTTCCATCACGAAGGAGATACAGGAACTTGCGCACCAGAACCAGCAGGTTTAGGGACAGCTTTTTTCCATCCACCATCACACTACTGAACTCTACACTACACCGCTAATCACTACAAAACAAAACGAAACACTATATATGACCTCTGTACTATACATGTACATACTACATATTTTTCTATTACTCATTACATCTGCACTATTTTTATCTATGTATCTTTATATTACTGTACATTCTGCCCAACATTTCTTTCATTTGTGTATATAACCTGTGTAATATATATATATATATATATATATATATATATATATATATATATATATATATATATATATATATATATATATATATTTATTTATTTATTTATTTATTTATATATAGTAGACTATTTATTCGACTTGCTAATTACTCTTCAATGCCATAACCTTAAGAACCATTCCTGTACTTCCTAATGATGTCCACACATCTCTGCACTGTTACTGCCTTAAATTTATTTACTGTACATATGATTCATACTTATATACAGTGGGGAAAATAAGTATTTGAACACCCTGCTATTTTGCAAGTTCTCCCACTTAGAAATCATGGAGGGGTCTGAAATTTTCATCGTAGGTGCATTTCCACTGTGAGAGACATAATCTAAAAAAAAAAAAATGTATGATTCTATACTATTCATACTATTCATTTGTATGATACAGCTGCAAATAAGTATTTGAACACCTGAGAAAGTCAATGTTAATATTTGGTACAGTAGCCTTTGTTTGCAATTACAGAGGTCAAATGTTTCCTGTAGTTTTTTTTACCAGGTTTGCACACACTGCAGGAGGGATTTTGGCCCACTCCTCCACACAGATCTTCTCTAGATCAGTCAGGTTTCTGGCCTGTCGCTGAGAAACACGGAGTTTGAGCTCCCTCCAAAGATTCTCTATTGGGTTTAGGTCTGGAGACTGGCTAGGCCACGCCAGAACCTTGATATGCTTCTTACAGAGCCACTCCTTGGTTATCCTGGCTGTGTGCTTTGGGTCATTGTTGGAAGACCCAGCCTCGACCCATCTCCAATGCTCTAACTGAGGGAAGGAGGTTGTTCCCCAAAATCTCGCAATACATGGCCCCGGTCATCCTCTCCTTAATACAGTGCAGTCGCCCTGTCCCATGTGCGGAAAAACACCCCCAAAGCATGATGCTACCACCCCCATGCTTCACAGTAGGGATGGTGTTCTTGGGATGGTACTCATCAATCTTCTTCCTCCAAACACGTTTAGTGGAATAATGACCCAAAAGTTCTATTTTGGTCTCATCTGACCACATGACTTTCTCCCATGACTCCTCTGGATCATCCAAATCCTGTCATTGGCGAACTTAAAACGTGCCTGGACATGTGCTGGTTTAAGCGGGCGAACCTTTCGTGCCATGCATGATTTCAAACCATGACGTCTTAGTGTATTACCAACAGTAACCTTGGAAACGGTGGTCCCAGCTCTTTTCAGGTCATTGACCAGCTCCTCCCGTGTAGTTCTGGGCTGATTTCTCACCTTCCTTAGGATCATTGAGACCCCACGAGGTGAGATCTTGCATGGAGCCCCAGTCCGAGGGAGATTGACAGTCATGTTTAGCTCCAACAGTGGACCTTTTTTCACCAAGCTTGTTTTTGTTTTTGTTTGCAAGGGTTTTTGTTTTTTAGATTATGTCTCTCACAGTGGACATGCACCTACGATGACAATTTCAGACCCCTCCATGATTTCTAAGTGGGAGAACTTGCAAAATAGCAGGGTGTTCAAATACTTATTTTCCTCACTGTATATATATATATATATATATATATATATATATATATATATATATATATATATATATATATATATAGTCAACTGGTTATTTAGCTGCTAATTCTAAAATGCCATAATTTTTTAACCTTCACTTCTGCACATTACTCTTTAATGCAATAGCCTCAGAACTATTTCTGTACTCTAAATTGATGTCCACACATCTCTGCACTGTTACTGACTTTATATTTATTCACTTTACATATGTTTACATATTTATCACTTGCTGTAAATATGCCATATATTTATCTGCACTTTTGCACGACTGCTACATTTTTCACTTCTGGTAGATGCCAAACTGCATTTCGTTGCTGTGTACCTGTACTATGCAATGACAATAAAGTTGTTTGTATCTATCTATCTATCTATCTATCTATCTATCTATCTATCTATCTATCTATCTATCTATCTATCTATCTATCTATCTATCTAGAAAGTCATTTTCCAGTAAACATACCAACTGTTTATGTTTGGCAAGTGCTGTCAAGAGTCTCAGCCTCGTAGCACGAAAGAAAAACTTTTTTTTTCAAACCAACGCTAATGTGCACATACAGCATGCACTTGACCACGATTCTTTACATGTTTATGCTGAAATATGTCATAACAAATCATGTTTTGATAAAAATATAACTTATTTCCAAACAATATTATCATTATTATGAAAATATTAATGTTCATATTCATAATCATGATTTCATGAAAAAACTTTCAAAACTGTAAAAAGTGAATAAATATGCTTTAGAAAGTCATTTTCGAGTAAAAACATATCAACAGCTTATGTTGGCAAAGCCGTGTAGGTGCTGTCAAGAGTGAGCTTCTTAGGCGCTGAAAATGTGATTCCGCAAGTCTCAGCCTCGTAAAAAAATTTTTTATACATTTAAAAATGTTATATTCATATTAATCATTTCATTTAAAACATTTAAAGAGTGCAATTCTTTAAAACATAAAACAAAAACTTTACACGACAAATCATTTGTTTACAAGATTACTTTTTCCGTGAAAATATTAGTTATTCTAAAAATATAGATTTTTATATTCATAATAATCATTTAATTAAAAACCATTAAAAGGTCACATTTTTTAAAACGCAAAATAATTTTTTTTAACAACATATTACTTTTTAACGTATATATTATATTATTAAAATATTATTTTTTATAGTCATAAGCAGAATTTAATTAAAAACCATTAAAAAGTGAAATACATGAAAGAAAAGGTGACAAAACCAATCATATTTTCAAAAAACAAGATTGATTTCCAAAAACAAATTATTTAAAAATATATAATTTTTTATATTCATAAGCATAATTTCCTTATAAAATGTCAAAAAATGCATTTCATTAAAAAAAAAATTCGAAAACGACAAATCATGTTTTGATATTACTTTTTATATAAAAATATGATATTTTTATATAAAAATACGTGAAGGAAAAGGTTTTTTCCTTCAATACGTGAAGGAAAAGGTGACATGACAAATCACTTACTCACAAGAAAATAAACTTTATAATTAAAATATATTTTTGTATTTTTATATTCATAAGCATAATTTCATTATAAACCATTTAAAAGTGCATTTCTTTAAAACAAAAACAAAAAAAGTGACATGACAAATCATGCTTTGACAATATTATTAAATATAAATCTGTTATTCTTAAAATATGAATTTTCATTTTCTAAGGCATAATTTCATTAAAATCCTTTAATTAAGTGCAATACGTGAACGAAAATGTGACATGGAAATACCATTTTTGTATTCATGTTTGGAAAAAATATTATTTAAAATAAATGTTTTTTTTTTTACTTTTTTACTAAAGATATGATATTCAAAATAATTTCATTTAAAACTATTATAAAAAGGCAATAAATAAACGAAAAGGTGACATGACAAAGTTATAAAAAACGATAAAAGTTTTGACAACAATATTGCTTTTTTAGATATTTATTGTTCATACCCATAACTTTTAGTAAAAAAACGTTAAGCAGTACATTTCATTAAAACAAAAACAGAAAAAGTGACATTACAAATCTAGTTTTGATAACAATTTTACTTTTTATAAATAAAAATATATTTATTATTAAAATAAAATTTTTCATATTCATAAAAATAATTTCCTTAAAACCGCTAAAATCTGCAAAACGTGAACGAAAATGTGACATGAAAATACCTTGTTGTATTTATTTTTGGACAAAAATATTATAATTTTTTTTTTAATCTTTAAGTACAAATTTTCATATTCAAAAGCATAATTTGATTACACTAAACAATAAAAAAAATACGTTTGAAATGCTTAAAAATACTTTAAAATAAAATATAAAAAAGTGACATTTTGATAATTAAAATTTTTTCATTATAAAATGATAGTTATTCTATGAATATTAATTTTCTTATTCATGTCAATCATTTCATTAAAAACTGTAAAAAAGTGCGATTCTTTAAAACGTAAAAAGAAAAAATTATACGAAAAATCTATAATACTTTTTCCCTGAAAATATTATAGTTATACTTAAAATATGTTTTTTCATATGTAAAAGAATCTATTTATTAAAAACAGTTTAAAAGTGAAATTTACTGAAGGAAAAGGTGACAAGACAAATCATATTTTCATAAAAAAAAATTATTTTATTTATTTTTTTTTTTTCTATATATAAATTGTTATATTCATAAGCAGAATTTCCTTAAAAAACATTAAAAAGTGCAATTAATTTCAATGAAAAACAAAATCAGTGACATGACAAATTTTTGATCATTCTTTTTATTATAAAATGTTATTTTATAAATATAGATTTTATATACAACCCAATAAAAAGTGCAATGAAAAATGTGACATGACAAATCATGGTTTAATAACATTACTTAAAAAAAAAAAGACAGTTATTAAATAAATATAAATATTCTTATTCATAATAATATTCTAATTAAAAACCGTAAAAAAAATGCAATTCTGTAAAACGTAAAATTAAACAATTACACAACAATATTACTTAAAAAAATTGTATACTTAAAAAAAGAATTTTTATATTCGAATGCATAATTTCATTAAAAAATGTTTGAAATGTGAAATACATGAAGGAAAAGGTGACAAGAAATCATATTTCCACAAATAAATGATTTTTTCCATGTTTCAACAAAAATATTATTTTTTATATTAAAATATATTTATTCTTAAAAATTGAGCTTTTATTTTCATAACCATAATTTCATGAAAAAAATTTGCATTTTATTAAATCGGAAATCAACAAAAGTGACGTTTTGATATTACTTTTTATATAAAATTATTCTTAAAATATTATTTTTCATATTCATAAGCAGTTAAATCATTAAAAAGTGCAATTCTTAAAAAAAAATAAAAAAAAGTGATGTGATATCTTGCTGTCAACAATATTACTTTCATTTTTAATACAAAATATGATAGTTATTGTTAAAATATGAATGTTTATATTCCTAAAATTAATTAAATGAAAAGCTGGTAAAAAAAAAAACCAAAAGTGCAATACTTGAATGAAAATGTGACGGGACAAATAATGTTTTGACAAAAATATTACTTAAAAAAAAAAAGATAGTTATACTTAAAATATGAATTTTTACCCCCGCAAGATCTGAGCACTTTTTAAACATTTTGAATCAAATTATGCTTATAAATAAAAAAATCAATTTTTTATGCAAATCGCATTTTTATGAAAAATTAAATATTTTTGTCAAAACATGATTTTTCATGTCACCTCTTCGTTTATGTATCGGACTTTTTAACAATTTTTAATGAATTTTGGCTTAAGAATATAAAAATTCATAAAGAATATATATATATATATATATATATATATATTTTTTTTTTTTTGGTCAAAATATTATTTATCCTGTCACATTTTCATTCAAGTATCGCACTTGATGCAACAACTATCATATTATTTTTTTAAAGTAATATTTTTTGTCGAAATATGATTTGTCAATTTTTTATTCACGTATTGCACTTTTTAACAGATTTTTACTAAAATTATTCTTACAAACATGGAAATGTATATTTTAAGATATATTCTCATTAAACATATTTTTATGAAAAAAAGTAATATTGTTGTGAAAGCATGATTTTTTATGACACTTTTTTATTTTTTGCTTAAAAAATTGCACTTTTTAAAGTTATTTAATGAATTTATGCTTATGAATATGAAAATAGATATTTTAACATATATATTTATATATCATATTAATATGTATAAAAATAGTTTTATTGTATTTTTTTTTTAAGTTATATTGTGGGGGAGTGGTGGCTCCATTAAGGCGCTGGGTTACCGATCGGAAGGTCAGGGGTTCAAGCCCCGGTATCACCAAGCTGCCACTCTTGGGCCCTTGAGCAAGGCCCTTAACCCTTTATGCTCCAGGGGACCCTTAAGAGAAAAATAAATCAAGGACCGTGACGTCGGAGAGACATGGGGCCGCCTTCCTGCGGGCTCACCACCTGCAAGAGGGACCGTAAGGGAGCGGTGCTAAGAGGATAGGGCAGCAGTCGAAGGCGGGGGCCTTGACAGCCCGATCCCTGGACACGGAGAATCTGCTTAGACTGCTGCGACCTGAATTACGGATTAAGCGGGAGAAGATGAAATGAGATGATGAAAGTTATATTGTTGTAAAATATGGATCAATCAGATATGTATGGAAAAAGTAATATTTGAGTAAAATACGATTTGTCATGTTACCTTTTCGTTCACTTATTGCCTGTGTCAATGGTTTTAAATTATGCTTATGAAAAAGAAAATTAGTATTTTAAGAATTATCATATTATTAAACATGATTTGTCATGCCACATTTTACATCATTCATTTTAAAGTTCAGTCAACTCCCGATAATTCGCAGTTCGGAACTCGCGGCTTGGAAAATTCGCAAGTTCTCATTTGGAACCTAACTAACAGCAATATTCGGATTATTAAAACATTTGTGGGACCGAATGTTCAGGTATTTTCACTAACAAATTCCGTATATTATTTTAAAACATTATTGTACTAAAGTGACATAATGTCTATATGAATTCACAAAGCTACCATATGGGCTGCAGGGATGCATCCAACATTCGTGAATTTTAGAATGTGAACCCCGCGAGTTCCGGGGGACCACTTTATTGCACTTTTTAACAATTCTGAATCAAAT
This sequence comes from Silurus aristotelis, assembly GCF_946808225.1. NCBI lineage: Eukaryota > Metazoa > Chordata > Actinopteri > Siluriformes > Siluridae > Silurus > Silurus aristotelis. The sequence goes on from NC_139593.1 coordinate 17,613,003, forward strand.
TATGCTTTTCGATAAGAAAATCAGTTTTTATGCAAATCTAATTTGTATGAAAAAAGTTTGATTTTTGTCAAAATATGATTTGTCGTGTCACCTTTCCGTTATCATATCACACTTTTTAACAGATTTTAATGATTTTTTCAGTTTCTAACAGCATTTCATGAATTTATCATGATGAATGTAAAAATTTCAATTTGAAAAATATCCTTTTGTTATTTAAAAAGCAATATTTTTGTCAAAACATTATTTGTGTTGTCACATGTTCATTCACATATTGCACTTTTTAACGGATTTTAAAAAAATAATAAAAATTCATATTTTAAGAATAACTAATATTTTTATTAAAAAAAGTAATATTGTTGTGACAGCATATCTCATGTCACTTTTTTAGTTTTAAGAACTGCACTTTTTAATGATTTATAATGAAATATTGCTTATGATTAAAAAAAATCATATTTTAAGAATAACTATCATATTTTTATGAAAGTCATATTTGAGTCCAATATGATTTGTCGTCATCTTTTCATTCAATTATTGCCTTTTATAATGGTTTTGAATAAAATTATTTTGAATATCATATTTTTATGAAAAAAGTAAAATATTTTTTTTTTAAATAATATTTTTTGTCCAAACGAATATAAAAAGGGTCTTTCATGTCACATTTTCGTTCACGTATTGCACTTAATTAATGGATTTTAATGAAATTATGCCTCGGAATATGAAAATTCGTATTTTAAAAATAAGATTTACAAACCCGATTCCAAAAAGGTGGGAACACTGTACAAATTGTGAATAAAAAAGGGATGCAATAATTTACAAATATCAAACTTATATTTTATTCACAATAGAATATAGATAACATATTAAATGTTAAAAGTGAGACATTTTGAAATGTCATGCCAAATATTGGCTCATTTTGGATTTCATGAGAGCTACACATTCCAAAAAAGTTGGGACAGGAAGAAATAAGAGGCCGAAAAAGTTACATGTACATACAAGGAACAGCTGGAGGACCAATTTGCAACTTATTAGGTCAATTGGCAACATGACTGGGTATAAAAAGAGCTTCTCAGAGGCTCATAACCAGTGATCTTTGGGCCCTTAGACGGCACTGCATCACATACAGGAATGCTACTGTAATGGAAATCACAGCATGGGCTCAGGAATACTTCCAGAAAACATTGTCGGTGAACACAATCCACTGTGCCATTCGCCGTTGCCGGTTAAAACTCTACAGGTAGATACAAGCCGTATCTAAACATGATCCAGAAGCGCGGGCGTTTTCTCTGGGCCAAGGCTCATTTACAATGGACTGTGGCAAAGTGGAAAACTGTTCTGTGGTCAGACGAATCAAAATCGGAAGTTATTTTTGTAAAACTGGGATGCCATGTCATCCGGACTAAAGAGGATAAGGACAACCCAAGTTGTTAGCGCTCAGATCAGAAACATGCATCTCTGATGGTATGGGGTTGCATTAGTGCGTGTACATGTGTACACATGTGTAATCTGGAAAGGCACCATCAATGCTGAAAGGTATAACCAAGTTCTAGAACAACATATGCTCCCATCCAGACGTTGTCTCTTTCAGGGAAGACCTTTCATTTTCCAACATGACAATGCCAAACCAAATACTGCATCAATTTTGTCATGTCATTGTTATTGTTATTCATTTTATTGCTCTTTCTAATGTTTTTAAGGAAATTCTGCTTATAAATAAAAATAAAAATCATATTTTAAGATATATAGTCATATATCGTATTTATACATAAAAAGTAATATTGTTGTAAACATGTCGTGTAATTTTTCGAACAAATCTAATTTGTATGATAAAAGTAATATTTTTGTCAAAACATGATTTTTCATGTCACCTTACTTTAAAAAAAAATAAAAAAAGATAGTTATTCTTAAAATATGAATTTTTATATTCTTAGGCTGAATTTTATAAACATTTGTTAAAAAGCCCAATACGTGAGTAAAAAGTATTATTTTCGTCAAAACATTATTTGTCCTCTCACATTTTCATTCAAGCATTACACCTTTTTTTTGTTTTAACCAGATTTTAATTAAATTAATCTTAGGAATATAAAAATTTTAATTTTAACATCATATTTTAAAAAAATAATACACCTTTATTCGTCCCACAGTGGGGACATTTCTCTGTTACAGCAGCAAAGAAAAACAAATATTTCATGTCACTTTTTTTGTTTTAAGAATTGCACTTTTTAAAGATTTTTAATAAAATTCTGCTTACTATGAAAAAAAAAATCATATTTTAATAAATATATTTTTTGGAAAAAAAACATTTTAGTCCAATATGATTTGTCATGTCACATTTTCGTTCACGTATTGCCTTTTGAAATGGTTTTAAATGAAATTATTATTTCCAATACCAAGACATTGTCATGTCACTTTTTTCATATTTTGTTTTGAAGTATTTTTAATCATTTTTAATCAAATTATGCGCATGAATATTATAGTATTTTTAACTCAGATTTTTATTAAAAAAAATTAGAAACAAATTTTTGTCCAAGCATGAATACAAAAAGGTATTTTCATGTCACTAACATTTGGAATGAAAATATACTTATGAATATGAAAAATCATATTTTAATAATCACATTTGTATGAAAAAATTATTATTGTAACTTTATATATATATATATATATATATATATATATATATATATATATATATATATATATATATATATAATTTTTTTTTTATAGTTCATAACTTTTATTTTTCTTTATATTTTTGTCAAAGCATGGTTTGTTTTGTCATATCTTGTAATAAGCATATAAAAGTATTGTGGTAAAGTAAATGCTGTATGTGTTTTTTTTTACAGTGTTGAACAGTTTTACATGAAATTTATATTTTCACAATAACTAATATTTTTTGGAAAAAGTAATATTTTTGTCAAAACATGATTTGTTCTGACATATTTCATCATAAACATGTAAAAGAATCGTGGTCAAGTGCATGTGCAAATTAGCATTGGTTCTAAAAACCGTTTTACTTGCGGAATCACATTTTCAGCATTTCCTAAGGAGTTCACTCTTGACAGCACCTACACGGCTTTGCCAAACATGAGCAGTTGATACATTTGTAATAAAATATTACTTTTTAAAGCATATTTATTCACTTTTTACAGTTTTTAACAGTTTTATATGAAATTATGATTATGAATTAAAAAAAAGTAATATTTTCATAATAACTCATATTTATTAGAAAAAAGTTAAATTTTTGTCAAAAATTTATTTGTTATGACATATTTCATTATAAACATGTAAAAGAATCGTTGTCAAATGCGCACTTATGCACCTTTTTGTTTTTATGCTTATTTTTTTTTAATCTTTTTATGACTATAAGTTTCATATTTTTATAGTCAAATTTTTATCAAACATGATTTATGTCAAAGCTGAACATGACGTTGCATGTTTTAAATATTTTTCATTAAATTCTGTTTATGAATATTAAAAAACATATTTTCATAATAACTATCATATTTTTATGAAAATAGTCATATTTCTGACCAAACATGAATTTTCTAATTACTTTTCCTTTCACTGTTTGCACTTTTTAACAGTTTATCATGAAATTATGATTTTGAATATGACAATTCATATTTTAACAATAAAAAAAGTTTCATGTCAACTTTTTAGTTTCGTGTTAATGTATTGCACTTAATAACGGTTTTTCATGAAATTATGATCATGAACATAAATTCCTATTTTAATAATAATGATCATATTTCAATGAAAACAGTAATTTTTTGTCAAAACATGATTTGGAATGCCAGCTTTTTTGTTATATTTTTACACTTTTCAACAGTTTTTCCTGAAATTATGCTTATGAATTAGAAAATTTAAGCTGCTTTGAGACAATGTTCATTGTTAAAAGCGCTATACAAATAAAAATGAATTGAACTGAACTGAATAATAACAAATCTTTTTTGGAACAAAGGCATAATTTTTGTCAAAAGATTTCACTTTTTTGTTTGTCATTTTGTTATTGCACATTAAAAAAATCTAATTATGCTTATGAATAAGAAAATTGTTACTGTTTTCATTTGTTGTTTACTTAAAGCATATTTTAACTCATTTTCATGAGATTATGCATAAGAACTGAAAATTAATATTTTCTAAATTAATATAATTTTAATGGTCATTTTTTTCAAAACATGAGTTGTCATTACACAATTTTTGTTTACTTTTTAATAGTTTTGCATAGAATTTGTAGAATATGTTAATATTTTTATAATTATCATATTTTTTAGTCATTTTTAGCAAACTTGTCATGTCAAGTTTTTGTTTTTCGTTGAAATATTGCACTGCTTAATGATTTTTCATGAAATAATTCTTATAAAGGTGAAAATTTACATTTTAATATCATATATTTATGACAATAAAGTTATATTTTTGACAAAACAAGATTTGATGTGTCTTATTTCACCATAAACATATAAATGTATTGTGGTCAAGTGCATGCTGTAAGTGCAAATATGCCTTTGCTTGAAAAACCTCTTTCCTTTCGTCCTACTTGCAGAAACTTCAACCAATACATCTAAGCAGACAAAAAACAAAACTGTTTTTTTTGTATACTGTACTGTTTTTTTGTATACGATAGCGCAATACTGGCGCTATCGGCGCATCATCAAAACAGATGCTATGGAATTTGCTAGTTTTGTTTACGATGAAGTTTGCAAAGCAATAAATTATATTTATGTGTTTATACTCCCACCCACACAATACAGTACATAATTTTTTACTACCAATAATGAATCAAACTTCTAATATAAGGGCCCTAAAAATTATTAACTTATGAGAAAATAAAGATATATTCTCATAAGTAAATCATCACTCTGTGCTGAAAGATCTGTCCCAGTTGAATTTGAAAAGATCTTTATATTATTCTTACATCTTTTACAACAGTTTGCTTTCAATGACAGTTAATTTCAGTATGAAGAACAAACCCTGGTGAAGATTGATGTAAGCATGGCGTTGTGAAGTATTGCATGGCGTTCTGGTTGGAGCTATTAAAGGTTGGATTTTTAAGTAGTAATTATTTATATATATTTAACTAATTTTACAAATCATATTTCAGAATAGGAAGAACGAGAATAAGATAATATTTACTTTTCCATAATTAACAGTTTAGTAATGTTTCCTTTTTTTGTATGTTTCATTTTATTAATTACTTTCTATTATTTACTTTTATTTGAATTTACTTTCTTGTATAGAATTTATCAAATTTACTTTAAAGGAGCAAGAAAATGTATTAATTGTTTTTGCAATATGTAATATACATATATATATATATATATATATATATATATATATATATATATATATATATATATATATATATATATATTTTTAAAAAGTGAATTTAAATGTTTGTTCCATGAGTGGAAAGTTTTGGTAGACAGGTCCAGAGACACACATAACTCAAATTCACAGATGAACTTTTAATATGCATTTGTTATTCCCTGCAAACAATGATAATGACAAAGCTATATAATAAAAATCCATTATGGTAAAACATTTAGATTGATGTTAAGACTCTGCAAAAACAAAGCATGCTTAAACCTGTGTTAAAGGATATAACCCTTTTTCTTTTTAAATTGCATAGAAGATAAAAAACAGTTTTAATAACAAACCAATTCTAGACTTGTAAGAAACTACTTAAATCAGCAATCTGGAACCGTGTCCACCCAGAAAAATATATTTTATTTGTTTCTCATTGTAAACATATTCTGTTCAGTTGTTACACTACAAAAGCATGCAATTTAATATGTTTTACATTATGACAATCTTACATGCCATAAAATGTTAGTCTGAACCCTGTTCTTTATATCCAGTGTTATTCACCAATATGGATGAGCCTTCCTTTTTTAATCCCTAGAGAGAAGAAAGAAAAAGTCAATTAAAATACAGTACAAGGTATGAAAAACAACCCATTAAACAAATCTCAAGTACAACCCAAAATCCATAAAAGTGTGTATGCTGTGTAAAATATAACTATAAACAGAATGCAATGATTTACAAATCTCAAATTTTATGCACAATAAACATCAAAATCATATCAAATGTTTTATCCTAGGAAATGTACCATTTAAAGGAAAAAATAGATACTTTGGAATTTGATGGCAGCAATGAGTCTGAGAAAAGTAGGGTTGGGATAAATATTTTATGCCCATGATCTTCAGGCAGCACTACATTAAAACAAATTAAATCCGTAATGGAAATCACTGCATGGGTTCAGAAGCAGCTGCGGAAATAGTGGAGATAATGTCTATGATTCAAGTTAAGTTCCCAAAATTTTTTGGTTAATGGTTTTCTAAAGTTTTCAAAATCAAAAGTGGTATCATAGGGCCTAATGCCCAAATGCCTAAAGCCTGTATGTTTATTATTAATAAAGCACATCAAAATATTTTATTGAAACAAACGAAAAAGATTTTATTTGTTTATAGTGTGTATTATGGGTAAACCAAGTGAACAATGTCTCTCGGTTACGTATGTAACCCTAGTTCCCCAAGGGAACGAGACGCTGCGTCGTAACACTTTGGGAACGCCCCTGCGTTGTCCACGCTCTGAACAACGTGTGAAATCTGGCCAATAGGCAAGACGTGACGTCATCAGCAGGCGACGTCAAATAAGCCAGGAAGCTACAAAATGGCTGTGCGGTGGAAGCGACATTAGCTTCTGCAAAGAGAGAAGGTAAGCGCCGCAGGGATGCAGGGAGTGTGGCATGGAGACGCAGCATCTCATTCCCTCTGGGAACTAGGGTTACATACATAACCTAGAGACGTTCCCCATTCGGGAACTTCGAGCTGCGTCGTAACACTTTGGGAACAAGTGTCCAATCATGCCACACTGACCAGACCCTGCCAAATGTGCGCAGGACAGAGGAGCCCGGAGTGGCTCTAAAGTCGAGGTCATAGAACCTGACGAAGGTCAGCGGGGTGGACCAACCCGCAGTGTCACAAATGTCCTGGAGTGACACTCCAGCGGACCAGGCCGTAGAGGCCGCCACACTCCGGGTGGAGTGAGCCCTGACCCCAAATGGAGTGGGAAGGCCAAAGGACTCATGAACCGAATCGATGGCATCGACTACCCATCTGCTTAATGTCTGCTTATTGGCTGGGAAACAATTCCTATTAGGGCCATAGCAGACGGACAGCTGCTTCGACTTCCTCCATGGACTTGTCCTTTGGAGGTAAGGGTCCAGTGCCACAGACAGAGCCTGCAGATCCCTGATCCTCTTCAGGAAAGAAAAAGCCAAGAGAAAGGCGGTCTTGACTGACAGGTACCTAAGAGCCACTTCGGCCAAGGGCTCAAAGGGGGGTTTGGATAGAGCCGTCAATACAACTGCCAAGTCCCAGACAGGCACTCTGGGTCGCGTCCTGGGCCTCAGCCTCCGGGCGCTGCAGAGGAAACATGTCACCAGTGGGTGCCTACCCATCAACTGCCCCGTAGGCAGGGTGATATATGCTGCGATGGCAGACACGTAAATCTTCAGGGTTGAAGGGGTTAAGCGTGTGGCAAACTGTTCCTGTAAGAACTCCAGAACTGAACCAATTGGGCAGTTAACTGGGTCTAAGTGAACAGCCGCCACCGTGCGGCGTACAAACTCCTCATGAAGGGAGCTCTGGAATGGAGTAGGGTCTCTACTACCTCGGTAGAGAGACCAGCTGCTACGAACTGTGCCCCCTCAGGGGCCACAGCCATAGCTTCCACAAATCCGGGCGGGGCTGAACCAGGGTTCTGCCCGCCTGCGAGAGAAGATCCCACCTGGGAGGAATTTCCCACAGAGGGCCCTCGAGCAGGGATACCAGGTCCGCAAACCATGGCATCTCGATGCCGAACTTCCTGGTGCTCTGAGCCAAAATCAACTAATCGTCAACATTATTCAAAATGCGGATAGCCTGGAGCCGCAGCGGGGTCAGTGTTGCGTTCACGCACTTTGCAAAGGTACGGGGTGAGAGTGCTAGGCCAAACGGGAGGACCGATATTGGTAAGCTTTGCCCCGAAAGCAACCTCAGGAACCTCCTGTGTGCGGGAAGGATGGCCACGTAGGAGCATGCGTCCTTCAGATCTAATGTGACAAACCAGTACTTGGACTTGATCTGAGACACGACCTCTTTGAGAGTGAGCATCCTGAACCCGAGCCTCATAAGTGAGCGGTTCAAGGAGCGGAGATCTAGAATGGGACGCAACCCACCATTCTTCTTCGAAACAACAAAGTACGGGCTGTAGTAGCCTGAGGGAGGGGGGGGGGGAGGAATGGGACCACCGTGATGGCCCGCTTCCTCCTGAGTGCGCACCTCCTGTTCCAGGACAAGAGCCTGCTCGGGTCACATCCTGTTGAACCGGGGAGGAAAAGACGCAAACTGAATCGCGTAGCCCTTCTCTACAGTACGCAGGACCCACCAAAAGATTTCTGGCAGCCCTCCCAGACCTCCCAAAGTTCCACAGGGGAAACCAACCACTCAGGGCTGGCCTCTGACCCACTCAGAGTGGCTGGAGAGGTGCTTTGCAGCCGATGACACCTCCTGAGAGGTGGCGGATCTCTCCCATCCGCAGCGATCTTTCGGGCGGAAATACAGGGAACAAACCTCTGGAGGCAAGCTGCACGGAAACACGTCTTGTGGCAGGGCTGACAAACCGGCCTCCAGGTGGTGCCGGGGAGGGACGGGTACCATAGCGTGAGCTGTACACCGCCCTTCAAGATGTAAGCCGTCAGGACTTACGCACCATGGCCCGTTTATTAGAGGCAAGGACGATCCTCAGGTCGGCCAGCCCCTCCTTGGGCTCTTTTTCCGGGCTCCGCGGTGCCCGGACGCACCAGGCCGAGGCTGCCGCCGAGCAGCCCCACTGAAACATCCTGAACCTCCCAGCAATCGGCCTTACCTACAGCATCACCAGATCACCAGAAAAAGAAATACGGAGCACCGCATTACACGCACCGGGATAAGGAACCACCGAATAAACGGGCCACGCCTTCTGCCAGATCGGCCTGCGAGCCACACGACCACCGGCGCCGCTAGTTATGGCAAAGCGGGACCAAGCCACAAGGAAGAGCGCTCTCCGAAAATTCTCCCACCTCGAAAAAAGAAATACGGAGCACCGCGTTACACGCACCGGGATAAGGAACCGCCGAACGAGCGCTCTCCCCGGGAGCGCATAGCCACACGGCTAAAATGCTAATAGCGGATTTCCTCGAAAGTCCCTCAAGATAAATTACAACAATGGCCAAATTCTTCCATTGTATTTGCAACTGGCATTTTTACATTTATCAAACACAACTCCATTGTCATCATTGTTCAGTTACAGTAATTTTTTACTAGTGGAATAGTGCTACCAGTAATGATAAAATAACTATAACTAATATGTTTGTTTCCCGTGGGCTCACCACCTGCAGGAGGGACCGTAAGGGACGGTGCTGTGAGGTTTGGGCAGCAGTCGAAGGCGGGGGCCCGCTTAGACTGCTGCCCCCGCGATCCGAATTACGGATAAGCGGGAGAAAATGAATGAATGAATGAATGAATATGTTTCTTATAATCTCAGGTCATTATTGTCTGTACTTTAAAAAATTGTATTTCTTCCTATTTATAAATTCTAATTTATAACAAGACGGAAAAGCAGGGTTTTTTATGAAAAAATTAATCACACCAGAGACTGGAAATTGAGAAGGAAATGTTGACAATTGGAAATAAAAAAAAAAAAAAAAAGTTTTTTCTTTTTACCTGATCCCCCGTATATATAAAGTCAAGTCAAGAAGTTTTTATTGTCATTTTAGCCATATATAGCTGACGCAGTACACAGTGAAATGAACAACGTTCCTCCAGAACCCTGGTGCTACATAAAACAACATAAAGCTACATAACAGAAAACACAGAGCTCAGGACTAGCAAGTGTAGTCGCCACATAAAGTGCATTGTGTGCAACCTGGTGCAAACAGTGCAATACAGACAGTGCAAAGAGGAAACCAGACAACACATGACAGGTTATGACAAATACACAAAACACAAAATAACGCCGCCAGTAAACCTGTTGTATATCACACAGTGCGGTGTGTAAAATAGAACTGAGTATGGGAGTGAACATTGTAATTAAACAAAAATGTAAACAAAACGTGCAAAAAAGCAATAGCAGCAGCTAAAAAGATTTCCAAAAACAGCATGTAAACAGTTTGTAGTAATGAGGTGATATAATATGGGCATGGCTGTGTGAAGTGATTGAGTTCGGGTTGTACAGATCAGTCAAACAGTTTTGTGTGTGTGTGTGTGTGTGTGTGTGTGTGTGTGTGTGTGTATGTGTGTGTGTGTGTGTGTGTGTGTGTGTGTGTGTGTGTGTGTGAATTTCAGTTCAGCTCTGTGTTGAGAAGCATGATGGCTTGAAGGAAGAAAGACAGTCTGGATGTGATGGCCCGAATGCTTCGCAACTGCTTCCCTGATGGCAGGAGGGTGAAGAGGGTGTCCATTATGGAGGGGAGAGAGACTCTGATGATCTTCTAAGCTGTCCTCACTATCCTCTGTAGGGTCTTGCGATCAGAGATGGTGCAGTTCCCAACCAGGCAGTGATGCAGCTGCTCAAGATGCTTTCAATAGTCCCTCTTTTGAACATGGTCAGGATGGGGGGAGGGAGAGCTTTCCTTAGCCTTCTCAGAAAGTAGAGACACTGCTGTGCTTTCTTGGTGATGGAGCTGGTGTTGAGTGACCAGGTGAGGTTATCCGACAGATGAACACCAAGGAATTCGGTGCTCTTGATGATCTCCACAGAGAATCCATTGATGTTCAGTGGAGAACGGTCACTCTGTGCTCTCCTGGAGTTAACCACCATCTCTTTCATTTTGTCAACGTTCAGTGACAGGTTGTTTACTCCACAAAAGACTGTTAACCGTTACACCTCCTCACTGTATGCTGACTAATCGTTCTTGCTGATGAGACCCACCACGGTCGTGTCATCGGCAAACTTGATGATGTGATTCGAGCTGTGCATTGCTACACAGTCGTAATTCAGCAGAGTAAACAGCAGTGGACTGAGCACACAGCCCTGAGGTGCCCCAGTGCTCAGTGTGGTGGTGCTGGAGATGCTGTTTCCGATCCGGACTGACTAAGGCCTGGTCAGGAAGTCCAGGATCCAGTTACAGAGGGAGGTGTTCAGCCCCAATAGACTCAGCTTCTTAATCAGGTGCTGAGGGATGATTGTGTTGAAGGCTAATCTGAAGTCTATGAACAGCATTCGTACATATGAGTCCTTGTTGTCCAGGTGGGTGAGGGCCAGATGAGGGGTCGTGGAGATAGCATCGTCCATGGAGCGGTTTGGACGATACGCAAAATGCATGGGGTCCAGGTGAGGGTAGAAGCTGGGTCTTTGACGAGCCTCTCGAAGCACTTCATCATAATGAGTGTGAGCGCGATGGGACGATAGTCTTTGAGGCAGGAGACAGTAGACTTTCTTCGGCACAGGTACAATGGTCCTCATCTTGACGCATGTAGGAACAATGGCGCTGCTCAGGGACATGTTGAAGATGTCGGTGAAGACATCCGCTAGCTGTTCTGCACATTCCCTGAGCACTCTGCCAGGAATGTTGTCTGGTCCAGCAGACTTTCATTGGTTAAGGCTGTCTTGTCCCCTGCTCTGAAGGCGGAGTCTCTTGATTTTAGCAGCGCACGCACCTAGGCGGTCATCCACGGCTAATATCTAGATTTATGGTGGATTTATGGTGACTTAAATACATAATTTGTATACATACAAAAAATTATGTGCTGAAACCATATATTCATGAACATCATGAATCATTCTCAAAAATCTTTGCATGAGGTTGAGATTATTTTAGCTGCATCACACTTTGGTGGTCAAGTCAATGCCTTGATGTATTATTCTTCATTCACAAGTTGATCTCCATACTCCTAAATTCTTCAGAGTGAATTTTGGCCCACTTCCTGCCATCTTCCCGGAGTATAAATAGACGCCAGATTCTTTTATCCCTCGCCAGATTGTCTCTTCGGCTCCATGTATGTTCGAGACCTTCCTGCCCTTTTCTCTGTGGAATATTTTTACTTATATTTTTTGGCTCTCTATTTTTTTCTGACTTGTTTTTTTCTGGATTTAGCCGGCCATTTTTGCCGGCTCTCGACTCCTTAGACTGTATTTTCTGACAGTGCCCCCTTTCTGCTCCTTTTGGTCTCCAGTTTTAAGTTATTGGTTTCCATACTGTTCTCAGACTCTTTGCTCTCCTTTTTAAGGGGTTCTTAAGTTTTCATAGAGTTGGGATTTTACTCTGCCTTGCTCTCATTGAAGACTGCCTTTTCTACATCAGCCTGCTTCCTGCATTTGGGTTCTTCCACTCATACCGACTGACAGAAATAGCTGCATGAGAATATTCTAGTATTACTAGAATACTCAGTATTCTGCAATGCTCCCAACCCCAGCAAGGGCAGACAAAAACACTGAACTAAGTGGTAGGAAAATGTGCAGGGGTTGTACTCCTTGCAAAAAACAAAGCACCACTGTTGCCAAAACACTGACCTTTTGGCTGTTCGTTTACATCCATATGATTTGCCAAGGTCTCCATTGTGATTTCTGTCTCCATTCCACAAGCAGCTGATGCAGAAAGAACCCTCGGCTATCATGAGACATCAAACCCAGCATCCTAATTCTTTCTTTGCTATTTTTTTATATTTTAATTGTGCTATTACATTACAACCCCATCAGTCAACTGTATTACCAGAACACAACACACTAGGAAGGTCTGGCCACAATCAATTTCTATTAAACAGGCCTTTTGTCTTAAGGTAATCTGTGACAGAGAAGACCATAAAAAGAAAGTCACAAAGAGAATGGTAGGCAGGCCAGATCTTTAAAAGCACCGTTTGATACTACAGACTGGGAAGTGTTATTTGAGCAAGTGGGCCAAACCTTAACAACATAGCACTTTATAACAAAATACACCAGTTTCTGTGCAAATATCAAGCTCCAGTCATTGTTTTCCTAATAAAAACTGAAGGACCTCAAGAAACTACTGAACAAAATGAAGCAGCCTTTTAGGCAGAAGAACAAGGAACAGATGGAAAGAGGTGCAATCAGGAGACAGACAGAGAACAAAAAGGACTATAGAAAGAAGCTGGAGAAGTTGCTTCAGCTGTCCAGGAGTTGTAGGATGATATAAAGCAGATTGCAGGCTTCAAAAGTTGTTGTTTAACAACTTCTTGTTGTCAGCCTAGAAACAATTTGCTCTTTAATAGGTTCAGCACAATGTCCTTCCCCACTGTCTTCTCCATACCTTAAAAATTTTTCACAACTTCCCCAAGACCAAACATAATTTCCCACCAATGATATACACCAAATCACTCACCCCTCCAACAACTAACTTAAGATCAGAACTCAGTTTCCTTTTTTACAGTTGCTAAATTACAATTATGAACTTACATAGTCTTTTGGTGGATAAAACAATAACCCACAGAAGCAACCAAAGAGCTAATACAGCAGTTAAAACAGCTAATACTGCATAGCATACTAACCTGTTATAGGTTTAGCTGTCCAGTCCCTTAAAAAAAAAGAAAAGTAAAAAAGAAAAAAAATTTAGACATTGCAGACTAAAAAGAAGAAGAAAAAAAAAAGCAAAATTGGTCTTTAGGATGCAGAATGAGAATAAAAAACTTGAACTGAATCAATGATGTTCTCCATTCTGTTTATCTATTCCCACTTAACTATTTCAGATATATATATATATATATATATATATATATATATATATATATATATATATATATATATATATATATATATATATATATATATATATATAACGTCTTAAAAAAAACAACAATACAATAGAATTCATAATTTTTTAAAAATCTTGGTTTTAAATAGGAGGGTTTGAAGCTTGTAGTAGTAGAAGTGGGCTTAGTAATTATTGTGCTATCAGTCCCAATATATTTTGAAATGGTTTAGTGTGTATTTTTAATGGTTCATTCGATTAAAATATTTTATTGCAAATAATCACATGATTGTCATGAGTTAACTTGTGATTAATCACAACTTAATCACATTTCTATCTGTTAAAAATGCATAATTAATACTTTACAAGTTTTTTTTATATTATATTCAACATGGACATGGAGAAATAGGGATGCTTAATGCAAATGTATGTTTATTATTAGTTAAACAAAACTAAAAATAGAGCATGAAGATAAAATATTCTTGTAAATGTTTTATAGTAATTATGGTGTTTCAATTTATGTAAATCTTCAAGACACAAAACTAAACTTTTGCTGTTTCCACACAGACAGTTTTAATTGCCATATGTGTGTACCTGTCAGGGATCCACCTGCCACGCCCACCTCGGTAGCTGTCGCGCTGCCTCACTCTGCCGCTCCCGGCATTAACGAGAGACAGGTGTTACTGATTTCCCCATATAAACCTCAGTTTCCATCTCACTCGTGTCGGACCTACTTTATGGCTACGGACACCGACCTATTTCGAGACTGCCAGCATTCACCGCTGGTGCCGTCAATCACTCTCGTGGATTATTATTCTTCCGAGGTTTACTTTCGTTTCCGAGGATTACACTCCTTCCGTGGATTACACTCCTTCCGTGGATTATTCGTTCCGTGGATCATACCAGTTCCAAGGATTATACAGGTTTTACGGACTCAACCCGCATTACAGTTTGTAACTCTCCCTGACTCTGTGTTGTGCTCTGTTTCCTTAAATAAACATGATCGAGCTACTCCTGCTTTCAGTTTGTGGTCCGTACCCTGACAGAACCATGGTGGATTTTGGTGCTGATTTGAAAATTGCAAATGCTAAAAAAATTTTTTTTTATTGTTTTTATATTGTATTTAAATTGTTTTTATATCTGAATAAAGAAATGATGTTGCGAATAAACGTGTGTTGCGTTGAAGGTTTTCATTTCGCCTCTTTTTTACAAATATTTTTAATAAAAAAAAATATTTAAATGTTTCAAAAATATTAAACTTTCTTTTCGGCTTCTCCCGTTAGGGGTCGCCACAGCGGATCCTCCGCACGTTTGATTTGGCACATGTTTTACGCTGGATGCCCTTCCTAACGCAACCCTCCCCAATTTATCCGGGCTTGGGACCGGCACTAAGAGTGGCTGGGGATGGTTCCCTGACCGGGAATCGAACCCGGGTCGCAGTGGTGGGAGCGCTGCATCTTAACCATTAGACCACCAGGGGACCTTAAATGTTTCAAAAATATTAAATATTAAAAATAATAAATATTAATTTAAATATTTAAAATAAATTTTAATGCGTGCTGCATTAATAGATAAATGCGTGCTGCATTAATCACACGTTAAGAAAATTAGAGCCATTAAAATACATTTGAGCTAACGCGTTATTAACGTACTAATTTAGACAACCCTAAACTATAAAAATAATACAATAAAATAAAGAGAGAGAGAGAGAGAGAGAGAGAGAGATATTTGTTGTCTATTAAGATTTATTGAAAACTGAGTATTTTATCAAAATACTATAATACTATTAATCACCATCTGCACATGCAGATATGGTCTCACATGTTGCTGGCCACAGAAAAGAAAAACTAATAATTGGATTATAGAGATGTATCAAATTCATTGTTTTCTTTCAAATTATCGAATTTAAAAGTGGCCTTCTATGAACCCTGATCTGTTTTTAAACCAAGTTTTTAATCAAAACCCATTCACTTCCATTCGTTTTTTTCCCATTGAATTTTGCATTCAAATTTTGCCATCAGAAAAAAAAAAAGATGTAAACTTTGATGAGTGCAGACATACTGACAATTTGTTGGAGTGCTTATAATAATATTATGCCATAAGCAAGTAATTTTCAAGCTAATATTGTAGTGGTTGTTGATGTGCGCTATGTTTGCAAAGCTGAACCTCAGACAGCAGCATTTATTCGCTCACTCTCACACAAAAATATTCGCTTTGGCGAAAGGATGCCTGAACCTGGAGGATTGAATCTGATCCACTTTGAAACCAATGCAAATTCAAAAATGAGACAAATCTTTTTTTTTTTAAAGATACCAGTTACACTGAAGTAGAAACTGGCAAAGTTTCTTCTTTTTTGTTTTAGTAATTAAGCTAAGTTTGCCCTCCTTTCACATTTTTTTGAAATCACTATATTGTTATAATTTTAAAAGATCACAAAGTCTTACCTTGGCTATGAGGAAATTATTTATTTAGTTGTTCAGTTACTTCCACTAGCCCACTGACTGGATCCTGGAAGGCACTGGACAACTCATCACCACCTGACATACACAACATACAGAACTCAGATCATCAGAGATACTAAGATGTGTTTAACATTTTAAGAAATACCATGCTAATACTGAAATAATTATGAAATGCCCAACCTGTAGGCATGTACTGATGTTTTAATACTGTATATTTTGTGTTTCTAGAAAATCACCAACAGACTCGTGTAAAATGATGTTTGGATATGATTTGCATTATGCTTTCTGAGTAATTAATGTGGAAATAACTTTTACATAGATTCATTTAATAATTTGACAATTGCTAGGAAACTACTTGTTGGTCTTGTACAGTCAGTTTGTAAGCATTCAGTTGTAAGCAAATATAGTAAAACATTATAAGTAAAGTATGTATTGCATTATAGATTAGGAAATTTAAGCAAAGTGTTAAGTATGTAGTTAAAGATGAGCATTTTCTGATGTATAACTGCATACCCAGATCAGGCATAACATTATGATATTATAACATTATGACAGGTGAAAGTGAAAAACACTATCTCTTCATCATGGCACCTGTTAGTGGGTGGAATATATTAGGCAGCAAGTGAACATTTTGTCCTCATAGTTGATGCGTTAAAAGCAGGAAAAATGGGTGATTGTAAGGATTTGAGCGAGTTTGAAAAGTGGCAAATTGTGACGTCTAGACATCTGGGTCAGAGAATCTCCAAAACCGCAGCTCTTGTGGGCTGTTCCTGGTCTGCAGTGGTCAGTGACAGTGGTGAACTGCTGACAGGGTCTTGGGCGGCTGAGGCTCACTGATGCACAAGTGGAGCAAAGGTTGGACCGTTTGGCCTGATCCAGCAGACGAGCTCCTGTAGCTCCAATTAATACTGTTAATGCTCGAAAGGTCAAAGCTGTTTCGGCAGCAAAAGAGGGACACAATATTAGTCAGGTGGCCATAATGTTATGCCTGATCTGTGTACTTAAATGTGTTAAAACTTTGAATAAATTTTAGATTAATAAAACTATTTTGAGCAATGCATTCTGTGCAGCAGCCCGCCAGAAGTCTTAACCAAAAGTATGATAAATTATGGATGGATTATTTAAAATAGTGCCCTCAACTTTTTCATCGCCATTACAAATCTTTTATTATTGTTTTTTTTTTGTTTTTTTTTACATAAAACAACCATATAACAAAAATTCAATGATGGAATATGTTTATGAATATGATAATTATGTTGATACGTACAGTGCATAATCGGTCTAAAAATTGGTTCCAGCATAATTTGATGAAAAACATTAAACTTGTAAGCCTCATACAACACATTATTTGATAAATGCAAACTGTAACCTAATAAATTGATAGACATTCCTCCATGTGTTTAAATAATGCATCTTTATGGAAGCAGACATAAAGAAACTAGGATGTTTCTAGTCTATTTAGTTCCATGCTGCCTCTGGTGTGTTACCAAGTGGTCTCCCGTGTTTTAAAAGACAAAGAATTAAAGTTATTTTAAGAAAAACAAATCATGAATTGCAGATTAAAGCCCTTGTGAAAAAGATCAGCGGAACCCTGATATTTATCACAGTTTTTATCAGGTTTGCTTTTGGATACTGGACTCGGATATACATAATATTATAAACAATGACAGCATATGACAACTGCAACTTTTGTCCATGTGTAACTCCATCAAGGTTAATAATGTATTCCAAAATTTTTATTTTTAAAATGTGAAATTCAATCTTCTTTAATTTTTTCTAGAAGGTGAATCAGAGCCTGTATGACACAGGTTAAAGAAAGATTTCCTTAGACAGTGACTATATTTAAAAGTAATCTTTGGCAATTACAGACTTGCCAAGCATGTGCGTTTCACATCATTAATAAGACACGGCAATACTAAAGGAAACATAGCCTTTTCTTCAATATGACTTATCTAAACACAAATTCATGCCTTGCTAAATTTGATTGGGGTGTGGTAGCCTTATTATTCGCTATTTCTTATATAAATATTGAGTTTAAATGATGCATTGAGTGATTAAAAAGTACATTTACAGTACTCCTTAGTTTGCAAGAAATATGTGATGGATATGCAATAAAGACATTGACCTGACACCAGCTTTGTGACCTTAAAACATTCTGAAAAATTTGCAAATACAAGAAAACATTCAGCACCTGACAGCATCTCCCAGAAGACTAAAAAACTTATTCTAGGTCATCAGAGAACAAAGGGTTACAGTCATTCACACTGAAGGGGCAGAGGTGACATGTGACCAGCTTTGAGTACCTAAGAGTCCATATTTCTAAAGACTTTTCCTGGGCACTCAACACCTCCTGATAGAAAAAAAAGCAAAAAAAAAAGCTTACATTCTTAGGAAAATAAGGAAAGCTCAGCAATCCCCCATCATCCTGCTAAACTTTTCAAAGAAGTCTTCCCTCTAGCACTAGCGGATTAAAAAAGTTTCTTCCTATCAGCTGTCAGCCTACTGAACTATGAACTCAGACGCTGAAGTGTACCCTTACGCATCCTGATTCTGAACATCAAAATATACATTTTACTCTGACTTGTTTGGGCTTTCCACAAAAAAAAAAAACATTTACCGTGCATTATTAACGCTGTTTTCACCCTTCATTTGCACTACCATGTTACTTACCTTATAGTTAATTCTCAACTTGCCTCGTTATGTGATCTCTGTATAGTCATCTGATAGTCACTGGTCATTTTTACCTCATTTCTCTGCACAATAAATATCTATATTTGTCATGTCAAATCACCTTTGACCAAATGATAGTGACCAAAAGGGTGAAGGTAAAAATTGGTATTGACTATTGATACTGTCAGTGTGCCAATTTTCACATTTTAAGTTTTAAGGGCCTTTGATATAGAACAATAATAATAAACCAATCACCCCAAAAAGTGCATATGCACCCATAGTGTTTGGCTCCATACAATACTAAACCAATTCCAAAAATATTTCGGATGCTGTTCAAAGTCTAAATAAAAAGCAGAATGCAATAATTTGTTGCAGATCTTATAAACCCACATTTTATTCACAAAAGAACATAGAAAACATTAAATATTTGAATTAAGAAACTGTACCAAATCTAAATTAAAATGTAATATTTAGAATTTGATGGAAACACGTCTGAAAAAACTTGTACCACTTCTTCTTCTATTGGCTTCTCCCATTAAGGGTCACAACAGCGGATCAACCGTCTCCATACCCCCCTGTCCTGTACATCTGCCTTCTCAACCCAACTACCGGCATGTCTTCCCTCACCACATTCATAAACCGCCTCCTTGGTCTTCCTCTTTTCCTCCTTCCTGGTGGTTCCATCCTCAGCATTCTCCTACTGATATACCCCATGTCCCTCCTCTGCACATGTCCAAACCATCTCAATCTCGCCTCCCTCACCTTGCCTCCAAAACATCCTATAATGTCCCTCTAATAAACTAATTTATAATCTTGTCAATCCTGTCCAATACCACAACTCCTCTCTCGGCACCATGTCGTACGCTTTCGCTAAATCCACAAACACACAATGCAACTCCTTCTATACTTCTCTATCAACATTCTCAAAGCAAATAATGCGTCTGGTGCTCTTCCTCAGCATAAAACCATACTGTTGATAGTCACCTCTTCTCTCAGCCTGACTTCCACTACTCTTTCCCATGGACTCAGGACTTTTTGACTCAGGACCACAGTTTACTTCTAATCACCATCACTGTACCCCACAACATCGTATATCTGCAATAAATGGACATTTGGTGCAACCCAGACGACGATGGGTTCCCTCTTGAGTCTGGTTCCTCTGAAGATTTCTTCCTGTTTCCATTTTGGGGAGTTTTTTCTTGCCACAGTAGCCACTGGCTTGCTCATCAGGGACAAACTTACTTATAAAGAACATATACATTTTTTATCACCACATTATCTGTGTAAAGCTGTTTTGAGACAATGTTCATTGTTAAAAGTGCTGTACAAATAAAATTGAATTTAATTGAATTTCGCATAACTTCATGGTGTGACTGATCAGCTTTATTCCCCTGTAGTTACTGCAGGTCAGCACATCTCCCTTTGTCTTAAAGATCGGTACCAGCACACTCCTTCTCCATTCCTCAGGCATCTTCTCACCTTCCAAAATCCTGTTAAACAATCTTGTTAAAAAAACTCCACTGCCATCTCTCCTAAACATCTCCATGCTTCTACCGGTATGTTATCTCGTCCAACTGACTTTCCACTCTTCATCCTCTTAATCGCTGCTCTCACTTCCTCCTTACTAATCCTATCCACTTCCTGCTTCATCTCCACACCATCCAACCTTCTCTCTCTCATTTTCCCTATTCATCAGCTGCTCAAAACACTTCCTCCATGTTCTCAACACACTTTTCCCACTAGTCAACACATTTTCATCTCCATCCTTTACTGCTCTAACTTGCAGCACATCCTTCCCAGCTCGGTCTCTCTGCCTGGCCAATCGGTACAAATCCTTTTCTCCTTCCTTAGTGTCCAACCTCTCATACAGCTCCTCATATGCTTTTTCTTTGGCTTTCGCCACATCCCTCTTTACCTGCTGCTGCATCTCCTTGTACTCCTGCCTACTTTTCTCATCACTCTGTCGATCCCAATTCTGTTTTGCCAACCTCTTTCTCCTTATGCTGTCATGCACTTCCTCATTCCACCACCACGTCTCTTTGTCTTCCTTTCTATTTCCAGATGTCACACCAAGTACCTTTCTAACTGTCTCCCTTATCACTCCTGCAGTAGTTGCCCATTCATCCAGCACCTCTTCAATAATGCCGAGCCTCTGTCTAACCTCTTCCCTGAATCTCACACTACACTCTTCCTCCTTCAGCTTCCACCATCTTATTCTTCTTTCAGTCCTCACTCTCCTCCTCTTCTTCTTCAACTACAAAAAATCCTACAGACCACCAGCCGATGCTGTCTAGCTACACTGCAACACCTCCCCTGCCAACACCTTACAGTCTCCAATCTCCTTCAGGTTGCATCTCCTGTATAGAACATAGTTCACCTGTGTGCACCTTCCTCCACTCTTATACGTCACCCTATGATACTCCTTCTTCTTAAAATAGGTGTTCACCACTGCCATTTCCATCCTTTTAGCAAAATCTACCACCATCTGCCCTTCCACATTCATCTCCTTAAGGCCATACCTACCCATCACCTCCTCATCACCTGTTCCCTTCACCTATACATGCCTATTTAAATCTGCCCCAATCAGCAATCTTTCATTCCTAGGTACCCCTTTTACCACTTAATTTAACTCACTCCAGAATTTTTTTCCGGCACTAAGAGTGCACTGGCTTGTGCAACCCTAATGGCTGGGTTTAAAACAAAAAAACTTATACCACTGTGGGCCATATATACCACTGTGTAGCATCCCTTTTTTTGAACAACAGTCCATATATGTCTGGGAACTGAGGAGACCAGTTGATGTCATTGGCACCAGCACCGAGGTGGTGGAATAAACTTTCCCTACATATATGTAAAGCGGCGTCCCTGGCTATCTTTAAGCGACGGTTGAAGACCTTAGCACTTTTGAATTTTGCTTTGTAGAATTCAAGAGTAATATTTATATTATTATATTTGTAATCTAGCAGTGTAGATTTATTCATTTCTAAAGACTCAAAGCAATTTGTACGTCGTTTTGGACAAGGGCATCTGCTAAATGCCGCAAATGTAAAAATGTTTTAGACAATTGTTGTCCCATCGTGTCTGATACTGGATTCTACCTGTTTAACAATCCTAGGACTTCTCTGTCAAATTTATTAATATGCACCAAATGTTTTATTTGTTGTTTCATGATGCGCAAAATGTTTTCAAATGGTAAAAAGTTTGGAATGCAGGCAGGCCAGTTCAGCACCTGGACCCTTCTACTACAAAGCCATGATATTGTAATAGATTTTAGCATTAAGCAGTTTAGCATTGTCTTGCTAAAACAGTCAGGGGTTTCCCTGAAAAGCCATTGTCTGGATGAAAGCAGCTCTAAAACCTGTGCATTACGGGATTGTGGTGTACGTAATTGCCTATGGAATGGTACAGTGGTACCTTGACCTAAGAGTTTTCCGAGGTACGAGCGGTCACACGGTCTATTTTTTGCTTTGATACGCGAGCAAAAACTTGATGTACGAGCTCAAGATGCCGCTGCTAAATGGCGAAGCGAAGCCAGAAAGTGAAGATTGTGATCGAAAAGTAAGATAAGCAAAGAAGAAAAAGTAAAAATTTAAAAGTTTAGGGATACTTAGTGTACAGGAGTGATAGTAAAAAACGAGTTTTCCCTCCGCCTCCCCTTATCGCCTCTACCCCCCCCCTCCACACACACACCCACCCACCGGCGTTTTCGTTAGCTCAAGTCGTCTCATCTCCAAGGAAAATACACTGAATAAAACCTTATTATATCTTTACATTCTCTTTTATTATGTTTTTATACAAGATTTGTCATTTATAAATACATTTTTCTTATTCAAAAACACGTAACAAAAACAACTGGGGTGGCATTTTGGGGGCTGAAACGGATTAATGGCATTTCAATTAATTTCAATGGGGAAATTTGCTTTGAAATACGAGCAAATTGACATACGAGCAAGGTTACGGAACAAATTAAACTTGTATGTCGAGGTACCACTGTATATATCTTTTATCACTGATAGTGTCTATTCAGATGTGCAAGCTGTTAATTCCACAGGCACTAATGCACCCCCATAACATTATAGATGCAGGACCTTAAACTAAACACTGATAACACTCCACATTAAGTCCAGAGTACCTGATGTCCATGGTTTAATTTTAAATTTCAATTCGTCAAAATTCAATTCAAAAACAAGTGTGATTCTATAATGGAAGTGTCGCCTGAGAGTCAACGATCAAAAGACATCCAATATTGATTGTCCCCTTGTCCTTTGAGCATAAGATTTTCTCCTGATTTCTGAATTTATTGATGTTATGCACTGTTCTTGAGGAGATATTTATGGAGATAGATTTATGTATTTATGTTTTGTTTTGTATGTTTAATTCAGAGAGACTCTGCCTTTCTTTGGTCCTTTTTTAAAGTCATGTTACTGACCTGTCGTCAAAAAACCTAATTACAATCAGTTTCTTTTTAGTAAAACTTACTACTCCAGACTTTTCACAACTTGTATTAGATGTGCTGTAGCCATTTTACAGTGTCCCAACTGGAAATAGGGTTCTAATAAGTAGAAGTAAGAGCAGTAGTGCAAATCATACTATCATTCCATGATTCCATGATAATACTCATACTCTTTTAATAGTTAAGAAGACATACACTTGCAATAGGGTACCTACACACCTTTATTGCTTGATCCTATAAATACAGCTAGATCACAGTGATCAACCCTGTGAAGCCTGACATATGAAATAATTAACAGAAAATTTGTGTTTTTGGGGTCTTTAAACAAACAAAAAAAATCTTTTTGACATCTGAAAATAAATACAGAAAAATAATGTTTGTGGATTCTGAATTTCTTCTCTGAATTGGTAAATATAACATATAGATAAGGATAATTATTTAATAGTTTTAGCAAACAGACAAATTTGAGCAAGCTACAACATTAGATTGGATGTACAAAAATCACAAATATTCCACTAGTCCGAAATCAGTAAAAAAAAAAAAAAAAAAGCCATTAAATTAAAACGTATTATTTATTTGTATTGTAGGTTGTATTTGACATTGGGCAAGAATAATGCAGATTGCATCATGATCAATGTAACACATTGATGACTAAGCTAAATTACCTTATATACTTGCTGTTTTTTAATTTAACACATTTTTAACACAATTTTACTATAACATTCTTTAAAAAATATTAATTAATTATTAGTTGCTTCAAAAAAAATACATATTCATATTAAAAAATCAGTAACAACATAACCATTTTTTCCCCCCCACAAGAAGACAAGTCTCAGACTTGTTTTTTTTTTTTTTAATTTTTTTTAATTTTTTTTTTTTAAAGGAAATACCTGAAATATAAAAAAAAAAAAAACCAGTTTTTGAGGAAAGTATTGTTGATGCAGGTGGTGCAGAAGTCTCAGAAACTAATGTATTAAATATGATACATTCAGCGTTAAAGAGTGGGGGGGGGGGGGGGGGGTGTAAAAGTATGAACTTTTTTTTTTCTTTTCTTTTCTAAATATAGGCTTGTATCAAGTTTAGTATCAATTTGTCAAAGCGTCATTTGTGTGGTTCAAACGTTTGTGATTTGTGAATTTTAGTGCCTCTTTATAAAATGTATATGTCCTTTAAGACAAGTTCATTTAAGGTTATTTAGTCCAGTTTGTAAGTCATGCTGGACATGGAAGTCTGCCAAATGTCACAAATGTAAATGTAGCCTTTTCTGAGAGGGTCAAATGTATGTAGACTTCCAACTATTATTCCCATATACTGACATCAGTCTTTGTTATTGTAAAGTTAGAAACACACAATTGTCTGGAATGTCTGTGTATGTAATAGCAGTAATATTTCCCTTCATTGGTATAGGTCTAGCCCAAATGAAAATAGGTCTTCCAATATTATAATGCCCCTGTGCACAAAGTGAGCTCCATAATGATATGGTTTGCCATTGGTGGAAGAACTCCAGCAGTCCTGTCCTAAATACCACTAAGCCCATTAGGGATGAACTGAAATGGTGACTGCCTGCTAGGCCTCCTTAAACAACGGGGCCAAATCCCATGCTCTAGTGGCTGAAAAGAGAAACCCACAAATCTGTTTGAAAATTTCCTGGAAAACCCTTTCAAGGGTGTTTAGGCTGTTTACTGAAAAAGGTGCAGTGTGATTGCACAGTCTAAGTAATTCTAGCATTGTGAGACACTGACAGGGGATTGCTATGATGTGTTTTATTTTTTTTAGGATGCTTTAGCTCATTTAGACTTAGAGGTTTAAAGAAACCGGCATTTCAGCTTAATTGGGCCCACACACCAACAAAAGCATGTACAAAATAATATGCTTTTTTGAATTTTTGGATAAATACCTTTCATACATCCTGCATTATAGCTGTTTAAATTTAGAATAATTGTAGGATGAGCCAATCAGAGCATTCACTCCCAATATCTTATACAATTTTCTAATTTTGTATTAATCTGTGAATTTAACAGGCAGTATAAATGCAAACCATCATGATGTTACATTGACAGGCTTATTACTCAGCGAAGCTAAAAACATTCAAGACTGACCATAGGAGGCTGCCTCATGGAGCTGCCTGTGGAACACGGAAGTTTCAAGCATCTTTTTCAACCTTTTTACTTAGTCAATTTGTTTTGCATTTTGAAATGAGAAAATTATTTAAAATAACACAAATGAAAACGTTTCAGAAATATTAGATTTGTCCAATAAAATCTATATTGCATAAGAAGAATTTTTATTAACTTTTTAAATTTACATAAAAAAGTACATTCTTGAGACCAGCCTGGTCTAAGCCAAGTATTACAATAAATGGTACAAAATGACATAGCTGTTATGAGTGCACAATATATTCCAGCCTCACTAAAAAAACTGTCTCCTAAAAACATCCACATATTAAACATGTTGACATGTTTATTGGAGACCCACTTAATTATAATCTTAATACAGACATGGAAGAGTAAAGTCTCTTAATTGTTACCCATTCTATGTATAAACATATCTTAACATATATTTTTTGCAATGATGCAATTGGTAGCAAACTGAAATTAAATATTTCAAATCGTAATAAATAATCCAGAAACTACTTAATTCTAAAATTAAATTGTTAGGGAGATTTACCCATAGTCTCTGTGGTTTGGCTTGTGGCCACATGCAGTGAGGCCAGGCTGGTGTCAGATCTCTGGGAGGCAGTAGAGGGAGATGACAGGGTAGTGCCATTCACCTTGGACTCAGCCTGTGGCTAGGACATAAGTAAAAAAGGAACCAGACTCATTAACCAAGGAGATGGGTGTTTAGCAATGTTTAGAATATACACTCACTGACCACTTTGAGAGACCTATAGACCTGCAAATTCATGCATTTCTCCAATCATGTTGCAGGAGTACAGTGCATTCAAATATGCATTGTACTATACTTTGATGCATTAACAATACAGTTTTGACCTTGGAAATATTTGTGGGTAAAATATGTTTTGCTAGGACTATTTCAGACTGTTGAGCTTCTGGGATGTTTATGCACAAAAAGTCTCTAGAATTCACACCGATAATATATTATATTATAATATATATGATAAATTATAGAATATACATAGAGAGACATTTGTGTATAAAAATCCCAGAAGCTCAACAGTGTTGTTTTGTAAACAAATATCTGGACTGAGAAATGAAAACCAATAATCCGATGGTCATAAAGTATCAAAAGCACTTCATAGGAATGGGAGAACCTGCTGGAACAACTGCATGTACAAAAAGTGAGCTGGTCTTTCAGAAAATGGCTAATACTACAGCTATGCTAATGCATGGTTGTGTTGCCCGGAAATACTGTGGACACACCTTGCCATGACGGAGTGGGCGTGGTCAGCTCGCAAATGCATTTTTAAGTCCAGATTTACATTTAAATGCTAATTTTGCTACTATTTCTGCTTGGACATGTTACAAATATCAAATCAATTTGGGTAATACATTTTCATTTTGGAACTTAAAGTGTTAAAATTAGTTTGTAATTTACACATTAAAACTACTGTTAGAAATGTCAATTGTAAATTATATAACTACATTTCCATTTTCCTTTTTTAAATAAAGAAATACATTTCCCTGTGCCACTTTGAATAGTGCATTGCCTTTTTGCAAGTTGCATTTTAAAATTAATTTTGTGGCCTATATGCTTTTATAGCAGCTTCGCAACATAATTGCCATGCCAAAGTTCATCCATGGAAGTCCCACTGTGTGTCTAACAGGTTGTCTAATAGACACATTCTCAAAAGACCCACTTAATTTCTTGCAGTACAGCACGGAACAGAACAGTTTACCCAGTAAGGACAGTCACTCAGCTTTCACAATGTTGAGGCTATTGCTGTTCCTTGAGATAAATTCATGCTTAAAATATATGCTTAATCCTTAGAATCAAGTTCTGCTACACTCTAGATAATGAAGGCCTTCTTAAAAGAAAAATGATTCAAGAGAAAAAAATGAACACCGTGATATTTACGGTCATACAAGCACCTCAAAACAGACCACATAAAAATGTGAACATAAATGGAATCAAAATAATAGTATTTCAAAGAGAATGGAAGCAGACTTCTGAACCCAAAAAAGGTATTTCTTTACCCTAGTAGAAGATAAACAATCCAAGACTTTTTTTTTCAATAATGTAGCCAAATAAACCACAGAAACAAGCACCAATTTACACAATGCGAACATGTAAAATACATTGACCATGAATTTTTTCAGTGGCAAAATGTATAACCGTATTTTCCGGACTACAACCCCTGGCAAAAAGTATGGAATCACCCCCCTCAGAAGATGTTCATTCAAATGTTTAATTGTGTAGAAAAAAAAACAAGCACATATATGCCACAAAACAATTTTTACTCAACAATCCAAACTTCTGGCTGTATAAAACACTTAAAAAACAAAACAAAGAAAGAAAACTATAGTCAATTACAACTGTTTTTACAGATCAAACAGAGGAAAAAAATATGGAATCACACAAATCTGAGGAAAATTATATGGAATCACCAAATAAAAACACTACTAGTACTTTGTTGCACCACCTCTGGCTATTATAACAGCTTGAATTCTCTGAGGCATGGATTTAACTAATGACAAACAGTATACTTCATTAATCTGTCTCCAGCTTTGTCTTATTGCAGTTGCCAGATCAGCCTTGCAGGTTGGAGCCTTGTCGTGGACCATTTTCTTTCATTTCCACCACAGATTTTCAATTGGATTGAGGTCCGGACTATTTGCAGGCCATGCCATTGACATTATATGTCTTTCCTGTAGGAATTTTTTCACAGATTTTGCCCTATGGCATGATGCAATATCATCCTGAAAAATGATGCTACCATCACCGAACATCCTTTCAATTGATGGAATAAGAAAAGTGTCCAAAATCTCAACATAAACTTGTGCATTTATAGAAGATGTAATGACTGTCATCTCTCCCATACCTTTACCTGACATACAACCCCATATCATTAATGATTGTGGAAATTTGCATGTTTTCTTCAGGCAGTTGTCTTTATAAATTTCATTGGAACGGCACAAAACAAAAGTTCCAGCATCATCACCCTGCCCAATGCAGATTCGTGATTCATCACTGAATATAACTCTCATCCAGTCATCCACAGTCCAAGATTGTCTTTCTTTAGCCCACTGAAACCTTGTTTTTTTCTGTTTAGATGTTAATGATGGTTTTCGTTTGGCTTTTCTGTATGTAAATCCCATTTCTTTTAGGCGATTTCTTACAGTCCGGTCACAGACATTGACTCCACTTTCTGCCCATTTGTTCCTCATTTGTTTTTGTTGTGCATTTTCTGTTTTCAAGGCATATTGCTTTAAGTTTTCTGTCTTGGCGCTTTGATGTCTTTCTTGGTCTACCAGTACGCTTCCCTTTTACAACCTTTCCATTGGATTTGTACTTGGTCCAGATTTTAGACACAGCTGACTGGGAACAACCAACATCTTTTGCAACATTCCGTGAAGATTTACCTTCTTCGAGAAGTTTGATAATCCTACCCTTTGTTTCAACTGACATCTCTCGTGTTGGAGCCATGAGTTATGTCAATCATCTTGGTTCAACACGTCACTAATGTGTGCAAGCACTCTTTTTTAACTGCAGACTAATTAGCAGTTGTAATCAGATACAGGTGTTTGTTTTAGAAATGCAAAGTGCATGGTGATTCCATATAATTTTCCTCAGATTTGTGTGATTCCATATTTTTTTCCTCTGTTTGATCTGTAAAAACAGTTGTAATTGACTATAGTTATCTTTCTTTGTTTTGTTTTTTAAGTGTTTTATACAGCCAGAAGTTTGGATTGTTGAGTGAAAATTGTTTTGTGGCATATATGTGCTTGTTTTTTTTCTACACAATTAAACATTTGAATGAACATCTTCTGAGAGGGGTGATTCCATACTTTTTGCCAGGGGTTGTATAAGCCGCTACTTTTTTTCCCACGCTTTGAACTCCACGGCTTAAACAACAAAGCGACTTATTTATGGATTTTTCCGTAGTTTTTTCCGGTTTCACAAACTTCACGCCAAAAAAACTGAGCCCCATAACGTTAAACCAATGAAATTGCTGAACGGGTTCAGGTGAACCAATGAAACTCTTTATATTAAATCAGATGCGCTCCCACTGAATCGGGCCGCACCACATCATAAATATGGATGATGTTCCTCTGACGTTTGACCTGCCGCTCACTCGGACTGTCTACAGGAAATGTGAATCATTCGTCACGCTGAAAACAACCGGGCATGAAAAACCGCACTTCACCTGTGTTCTGAGCTGCACGGCGTCGGGAGAAAAGCTTCACCGATGGTGATTTTTAAACGCACGACGATGCCAAAAGATAAACTCCTGAGAGAAATAGTCGTAAAAGGAAGGAAGAAGACAGTGAACAATGACTTTCCTGGTAGGCTACTGTTTAGATACAAGCCGTGTAACAGACACTGTCTTTAGTTAAAGCCTATGTAAAGTTCATTAGTTTCAGTGTAGACACCTGCACCTGGGTGCGGCTTATATTTGGGTGCGCTTAATAGTCCGGAAATTACGGTAATTAGACCAGTGGTCCCCAACCCTAACCGGTACCGAGCCGAACAGAAATAATACATAACTTACATTATTTCGGTTTTATTTATTATCTAATTTTTAATGACGTTTTATTTTGGAAAATTACCCGATTCTCTCCGCCACATCTGTCTATGACTTACTCTTGATGCATGTCAAGATGCAAAAAAGGTTGGGGACCACTGAATTAGACTATTACTTTAAAGGCAAATAGATAAATAACCCTGTATATAACAACATATCTACAGTCATGTGAAAAGCAAACTACACCCCTTTTTGAATTCTAAGATTTCCCAGTTAAAGAAATAATAAAAAATAGTCTATTTATTTAGCAAAAACCAAGCCGAAATAGAGATTTAAGTGATTGTGTTTTGTATGACTATCAGTCCT
Organism: Silurus aristotelis; assembly: GCF_946808225.1. Taxonomy (NCBI): domain Eukaryota; kingdom Metazoa; phylum Chordata; class Actinopteri; order Siluriformes; family Siluridae; genus Silurus; species Silurus aristotelis. Next base: position 17,643,323 of record NC_139593.1, read on the forward strand.
TCATTGTGGGGAAATTTTGGCTCACGCTTCTTTACAAAGTTGCTCTAGTTTGCAGGCATTTTTTTTATTCACGGTTCTCTTAAGCTCCTACCACGATATTTCAATTTAGATGAGATCTGAAATTTGACTGGATATGCTTGGATTCCCCTACTGGGGACCTAATTCCTGAAAAGATTGTTTTCCACTGGTGAATAATCTTCCTTACTGTAAAATATTCAAATTAAAAATTGCTTGAAATTGCCTTTTAACACTTTTCAGATTGCTTCTCGATGATCATTGCTGATATCATTGCTTATGTAATACTCCTTGGTGTTGTGTTAACCAGCAAACTGCTAAAACTTGGGATTTTACAGAGGTGGTCATAGAGATGATCAATTAATCAGTGACATTTGATAAGCAGCACCTGGCTGCTACTTACCATCTTAAAAGCTATGGAAGCAGTAAAGGTAAAAGTATACTTTTTCACACATCTTTTCATTTTGGGAAAATTTTATTTTTGTGAAAATGTGTTTTTCTTCTCCAAAAGACCAAAATAATTTCCTCATAAAAATCATTACCATGTATACTAAAATTCCTTGCCTACATGTTTTTTTAAACATATAATACCAGAAGCAATCAGAGATTAAAGGAAAAATAGATACTTCCCTTAGCACTGATCCAACTATCGACCAATATCAAACCTCCCCTTTAGTCACAATATACTAGAAAAGGTTTCAGCACTAAACTCTTACCTACACAGAAGTAACATTCTTTTAGTAACATATCAATTAGGACTGAGCCTCATCACAGCACAGAAACAGAATTGATTGAAGTGGTAAGTGACATACAGTGCTACTGGCCTATTAGTGCTACTACAACTACTGTGAAAATCCATATTATGGCAAGAAACCTTCAGTTAAGTAAAAAAGATAAGACATCATTACTTTTTTAAAGTCATTAAGTCCATCTTAAAAACTAAATGATGAAACAGACTATCATGAGGACCATCTTACAAAAGCAAAAGCTACCTCTGCTGCAAAGGATAAGTTTATTAGAATCACCAGCCTCAGAAACTACCGATTAACATAAATGCATCTCATAGTTCAAGTGGCAGACATATTTCAACATCCACTGTACAGAGGAGACAAGAACAACAAGCAGAAGAGACCGGTTTGCGTCAAGAAACACAAGTAATGAAAATTAGATCAGTGGAAAACTGTCCTTTAGTCTGATGGTTGGATTTAAAATTATCTAAAGTCACGATTGATGTCTGTGCTTCTAGGCTTGATGTAGACACACACCTGTGAACTTTAGAACAGTAAGTGCCAAATGTTCTGCTTTAGTAGATTACTAAATCGGATATAGAACTCTTGGTGAAGACTTGTTTTATAGGCCATGAAAAAAAATTTAATCAGAGGAGGGTGTATTTTCTTTTTCCCACAAGCCATTAAGCATGCAGCACTTTGTCAGTTTTGAAACTACTTGCTTGCACTTTCCGTTACACTAAGGCTGTTTTGTTTGATACAAAGACATTTTTAATTCAGGTAAATTACATGAAATAACACACAAGTCAAATCCAGTTAAAAAGTTTACTTTATATATGTATAGTTGAAAAGGCTAAAATTGGGCTCATAAATGTAAAGGATTGCTGCACGATTTGGAAAAAAATCCTTTAAATTTAATTTATTTGAACCTAAAAGCTAAAATATTGTCACATAACAGAGGTAGTGTTTTTTGTTGGGCTAGCAGTTCATTGTTGGTCTACTCGGCATCCACCTTTACCTGGTCTCTGCGCTGCACACTAGAACGTCATGTGACCACACACGTCACACGTGCACTGAATTTAGTCAGTGCACGTCACACGTGCACTGACTAAATTCAGACTATCTGGTCTTTTTTGTTTTTTAGCGGTGTGGAAAATCTGCAAACTGTTCTCAGAAAGTATTTGTTTACACGTACTTATTTATTTAATTAAATCACAACATTTGCTGTCATATAATCACACAAGCTGACATCGTGATTGCGATACAATTAATCGTGCAGCACTAATGGAATGACAATGAACCTTGGAAACATAACATGATCATTCTTTAACAGATTTCACACAATTACTCGTGTTTGATCAGCATGTAAAATAGGGATGTGAATCTTCACTGGATTTCACATTTCGATTCGATTTCGATTATTATGTCAATGATTCGACTAAATTCAATATCACGATGCATTGCATCCTCAATATTTATTATTACTGCACATAGCTACATTTATCAATGAACATAAGCAGTCAGATATATATGAACTCCACTTGTATTTGATCTACTCCATGGAAGTACAGTTCCTGAATAGGAAGGAGTGGCACTGCGGTCCAGGCTATAGAACCGGAGGAAGGTCAGGGGGGTGGACTAGCCCGCAGCATTGCAAATGTCTTGAAGGGGTACTCCAGAGGACCAAGCCTTTGAGGTCTTTGCGTGATTTCTGACCCCAAGTGGAGCAGGGAGACCAAAGCCGCATCGAAACATTTTGTGAAGGTGTGGGGAAAGAGGGCAAGGCCAAAAGGAAGAATCCGATATTGGTAAGCTTCGGCACCCTCGGAAACCTCAGGAACTTCCTGTGAGAAGGAAGGATGGATACATAAAAGTACGCATCCTTTAAATCTACCATGACAAACCAGTCTTCGGATCTGATTTGAGACATGCCTGCTTGAGGGTCAGCATCCTGAACCTGAGTCTCATGAGTGAGCGATCAGCTGAAGTAGATCCAAAATAGGATGTAACCCATAGTCCTTTTCGGGAACTATAAAAAACTGGCTGTAAAATCCGGACTCTAATTCTGATGGAAGGACCATCTCGATTGCCTTTTTCCTCAGGAGAGTGTTTACTTCTCATATAATGATCAGAGACTGCTCGGTTCCCACCAGAGTGGAAAAAACCCTGTCAACGGGGGAGACGAGATTGTAAATAAATTGAAAGCCTTGCTCCACAGCAAGGCTTTCCAGGTTGCCAGGAAGTCTCTTAGAGGTATCGATCGCTGTACCCTGAAGTGACTAAAGGAGCTTCGAAGTAGGCGGTGAGTTCTCCTGAACCACTACAAGACCGGGTGGAGACCAAGGAGGATGTTTGCTGGAGCTGGCTGTGGCCGGAAGCACATTTAGTGGCAGGGTTAACGGACCAGGTCACTGAGGGGGCTGGGATGACCAGATCCTGCTGGTTTCCCACAAGAGTGGGAAGGATCCCGTGAAACGGGGCGGAGACTTGAACTAAATCTAGTAACCTCGCTCTACAGTGTGCAGGACCCACTGAGACACGTCTGAAAAAGCTTTCCAAGCTGCCAGAAAGTGCCTTAAAGTTATCAGTCTCACAAAACTGACCTCCAGTGTGCTGAGCCGGGGCAGTGCCCTGAAACAAATCTAGGGGCCTCGAAGGAGGCGGCGAGATCTCCTGGACCACTACAATGCTGGGTGGAAACCATTGAGAGAGCTCGCTGGCCATGCCCTGAAGCACAATTGGTGGCAGGGTTAACGGACAAGGTACCTGGAGGGGTCGGGTGGGCACCAGATACAGAGGACTTTTTCGTCGAGGCCTTCCTGTTGAAAATGACAGTCCTTAGATCTGCTACCTCACGGGGCTTCGACGCCGAGCTCCGCACAAGATCCCTCACAGGGACATTGAGCTAGTGGGGTGTCCAGCAGTGAAATAGAATAGCCTTTATTTGTCACTGTAGGGTGCCCATCCAGTGGCCCAACGACGGAATCCACTAGTGTGGGTGAAGGTATGCTGTGTGTTTGTCTTTCTCGCATGGCTATTAAAGATTAATCAAATGGATTGCACTTTGTTACATGAATCCAATTTTAATTTTAACCTCTAATCTGACTCCAATTTATAATGAAGATTTAACTTGTATATCTCTAATTCAAGTTGATCACCTTATTGGTTGTACTTTTTAAATTTTAATAGATTATTCTAAGCATTCCGGCTTTTCTATTAATCATTCATTATGGTCCTGGAGTCGCTTAGAGCCTTGTGTTTGGCTAACGATACCTGCTCATGAAGACACATTGGCCATTTTAGTCATAGGGTATAACGGTAAACTAATATTCTTTAAGTAGGCCACACAATTCTTGCTTATTCATAAAGAACTATTGATTTAGTTACTTGGTCATAACTTGCTAAGTCAGTGACAGCGCTACACATGCTCACGGACACAAACTCGCCAGACTGTACCTTAGTCAGAGGATATAACGGTAAACTAATATTCTTTAAGTAGGCCGCTCAATGCTTGCCCATGCATAAAGAATAATGTATTTAGCCACTTAGTTATAACTTGCTAAGTCAGTGATAGTCAGAAATCAGAAGGTCCCAGACGTTGTGCTCTATGCTCCATCCGTTCATGAGCCTTCAGTTTGTACTATCCTGGTCATAGATTTGCGGTAACACCAGACTACGTAATCAACTAGATATAAATGATTTCAGGACATTGAGTTAATCAAGAATTTTACATTTATTTGCCAGGCAATAATCAATAAACAAATGTTACATCTAAAACAAATAATAGAAGAAAGTTGCATAACATGATCAGCATAAAACCAAATATTTTAGCGATGCAGTTTACTAAAGAATTGTTAAAGAGTTACTGTACCTGACAATGGAGACACACAGGGACTGTGTGGGAAGTTCCGACTACAGAATGCTTCCCTGAGTGTTTCGGCAAATTTCCTTAAATACCCAAACCATCGTAAACACTTGTAAATTCGAAGTGATAAAAGCTTTGCAAACCCTATCTTGGGACAGGACGTGACCTAAAAACCAAATGTCACCTAGACCACCTGGTAAGGATCTTCTCTGGGGCAACCCTTATGTCAGTAGGACAGAATTTCCCCAAACCTGAGATCTGGTCTACTGATATGGGACTGAGATCATATTTCCAATCACACTGAGACCTTTAAAATTATACCAAACATGTGAAAGTAAAATGTATACATTTCTAAAAAGTAATTATTACATTATGCAAGTAAAGTAGCTTGAATTCCGGGACCCTCTAAGTCACCTTTCCATGACCCGGCCATCTCCCCAGGAGGGAAAGAGGAGGCTTAAGGATGGGTGACTGGGCATCTGAACAAATGGCTTTCTTTCCTCAGATCAAAGAGATCCTCTCTTTATATTAAAAGGTTTATTGTTTTGTTGCATGGTAGTTCTTGGGGTCTGGCCTCATTAAGTTGCATGGCAGTTCTCAGGATCTGGGATCATGAACAGATCTGACCATCCTTACATCACATTCATTAAAGCACAGTGAAATTCGTTCTTCGCATATCCCAGCTTGCTCAGTAGCTGGGGTCAGAGTGCAGGTCAGCCATGATACGGTGCCCCTGGAGCACAGAGGGTTAAGGGCCTTGCTCAAGGGCCCAAGAGTGGCAGCTTGGCAATACCAGGGCTTGAACTCCCGACCTTCCGATCAGTAACCCAGAGCCTGAACCACTGAGCTACCACTCCTCCAGTATGGCCCTGTCTCTATCAGACATTTCTGACAGAGCCACAGGTACCCCTTCAGAGCAGCCATAGACCGGCCAATGGCCCTCTTTGGTGTCTCTGAGAGCCAGATCGGCTATGCGGCAGAGCTCATGATTATGGCCGCCCAGGTCACATCCAGCTCCAAAGCGTTTCGAGGCAGCTCGAGTTCCTGAAAGGGAACTAATATACTATTAAATACTAAAAGCACATGAGACTGTCAAGTACTGTTTTAAGTACTTATATATCATCCTGGGACACGGCCATTCATTTTAGTAAAATTCATGTAGTGGATATTAGGTTTTTGCTCTTATCACTCATGCTGTGCATTTTACTATGTTCAATCCTGTTGTTCCTTAAAGAGCACGTCTTGCCTTTTTAAAAAAATATATCATATGTGAGGAGGTGTGACCTTGCCAACTAAAGCTGAAAAATTATATTTGTAAGTAAAATGTTTTTGAACAATATTCTTTGTTTCTAATAAGTAAGCTTCTCACCCATATGCGAGTTATTTTCAGAGCTAAGCCTATTTATGTTAATTAAAAAACAGTTATAAATGTACCCTGCAGCGTACGTCAGGACTTTGCACTTCTGATCATTTCACTTTTTTGTAGTGGACAGTTCTATGACAGTGACTGTCAAATGATGAAGAGAGTGTGAGGATGATAAGACTGGTGGAAATGATAGCTTAGTGAAGGAGGAGCCAGACGAGGTTGATCATGACAAAGGGAATTTGCTGCTTCGCTGCCATCCTCTCTGGGCCAAAATAGGTCTTAACTAATTAAAAATCAGATCTTCTCTAAAAAATTGTAAATGATCTAGATGTGTCAGAAAATAAAAGAATGATCTGCTTTGGAGAGTAAAAACTTTTATGAAGAGAGGTTGATTGAACCCAGGCCAGCAAAGGTTTGCATGGATGAGCAAATGATTCCCTTTGCAGGCTGGTGTCCTGTTTGTCAGTTTGCTCCTGGCAAACAAAATCCAACAGTGTTAAAGGTGTTTGTCCTGGCAAGTCTAATTTGCCTTGTATTGGATTTTGAGACTTACCAGGAAAAAACACCTTCATTCAAGACCAGGCAATGGGAATAGGTGAAAATACAGTATGGCATTCCCAAGAGGAAAACTGATGTACTTGATCTACTAATATATTGTGATTGAATGATCAGCTTCTACAGACTGTCCAGCTACACAAGGAAGTGGACTTGCTTTTACAATAACCAACTCACGGATTAAGTACAGACAAGACAGCCAGACCTTACAACAATTTTCAAAGAGAACTGTACAATACTCAGATGAAAGATTTAGGGAAATACAAAACATTCCTCTCAAATAATGGACATTCCAAATACTAACAGATGCAGAATGCATGAATGCAAAAAACAAACCTTGAGTTAAATGTCAAATAGTGGTGAAAATTTTATTGAAAAAAAAATAAATAAATGTGAAAAAAATTAAGAAAATGTCAAACACAATAAAAAATGAATATAAAAAATCGTTTCCAATTCATAACATCAAAATCCTTTTGTCCACTAGAGTGACATGTTATACCATTTGAAATAAATTAATACAAATAAAACCTCTGCAATGTGTTTATTACCACCAAACACTAAATTTACTGTATATATACACTATTTTTCCCTGGGTCAGGACGATATTCTGCACAATGTCTTTATCTGATAGCTGCCCTTCCTCGATGACATGAGACAATACCGCTGCCAAATTAGAACTCATGTGAGATTCATAAACAGCTCTTGTTTACAGCATGAAACATGATCTGTCAGTGCTCGCTAAATTAATGTGCCTTTATTGTTACATAACAATAGTCCTTCAAGAATCATGTTATTGCGACCCGATTAGCTAGGCTTATTGATGGCATTACCTGAGCTTTGGTTTCGTGGTAGAGGTATTTTCTGTAAAGTGGCTGCATGACAGGAGCTTATATTCAATAAGTGAGAAAACCCAGGGTTGTCCTCCACAGAATAAAACCGTAGATTCTTTGCTACAAAATTTGCTACAGATCTAGTTATTCTCTTCACTTTTTCTTGGGTGGCAAAATGGATTTTTTTTTTGTTGCTATTTTTGGCTGAGCTAAGTCCATTTTGGCACTGTAGGCGTCAGAATGGTGAAAATGGTTAACGTGGTTTAATGGTATTCCCTACATATCATCATTTGTGTGTTGTGCACACAGTGTGCCTTGTCCAGTTCGTGCTTACCAGTTTGTTCATAAAAGCCAGTATATGCAGAGATCTCAGATTTTAGCATGCTGGGTGCATTTTTTTATAACTTGCCTCGGTGCCATTTTAAGCTAGTGGGGCAAGTGTGTACGGGATGAATGATGTCACTTGGCTATAATCAATTATGATATTATTGCATCAATGCATAATCATCCACGTTCGCATCGCAATGCACCAAAGCCGAATAAATTCAACACCTCTAATGTATACATATCATTATAATTTTGTATCTTGAATTTGAATAAGACGCGAATATCACTTATATTTAGAAATGTGAAAAGAAAGAAAGAAAGAAAGAAAGAAAGAAAGAAAGAAAGAAAGAAAGAAAGAAAGAAAGAAAGAAAAAGAAAGAAAGGAAATTCGTCATTAAAACAGAAGATTCTAACAATCTTGGTATTAGGAGGTTATAATCCAAAGTTTTCCGTTCAATGTTTGTAAGAGGAATATTTAAATACAGATTACATACTGCAGTTCGGTGGAGGCACATGAGTGTGTAATTATAGAAAAACCTCTAGAGAGATAACAGCAAGACATGTAAATGTATTCTTGAGAATTCCCATGTATTTCTTGAGATAACAAAAAAATGATATAGTTATGCTCGAATGAAATAGCTATAATTTTTTTGTGTTATCTCAAGAAATACATGGGAATTCTCAAGAATACATATACCGTAATTTCCGGACTATAAAGCGCACCCGTATATAAGCCGCACCCACTGAATTTTACAAATATTTTAATTTTTAACATAAATAAGCCACATCTGTGTATAAGCCGCACTAATGAACTTTACACAGGCTTTAACGAAAGACAGTGTCTGTTACACGGTGTAACCGGTGAAATATGTTGTGGCTCCTTTAAGAGCAGAGCGGCATTTTGGGAATAGCAAGTCACTGCATTCTGCCAGTATTACTGCATGTGTGTGCGTGTGAGACTGAGGATTATGTGCTCGTTATTTTCTGATGCTCATTTTTAAGTTTCTTTGACTAACCCTTAACGCTGTTGCCAAGAAAAATAAAAAAGCACGAGTTTTGGAAACCTGTCTGTGCTTATATGATTTCATTTGCAACTGGAGTTAGCGAGCTCTCCCTTAACCCAGACTCAACGCGTTACAACGGCTTGTATCTAAACAGGAGCCGACCAAGAAAGTCATTGTTTACTGTTTTCCTCCTTCCTTTCATAACTGTATTTCTTTTGGGAGTTTATCTTTTGGCATCATCGTGCGTTTAAAAATCAACACCGGTGGAAGTTTTTCTCCCGATGCCGTGCAGCTCAGAACACAAGTGAGGTGCATTTTTTCGTTTCCGTTCGGAAATTTTATTGGTCTAATTTTATGTCGCTCAGTTTTTTGGCTTGAAGTTTGTGAAACCGGGAAAAACCCAGGAAAAATCCATAAATTAGCCCCTTCGTTGTTTAAGCCGCGGGGTTCAAAACGTGGGGAAAAAAGTAGCGGCTTATATTCCGAAAAATACGGTACATGTCGCTGTTTTTTACTAGAATAAACAGCACTTCAAACCTGCAGGAGGTGTAAGCCTAGATACAATGTAGTGCTTTAATGGAATCATTTTTATATTGATTCAATGGAATCAAAATTATAAGTTTTACTAGTGAAAATGTAAAACAGTGTAGGCACTATACATTAATAGCTCACTGGTTACTCTCCTGTCACATTTATAGAAGTAAAACAATACACATAATAAAAACGATGTCTTGCCTTGTATTTAGACAATGGCAAAGACTAATTTCATCCAGCAACAATAAACTTTCTTTCGGCTTCTCCCGTTAGGGGTCGCTACAGCGGATCCTCCGCATGTTTGATTTGGCACGTTTTTACCACTAGACCACTAGGGACACACTTCATCCAGCAACAATGCATTTGTTCATTTTTTTTTTCATTCCAGAAAATTAAAATTACATATTCAAAAGGTAGGCAAAACAGCTGTAAACCCCTTTGGATGACAAACACAATAAAATGTTTTTCATTCAATTCCTTTCCAGGACACTTCTCTTCAGAGCAACATGAATAACTCAACTTAAAACTGTCCACATCTAAGAAGGAAGCTGTTAACTATTGTTTGTGCATAGTTTGACTGTTTGAGTTCTAAGCTTTAACTTGCCCCTGTATTCAGCATTCTGTCAGACAAACAGATTCCTGTGCACCACCCACAAATGTCCCTTTCCCTCTCATTATTTTGATCTCAGTCACAGTCACTAGCCTAATATTCAGTTGGTTGATGGAACGAACAGCAAGATGAAGTGTATATGCAACAACTGCTTTACAGTACAGAAATATAACGACCTAAAACGTGCTATAAAACGCAGCTCAACAGCTTAAGGCAAATAAAACTCTTGACTGGCATAGCAATAAAACCAACTGAGCATGCTTTCACTGAAGACAAAACCATAGGCATGAAAACTCACCAATCTGCAGCAACTAAAGGCTGCTGCAGAAAAAGACCTTGCAAAGTATCTCATGAGCATAACCTCAGCATTTGATGAGGTCATTGGTTTCCGGAATTCATGAATTCATTGACTACAAAGTATTTGCTTTCAACAATTACAAATAATTCTTATATCTCTAATTATATTAGTTTTTCGAGTTAATTTGAAAATATCAGTAATTCCTGATTGATTACTAAACATTTATGTTAAACCTCTTGAAATAAAAATGAAAGTCTATTATTCAATTTCATTTGTGATTATACAACGGCAGAATTACAAAGAATTGCGTCACCGTAAATTTTTTTTTCCATCATATCAAGTTCCATCGTATGGGGGAAAAGTTTTAAAGCTTTAAAATGATGTTGATATAATACAATATATATTATATGGTCAACGGTGTGTGTGACATCCATACTCATATTTGTCCTTTAGATACTTGTTTTAAGAATTAAGAGGAGCATAGGGTGATGTATAAGAGTGGAGGAAGGTGCACACAGGTGGACAATATTCTATGCAGGAGATGCAACCTGAAGGAGACTGTAAGGTGTTGGCAGGGGACAGTGTAGCTAGACAGCATTGGATGGTGATCTGTGAGATGGTTTTGGAAGTGAAGAAGAAGAAGAGGAGAAGAGTGAAGACTGACAGAAGAAGAAGATGGTGGAAACTGAAGGAGGAAGACTTTAGTATGAGATTCAGGAAAGAGGACAGACAGGGGCTGGTTGGTGCTAAAGATGTGCTGGATGATTGAGCAACTACTGCAGAAGTAATAAGGGAGACTGCTGGGAAAGTACTTGCTGTAAGGCAAGGTGAGAGGATGCCTGAGGAGTGTGCTGGTACCGATGTTTAAGAATAAGGGCGATCTGCAGACCTGCAGTAACTACAGGGGAATAAAGTTGATCAGTCACACCATGAAGTTATGGGAAAGAGTAGTGGAAGCCAGGCTGAGTGAAGAGGTGACCATCTGTGAGCAACAGTGTGGTTTTATGCCGAGGGAGAGCACCATTATTTGCTTTGAGAATGTTGATGGAGAAGTATAGAGAAGGTCAAAAGGAGTTGCATTGTGTGTTTGTGGATTTAGAGAAAGCGTACAACAGGGTGCCGAGAAAGGAGTTGTGGTATTGTATGAGGAACTCAGGTGTGTCAGAGAAGTATGTGAGGGTGGTGCAGGACATGTATGAGGACAGTGTGACAGCAGTGAAGTGTGCAGTAGGAATGACAGACTGGTTCAAGGTTGAGGTTGTTCTGCATCAAGGATCTGAGCCCTTTCCTGTTTGCAGTAGTGATAGACAGGTTGACGGACGAGGTCAGACAGGAGTCTCCCTGGACTATGATGTTTGTGGATGATATTGTGATTTGTGGTGAGAGTAGGAAGCAGGTGGAGAAGAGCCTGAAAAGGTGGAGGTACGCCTCTTCAGTTCATCCCAATAGAGTTTAGTTGAAATGAGGTCAGAAATCTGTGCAGGTCACTTGTGTTATTACTCACTGACCATGACAAATTATAGAGCTTGCTTTGCACACAATCTTATTGCAATGCTGGAAGAAAAGTGGGCAAGGCCAGTAAGTTCTAGTAAAGGGAAATCTTAATAATAAAGCATACAAAGACTTTCAAGACAATTGTGTACTTCAAACTTTGCAGCAACTGTTTTGGGAAGATCCACATATGTGTAAGTGAGAGGTGTCCACATACATTTGGCCATATCACGTATTTCATATGTAAATTGCATTTGTAAATAAATATAAAACATTTTGACTTAAATTGTAAAAGTAATTTTGAGGTCATGTCCCACCCACCTGCTCTAGCAGCTGTCTAAGCCTCTTAAGCTGAGACTCAAGCTGCTTGTTATGGTCTTCCAGAATTTGCATTCTTGCCTCTAAGCGACCCTTGTGTTGTCTCAGTAGTTTTGCCTCAGCAATGAGTTCAGCATCACGATTTTGGGGTGAAACAGGTAGCATTGGTGGAGGTGAAGGTAGAGGTGAAAAACCCTTGTGGTCATGGGCCTTTTTAAGCCCATCATATTCTGCCTGTAGCCTCCTACAACAATGACATATGATTAATAATTTCAACAGTGTAACAAGTATCGAAGCATTTGAATATAAACAATATTTATTTAAATAATCAAACCTATTCTCCTGCTCAAGATCATTGAGAACTCTCTCAAGTTCTCCCTTCTCTTCATTCTCCATTGAAATAAGGATCTGTGCAGGGCTCTGTGGATGGTTTAACGGGGAGGCCTGGTTAAGACTCTGGCAGTAGTGCTGGATCAGTAGATGCTCATCATCCCTATAGTGATCAGGAAACGTATTTCACTCGTAAAAAAAATCCCAATGCATATGTCTTAACAATATTAACATATAGAAATATTCAATATTTCACTAAAACATGCCTATAGATTTTGAGCAATGCTCGATACTAAATTCATCAAAAAAAATTTGCCCCAGCAAAAATAAACAAAAAGAAAAGAAAAGAAAAAAAAAGGTGAGGTTGCGGAAGACAGTTTCATGTCACAGGTCATGCACCATGGCAAGAGTGAGCACCGCAACAAGACACAATATAGTTATAATGCATCAGCAAGGTCTCCCAGAGGCAAAGATCTCAAAGAAGACTGGGCTGAAACACTTAATGATGAGAAACGTAGACTCAGTAGTTAGCCAAAAAACTAAGCGGATGAAAAACCCATCATGCTTACTTCCATTAAACAAAGGGGAAAAAAAATATCCATCAGTGCCATTAGCAAAGAACTGGCAAAAACCTGTGGGACTTAGAGAAGTCTAATGAGCAGTGGTCTTCATAGAAGAATGGAAACAAGGTCAAACAAGTAAACTATTTGTGAAAAGATAGGAACTGGGCAGATGTCAGCAAGTGCTTCAGAATGATGAATAAACATTTCAAATATTTGGTTGCAACAAAAAAAAGAAGTTGTTTGCTTGGCTGGAAAAAGGAATGATATTGAGTGTCTGCAAGTAACAGTAAGGCATGCTGGAGGTTCCTTGCAAGTTTGGGGCTGCATTTCTGCAAATTGGGTTGGAAATTTGGTATGGATTAATCGTGTCCGCAATGCTGAGTCAGATACTTATTCATCATGCAATACCACCAGGGAGGCGTCTGATTGGCCCCAAATGTATTCTGCAGCAGAACGATGACGACAAACATACAGCCAATGTCATTACAAGGAGTGGATATGATGATTTTGGTCCCCACAGAGATCTGATCTCAATAGCACAGAGTCCGTCTGAGATTACATGAAGAGACAGGACGATATGGGGAGCCTACATCGACCAAAGATCTGTGGTTAGTTGACCAAAATGTTTTGCATGCAAAGGGCCATCACACCAAATATCGATTGAATATGGATTTTTCTTCTGTTCATTTACTTTCCATTTTGTAAATTGATATTAAGAACCTATTAGCAGTTCTATTTCTGCATTCCACTTTTACAGCATTCTTTTCTACAAGTGGCTAAAACTTCTGCACAGTACATCCAGACAGACTGAACAAAGCCGCCAAGATAAAACAACAGTCTTTATCACTGCTAACAACCTCCACATGGTAGATGTGAGGGTACCTATTTTTTTTAAGTAAACCTTGAAATAAGATATAAAGAAGCCATACCACAAGATGAAAAGTAAGAACTGGAAAGACCAGAAGGAATTAGGACCAGGAAATAAAGTCACCAAGAAGTTATGAACTTCACCACAAAGTTCTGGACCCTAATTTAACCTAAATTAAATTAAGAGGGAAGTGGTAGATTAGTGGTTCATGCTCTGCGTTACTGATCGGGAGGCTGGGGGTTCAAGCCCCAATATCACTAGTCTGCAACTCTTGGGCTCTTGAGTGACAAGTAATGTACATGTGACAAGTAACAGGCTCCAATTCCAAAGTGATGTTAAGTATAGACAGAGAGAGCTTTTAAATACAAAAGCTGTTACGTAACTGTTGAAATACACATCAAGCAACCAATCGGTGTGCAACATACAGTTCAGTGTCAGATCAACAGCAAGAAGAGCATTTAGAGGGAAATAAATGATGGAAGAAACTCCGGACTCGAATTTAATTTGTCTACATGTTAATAACCCAGCCAGATTCCTTATTAAAACACATCAAATATTTTTTATAAAATACATATTAAAACAAAGAAAGATAGCTCACATGCTCTCATTGGGAGAAATATTCTCATTCACATACGAGCCATTTCTGTTTTCCATTTCGGCGAGCCTGTAAAAGACAGAATTATTTTAGTTATTGTCATTTATCAAAATGCACTTGAAGAGATTTCCCCCAATGTTAGTCTTGAATAGCACTGCCCATAATATTTTGATGTTCTATTTCCCCCATCCTACAGAACTTCAGAACAGTGGTGTGTAACACCTGGAAATTCCCTGTGCGTAGCTTAGTGTATTTTTTTGTCTGTTGTGAAACTATTGATTCTCTTCTGCTAGAAGGTTGGAACGTGTGCTTTACTCAATTTATGCAGAGTGAATTCCAAATGAACACGTACCCAAGTGTTAAACACCACCGCTGGTCATGAGTTCAAATCCCAGCTGCCACTCCGGGGCCCCTGCACAAGGCCCTTATCCTTTAACTACTCGAAAGTTGCTCTGAATAAGAGCATCTAGTATGGGTCGAGCTTATTAATTAGCCTCAAAAACTACTTGCACCAGTCTAGAGAACTAGGACTGTATAAATAACAATTTTATAAACATCTGACATCTTCCATGACACTTCCCATTAAACCAAATAATCCATATTTGAACTGTAATTTATGAGCAAAGTCGAAAGAATAATTAAAAGAAATATAACTTTGCAAATTTCCAGGAATTTCATCAAATTTCTTGAAATGTTCAGCACAAAAAAAATAAATAAATAACTGCTTGTTTACATGCATGAGTCAAATCAATAGCACTCATATCATATATAATATGTAATAAGAAATGACAGAGCAGACTCTTTCTGCTGAGGAGACTAAGGTCTTTTGGAGTGCAGGGAGGCTATTGAAGACCTTTTTTTGACTCTGTGGTGGCCTCAGCCATCTTCTATGGTGTGGTTTGCTGGTGCAGCAGCATCTCTACTGCAGACAGGAAGAGACTGGACAAGCTGATCAGGAAGGCCAGCTCAGTCCTGGGGATTCCCCTGGACACTGTACAGGAGGTGGGAGAAAGGAGGATGGTAGCTAAACTATCATCATTGCTGCAAAACGCCTCTCACCCCCTGATTGAAACAGTTGAGGTCTTTTCTCCCTGCTGCTATTAGACTTTACAATCAGAGCTGCTCCCAGTGAACCAGTCACCAAATTAAACACTGATATTACTGTTTAACTGCAAAAATAACAATAACTACGTTTTTTAAGCGACACATGTGCAATAACAATAATTTAAAAACCGTGCAATATTACCAGTGTGCGTGTGCAATATGTTCGATAGTGTAACTACTTACTCATGGTCTTTTTTTTCTTCTTTTGAGTTCATACATTGTGTTGTGTATATACTATATACAGTATTATGTTTCTACTTTTTTATTATTTTTTTTTAAACATATGTGCACATTTCTTTTTCTTTGCTGCTGTAACACAGAAATTTCCCCACTTTGGGACGAATAAAGGTTTATCTTATCTTATCTTATCTCATCAAAATGTTCAAAAAAGGCTTTAGAAGACCAGAAATTCAAAAACATATATAACCTTAATTGATTCTTCTTGTTAATTTTCCAAATAAGTTTAAAATAACAACACTTCCAAATTTAAGTTACATATATTTGAATGCTTGCAGGGCTTAAAAAAAAAAATCCACCCATGAACGACAACCTGCCTAATACATGATTTTCTTGGTTTAACAAAATCTAGTATTAAAACCTATTCATAACAGCAACTTGCAAATTAATGCTCAAATCATTTACATGTGGCTATTTGTTAAATGCTGTCACCAGGACTGACTTAAAAATGTAAACTACTAAATGCAAAAGTTAAATATTGTCGTCATGCACAATGCCAAATAATTTAGAAATTGACTACATCTAAGGCTAGAACATGCAATAAATTAAATAATATCATGACTCACATGAGTACCGTAATTTCCGGACTATTTTGTCTACACTAAAACTAGTGAACTTTACACAGGCTTTAATGAAAGACAGTGTCTGTTACACGGCTTGTATCTAAACAGTAGCCTACCAAGAAAGTCATTGTTCACTGTCTTCCTCCTTCCTTTCACAACTATTTCTCTCTCGTTTATCTTTTGGCATCGTCGTGCGTTTAAAAATCACCATCGGTGAATCTTTACTCCTGATGCCGTGCAGCTCAGAACACAGGTGAAGTGTGTTTTCATGCCCGGTTGTTTTCAGCGTGACGAATGATTCACATTTCCTGTAGACAGTCCGAGTGAGCGGCAGCTGAAACGTCAGGGGAACCTCATCCATATTTATGATGTGGTGCTGCCCGATTCAGTGGGAGCGCATCTGATTTAATATAAAGAGTTTCATTGGTTCAGCTGAACCCGTTCGGCAATTTCATTGGTCTAATGTTATGGGGTTCAGGTTTTTGGCTTGAAGTTTGTGAAACTGGAAAAAACCCAGGAAATATCCATAAATTAGCCGCTTCATTGTTTAAGCCGCGGAGTTCAAAGCGTGGGAAAAAAGTAGCGGCTTATAGTCCGGAAAATACGGTAAATAATCCGCACCAGAAATTGTCAGTTAAATTCAAATAAATCTGTTCCACATGCTGTCCATTGTATTAATATGTGTCTCCTATTTTTTAATTGTCTGTTACATTTGACAGCAAAGAAAAAACACAATTTCTTTTTAAGTCGGCTTTTTTCTGTTCCTGATATATTAAGCAATTGCATGTCAAAAACAATGCTAACTTGCACGATGACCTGTGACTCATGGTCCCAGAATATTGACTGCATAAAACCATCTCTAAATGAATAATTCTGTTCTTGTAAATATTGGAATAAGTCACTAATATTAATTTGCCCACTCTGTATACCAGCCATAGTCAACAGACCAGAATTTAATGAATTATTCAGCTATTATTTACCGACAGTGTGAGCAGTTAGTAGTTGAAGGAAAAAGTAATGATGAGGGTTGTGCTTTAATGCCAATATTTCACCAAAATGAGGACAGGTTCCCATTAGAGTCTGGTTCCTCTCAATGCTTCTTCTTCATACCATCTCAGGTTGTGTTTTCTGGCCTCTGTCGCCACTGGCTTGCTCGTTAGGGATATGTTACGCTACAGGACTATAATATAGGGAGTTATATTCATATTTAATTAACTTCTATTAAGCTGCTTTGGGAAAATGTCCATTGTTAAGAGTCCATTGCTATAAGATTGAATCGTATTGATTCTCTGGTGATAAAACAGAGAATAGTGTGATAATACTAACATTCTAATTTTGCTAAATATCTGTAATACTGCTAATACACTAATATTAATAACTTACATTTTCCATATGAACAGCAACAGAGTTTTCATAGTTCTTTTTTTATATTGCACCAAAATGGATTTGCAATGCAGCAATCATTGTAGATTTTCAACTAATTTCTAAGGCTGCTCTCACCTGCTAGCGTAATGTTCAATGCGTGAGTGAGTGTCATCATGGGACAGCTGTGGAGAAGATGCTGGTCTATAATTGACATAAAAAAAAAATAAGGATGCAAATGATCAAAAATTATTTCTTACATTTACATTTCTTGATGTTGGTTTTCATTTTAGTTTATTGTAGCCGAGAAAAGATTTCTATACCTGACCTACAATCCTAATTCCCCAAATTCCCAGTCGGGGAAAATGTAATGTAGGCTGCTTCGGAACCAGATTAGAATGTGTGACTAGCAGTCTGTATGCTGGAATTAGCATAACAGAAATGTGGTCTCAGTAGCCGAGGTGTGAGCGAGTCTTTGCCCGGTATGTGCCAGGAATGTTTGTGTAAACAACATCCCAGTCCCCAGATTTAACACTTAATATTATTTCTGTTATATTGTGAATAAAATCTGGGTTTGTGAGATGGGCAAATCATTGCATTCTGCTATTAATTGACATTTTCCCAAGTTTTTGGAATTTGTGTTGTACAATAGATACAGTAATCCCCTGCTTTACTGCGGTTCGAATCCCGTGCCCCCGGTTAATTGCGGAATTGCATTTGCCACAAACAATTTGTCTCAGCCACTTTTTTGACGTTATTGGACATTTCAACCAATAACCAAGCAGAGAAACTATACATAGGCTACGCTACAACACAACTGTATACTGTACAGTACTCACTTTAAATGTAAATTTACTTAATATAATTTAAACAATAAAAATAAAAGCATTTTTGGGGTGGCGTCCTTTCCTTTATGAAGGGCGGTTTTGGAACTTAACCACTGCGATAAACGGGGGATTATTGTACTGCAGTACAAACCGGTTAATATAAGCTGGATAAAGAAATGCATGCTAGGATTGATCTCATCATCATATGCAGCATGGTAAAATGTTACTGGCCTTTCTTGGGTATGCAGGAGGTTTCAAGATCCTCTACGCATATATTTAGGTCTCATATCAAAAGATTTTCAGACAACAGATACGAATTTCAGCTTTCATTATCTGCTATTTGCTTTTGGATGTCAAACAACTTGCAACATGGCACCTTTTGGTCAAATTCAGCTATTTTGCAAGTGGTCAAAGTAATAAAACAAGTAACTGACAGGTGTTTCTAACTGCCTGAAAATGCCTTTTATAGATTCACTGTTTGGCCAATTTGGAAAGATGAAAAAAACCTCTGGTTTACAAACGGTTTGGCCAAGAAAACACAATAGCAGTTGATGATAGAAATATTGTGAAAGTTTTAAAGGAAAAACCCAAAACAGCATTCAGACGCCTATTATAATAACCCCCACAAGACAATGCCTGGGAAAGCATCAAAAATAAGCATCAAAAAGAATACAAAAGTTTGGTCATGATTAAATGTTTCCAATATTTTTTGCTCACCTAAAAAAAAAAAAATGTCTGTCACCAAAGGTGCCATGTGCTAATGAAAGCTAAAATTCTGATCTATTGCCTTTATCTTTTGATCACAAACCCTGTCACAAACTGTCTTCAGTGTATAAATTAAACAAATGAATTGATTGTGTACCAGTACTTTTGGAAGAGTCTGTATATGCCTCAGTCATGTTCATTTGGATATATTATTTATTTTATCAGTAAAATAATTATTTTTAGGAGTCGTGTGAATAGTTGTAATGTGAATAAGTAATTTGAATACTCACGGGTGGTCAACAGGCCAGAAATTGATCAGAGTAACAGGGCTGCAAATCACACACACACACACACACACACACACACACACACACACAAATTATTTTATGATCTTTTTAGTTTTCATTTTTTAGCAATTGCTTTAATAAAAAAATGGCAGAATATTGCACACAAATGTAATATTGCAGATGTAATATTGCAGATTATTATAAACTAGTGATATGAGCAACTGTAATAGTGATGCTTTTCATGCACCACTAATTACGTCTAGTTTCTAATCCCAGTGCTATTTTGCAACTTGTGGAAAACCTGGAGTAAAATCCATGCATAGGGAATATGTAAAACTCTAACATTACAGTAACCAATCAGGTATCTATGAACTGTGAGGCAACAATGCTTCCCACTGTTAGCGAAAACACCAGCCACCCCCAAACCCTAGGAAGCCGAGAATCAAGCACATTGACAAAACTAAAAGCGTGGATGACAAAGACGAAGGCAAAACAACAGTAGAGCAATCAGCATAATGATCTGGCACTTTCACTTTTCAAGCATCACCTGTAGAGCTTTGACATTTGGTTTCTGGTGGCATTTATGACCTTTTTGATCTAATTTTAACGGGGGCCCAGTTCTTTATTTTGGCAAAGTGGAAGAGGAACTCCTGTCAGAATGCTGAAAAGTGAAAAGTCAATCTAAATAGCTCCCAGTCATGACTTATGTTATCTTGTTTATTTGCTTCTTTGCTCCAGTGTGCCATAGAGTCCCAGGGAGCTGGAAATTGGACTGGGCAGTTCTGTTAGGGCTTGGGAGAACCAGAACTTTTCCATGTGGAGAGCCCTTGGATAGTTGTGAGCCAAAATCTGAAGACTGCTGAGGTCTCATGGCTCAATACTTGAATTTCTCATTAAACTTTCTTTCGGCTTCTCCCATTAGGGGTCGCCACAGCGGACCATCCGTATTCATGATCCGCATGTTTGCTTTGGCACGTGTTTTTACACTGGATGCCCTTCCTAACGCAACCCTCCTCATTTATCCGGGCTTGGGACCGCCACTGGCTGGTACAAGCTAATGGCTGGGGTCGGTTCCCTGACCGGGAATCGAACCCGGGCCGCGAGAGCGCCGAATCCTAACCACTAGACCACCCGGGAACCTACTTGAATTTCTCATTAAAAGTGTTTAATTCTCTTTCAGCCAGAGGTTAACAGTAAAGATGTTAACAGATGTCATCCTTAAACTTGGGTTGGTGGGCGGGTGCTTGGGGGTGTTTTACTTGAAGATCAATTGTCTTTGACCAGATAAGGTGGGAGGTGGCATTTTATAATAAAAAACACCAAAAAAATTCATCCCAAGAATAGTGGTAGACTGGTAGTCTTTTGTAAAAGTGTCCTATTTCTATTAAAGTGACTAAATAGAATAAAAGACACAAACATCTGAAATAACTTCTAGTAGTACTTATCTACAGCATCCTTCTTATTGCAGATGTGCCTGACAACACTAAAACTATACACAATAACACAAATGCACAATTCGAAATTATTTTCCAGTCATATCAGCAGAGAATTCATGAGATATTCCTTCTGTCCCCTCCACTTTCCACTTTAGACAAAAAAGAAACAGCGCTTAAAAAATATGAATTGAAAAAAAGCAATGCACATTTATAACAGGTTGAACTCAAGCAAAGCAAACTTTCATTAGGCACAATAAAAGGTCATTGAAAATCTCTCACGTCTCCATGTTATCGCCCTCCAGAATGGTCTGCACAGGAAGGTAGCCCATACGGGGGTGTTTGGCAAAGTAACGTTTTGTCCTGAACTTGTTCTTTAGCACCTTGGCAAAATCCCTTACATCTTCGCCAGAGGTTGTCTATGACATGCACACACACACACACACACACACACACACACACACACACACACACACACAAACAATATATAATTAAAACTGACTGCAGGAAGGTGAAACTGGACATGCACCTACCATACAATATACCTGGCTGCATATAGAGCGAATATTATATTATATATTTAGTAATTATTTCAGCATTTTAATTCATTCATATATTCATATTCATTTCCTTTAGCACATTTTCGTGATTCAGTGTGACCGCCAATAATTTTGGCACCCTTGATAAATCTGAGCAAAGACAGTTGTGAAAAATTGTTGGTCTGGCAAGCTAAAGATGCCTATGCATCTTTAGGGCCTATGCATCAACAGGGCCTATGCTCAGATAAAACCAAAAATATTTCTTTCAATAGACACCGAAGGTCATAGTCATATGTAAAAGTAACCCATGCCTACTGTTAAATATGATGGCTGCTTTTTTGGGGGCTGGTGGTATACATATCATTATGATCTCTATTATATATCAACGGATATCAAATAAACATCTGCCTTTGCTGGGAAGCTTAAAATGGGGCACAGTTGGATCTTTCATCAAAACAATGGCTTAAACATACATTAAAATCAACCGCAGCATGCTTTACTGACCAGAAAACCAAGCCCATGTCACGCCATTTCCAGTCCCGGCGAAAGGAGGTAGCACAAAGTATTAACTAAAAAGAGTGCCACTAATTGTGCAACACATATATTAGGATATGACAAAGATGTTTTTTTTTTTTAGATTTAACTGTATTTTGAGAGAAGTGTATTTAAAAATAATTTTTCATAGCCTTCTTTGCTCCTATTTATCAACCATCCCAATACACTGTGTAATTCTGTATTATTAATCAGAAACATGTGATATCTACTGTACACTCGCCAGCCCACTTAATGAGGAATATCTCTAAGCTCGCTCATGCATGCAATTATAAAATCTATCAATTCATTGGCAATAGCCCACTGAAAAAGATCATAGAAAAGCAGGAGTTTAAAGCAGCAGCCAATATTTAAATCTAACATCAGAAGAAGAAAGAATTTGTCCTGAGGGGCTTTGGCAGTGGCATGGTTGATATTGCCAGACAAACTGGTGTGACTATTTTAAAAACTGCTGATCTACTTAAATCTTCCAAAAATCTTTACAGTTAAAAAAAACTGCAAACAAAAGCAGCAGTTCCGTAGGTGGATTTTTTTTTAGGTTCAGTCATATCTTAGTCTAATAGAACACCTTTAGAATTGAATAAATGTACAAATCTTCAGCAATTCTGTGCCAATATAATCAGAAACCCAAATAAAAGTTTTCAATATCTTTCAAATATATCCAATCCATTAGCAATCGAGTCGTTTCTAAGAGTATAGAGGATCATATGCAAACTGTGTTCCTAATAAAGTGACCAGTAAGCGCACACTACCTGTAAAAAGTTTGGAAACACTTTTTGAAACACATGTATGAACATATTTTGTTTATAGGCAACAAACTAGGTTGAAAGCAAAATAGACAAAACAGACGAATAACAGTTACCAGATATCCACAGTGAAACATTCAGGTGGAAGTTAGTGGTTTGGGATGGTTTTGGAGCAGGGAAGGTTGGACACTTACACTGATCCGTCATGGCTACTATTGTAAACTCCAGCACCATGCAATTTCATCTGGAATGCGGCTAATCAGATCCGACTTATATTATTAAATTACCGTAATTTCCGGACTATTAGGCGAACCCATATATAAGCCGCACCCACTGAATTTTACGAAGATTTTTATTTTAAACATAATTACGCCGCACCTGTCTAAGAGCCGCACCTGTCTAAGAGCCGCAGTTTTACTACACTGAAACTAATGAACTTTACACAGGCTTTAACGAAAGACAGTCTCTGTTACACGGTGTAACAGGTGAAATATGTTGTGGCTCCTTTAAAAGCAGAGCGGCATTTTGGGAATAGCCTGCCGCTGCATTTTTCCGCATTTTTTTACTGTTTTGGCATATGTTAACTACAGACAGACCATTGTTATATGACATATGTCCAAAAAGATTACACACACACACACACACACACACACACACACACACACACACACACACACACACACAAAATAACTAAAAGACAGCATGGCCAAACATACCGGAGTGCAATATTCAACCATGGGGTATTGCATTTTATGACCCTTGGCCACTCTGCCTGAAAAGAAGCAGCTTTGGCAGATGTCGTAGTTAAAGTGCTTTAAGCTTCTATACCTGCAGAAAGGCGAGGTAAAGCAGAAGGTCAGAACGGTACCGTACACTAAATGAAATAAAAAAAAAGGATGCAGAAGCACCTAACAGGTTTATCTATCACTAGATAAGATAATAATATTAATAGAAAAATAACATTAAATAAATTAAATAAACAATATTTTTATCACTGCAAATTTGCCACACGAGTGTAGTGTGTTAAAAGTAGTCATTAGACCAAGAACAGTTTTTATTTTTTAGGAAATCATAGTTTTGGGTGGGATATGTATGATATTTGAACTGTATGTATTATATATGAACGGTAATTTCACATGCTACTGACAAACCTAGCGTCAAGCAGCAGATATACATTTTTTAAAGAAATAAATTACCTGAAGCCTATAATAGGACATTCCTTGCAAATGTTGCATTTGGCCTGGTGCTTGGCCGTCTCTGCTGCTGAAACGCGGTGAAGTACAGGGAGCCAGACCATTGACTGTGGCTCCAACCGCATCCAATCCAAGAAGACTGAAGCTTCTAGCTCTGGCTTGTTATTTGCCTTTAGAAAAGGAAATACAAACATAAAGACATGCAGCACAAGGGGTTTTTATGCTACCTGAGAGGATTTTTGCTTGCCATCCTCAGCATGGTAATTAAAGATATGTATGATGCATGATGGCTTGTGTTTAAAAGAAGTACTCAAACAAACAGTTACAGAAAAATTACCTTAACACCCTTATTTTTCAATATAAGTGAATAAAATGTTTTTAAAAATAATTATAATTGTTTATATAACTATTACCAACTTTTGAGCAATCATATACCAAATTCTTTGTACCTATATATATATATATTATATATACACAGCCGAACCCACTTATCTCGACCTCGGTTAACTCGCCAACCCTATTAAGTCAACGTTTTTGTTGTGGAACCGCCAAATTCTCGCTTTGTCTTAGCATTTTTTAATCGGTTATATCGATTCTTATATGTCGCCGAACCCTAATATCTCGAGCACAAGGGGGGCAAATTTGCCACTTAACATCGGTTATCTCGATCCACATGACCAATCGCCGGCTTTTGCCACGTCACCATCTCACTAACGTATTTTCGCGTATATAAGACGCGTCTTATAGAAAGTTTTACATACCCCTCACCCAGGGTGCGTCTTATATACGCGAAAACATGGTAGTGAGACGGCACTTTGCAGCCGCAGAAGAACTCGTGGAAGTGGCGAAAAAATCAAGCCTTACAGATGCTACAGGTGTAGGACACTTTTCAGAGCTGTGTGTCAGAGTGAAATGACTCGAGAATTTAATGTTGACACTGGTTAGCTTTTTGTAAAAACGAACTACACCTCGCACGTTTTTTGTGATTTTGTGAGCGATCTTTGTGTTTGCAATGTTGGAGAATATAATAAAGGTTTGTATTGTATACTGGTAAATCTCTGCTGTTAGTTGGTGCACATATGCCTTTTGTTGTTAGCAAACATGTATGTACATTTTTATAGCATGCCTTTATCAAACAAATCGTGGCAACGCTGTTGTGTAGAAAAAAACCTCCAAAAACACGTGCATGCACATTCTCATTTATTAACGCACATCATGTACATAAAGAAATTTCAATCACGTTAATATATTGACGCCATGTTGGTTTTCGTTTGTCTCGATCATCGGTTATCTCGCCGCTTTTTGGCGTCCCCTAGGCCCTCGACATAACCGGGTTCCACTGTTTATACAATATATTGTACAATATACAACACAATGATGTGTCTGCAATTTCCTATGTAGATTCACAAATTAAAATATAACAAATACAACAACCGACTTACAAACTGAAAACAGCTGCGCACACTAGGTTCAATGTTGCTTCCTCCAAATGATGCCACCTCACCCAGCTGCCTGGGGATTTGGATTGAGTCATGCAGCAGAAGGCCAAGGCGTCGCTGATCACAGAAACCTGTGGCACTAGCCACCTGTCTAAACAGAACTAGTGAAAACAAAATCTTGTGAGAACTGCCGTCCAAGATGAATACAAGGAAATTATACACTGCGAAAAGGGGCATTTTGTCTGGAAATCATTGTCGTCATTTTTTTTAAGTGGCAAAACCTCTATTACAAAGCAACCTAAAAAGCATAACTATATATAACTATAAGGGGAAAACACATCTAACTTGCGTAACTAAACAGCAGGTGTAAATAGCGCTCCTATTTTTTTAAATCATAGTTTATTAAAAAATGCTAATCAACATAAAATAACTTACATCTGTATTTGTCTTCAAGGTGAGCTTTGCAGAGTGAGATTATTCCTGTTTTTAAAGACAGGGTTCGGATCCTCCCAGTTCTACCTCTGTGAAAGACAGAGATGATAAAATGTTTATACCTTAACACTGCCGAATGCACAGGTATAGCAAGAGTTAAATCGATGCTTTGGCTAATCCAGGCTGTAAATCAGGGCTCCTGTGTGAAACAAAACAGTGGGAAGGAAAGCAATGGCAATCTGGTGGACTAGTTTTCTGGATAGTTTTTGAGTTTAGAACAATTTCCTGAAATACAAAATGACAGTCTCCAAAACATCAATTTTGCAAAACAGGAAAAGTAACAGAAAAATGCCAATAGACTTCTTTCATTTTTTACTACTTACATTTTTTACTTCGAACCATAACATTAAAATCACTGATAGGTGAAGTAAATAAAATTGATTATCTGGTTACTATGACACCTGTCAAGGGGTAAGATATATTAGGCAACAAGGAAGTCCGGTGTGTTGAAAGCAAGGAAAATGTTTACATTTACGGCATTTAGCAGACGCCTGTATCCAACGCAAAATACAAAATTGCTTCGAAATCTCTATCAATGAATAAATCAACTCTGGTTCACTGCGTTGCAAACTTAGGATATCATCAAGAGGAATTATAGCACACTTTTTTAAACTTAAAGACATAAACAGAAAGAGTTCAAAGAGTTTTCTTTATTTTCATGACTATGAAAATTGTAGAGTCACACTGAAGGCATCAAGGGCTATTTGACCAAGAAGGAGAGTGATGGGGTGCTGCGCCAGATGACCTGACCTCCACAGTCACCGGACCTGAACCCAATCGAGATGGTTTAGGGGTGAGCTGGACCGCAGAGTGAAGGCAAAAGGGCCAACAAGTGCCAAGCATCTCTCAGGGAACTCCTTCAAGACTGTTGGAAGAACATTTCAGGTGACTACCTCTTGAATCTCATCAACAGAATGCCAAGAGTGTGCAAAGCAGTAATCAAAGCAAAAGGTGGCTACTTTGAAGAACCTAGAATATGACATTTTTCAGTTGTTTCACACTTTTTTGTTATGTGTATAATTCCATATATAATTCCACATGTGTTAATTCATAGTTTCGATGCCTTCAGTGTGAATCTACAATTTTCATAGTCATGAAAATAAAGAAAACTCTTTGAATGAGAAGGTGTGTCCAAACTTTTGGTCTGTACTGTATATCTTCACCCATAGACAAACTCAGCTGTTCAGAGATCTAGGGGAAGTTGATTTCACTATCCCAGCGCCAGAATAGAAGAGAGTCTAGCTGTATACCTACGTCTTACTCTGAGAGAAAGTGGGACCAGTCAGGCATTGCTAATGGATCTGAGGTAGCAGGGTGCAATGCGTAAAGTAATAAGAGCTTTGAGGTAAGAGGTACTGGTCCATTTTTGCCATTTGTAGGCAAGCAGTGTTTTGAATCTGAGGCATGCAGCTGCCTGACGCCAGTAGAGGGAACGCAGCAGTAGGGTGGTGTGGAAGAACTTAGGCAGGTTGAAAACAGTCATGCAACAGAGTTAATTTGCAGTTCATTTGGATCATTCCCAGAGGACGAATAGCATTCAAAGGTGGACCTGCTTGTAAAGAGTTGCAAGTAGTCCAGTCTTGAAATGATAAGAGACTGAACAAGCACATAAGCAGCCTGTATGGATCAAAATGGTGGAATCCTTTTCTTGTAGAGAAGGAACCGGCAAGAATGTGTCACATTAGCAACGTGAGGAAAAAAGACAGTTGATTGTCCATGGTAACCCCAAAGTTGTGAGCAGTGGCTGAAGGAGAGTTTAGAGACGTTCATGCATAAGGAGGTTGGCAAGGGCCATTTTGTGACTGCTGGACAACTGGGTCAGGGCATCTTCAAAATGTCAAGGCATGTGGGGTGTTACCAGTTTGTAAATTAAAAATGGCTCCTGGGCACCCAAAGCTCACTGATGAGAGTGGGGACTGAAGGCTAGCCTGTCGGGTCCGATTCCAAAAACGAACTTCTGTACCACAATATGCTGAAAAGCTTAATGCTGGAACTATGGAACAATGGAGTCCTGGTCTGATGAATCACATTTTCTTTTTCATCATGTGGACGACCAATCAGCTAACTGGTGAAGAAAAAGCACCAGGTATTTTATAAAGAACAAACGAGCAGAGACCTAAGTTTGGGCCAAGTTATAAGAAAATAAGAAAGAGTTTGAGGTTGTGACTTGCCGTCCAAATTCCTGAGCTCTTGACTCGATCCAGCAGCTGTAGAGTGTATTGGACAAAAAAGTCAATTTCACAGAGGCGTTACCTTACAACTTAAATGGACTTAATGTGCCTGCTGTTTTGGCCGTCTTGGTGTCAGATAGAACAACACACCTTTAGAAGGCTAGAGGAGCCCATGCCTCGACAAGTCACAGCTGTTTTGGTGGCATAAGGTGGACCTACAGGTGGTTTTAAATGTTAAGATAAGTGGAATGCAGTGACGGCAAAAGTACACACATCCGTCACTCGAGTAGAAGTACTGAAACTCATGTTTTAAAAGACTCTGGTAAAAGTTGAAGAACTGACTGCACTTTTTCACTCAAGTTAAAGTAAAGAAGTTTGGGCTCTGACATGTACTTCAGTAAAAAGTAGTCATTATTACTACCTGTTTTAGTGTCACGCTGGTAACTGAACCTCACATCATATTAATATATTAATACAAAAGAATTTCAAATGTTGTTACCTAATGAATGTGTCCAGACTGAACATCCACCATATAGAACACAAGCAGAGAAAAGATGATGATGATCAGGAGATCAGGAATGTGTCTGTTCGCAGTCATGTTTCCATCACTAACTCCCTCTGTCTCATCCACGTTAACCCCAAACTTCATGTTGTCTTCTGTCTGCTCATTGTGAGCTTTGTAAACTAGCCTACCTGTTGTGTGTGAGAGCCAGAAAACGATACACCAGCGGTAGATTGAAAAACCCGCACAATGACAAGAAACAGGTTGATGTGCTGAAAACGACGCAGTGAGAAGAAAAAATATTGATCATGTCACCAAATAGATTAAAACTAAAGTAACGAGGCCTGTTTTGAACATGTAAGAAGTAGAAAGTACAGATATTTGTGTAAAGAAATGTAATAAGGGAACGTAAATAGAAAAAAAAAATAGTGAAGTAAAGTACTGATAGTACTAAAATCTATCATAATTTCCAGACTATTAAGCGCACCCAAATATAAGCTGCACCCACTGAATTTGACAAAGATTTTTATTTTGAACATAAATAAGCCGCACCTGTCTATAAGCCACAGGTTCCTACACTGAAACTAATGAACTTTACACAGGTTTTAATGAAAGACAGTGTCTGTTACACGGCTTGTATCTAAACAGTAGCCTACCAAGAAAGTCATTGTTTACTGTCTACCTCCTTCCTTTCCCAACAATTTCTCCCGATGCCGTGCAGCTCAGAACACAGGTGAAGTGTGTTTTCATGCCCGGTTGTTTTCAGCGTGACGAATGATTCACATTTCCTGTAGACAGTCCGAGTGAGCGGCAGGTCAAACGTCAGAGGAACATCATCCATATTTATGATGTGGTGCGGCCCGATTCAGTGGGAGCGCATCTGATTTAATATAAAGAGTTTCATTGGTTCACCTGAACCCGTTCGGCAATTTCATGGGTTTAATGTTTTTTGGCTTGAAGTTTGTGAAACGGTGAAAAACCCAGGAAAAATCCATAAATTAGCCGCTTCGTTGTTTAAGCCGCGGGGTTCAAAGCGTGGGAAAAATGTAGCGGCTTATAGTCCAGAAAATACGGTAGTCATACTGAATTTTGACCCATTATTCTCTACAATTTTGTTTATGCACAGCTCTCTTATGGTCCTTGCGACAGGATTTCAGTCAGGTTAGGGTCTGGACTGGCCCATTGCAAAAACATGATTCTTTTCTTTTTCAGCTATTCTGTTGTAGATTTGCTAGTGTGTTTGGGATCACTGTACTGTAGGACACATGGATTCACATTTGTCTCTAGAATACTTCGGCATTCAGAAGAGTTCATGGCCAACTCAATGACTGCAAAATGCGCAGGTCTTGTGGTATGCAAAACAAATCCAAATCTTCACCCCTCCACCAGCGAGTTTAACAGTTGGTTGAAAGTTTTTGTGTTGGGATATGATGGGTTTGATTTTCTTCAAACATGGTGGCTGTGCATTATGGCTAAACATCTCTAATTTGTTCATGTGCTAGTTTGCACACTACTCTGGTTGTGCCACCATGCTGTTTATTAGAGAGAAGAGGTTTTCTTATGGCAACCCTTCCAAACAACACAGTTTAAAATGTCAAGTGTTGTTCATCTGAGGCCGTATTTGCTCAATTCTAACACCGATAAGGACCAGATGATTTTGATTATGTATTTGTATGTAAAACCATAAAATTCAAAGAGGGTGTACTTTCAGTTTCACACAATTGTAGGCATTTAAGCACCTATTTAGACATGTCAAAACATATTACAAAAACATACTATTAACACCTGGTCTAAAAGAAACAAGAATAATAAAATGGTACATACGTGTCATAAACATTAAGCAACCAGTTTAGACACATGTCCACACATAGAGGAACGTTCACAAGGTTGCTATGTTGCTGCTCCAAACGGTCATAGATACTTGTGAGACAGCTGATAACCTGCATGATGTCTATGAACTGCTCGTTCTGTTTCAGGTTGTGCTGTTCAAAGGCTTCACATGCTGCTGACATCCCCAGTAGGTCCACTGCAAAATAAGGAAGAAAAAAAACCATAGGATAAGCACAACAGTAAGTACAATATGCATCCTACAGTCTGCTCCATATTTGATCACTTCCACTACCATATATTCCACTAAACTTAGCATTACATATGAAATGGACTTACGGCACAGGGCCTTCTGCAGCCTCCGTAACTTCATTGCTGTTCTGTATGCAGAAAATCTTACATTGTTGAGATCCGCTGTGAAGTAGACATTTTTATTATTATATTATTATTAATATATTACATCAATGTACCGTAATTTCCGGACTATTAAGCGCACCCAAATATAAGCCGCACCCACTGAATGTCTACACTGAAACTAATGAGCTTTACACAGGCTTTAACGAAAGACAGTGTCTGTTACACGGCGTGTATCTAAACAGTAGCCTACCAAGAAAGTCATTGTTCACTGTCTTCCTCCTTCCTTTCACAACAATCGTCGTGCGTTTAAAAATCACCATCGGTGACAGGTGAAGTGTGTTTTTTCATGCCCGGTTGTTTTCAGCGTGACGAATGATTCGCATTTCCTGTAGACAGTCCCAGTGAGCGGCAGGTCAAACGTCAGAGGAACATCATCCATATTTATGATGTGGTGCGGCCCGATTCAGTGCAAACGCACCCGATTTGATATAAAAAATTTCATTGGTTAACCTTAACCTGTTCAGCAATTTCATTGGTCTAATGTTTTGGGGCTCAGTTTTTTGGCTTGAAGTTTGTAAAACTGGGAAAAACCCAGGAAAAATCCATAAATTAGCCGCTTCATTGTTTAAGTAGCGGCTTATAGTCCGGAAAATACGGTAACGAAAAGGTCCGGCAAAAACCTGTTCCCTTAGACAATGCACATAGCAAAAAAGCAAGTGCTCATTAAAGGAATGTGGAATGTTGGAATGGAAGAGAAGCCTGAGCTCAACCCCACTAAATTAGACAGCTGGAATGCCTTTTCTTTCTTTTTTTCTTATTTATAGAAACAAAACAATAACAAATATTAAAATCTGTTTTTGTTTGTTGTTCTTGGCATTGATTTTTTTGTTCTTGCTGTAAGAACCACACAATTGTTATACAAGTCCTGATTAATAGAAACATCAAACTAAAGGACTGCATGTTCAGATGCCTGACAAACTCATTTCAGAAATATTCATTTAAAAAAAATTTTATTCAACACCCAAACATACATTTTTAGTAGAGACAATTTTTGCTGCAATAATTATTATTTTTGGGAGACGTGTATATACTAAATTTAAACACAATGGAGCGATTTAAACCAATTCTTTCGATTTGCTCCAGGTTGTTGTGTTGCTCCATGTTGTTATGTGAGGCATGTGGGCTGTAACTTTTAAATAGCAGTCCACATCACCAAATATTTTGTTGCACAACCTTTATAGGCAATTAATAGGCAATCACTGCAAACAAGCAAATTGTGTAGCTCTCCGTGAGACTTCTCCACCTGTTAGCAAATAGTTTAGCTCACTGTTCCTCAGCAAACTGCTCCAGCTCTCTCAGGTTTGAAGGGTCTTCTCCAGACTGCGTGCGTCAACTCTTCTCATAGACGTTCCACAGGATTCAGATCAGTGCTCGTAGACCCATGTTTTGCTCTAAGCCATTCGTGGGTGCTTTTAGCTGTACTGTATGTTTCGGATCATTGTGCTGTTAAATGACCCATGAGCTGCGGCTTAGACAGATTTCTCAGATATGGGCATGACATTTCACACCACAATGGCTTGACAGCCTTGAGATTTCATTGTGCCCTGCACAGATTCAAGGCCTACCAGTGCTTGAAGCAGCAAAGCAGCCCATAATCAAAACATAATCGACTGTCCATGTTTCTCAGTTGATATCGTGCTCTTTACTTTGAAAGCTTCATTTTTTGCATCAGAGAACAAACAGCTGACGTGCCTTGACAAAAAGCTCCAGTTTTGCCTCATCTGTCCAAAGGACATTGTTTCAGAAGCACTGTGGCTTGTCAACATGCATTTTGGAACTTTACAGTATGTGTTTATTAGTCCTCCTGTGTCCTCCATAAGTTCACTATTGTTTAAAAAGACACTGCTGTACCGTGACCTTGAGGTTCAGCTTATATTTTGTATATTTATCATTTTTGGCTGCTCATTTTTTGGCTCGTTGTCTACCGTTTCTTCAATCTGGGGTCGATCACCTTCAGGAAGGTCGGCTTCAGTACCATAGGATTTAAAACTCCTAATAATACTGTAGTCACAAGACCATCAAATGCTTGGAGATGGTCTTATAGCATTTAGAGGGAACATACAACTCATACAACTCTATCCCTATTCCATATTCAGTGTGGTGTACAGAATGATACCAAACAGCATTTAAAACATCATTAAAATCCAATTATTTATATTTTCTTTCTTGGAGTGACAGCTCATTTGTCCATGCCAGTTTCATTGTTTTATTATAAAAAAAATATATATATATTTTTTATCAAAAATAAAAAGTGGGGTTTTTCATTAAATATGGAACAATGATGGATACTAAAACTGCAACAACTTAACGATAAAATCAATAATAATCGATAATTAAATTCGTTGTCAATGTTGCTGTTATCGATTAGTTGGGCTGCTCAAGCTGCAGGTTAGCGTGATGGTAAGAAAACACAGCCATCCGGGAAAATGGCAGCAGGAAAATGTACAGGGTCAAGCGGCAGCAGGAAAAATTGAGAGTCCCAAGTCATCCAAGGCATAAAAGCATTTTAAATTAAAATGCTGTAAAATCAGAAAATTATGCAAAGAGAAGCTTGTGGAAGTACCACAGTGATGCACAAGCACAAAGAAAACACACTGGTGTCACGGATGAAGATGAAACATCAGCACAGTGAGCAGAAACTGTAGAATCCTTATGTGAAAATGGTACAGTTAATGTAGTGTTATTGTGTAAACTGTTTGTTTGTAACTTTGGGACAGTTGCACTGGATCTGTTCTCACGCGACTTTACAATGATTCAATTACACTGTCAGGTTTGAGAGCGGGTCTCGAACCCGGGTGGCTAAGGCGAGTGGCAGACACTCTAGCAGTCTGCCACGGGGAGGCGTTGGAACCCACCTGCAGAGACACACTCGAGATATGCAATGGCATGGGTTCTGAAAACAATAAGTCCAAAAAACAGCTCGAGAAAAGAGAACCAAAAAAATAAACAGGCAGAGTTGGTTTATCAATACAAAAGTGAACAAGAAATATAAATAAGAGATGACTAAACAGGACTAAGAAACGCAGGAAGACAAGACGGTAACAAGAGACTCGAGAAGACCAGGTGCTTCGGGAAAACTCAGGAGAACAGAAAAGCCAGAAGACTAGAGAACAGAGAAGACCAGGAAACACTCAGGAGAACAGAAAGGACAGGAAACTTGGGAAGACTAGAGACAGGAGACTAGAGAAGAATAGAGAAGACTAGAGAAAAACAGAGAAGACTAGAGAAGAACAGAGAAGACTAGGAAATAACAGACGAGACCAGAGAAGACTAGATAACTCCAGAGAAGCTAGGAGAAACCAGGAGGCTTGGGAAAACTCAGGAGAACAGAAAAGACAGGAGTCTAGAGAAGACACCAGGAGGCTAGGAAAACAGGAGAAACCAGGAGGCTAGGGAAAACTTGAGAAAACAGGGGACTCATAAATCAAACAAAATAAAAATACACTCACCAAACAGAACAAAACAAAAGATACCACAACAAAAAATAATGCCAAATACAATGACAACTGTAGTGCAACAAAAGTGAAGACAAATATAATGAACCAATAAAAACCAAGGCAAAAAGGGCAACTTAAATAGACAACACTAACAAGGAGCATGTGAGAGACATTAAAGAGTTAGGGGCTAGGGAGTAGGGGATAAGGGAGTAGGGGATAGGGGTGTAGGGGATAGGGGAGTAGGGGATGGGGGTGTAGGGGATAGGGGTGTAAGGGATAAGGGGGTAGGGGATAAGGGAGTAGGGGATAAGGTAGTAGGGTATAGGGGTGTAGGGGATAGGGGTGTAAGGGATAAGGGGGTAGGGGATAAGGGAGTAGGGGATAAGGTAGTAGGGAATAGGGGTGTAAGGGATAAGGGAGTAGGGGATAGGGGAGTAGGGGATAAGGGAGTAAGGGATAAGGTAGTAGGGGATAAGGGAGTAGGGGATAAGGGAGTAGGGGATAGGGGATAAGGGAGTAGGGGATAAGGGAATAGGGAATAGGGGTGTAAGGGATAAGGGAGTAGGGGATAGGGGAGTAGGGGAGTAGGTGATAAGGGAGTAGGGGATAAAGGAGTAGGGGAGTAGGGGATAAGGGAGTAGGGGATAAGGGAGTAGGGGACAGTGGAGTAGGGGATAAGGGAGTAGGGGCTAGGGAGTAGGGGATAGGGGAGTAGGGAATAAGGGTGTAGGGGATAAGGGAGTAGGGGATAAGGTAGTAGGGTATAGGGGTGTAGGGGATAGGGGTGTAAGGGATAAGGGGGTAGGGGATAAGGGAGTAGGGGATAAGGTAGTAGGGAATAGGGGTGTAAGGGATAAGGGAGTAGGGGATAGGGGAGTAGGGGATAAGGGAGTAGGGAATAGGGGTGTAAGGGATAAGGTAGTAGGGGATAAGGGAGTAGGGGATAAGGGAGTAGGGGATAAGGGAGTAGGGGATAGGGGATAAGGGAGTAGGGGATAAGGGAATAGGGAATAGGGGTGTAAGGGATAAGGGAGTAGGGGATAGGGGAGTAGGGGAGTAGGTGATAAGGGAGTAGGGGATAAAGGAGTAGGGGATAAGGGAGTAGGGGATAAGGGAGTAGGGGACAGTGGAGTAGGGGATAAGGGAGTAGGGGATAAGGGAGTAGGGGCTAGGGGAGTAGGGGCTAGGGAGTAGGGGCTAGGGGAGTAGGGGATAAGGGTGTAGGGGATAAGGGAGTAGGGGATAAGGGAGTAGGGGATAAGGGAGTAGGGGATAAGGGTGTAGGGGATAGGGGCCCAGTGGCGGCATCTGGTGGCAAAAACAGGCAAAAACAATCCCAAAAAATGTCCAGACCCTGACATACACATGTGCGAACAAACACTACCGGTAAATCTAAAAGCAGCAAATAACAGCAGCAGTAAATGTTCGCATTTTAAGTTGATGTTGTGGATTTCAGCAAATGATTATGCATTTGTACACAAATGCAGATTATTTCCTTCTTTTTTTTTGCATTTGTCTAATACAACAGGTAACTTAATGATTTACTGCAACTTTACTATGTTCATATGCTTGTTTTTGATGTTTGTATATTTAATTGATGCATAAATCATTTAATTATTATATAAATGTAAAATAATTATATATTCCAGATGGTTATATTTTCACAACTGAGCAAAATGTTTGTGTAAATAAAAAAACTAAAATTGTCAAAATAATGTTGTATTATATTTTATATTTTCTTTTCACAAATTTCAGTTTTTTTGTTTAGTTTTTTTTTTTTTTACAGAAGGACGCAACCCAGCATGAGTGAATTTATTCAAAGGAGAAATCTCCCATGTACTCCCTCAAGCAGCCAATATAAGCTTTAAAATGTCTAAATTGAAGATAGATATAGATACATAAATCCCCTGAATTTAGGTTTTATATAGCTATAAAAAGCTGGACATACAGTAACATTTTTATCTGATTAACCGATTGATCAAAGAAAATTATAATCATCAGATTAATCGATTATTAAAATAATGGTTAGTTGAAGTCCTAATGGATACTAATTACATTTTTACATTGAGAGTTATTTCAGAGAAAATTTTGGGTTCCTTTTTTTTTTAAGGCGGAGATCTGGCACACGGAGAAAAATCTGCACAAGCAAAACCCATTCCACACACATGCTCACTTTTTTACTCTGTACTGACATGACTGTAATCGCAAATATCTTTCACTCGTTTTCCAGAAATGAGTTTTGATTACCTGCATTTCATTAATGGACAATATTTATATAAGGCATTTTTCTATACATACGTATAAATAGTCAATAATTACACTCATACGGTGAAGTCATACCGAGTTGTGCGACTACTCTGACATGTTTCATGATCACAGTACTCAGCTGGTAACACGGTCATCTAAGAAAAGGCCGTTTGCGAAATGAAGACAACTTACATGTAACATAATTTATTACTGGAAGTACTTTGTGGAAAATTGGTCTGCATACCTGATGTGCATACCCCGCGTACCTGATGTGCATGCCTATGTACCTGATGTGCATACCCGCGTACCTGATGTGCATACCCACGTAGCAGATGTGCATACCCGCAGACCTGATGTACATAACTGATGTGCATACCCGTGTACCAGATGTGCATACCTGCAGACCTGATGTGCATACCTGCGTACCAGATGTGCATAACTGATGTGCATACCTGCCTACCAGATGTGCATACCCGCAGACCTAATGTACATAACTGATGTGCATACCTGCGTACCAGATGTGCATACCTGCAGACCTCATGTGCATACCTGCAGACCTAATGTACATAACTGATGTGCATACCCGCGTACCAGATGTGCATACCTGCGTACCAGATGTACATAACTGATGTGCATACCTGCGTACCAGATGTGCATACCCGCAGACCTGCTGTACATAACTGATGTGCATACCTGCGTACAAGATGTGCATACCGCAGACCTGATGTACATAACTGATGCGCATACCTGCGTACCAGATGTGCATACCTGCAGACCTGATGTACATAACTGATGTGCGTACCTGCGTACCAGATGTGCATACCTGCAGACCTGATGTACATAACTGATGTGCGTACCTGCGTACCAGATGTACATAACTGATGTGCATACCTGTCTCATTTGACCTCAGCATTTTGCACATTTACATCCCACTGGAATCTGGTCCAGGTTTGTTTCTCTACAATTAAATTATTTTCTATGCTCGAAGCAGGACAAATCCTCATATATTATGTTTGAACTCTATATCAGATCAAAAATGATGATGCAACAAACTGTGTTATTTTTTTGCAACAATTTACTATTTGAATATATGCAATTAAGTAGCTACTCACCTAAAGACTGGTACAACTCTGCCATTTTTGGATGGTCCCAACACGTTGTTTGTGTCTGGTGGCTGTAGGAAAAATGCAAATGAGAGCAATGGTTAGGGAAATGGTGATAGACTCTCAGCATACCCATCAGCAGAAGTGAACACTCATCGTTTTT
Source organism: Silurus aristotelis (assembly GCF_946808225.1). Lineage (NCBI taxonomy): Eukaryota > Metazoa > Chordata > Actinopteri > Siluriformes > Siluridae > Silurus > Silurus aristotelis. The sequence continues at coordinate 17,680,966 of NC_139593.1, forward strand.
TCAAAAGAAAACATTATTTGTCAAATGATTTTAAATGATCTGCCAGAGAGGTCAAGGTTGTACTTTGTACAGCATTCATACAGCAATCCAAGTTAAACCTATGTTAAAGTGATGCACTGGTAATTTTAGAAATGCGTGTGTGTGTGTTGTGATTTCTGCAACAGTGTGGGTCTGAGGCAAGATGCAACAGGTCAAAGCATTCTGCAGTTAAGGCATGTAGGGATGAGGGAGGAGAAACTCGAGAGATAACAGTCTGACTGCTGTATGATAGCAAGTGTGAGAATGTGAGCTTCATGTGACCTTCGTAAGCACGAGGTGGTACAGAAATGACAGAAAAGTAACCTCTTGTAAACTCCCATGTAAAGAATATATAACTAGCATTGGTCGTATGCGTGTTTAATATATACCGTAATTTCTGGACTATTAAGCGCACCCAAATATAAGCCGCACCCACTGAATTTTACAAAGATTTTTATTTTGAACATAAATAAGCTGCACCTGTCTATAAGCCGCAGTGTCTACACTGAAACTAATGAACTTTACACAGGCTTTAACGAAAGACAGTGTCTGTTACACGGTGTAACGGGTGAAATATGTTGTGGCTCCTTCAAGAGCAGAGCGGCATTTTGGGAATAGCCTGCCGCCGCATTTTTTCCGGTATTACTGCATGTGTGCAAAACCGAGGAATATGTCCTTATTATTTTCTGATGCTCATTTCTAAGTTTCTTTGACTAACCCATAACGCTGTTGCCAAGAAAAATAAAAAAGCACGAGTTTTGGAAACCTGTGCTTATATGATTTCTGTTGCAACTGGAGTTAGCGAGCTCTCCCTTCACCCAGACTCAACGCGCTACAACGGCTTGTATCTAAACAGTAGCCTACCAAGAAAGTCATTGTTCACTGTCTTCCTCCTACCTTTCACAACAATTTCTCTCTGGAGTTTTTCTTTTGGCATCGTCGTGTGTTTAAAAATCACCATCGGTGAAGCTTTTCTCCTGATGCCGTGCAGCTCAGAACACAGGTGAAGTGCGTGTTTTCATGCCCGGTTGTTTTCAGCGTGACGAATGATTCACTTTTCCTGTAGACAGTCCGAGTGAGCGGCAGCTGAAACGTCAGGGGAACCTCATCCATATTTATGATGTGGTGCGGCCCGATTCAGTGGGAGCGGATCTGATTTAATATAAAGAGTTTCATTGGTTCACCTGAACTCATTCAGCAATTTCATTGGTCTAATGTTATGGGGTTCAAGTTTTTTGGCTAGAAGTTTGTGAAACTGGAAAAAACCCAGGAAAAATCTATAAATTAGCCGCTTCATTGTTTAAGCCGCGGAGTTCAAAGCGTGGGAAAAAAGTAGCGGCTTATAGTCCGGAAAATACGGTAATACGTATGCGCAATATGAAGCGGATTCTTTGTGCTTATCCAGACTCTAGCTGTCTGACTCTACACTTCTGTTCAACAAGCAATACAACAAAATACACTTTTATACACTGGATCTAATGCCATCTATAAAGTAATGTTGCAACTTGTGATTTTTCCATCTACAACCACTAAAACACACAAACAAACAAAAACATCTTCAGATAGTCAAATCGGGGAGGTTTCTATAACCACCAGTAGCTCCTTTCTAAAGGTTTATTATTCTGTAAATGTTCGATGCATCACTACATTTTGTGTCATCATATAAAAGCACTGCTACAATGGCGTAGGCTGACCAAGAACAGTTTTACACTCAAGTATCTATCAGTGAACAGCTGATAATCTCAACAACAAATGGACATTTGGTTTCACCCTTGAAGGGTCTGAATTCCCTTTTGAGTCATGTTTCACTTAGGGTTTCATCCTCATAACATCTCAGAGAGATTTTCCGGGCTTTATTAATGTTGACAGCTGTGGGGAATAGTAAAACGCTGGCTTGTTGCTAAAACTAACCACCACTGCCCATTGCTATGACTGAAATTAGGCTCACAGCACAATATGCTAAACCGTATTTTTTTACTGAACCAAATCATGCAAACTGAATCATAGTTTGTACAGATGTATAAAAATGGCCAGCACAGTAGAACACCATGCACTTATCCAGGCCAACACAAGGGGCCAAGTTGGCGTTATGGTCCTCTAGTACAAGCATTTAGGGTTTGGTCTATATATCATTATTACACAACAAACAACAAAATAACCTTAAGAACTGATTAGTTTCACACACATATTTGCTATTTTCTTCTTCTTTTTTCATTTTGCTAATTTGCAATATCTAGTCCTAGTATTTTTGACCCAACTTCACAAACATGGTGTCCAACATCTCAACCGAGTGCGAACCACAACAATTAACTAAAAGCCTGAAATAGCTAAACAGTGCAGCTGTGACACGTCAATGAATGCTAAAAAGTTACAATACAACCCTTTAAGGTCACATGCAGGCTGTGGATACGCACCGCAGTGGAGCCACGAGGCTGATCAGGCTGAAATTTAGTATGATGCATACAAGTCTTCATCTTTAGGTGGATTTTTTTTTATTAATCCAATAATTTATAATAAAAACAAAATGAAAAACATCACCACCCTTGGCCCATCATGTTTCAGCAGAACTTCCAGGATTAATTAGGGGGCTTAGTACCTAATAATGAATGGCCATTTGGTGCCACCCAGATCAGGATGGGTTCTGTTTTGAGTCTGGTTCCTCTCAAGGGTTCTTCAGCGAGTTATTCCTCACCACTGGCTCGCTCATTAGAGATAAAAACGTAGGAAACAAACATATAGGCACTAAAATTATACATTCCAAATTAATAACCTCTTGATGTTTGTTAAAAGTGCTACACAAATCAAACTGAATTCAATTGAAAAGAACCTCCAGCAACCTATATGCAATCTGGCCACTTGAGGGCGTACTGTTCATGTTTTTTTTTCCCGCACATTAAAAACAAGCACCTCTATTGAGAGGAAAAGGGATACAGTGAAATTTTATTGCCATAAAATGTGAAACCTGCTTTAACAAACTAAGCCTAAGATTGTTTGCAAATCTCCACATGATTGGCATTAAACTAATATGGAGAAAACTTCATCATCATCATCCTCTGCATATAAATGAGTAATGGCTACAGAGGGATATCAATACTGGCTATATTGCTGTTTTTACTGTTTACTACACATTTAATCACCTAGAAATCCACCATCCAGCTGAGTGTTTGTGACTGCTGCAGATACCAACTGTACAGCTTACACTAATAACCAGTGTTATTGAGTGCTAATATACAGTGTTGTGCTCGTTACTAAAAAAATAGTAACTAGATACAGTTACTCGTTACTTCATTCAAAAAGTAACTCAGTTACAGTTACACCAATGCGTTACTGTTAAAAGTAACTTTTTAGTTACTTTTTTAAAGAACCTTCTTCAATGTTCCCATTAATGCCCTTTTATGCGTTATGTTCTATACAAACACAAAACTGACTTAAACACAAAGTCATTTTTAAACACTATTTTATTAAAGTCAGAGCAGCACAAACTAAATATATCACAAGGATTTCTGAAATAAATAACAAAACATGCTGAATAATATATTCACAATCAAAAACTAAAGTGGCTTCTGCTGTTGCCTTAAAAATGTTCCTTTCACAGCTTAAGTATAAAAAAACTATCAACAATGTTGAACAGAACACCGGGTTAGCTTCTAGCTTCTAGCTTCGTCGAGGCGTGGAGTTTCTGGAGGAGCTTCGACAGATTGGAGTTGCTGTTTATCGCAGTAGATATGAGCTTCGAACCAGAAAGACACAGCTTACATTTGACTAAAAAGTTTTTGTCTTTATGCTCAACTAAAGTGAAATAATGATCAGATTTCCACTTTGAGAAACTCGTCTTGCTCTCGCGTTACAGTATTAGTTACTGTCTGTGTGTGCATAAACCCTTAAAACAGCCATAAACTAATACCATTCGTTTGAAACCTATTAACATACATTCATCTAATTTACCAATAAACACCAATAAACTAATCTCTGAAATTACAGTGTAATAGAATGTTTAATCCACTGCAATAAAGTAATAAGTACACAATCAAATAACTTTCCAATCATCAAAATAAAAATATGTCCTCCTATTACTGAATATCAGTGTGTTCGTATTCTATAGTAATGTCAGATATTTTGCACTATTAATAAACAAAGACAATAAATTATGCACTGAATGATTAAAATAAATGTGTGATCACTTCTACTCCTGTGTAGCATTCACTCAAAAATTCCTGCCTACTGCCAACATGTTTCTAAATCTTATTAAAAGCTAATCTGACTAAAGTATTTTCCGGACTATAAGCTTTAGTTAAAGCCTGTGTAAAGTTCATTAGTTTCAATGTAGACACCTGCGGCTTATTTATGTTCAAAATAAAAATCTTTTCAGTGGGTGCGGCTTATATATGGGTGCGCTTAATAGTCTGGAAATTACGGTACATGCAAAATCATAGATTTCAATAGGACTCATCAATGATATTACTCAAATGATTGGAATTACAGTAATATTGAGTCGACTGGTGACCTCTTCCAAGCTGAAAGGTGACAGTGTTCATCATCTTCAGCTCTCTAAAAGAAATCTGCAGGTTTGGTGCCAAAATAAATAGACACCAGTGACAGGTGATGTAGAATGGAGCAGAAACTGATACAGCGACATGTCAGATAGCAACTGAACAGCAAGTTCTTAAATATGATAGAGGAAAAAACTGAGCAACTTGACAAGGTGCCGAATTGGGATGGCTAGACGACTGGTTCCGAGGATCTCCAAAATGGTTCCTGCTTTCACAGTGGTTAATAACCAGCTAAAATGCTTAAAGGAAGGACGACCGGTGAACCAGCAACAGTCATGGGCACTGAAAGCTCACTGAAGCGTGCGGAAATTGAAGGCAAGCCCTTCCTGGCAACTTGAACCAATCTTCCTGGCATTCCCACCCATAAAACTGTTGATCAGCCAATGTTCAGAATTCTGTGTAAACTCAAGAGACTGCTGTGTGTGAAAAGTATCTGAAATACTTAAACCATCCATCCTAGAGTTAGTTACAGAGAAATCACGTTCCCCACCATTCAGATGTTTTATGTGAACATTAACAGACCTGTATCTACAGGACATTTTAGACACTGCCACATGATTGGATGATTTGGTATCGGCCAAATCGCATCTGAAATGCTATGTAGGGGAGCATTCTAAAGCTTTTAGGTTTGCTGCATCAGCATGTCTCCAACCTAACAAAAGATCTAATTAATACTACATTTTTATTTAACACAGAAGTAAATTTAACTGGAAAGACCAATATACAATATAATAAACAGATAAACAGATTTTCACTGACAAACATGTAAATAAGATGAAAACATTCCTTTAAATACAGACTTAGAAGTGAATACAGTATGAGCACATCAACTCGATAATTTTCATACACCGTAATTTCCGGACTATTAAGCGCACCCAAATATAAGCCTGAATATACTGAATTTGACAAAGATTTTTATTTTGAACATAAATAAGCCGCAGTGTCTACACTGAAACGAATGAACTTTACACAGGCTTTAACGAAAGACAGTGTCTGTTACACGGTGTAACGGGTGAAATATGTTGTGGCTCCTTTAAGAGCAGAGCGGCATTTTGGGAAAAGCCTGCCGCCACATTTTTCGCCCGCTAATACTGCATGTGTGCAAGACCGAGGAATATGTCCTTATATTCTGATGCTCATTTATTATCTCATGCTTCCTGAACTCTTTAGGATTTAGGCATCATCAGTGTACTGAAACAGGGCTGGGCAAAGTTTACATGTTCTACTACTAACCTCCAAACAGGGTTGTGTTTCCCTGCTTTGCTGCATGGCTTTAGTTTAGCTTTTGACACCACTGAACATAACGTTCTTCTAGATGGGCTGAGGAGTTGCACAAACGGCTCTCTTTTTTGGCTTATCAGCATCTGAAATTTGAGAGTTCCCTGAAAGAGGACTGGGGATTACCCTATTTTTTTGTTCCACTGAACACAAGGGGTTCACAGAACAGTCAAAAATGTCCTTCATAAATAAAACACCATTACATTTATGTATATGTAGCATGGTTATCATCTGGAGACAAGATCTTTAGGTTCAGGAAGAAAAGACAATTTCCCAGTTGTATCTACAGGTGGATTATCACTGGGTTATCATTGATCGCTTATATGCACTCGAAAAAAAAAAAAAAAATAATAAAATAAATAAATAATGAACTGTCAAAACTCTTTTATATATGAAAATAAAAATATGTCCAAAAATAATTTTTCATGTCAGTTTATTATTTTTCTTTCTTATTGCAATATTTATTGATTTTCTATTAAATTATGCTTCTAAATATAAAAATTTCATGTTTTGAAAAAATATCTTTTTATGAAAAATCTTCTTATTTTTATCAAAAAATTATCGATTATCACTTATTTTATCAAAAGAAAAAATAAATAAAAATCTACAGGTGGATTATCACTGATCGCCCCCAGACCGATAGTCCCAATTCTCCTAAAAAAATTATCCTAATGCAAATCTTTATTTTAAAAATAATAATAATTAGGCTTTTCCCCAAATGATTATTTTTTTTAAATAAAGATTTGCACTACATTAAACCACTTGAGTTTTAATTCTGGTAAGTGTGCACACTAAAAGCTGGCCTTCTTTTGAAAGCCTTTTGTTGGATTTGTGGAGGAGGGGTTTTTTTTTTAAACCTTATTTACAAACCAGATCCCAAACACCAGTTCTGGGACACACAGATGATCATTTCCGACTGCACTTCACTGTCATTGCGCAGTGTGAACTTAAACTTTCATGGAGTTTTGTTCACCCTGGCACAAACTGAGCACATATTTAACTTCTCTATAACATAAAGCTGAACACAACAGATTGATGATTCATGTCCACGTTTTTAATAACAGCTCTGAATAACACACACAGGCTCTGATTTTTATTTTTATTTTTAAGAAAAATGATGAACGAAGAAGAAAAGATGTTGATCTTCTGTTTTCAGGACCAAAACACTGAAACTTGATCAAGATCCATTCATTATGAAAACTGTTTCTTTTCCTGCTATTAAACACGTGTAAACTACAGGATTAAAGCCCCCACGTGTGACGTCAGTGCAGCAGATCAACACAACTGAATACAGCAATTAACCACTGTGTACAACAATCTCAATAGCAGGTCATTAATATTTCAATATAAATATATTTAATGAGCTCCAGAACCGCGCTTTTCCATTCATATCCGCTGTGTGAGGAGAGGAAATGCTGGTGCTCTCCGGCAGTGTGGAAGATGCCTGGGGTTTGTAAATATGGCCCTGGATCTCACAGAGCTTCAGCCCGCGGCCCTTCCCTTCTCCAGCCTGCTGGGGCAAGGTGCAGTCATGGGATTGGAACCAAAGACTACTGTCACTCTACATCTCACTGCATCCCGCTCTTCGTCTCGCTCTTCGTCTCGCTCTTCGTCTCGCTCTTCGTCTCGCTCTTCGTCTCGCTCTTCGTCTCGCTCTACGTCTCGCTCTACGTCTCGCTCTACATCTCACTCTTCATCTACATCTCACTCTTCATCTACATCTCACTCTTCATCTCACTCTTCATCTCACATCATCTCACTCTTCATCTCACATCATCTCACTCTTCATCTACATCTCACCGATGGCGATCATGAGAAACACATACGTCGATGGTGTACGAGGTTGAGGTTGAACACACACACACACACACACACACACACACACACACACACACACACACACACACAGCGACATGATTATTGGTGAACTTTGTAAAGTGCCCCCCACAGTGAATGCCGATATACAGAGCTGTGATTGTAAAAACAGAGCATAACCAGGGCCTTAGTCCACAAAAACACAATGTAACACAAAAACACAATGTAACACAAAAACACAATGTAACACGGGTGACTATGAAACATTACACCGAACGAGCTAAAAGATTTCAGCGGGGAAATGATGTGAAATCTGCCCGAGTCAATGCGTCAGTGAGATGAAGGATGATGGCCGCAGGAAGCCTGACTAAAAGAGAAAGCGAACAGCGAAGACCAAAAAACACCCACGAAGGAACCGAAGCCATGAAGATGTGGGTGCAAATGTAGCGTCAAAGCGATCACCCGCTGGACTGTAAACATGGACGGTGGAACCGCTAGCGTGGCTAACCAGTGCTCCTGCAGTGTCCTTTTCCCCCCGCAGGAGATTCATCCACATTTCACTGAAAGATCGCACACTTACTTCCTCAACTGTTCCCTCATCCTTTTTTTTCACGCTGTAGTTTATCCCAGCGACGTCTTGCAACGTGAGAACGCGATGTTCCTCCGAGCGGCCGCCTCGATGTTCCCTCTCCGTGGAGGAAAACGCGTTCGATTTTCCTGCAATCTGTTCACGCGGTTCCGCTGCTCAGACAAGGCGGAGCTCCATTCACTCCCTTCCCCCAAACCTTCACTGAGGAATTGTGCGAAAAAACCTCGCTAAGAACACGAACATTATTTCACTGCTTTAGCCGGTGAGGGGCCTTCAGACCGCAGGTTCAAGTGGCAAACAGTCCAAAGTCCACCGACCCCACGACCACCAGGAGCTCAACATTATTACACTGTGGATCAAATCCGTCACTTCACCACACTGAAAACACCTTCACAAATAGTTCACCTTGTGCAATGTGTAATCAATAAAAAAAAAAAAAAAAAAAAAAACATTCACAAGATACTTCAAATGTACAAAAAATAAAATGTAAAATTAAAACGAATGCATATGGTCATATTTTTATGCAAATATTATAATGCAAAAATATCTGTGCAAAGACTATTGTTCATGCATGCACACATTTTCTTTTACATGCACTCTACAAAATTGAGAAACGCATCTGATTGCTTAAAAAAAAAATCCATCCATCCTCACAGGTTCTTATTTTAAGCCCCCAGCTCTTATTTTGCCAAGCCATAATTTTATCATCTAATTTACATTCCAAATGGAATTGGAATCCACACCTAGAATTCACACATGCGTGTTTGCTGGTCAGTGATTTAGGTACTGTTTAATATTCATATCCAGGGTTTTTTATATCAGCGGTTCGAGGTTCTAGTCTAGGTCAAAGTCTCATGAAGGTCTAATGAGTGCTTCCTCGAGCAGCACACCTGCAAGGCTCATAAAAAGCTCCTCACAAGCCGAGCCTGTAGGCCAAGATAATAACGTTAGATAACATGTTGATTTAATAGTTAAATTCAAGCATTGAATATTCTGAATATTCTGCAATGAACATGCAGAAGATTCACCTTCAAGGTCAACAAACCGTTTTACAAACGTGTGTGATGTACTTTAGGCAGAAACCCAAAGTTCACCCAGTCACCAAGCATCCAAGATGAACTTTTTGGAAAGGTTTTTAGCAATAAAATGTGAAATTAAAAAAAATTAAACGATTTCTTAAACGATTTAGATCAAATGAATTCTTTTATTGCATACTTTAGTTTACATTTTTAGTTAGTAAGAGTAGCAGTTCTAACAAACTTCTGGGCCACAAGCAGGACTGATTTGCTCACTGAATTCTGTGTTATGAGGATGAAATCACTAAACAATGTAGTAGGAAGTATGATAAAAAATGAGTCCGGTTTGGGTGTGAGCAGAGGAATGTGTAGCACCATTTAATGTTAAACTGCAATGAACATTTACACTGAACACAATCTATTGTTTGCAGTAAAATAATCACTGTTCCTTAATCACAATAATAATCACTGTTCATTTTGATTTAATAATAACGATTATATAATAAACGTTATTATCTAATAAAAATTTACTAAAAAAACAAAGGGATTGTATAAACCAAAACCACTAAAACTAACCAAATGTGTATAACACTTTACTCTTGACAGTATGACCTAGTCTGTTACGGTTAGCCAGTCAATCCTTTAACTCCTCAGTCAGAATGAGCAGAGCAGGAGAGCTTCACTAGCCAGATAGGAACGGCACATATTGTAAGGAGATATCAGTGCTTTTGTAAAAAAATGAAAGCTATAGCTGGAGTTTATTTATTTAATGAAAGCTTTCCAATCGACTAACATGGGAATGGGCATTTTAGTGAAAATGCTGTTAAGTGAACTGTTGAAACCTGCTACACAAACCTGCTTTTTTTTTTTTTTTACATTTTACATTAAACCTGAAACAGTGCAATTTACATCTTCATTACAGTTTAATAAAGATTGCATGCCCATGCTCCAGTGAGGCAACAGCATGCATGTATTATATGTATGTGTATGTCTACATTTACTTTATACAGCGTCATACAATTAAGGCATTAAGCAGGTGACACTAGTGAACTTACCACACTGAAATTTCTTCATGTTCTTTATTTATAGCCATAACAATTTTTAATCAAAATAATTTCAACGAATGCACAGTTGTTTATATATATATATATTTATCTTAGGGTTTGAAATATTTGTATTTTTACTATAGGATAATATGTGTGATAAAACACAGGCCAGATACAGTCAGGTTCAGGTCCTTACTGTTATAGCAGCTACAGCATTTTTTTTTTTAAAGACCAAAATAACTTAGGCATACTAACATAATCGTAAACCGAGTCATCTCTCATGCTTGGCTGAAGATCTTGTTTAAAGTCTGAAATTCATGGACATCACCAAAAGTTTACTCTGGGATTCTTTGTCAGTATTTTTTACTGCAGCTGATTTAAAGTTTCTGCTTGTTCTTAGGATGTTTTTCCTTCACCAAATAAAATGAATGCTCAGTTAGATTCAGTGATTTCATCGTGAGTTTAAATCCCAGCCACACCAAGCTGGCACTCCTGGGCCTCTGAGCAAGGCCCCTAACCTCACAGCTGCTCAGTTGTCTAAATGAGATAGATGTAAGTCTCTCTGGGTAAGGGCATCTGCCAAATGCCATAAAATGTAGAATATTAAAAAAATCTTCAAAAGTGTTGGTTCGCTCTTAAAGGGAACAAGTTGTTAATCTACGGTCATGTCTTAGCCAGGATTAGTCGATGAGCTCACATATCCCACAAGGTTCTGATTGGGGCAAGCTTGTCGCGTTCCTTGTGTCATCAAAACGGAGCGCTCAACTTATCTGGTAAAACCTGCAGAGGGACAGAGTGGCCCTGAAAACTGCAACTTCGATCGTCCCACAGGCAGCATGTGGACTCACTTCTGGATCTGTAGACCCCAGCCAAAATGATTAAGCCCATGTAGGCTTTGAGTCTACCTCGGTCCTTTTTTTTTCTGGTGCGGCGCAATTGGAGGTTGGTCATGCTGACTATTAAACCAATCATCTCTCCCGTAAAAAAAAGCTCAAATGCAGAGTTCACATCCAGGACCCTTGCAATAAAAGGAGTTGATTCTGCATTAGCTGGAAACCACACCTGGCCATTTCTCCTGATCCAACTCGATCCAGGATCCTCAGAATTCTCCTCACTTTCAGTCGAGGAAGTTGAGGATGAGGATGCTGCTACAAAATCTGGATCTGATACTCCTGAGTCAGTGGTGTCTGAAGGAGATGGATCCTGCAGCTTGCTGTTGTCAGGCTGCATAATTTTATTTAAAACCTCTTCAGTAGTGAAGGCTCTCATGTTGCTTGCTGCTCTTTTCATTGTTAAATGACCAGCAGGATGGCATGCAAGTGTCTAAATCCACTTACCTTGTTTTTGTTTAGTCTGTACATCTCACCACAAAAAGGAAGCGGATCCATAAATCCAATAACCCTGTTTTTGATTAGTCTTTACTTCTCATCAGCAAAAGGCAGCATGTGCATAAATCCACTTACTTTGTTTTTGTTTACTCCATGTAGACATGTAGTTCTGAGAGCTGAGGTGCATATTCTGATTTTCTCAGACACATCAAAATCCGTGAGCAAAGGTCACCCTCTCTCTCTCTCTCTCTCTTTTACACACACACACACACACACACACACACACACACACACACACACACACACACACACACACACAAGCAAACACACATAAACACACACACTATAATACTCCATAGAAAACTCCATCGAAAACTGCATAGGGAAGCCAGAAACGAAGCTTTCTATCCACAGCGCTATTTCATGGGCTCAAGGTGCCATTTGGTAGTCAACAGTAAAAAAAAAGCTAATTCAAACTCCTCTCATCATGGGACACTACCAACTTTCAAAAATGCCTGCAAATATAATGTAATGGCAGTGCAATTATTAAATGTCATTATAATTACAGTTAATGAGGAAAAAACAGCCACTAGCAATAAATGAGGAAGAAAATAATTTAATCTGATGCTGCAAAAAAACTAACAATGCACAAAAATCATGTGGTAATTCATGAAGACTTATTAATTAATGCAGAACTCCATGTCTATTTCTTGAGACATTCACGTGTTTAACGTCTTAAAGGACAAATCACAAATCACTGTGCTCACGAAACTGCATATGATCCGAAGCGTAACGCAATATCTCATTTTTGCTAATCAAACTGGTCTCTCGTATGTGCTGATAATGTGACTGCTGCCAAGCATAACCTAATTAATTTTGAAGTGTATATGGATATATACAGTGTTGGGCAGTAACGCGTTACTGTACTTTTGACAGTAACTAATACTGTAACGCGTTACTTTTTAAATAAAGTAACTTCGTTACCGTTACCGTATGGTGCGTTACCCGTTACTTTTATAAATGAATGAATTTGGGCTGAAGTGTAGCCTACAGTCTAACCTGTTTACAGCAGAGACACATTGTAGGATTGGTGGATGAACCACTGTAAACAGGAAGAAGACGCACTGTGGGCGTGTCTCCGTTTATTCAGGTCTGTGCGGCAGTAATGGCGAGTCGAGGCGAGAGCAAGACGAGTTTCTCAAAGTGGAAATATGCTCATTATTTCACTTTAGTTGAGCATAAAGACAAACTTTTTAGTCAAATGTAAGCTGTGTCTTTCTAGTTCGAAGCTCGTATCTACTGCGATAAACAGCAACTCCAATCTGTCGAAGCTCCTCCAGAAACTCCACGCCTCGACGAAGCTAGAAGCTAGAAGCTAACCAAAGCTAACAGAAGTTCTGTTCTACATTGTTGATAGTTTTCATACTTAAGCTGTAAAAGGAACATGTTTAAGAGCTCAACACAACAGCTTTTATGATGCAGAAGCCACTTTAGTTTTTGATTGTGAATATATTATTCAGCTTGTTTTGTTATTTATTTCAGAAATCCTTGTGATATATTTAGTTTGTGCTGCTCTGACTTTAATAAAATAGTGTTTAAAAATGACTTTGTGTTTAAGTCAGTTTTGTGTTTGTAGATCATAACGCATAAAAGGGCATTAATGGGAACATTAAAGAAGGTTCTTCAAAAAAGTAACTAAAAAGTTACTTTTAACAGTAACGCATTACTTTTTGGTGAAAGTAATCAACAAAGTAACGGAGTTACTTTTTGAATGAAGTAACGAGTAACTGTAACTAGTAACTATTTTTTAGTAATGAGCACAACACTGTATATATATAATATCTGTTCAGGGACAAACTTCTAAAGAACATCATATTAATTTTTAGCACCACATTATCTGTGTAAAGCTGATTTAAGACAATGTTCATTGTTAAAAGCGCAATACAAATAAAAATGAATTGAATTGAATTGCTCAGATTCAGCCAAATGCTTCAAAACTCCCTGGATGGTGCTTCACAGCTGAAAAAGGCAGTGACCTGAAGCATACATCAAAGCAACCCAACATAATTTTAAGGTCATTTTAAAGTGGAATGTTGCAATGAAGAAATTTTCCATTTTAAAAGCAAAACCACTTAACAACAAACAGGAAATGAAGGCAGCTAAAGTAAAGCCTGGAAAAGCATCATTCAAAAACCTCAATGTCTAGTGATTTCTATGAGTTTCATAATTGAGAGTTACTAATTTCAAAGGATTTACAATAAAATATTATTTTATTATTATTAAAAATGTATTTCATGACTGTTAGATTGCATATGTATTCACTTTTAGTTCTTTTAAAAATAACAAATATAAAAAGTGCTGTAATTCGTACATTCACCTGATGTATTAAGTTATACTAAGAATAAGTTGTCTAAATAGTTATGGACCTGACTGAATATACAGTTGTATGTTGAACATTTGTTGTCCTCTGCATATATTTTCACAGTCTATGCTAATTATCTTGGGAAAGTACCATGTAATGTGCATTAACCTGGTTGAATGTTCTGGCTGTTCTCAGAAACAAATACTGAAGGTCCCAGAGTTACGATGATTCGACTTACGTTTATTTTAATCTTATCAGATTACAGTATTATACTACCCTATACTGATCACCATTATTTAAGACTCCTGGGTAGCCTAAGTCATGTCTCGGGACTACCTGTACTCTAAAAGGGCAAACATGTAAATAATCCAATCTACAAAAATCTGCAATTTATTGTTAGTGCCATAGAGGCACTGTGATTATGCAAATGTAAATGTTATTACATTAGTTCCATTACCACTTATCCTACAACACACTCTGTATATTAAACCATTATTACACCAATGCTCACTCAGCTAGCTTTAGCGCTCTCCGTTGCTCGGACTTAAAGAGGGAACAAAGTTGAAATTAGGGCTGTGTGGGAATGACAAACAACAAACTCCTTTTTTTATGAGGACTGACCGTTCAGGTCAAGGCCAAATTCAACAAACTCCTTCATCAGAATAAACATTCAACTAATCGTCCTTGAGAGAATTGCACATAAATGGCCGGGCGGATGGAGAACACGAAAACAGTATAAACATAATATTATCTTGACATAATGCACACAATCACAAGGTCTTATACTGTAGATCAGAATATCTTAACATTTGCTGGCTGGCTGCCCAGCTGTCTCTAAACAAGCTTTAGCTAGTTCAGAATTCAGCAGCCTTCATCTTTGAAGAAAGAAAGAAAGAAAGAAAGAAAGAAAGAAAGAAAGAAAGAAAGAAAGAAAGAAAGAAAGAAAGAAAGAAAGAAAGAAAGAAAGAAAGAAAGAAAGTATGCTCTGACAAAAAATTCAATATCTGTTTTCAGACAGTAAGAGTCCCGACATCTTTATGGCTTCTGCAGAACAGATCAATGTTAACTAAAGGCTCATAAACAAGTAGAAATGGATGCCGAGTTCATTACCGGGGAAACAAGATGGAAGCTACTTAAGAAAACCTTTTCAGAAATGTGACCATGCTGTGACCTCAACCCTATTTGGATCAACTCCAGAATTGAATCAGGTCCTCTGCTGGTTACACTTGTTATTCACTACAAATCCTACAAACATTCATCTACTCACTTCATAGATATTATGTTAACACAAACAATCAAGTAACATAAACAGTCACAAGTGCGCACACACACATACACACACCAACACACACACACACACACACACACACACACACACACACACACACACACACACACACACACACACACATATATCTCATACTTGATAACCTACCTATGGAAGGACAACTGATTAAAATAAAACTGGTGTTTTTATATTGCTGCTGTAGGAATACGATTTCTGCCATCTGCTTCTTACTAAGAATCACTAACCAAATGCAGTGCACTGTTTAAATCAGGGGTCACCAACATGGCTGTTTCCTACTTTGTCAAATCATTGTTGATAATTATTATAAGAAGTCATTAACACGATCAGTGTCTTCACATAAATGAATATCATTATTTATTAATAATAACATATACCGTAATTTCTGGACTATTAAGCGCACCCATATATAAGCCACACCCACTGAATTTGACAAAGATTTTTATTTTGAACATAAATAAGCTGCACCTGTCTATAAGCCGCAGGTGTCTACACTGAAACTAATGAACTTTACACAGGCTTTAACGAAAGACAGTGTCTGTTACACGGTGAAATGGGTGAAATATGTTGTGGCTCCTTTAAGAGCAGAGCAACATTTTGGGAATAGCCTGCCGCCGCATTTTCCAGTATTATTGCATGTGTGCAAGACCAAAGAATATGTCCTTATTATTTTCTGATGCTCATTTCTAAGTTTCTTTGACTAACCCGTAACGCTGTTGCCAAGAATAATAAAAAAGCACGAGTTTTGGAAACCTGTCTGTGCTTATATGATTTCTGTTGCAACTGAACAGCGTTTTTTCGTTTCAGTTTCGGGAATTTCATTGGTCTAATGTTATGTCGCTCAGGTTTTTGGCTTGAAGTTTGTGAAACCGGGAAAAACCCAGGAAAAATCCATAAATTAGCCGCTTCGTTGTTTAAGCCGCGGGGTTCAAAACGTGGGAAAAAAGTAGCGGCTTATAGTCCGAAAAATACGGTAATACAAGGTAAATTGAGCAAATTTGTTATTTCAGATCAAACTGAAAACTGTGTGTATCAAACTGGTCGCCCTTCACATTAATCGGTACCCAAGAAGTAGCTCTCAGTTTCAAAAAGGTTGGTGACCCCTGGTATAAATATTCTATGTAGTTTTTATGCTATACACTCCAATGTGTAAATGAATAAGTTAGTTATTTTCTGTCTGTTGGTAATATGCTTTAGGTAACAACTGATGAATTAGTGAAATCTGTTTTTTCAATACTTACTTTATATAATATGGAACACTGTTTGGAGAAACTGAGCGCTCGAAAGGACTCTGCACAGACTCTGTAAACAGAAACATTTTTATATATCAATATACTGTAAAAAGAAGAAGAAGAAGAATAATGTATTAAGAAAGAAATGATGTACATAATACATTAAAGCAAATTGCATAAATTAATTAATGTATAATAATAATAATGGTTTTACCTTGTAAAAACTGCTGAGAATTGGGTCCAAAGTCTTTGTGGGCCTCAATAAGTTGGGACAGATGCTCTTCAATAGATATCTAAAAAGACATTAAGGTAAATTAGTGATGGAAAAACTGTCAGACAAATTTTCCAAATAGTCACAGTGAAGATAACACCAGATAGGAATGATTTACAGGTATCCCAATGACAAGGTTCATAATTGTATCAATGTGCAGTTGGGAACTGGATGTCTCTTAAAAGTGGCTTTTTGTTAAGTTTGTGAGAATGTCCTGTTCTGCTAATAAGCTTTAATTATACAGTATGGGTCCTGGCCGGATGACTCAAAGCTTCAATATTGGGTTTGAATTGGAATTACTTTCTGAGAGTCAAATCACATTTATTTGAATAAAAAAAGACCTTGCAGGGTTTCAATAAGGGAAGAATGTGCAGTATTGTTGTTCCCAGCCTACAGTACTATTAAGATCAGGCAAAAACAATCCAATTCATAGGGCAGCCGTTCATCCTCCGAAGAGGAAAGACACCTGGGACTCCAATGTATAAGTACATCTAACCTACTAGCATGCCATTACCATAGCCTGTAGATAATCTGGATGGATGGATGGATGGATGGATGGATGGATGGATGGATGGATGGATGGATGGATGGATGGATGGATGGATGGATGGATGGATGGATGGATGGATGGATAGATAGATAGATAGATAGATAGATAGATAGATAGATAGATAGATAGATAGATAGATAGATAGATAGATAGATAGATAGATAGATAGATTTTATTTGTTGCATATATATTACAGCAAAGTTCAATTCTTTCTTCGCATATCCCAGCATATAAGGTAACTGGGGTAACATGCTGAATATGGATGTAAGATGACACTCTACAAAGACCATCTCCACTTTATGGACATTTTAGATGTTTCTGCTGTTGTGTTGCCGCATGCTATTTAGATTTGTTGTATCTAATGAAATGTATGGCATATATGTAATATTACATTTGGCTATTGTTTAATTTTACAGCTTTTTTTTTTTTTTTATGTTTTTAGTGTTTGAATAAATTATTCAAAAATATTTATAATATACTAAAAAACTGTGGTGGGCACAGGAAATAAAAATAACTTCTTGATAATTCATTATGTAAACCTAACTGTAACTGTTGGCAGAGCCATGCTTTAATATTCTTTACACATACAGTATATACCTTCAGATATAATATTTTAACCATGATGTCTTTCTGTCATCAACATATTCATTGAAAAATGATAAGTCTATATTTTGTGTCTAATATCTTGGTCTTGCCATACTTCCTTGTATGGCCTTGTATTTTTTTCTTAAAAAATGAAAAAGGTGGTATACACCTAAACACAATGGTTGTGTTTAACTTGTGTATATTTAAAAACTACAATCCTTTAACTTATTTGGCTGCTTATACTAAAAACACATGCATACCTGCAGAAATCTCCATCGCCTATTAAGATCATCGTTTCTCTTCAGGTTGTCTGCAGACAGCTGTATACCAGGCACTCTAAACTGAGAAACTAATTTGTTGACATGATTCACATCATCCTGGATCGGAGCTATCGTCTCCTGGAATCCCTGGTTAATCAGAAAGGAGGAGGATATTGGACAATGCACTTGTAGATAAACATTGTACTAAAACCAGCTTTCTGGATTGTACAGTGAAAAGTCGTGTGCATTTTCAAATGCAGACTTCCTCCATAATTATTTAAAAACAAAAAAAGATGAATTATTGCCTCCTTAAACAGCACAAATAAGACTGATAAATAGAAGGTAAAATATGTTTATGGTAACTAGGTATTTTAAAAATCCTCTAACCATCATTAAGACTGTCCTCTGAAACCCCAAAACCCTTTCATCACTGAATGTATATCAGCATAGCACGAATCCAAACACTAACCTTAACCATCTCAAATTGGTCACTCAAATTGTCAACAAGCAGGTCTTCAACTGGGTCCCAAGAATTCTTTTCAATTTCAACTTGATGAAGCTTGAACTCTAACTGCTCCGTTGTACTTTGTATTTCCATCAGTCTCTCCAAAGCTAGCTCCAGCTGTTGTTGCCAGTCTGCTGCAGCTGTACGTAGGTTCTTCCAAAGTTTGTTTACATCGTCTGCTTCCTTACGCAAAATGCGTTCAACATTTTGATTTCTTTCCTCTGAGCTGACAGCTGGAGAACACATGAGGAAAAGAATACACTTTAAGCATTACATATACTGTAACTGTACAGGTCTGTTTATTTCTATAGTAACACTGAAATTAAACGATAGGATTTGCAAATTATATGCTCAGTACATGTATTTTTGGTAGATTTCAGTATATGTACTTTTTGTAGTAAGTTACATACATTTTTTATATGTACCGTATTTTCCGGACTATAAGCCGCTACTTTTTTCCCATGCTTTGAACCCTGCGGCTTAAACAATGAAGCGGCTAATTTGTGGATTTTTCCTGTTTTTTTTTCCAGTTTCACAAACTTTAAGCCAAAAAACTGAGCCCCATAACATTAGACCAATGAAATTGCCGAACGGGTTCAGGTGAACCAATTACAATTCTACAGGAAATGCGAATCATTCGTCATGCTGAAAAAACCGGGCATGAAAAAACACACCTGTGTTCTGAGCTGCACGGCATCGGAAGAAAAGCTTCACCGATGGTGATTTTTAAACGCACGACGATGCCAAAAGATTAACTCCCGGGAGAAATAGTTGTGAAAGGAAGGAGGAAGACAGTGAACAATGACTTTCTTGGTCGGCTACTGTTTAGATACAAGCCGTTGTAACGCGTTGAGTCTGGGTGAAGGGAGAGCTCGCTAACTCCAGTTGCAACAGAAATCATATAAGCACAGACAGGTTTCCAAAACTCGTGCTTTTTAATTTTTCTTGGCAACAGCGTTACGGGTTAGTCAAAGAAACTTAGAAACGAGCATCAGAAAATAATAAGGACATATTCCTCGGTCTTGCACACATGCAGTAATACCGGAAAAATGCCGCTCTGCTCTTAACATATTTTACCCGTTACACTGTGTAACAGACACTGTCTTTTGTTAAAGCCTGTGTAAAGTTCATTAGTTTCAATGTAGACAAAGCTGCTTTGAAAGATACAAATAAAACTGAATTAAATAATTATAGTTAATTAATATTTACACAACAATATATATATATATACGCATATCAGTGGTTCACCAGTGTTAATAGTCAGAATGTCCCACATTGTCTGTAGTGTTTAAAGTTTAAACTGCAGCACAGTCTAATAGAAGCCCGTTTGGACAGATAACAGGATTGCTGCTAACAGCACTGAGAGATTTACAGGTTTTTTGCAGTTTGCACAAAGATACAAACTACATTTTCTTTTCTTTTGTCAAATGGCAAATGACCCCATAATTCTACATAAACTCCTGAGATTGAAATAAGAGACAATAAAATGCAGTTAGCATCCAACCAGTAGTGCAAATAGTAAAGAAATTAAATGAAATAAGTATTGTATGTATGATTTTAAAGAACACTTTATAGCTACAGGTAAAGTGTAAGATGTAAACCAGTAAAGTAAGTTGCAACTAAGTTAAATAAAATAACTTTTGTGCAGTTAGATGGTGTAACAGTGTGATGAATCCAGTATAATACAGTCAATAGTTGATTACTACTACACATAGCAATGTAATTTGCACATAGCAATAATGTGCAAATAACAATCTAATATAAAATAATTGATTTAGCAAGGTGAAGGAGTAACTTAACATGCAGCTTTGTGATATATGAGGTGTTTTTGCAAAGCCTGTGGTCTGTGTGCAAAAAGGCTTATGCTGATTCCAAGACGAGAATGTTTGAAGATAAACGTAGATGAATTGATGGTGTTAAATGCGAAGCTAAAGTCAACAAATAGCATGTAGAATATGATTTTCTGTTTTCAGGTGAGTCAGTACAGAATGCAGGGCTAATGGTGTCATCTGCTGACTTGCTTTTAAATTAAGCATATTGATGGAGATCCGTGAAGACCGTGAATGCTGTGGAACCTGCACTGGTGCTGGTGTAATAGTAGTGGTTTTGACATAATTTCATGCATTATGCTATTTCCACATGGTTGTGCATCACATCAGTGCTGGAAATGGAGTTGCTTCCTACAGCACCCAACATTAATCACTTAACTCTTTTACATTCACTTTTATAAACACACACACCTAAACCCAATCACACTCTGCAGTAGAAAAGGACACTAAGTGGCTCTCCACAATGAGTGAGAGGACTGAGTGCCATGTAGCTACCTGCAAAGCATTTTGTTAGCCTGCTCTAGTTTTCATAGTAATGACTATGCTTTATTTTATTAGCATTAAATATTTTATTAATGAAACTGTTCATACGTAGCCTGATTTTCAAACTGTTATATGTGGAACACCAAAGGCAGCCTAATCACAAATTGTACTTCTAATTTGTTAGCCTTTGGCACCCAGTTGCACAATGACAAGTCTGCTTCGACCTCTGAAGGTCCAGCCCATTTGCAAGAGTGCTCCACAAATATTTTCTAATCAAAATTATGCAAAACCTGTACATTCAGGCCATATAGAAGGTGTCTCTGTTGTGTTTCAGTTTAACCACAAGGTGGCAGTATATTGTTCGAGTGTATAGATGCTACTTAGTATTCTTTAAGAAGAAGCCTTGAAAGTTTTTTAAGAAATGTAGCATGTGCCAAATAAAAAAACAAGGAGACTTACTTGTGCAGTTACTGAGTAACTGAGAACACAATAATTTCACGCTCAAAGTTAATGATGTGGTCACTCGACAGTGCGATGTGCGTTCTCAATGTGCTGACGAGACAATTCCACAGCTCATGCCGTAAAAGATCCAATCCATTTCGGCATCGGAAGAAGAGCACGTCGCGTCCTGATGGAGCGAAACCTGTTGCTGATACTTTCACCGAGAGTAAATCGCATGTGTTACCAATGTGGAGTTAAAAATGACCTTGTCGTACCTGCGGTAAGATCGGACATTTCTCTAAAGTATGCGGTTCTTCTGGATGTTTGGGAAGTAGTACCTGAAGTTGTTGTTCTTTTGACTGATGCTGTGAAAACTTCTGCAGACAAACGTTTATGCAATGTTTGTGTTACAACATCAAATGAACTTTCAGTTGAGACTAAATGAGTTGTGGACACTGGCCCTTCAGTGTCAATTTTGCCTGAAGACGTGTACAAAAGACATTTTTTGGACTGCTCACTCACGGCTCCTAAAGTGAAACTAGTCACGTACTTGAAAGAGGATATTCCAGTCCAAAGATGTTTACATGAGACGTCTCACTGAATGATCAGGTAATAAAGGTGGCCATGCTTTAACAGCTATGGACTTAATTCGAGCTTTGAACTGTTCTTTTCACTGATACCATGTCTGCACCTGACGAATTGCATGCAGTTGTTGGTGAAACCATTCCTGCTCCAAATGCGTATGTGAGATGCCTAAAAGCCTTCGTCCATAAACCAACAGTCAAATCTGATGGTACCCCGGTACGCCAGAAATTACGCCGACTGCCGTTCGCTGTCCGACAAGCTGTCTGTTTGAGAAAACCGAGAAATTGAGAAAATCTATTCTTCTCCTTGGATTTCACCGTTCATCGTTGTGACCGCAAGGAAAGGAGAAAAAATCCGTCTGTGTCGATCTGCGTGAGTCAGATAAGGCTCTAATTGTTGACAGTCACCATCTGCCACACATAGAGGAACTGTTAAGTGATCTTAGACATGCCTCCATGTTCACAACAATTGACAGCCGCTTACCATCAACTTACTTTACATGAGGAGTGTAAAGTAACATCACAGTTTTTATCACCATGGCCTCTTCAGATATTGCCTGGTCCAATATGGGCTCGCCTCTGCGCCGTCTGCGTTTCAAAAGCTGATGGAAACTGTTCTTAAAGGCATACATGGAGTCAGGAACTACCTAGAGGTTATTATCGTGTATGGTACTACTATAGGTCAGTCATGGATAGTATATAAGATAGCCATGATGTGACGCTGCGCTCTGTCATGCTGCGTTTATCTGATGCAGGACTAGAACTCAACTGGGAGATAATTAACACATGTCTGCAATCACTGATTCCCATGGACCGCATGACCTTGCTTCAATACGATCATTCTTGGGCCTGATTTAATGGTACAGTGGCAGTGACATTGGACCTTCAGACTGCTGTTTTGCCATCTACCGAGTTGATTACCGCAGTAACCTGCCTGAGGTGACATTTGCACCAAATTTTACTGCAGAGGTGGTCACATCCTTTCTTCACTCAGTCTTCGGTAGGGAGGACAATCCTCAGTGTGTCGTAACCGTCAAGGCCCTCAGTTTCTCTCCAGTGGGTTTGCGGATTTCTTAAAAGAGAGGGGAATAAGTCACATACGTAGTAGCATATATTACCCCTAGGGCAACGGTGCTGTGGAACGTCGGAACAGAGTTCTGAAGGAATGCATCCTTTCTGCAGAACAAATGGGGAAACTATGGAAACATGCAGTGACTTGAGTTCTTGCAGAATTAAAGATCTACTTCACACGCTCCTTCTGAACTTCTTCACCATCGCAAAATGCGTACAAAGCTGAACATTTTTCCTGTGGGCCTTAAGAGTGACAAATGCACTCAGGTTAAGGACACTGCCAGTAACACGGAGCTTAAGAGTAAAACGTACACAGACAAAAGACGGGAAGCCAAGTACCGCACTTTTAAACCAGGGGACCAGGTGAGAGTGAAGAGACCTGTTCATGTGAGAAAGGGAGCTTCCACGTTCTCTCTACCCTTGAACATTAGGCAACAAATTTGGAAAAGTACTTTTGTCCTGAGTGACAAAAAAAAATTGTATGCATCCAAACTAACACACAAATGACATTCAATCCTAGGAGACATTATAAAGTGTTTAGATCAACTGATAACCTTTAAAAACCTTATACATATGAAAAGGGAAACAAAGCATCTTGTTTTGGTGTTACACTCACAAGTTATGTGAACCGTAAAACTGCCTGAAGTGCTTGAGATGTGCATCAGAAGCAATGCAATTTAATTAGTGACTCCATTTATTCCATTATATTTATTACAGTGTTAAAGTCAGTTGTAAAGTTAATGTTAGTAACCATGCACAGTAATGGTTATTTGTTATTTGGTTACTTAAGTTTTTACTGAGGTTGTAATTTGTAGTAACCTTTAAAACATAAAAACTTTCTGAACTGTAAACCTTTGATATGAAGAAACCTTTCAAGTGAGAGGGGAAATTTTGTGTTTTGCAGTTTAACCACAAGGTGGCAGTATATTGTTTGAGTGTAGAGGTGCTACTTAGTATTCTTTAAGAAGAAGCGGTGATAGATTTTTTTGGAGAGATCAATAGGAATCAAGAGGACTCACTTGTGCAATTACTGAGAACCCGACAACAAAACAGTCTCAGAACTGATTCCTGAGCAGATGGCAACTTCATAGAAAACACTCTTGCCTAGAAACTTTTCAATGGTGTGGGGGCTTCCTTGGATGTATATCCATGCGGGTGCATGCGAGATACACTTTATAGGTTCCCATGATACCTCTACACTGTTTATGGATTTAAATGCTCCTTGTGACATCAACTTCAGTTAAGAGTCCTAAAACCCACTCTAGTGTGGAAATATGTATCAGGACCTCAAGAAAGTTTTTATTAAGACTGGGTGAGTGGCTTTAGTCCTCCTCAAACATATAAGCCAAACTATGGTTTAGAAGACCAGAGATTTTTCCCTACAACTCACCAGCATTTGCTGAATTCTTTTTAATAGAAAAAGCCTCGAACCCTGCAGCGATTATCATGAATTAAACCAAGTAATTGTCAAGTATGCTATCTATTACCGTTATTTCCTGAGTAGAAACAAGAAGAGGCTAAGATCTATATTAAACCCAAGCTATGCAGCATCTATAAAGCCTCTGCCTGGACAATCTTGCATTTTAACCATGCTAAAACAATGCTTAAGTACCCAGATGCCTCCAAGTCCTTCATCATGGAATTGGATGCTTTAGCATCATCATGGGGGTTGGATTGTCTCCTTCAGCTGATTTCCAAGAACTTGTTCCAAGCTGAACAAAATTAATACATCAGCAGCTAAAAGTTCCTGGCAGTAAAACAAGTTCTGGAGGAGTGTTGGCACTGGTTGAAGGTGAGTACTTATTCAACACATTTTTTATTTAATGAAGTAGAATCTGGAATACATGAAGATGGCCTGGAAAATCAACTTCTAGCAATTCCAGAACTTTTGAAAATCAATAAATCTGACTCCAAATATCTCAACATCTTACACTTTGAATTGCATGATGTTACAGTCACCTCTCCAATCAACCTTCTCCTCATTGTTATCTATTCTCCTGTTAGTCCCCTAGGTGACCTTATTGAAGAAATGGACACGCTCATCATTTACCAACACCACCTTTGTCCAACATTCAACAGCTGCCCTCTCACCCAAAATTAATTAAATGCCCAAGACATTGTTTTCAACCTCCTATTGCTGGGTACAGACATCAATGCTGCCCCATTTCACATCTCAGATCATCATTTGGTATCCTTCCCCATCACTCTTCCTATACTGCCATGCAGCTATCAGTATTTCTCTCCCGCATGCCACTTCTGCACCCCTACTTCCCTCTGTGATTACATCAAATCTTCAGACCGTTGCACTGGATTACTGCTATCAGCTCTATCATTATTAGACATTCTGCCAATAAATACAATAAAAATATTGAATAAATGTATTGTAGAATTTCTAAAATATGTTTTTCATCATTAAATCTATATATTTAAATCTCAATATTGAAAAATATTATGTACAAATATTTAAATAATGATTGCGTTTAAACACTGAAACAGTCTGTTTGGAAGGCTTTAACCCCCTAAAGCCACTAACCACATAATCCCTTAAAAACTTGATAAGAAATATATAATTACATATAACTGAGTAAAAACTATTTTTATAATTTCCTGTTATAAGATTTATGATTATAACCAGAAATAACATACCTCTTTCAACAGGAGTCTGTTTCCTTTGTTCACCAGGCATCTCAATCAGAAAAGTCTTCACATTATCAAGTGCTCCATTGATTGAAGGCTCTTTTGCACTCAGCTCCCTCCTGAAATCCTGTAACAAAATGAAACGTCTTCAGGTTACAACAATGCTTTGGGAACGCTTTAGGAAAGTCCAAAGAAAAAGCGCGATGTCACCGGCGGGGTGGTGTCACGACCAGGAAGCTATAAAAGCACATGCAACTGGAGACGGTGCTTGCTTCGAAAGTGAAGGAAGCGCTCGCAGGGATGCAGGAAGTGTGGCACCGTGACGCAGCATCGTTCCCTCGGGGAACCAGGGTTACATACGTAACCTAAAGAGTCCCCTTCAGGAACTCGAGCTGCATCAACAACACTTTCGGAACGAGTGTAGAGGGGCCTGAAGAGTCACTAAGGTCAAGGCTAGAGTACCTGACAAAGGTAGACCAGCCCTCAGTGTTGTAAATGTCCTGGAGAGACTCTCCAGAGGAAAAGGCTTTAGATGCCGCCATGCTCTGGGTTGAGTGAGCTCTGACCCCGCAAGGACCGGAGAGACAAGAGAACAAATAAGAGGAGGAGATAGCATCCACAATCCACCTGCTGATATTCTGCTTATCCGCAGGGAGACCCTTCTTATATGGACTGTAGCAGACGAACAGCAAGCGTCCTTACTAGATCTAGGAAATATGACCACATCACCCCTGTTTTAAGCAGTCTACACTGCTCGCAATTAAATCTCTCATTAATAATAAAATGCTACTACTGACGTTTAAAGCACTTAACAGTCTTACGCCGCAGTATCTAAATGAACTTCTGTACCAGTATGATCCCCCACGTGTATTTTGGTCAAAAGGTGCAGGGTATTTGTTTTGATACCTGAAAAATGAAGACAACAGCAGGGGGCAGATCTTTCTCTTCTAAAACCCCCAGTTATGTAACAGTTTTCCAATTACTGTTCGGGATTCAGACACAGTCTCAGTGTCCCAAGTCAAGGCGGAAAACATATTTATTTAGTCAAGCCTTTGACCTCTCTTAAATCTTAGATTTTTCTGAGGTAAAGGAGCAGATCTGGAAGGATCATGGATATAGATTTTTCAGTGAATATGTGTTCCATCAGAAACCATCAGAGATGCAGGCTTCTGAACTGAGTGCTAATAAAAACTTGGGTTGTCCTTATTCTCTTTAGTCCGGATGACATGGCGACCCAGCTTTTTTACAAAAAGAACTTCAAATTTTGATTTGTCTGACCACAGAACAGTTTTGCACTTTGCCACAGTCCATTTTAAATGAGCCTTGGCCCAGAGAAAACACCTGTGCTTCTGGACACATTTAGATATGCCTTCTTTTTTGACCTGTAGAGTTTTAGCTGGCAACGGCGAATGGCACGGTGGATTGTGTTCACCGACAATGTTTTCTGGAAGTGTTCCTGAGCCCATGCTGTGATTTCCATTACAGTAGCATTCCTGTATGTGATGCAGTGCCGTCTAAGGGCTCAAAGATCACGGGCATCCAGTTTGGTTTTCCGGCCTTGACCCTTACGCACAGAGATTGTTCCAGTTTCTCTGAAACTTTGGATGATATGATGCACTGTAGATGATGATAACTTCAAACTCTTGGCAATCTTTCTCTTAAAAACTCCTTTCTGATATTGCTCCACTATTTTTCGCCACAGCATTGGGGGAATTGGTGATCCTCTGCCCATCTTGACTTCTGAGAGGCACTGCCACTCTAAGAAGCTCTTTTTATACCCAATCATGTTGCCAATTGGCCTAATAAGTTGCAATTTGGTCCTCCAGCTGTTCCTTGTATGTACATGTAACTTTTCCGGCCTCTTATTTCTTCCTGTCCCAACTTTTTTGGAATGTGTAGCTCTCATGAAATCCAAAATGAGCCAATATTTGGCATGACATTTCAAAATGTCTCACTTTTAACATTTGATATGTTATCTATATTCTATTGTGAATAAAATATAAGTTTATGAGATTTGTAAATTATTGCATTCCTTTTTTATTCCCAATTTGTACAGTGTTCCCACCTTTTTGGAATCGGGTTTGTAAAAACAATAAGGATATCTAATAATCTATATCTTTCTCTTCTTGTCACCCCTCTTCTATCTCTCTCTTTCTCTCTCTCTTTCTTTCTGTTGAGTTAAACATGCTCCTGAGGTACTAGTGACTACTGTTCCTGCCTAAGCCTGCCTCTCGATTGAAGGCCACTCTGTGCAGCTGGGGATGGTTTTGGACTGTACTTAAAGCCAACTTTCTGTTCTACTGACACAGGACTACAGTTTGCATTTTCTCACCATCACTGCACACCTCAATATCGTTTAACTGTAATAAATGGACATTCTGTGCCACCCAAATGAGGAAAGGTTCCCTCTTGAGTCTGGTTCCTCTCAAGGTTTCTTCCTAATGCCATCTCAGGCAGTTTTTCCTTGCCACAGTCGCCACCAGCTTGCTTATTAGGGACAAACCTACACTTATAAGGAACAAACTTATTAATTCATCACTGAATTATCTGTGTAAAGCTAATGTGAGACAATGTCTCTTGTTAAAAGCGCTAGACAAATAAAAATGAATTGAATTGAATTAAAGAACAAATGGTTTTGGAATGAGCAAATGTACAGGTGCTCCTATTAAATGGGATAGTAAGTGTATATATTTCATATTTTGTTTTAATGGCATTTGAGTGTATTTACAGCACTTAAAATGGGAATTCCTAGGGTTAAATATTGTGATTACAACAAATACAGTCATGATACTTAAATCTGCTCCTTGCTATAATCAATATGTCTACCCGGAAACCCACAAAAAGTACTCTGCAAATCTGCCTTGCAACAAAAACAGGAAGTAAAAACTAAGTAAAAAGTGTCATTCACCTTATGGATGATCAGCTGCTGATGTACAGCAGGTACATCGCCCCCAACTGGTTTCTGTTGCTCCAGCTCCTCCCTCTTAAGCTGTAGCCACTGGAGCAGACCTTGTAAGGATAAGTGAAAATTCTTCCACTGTTCCATGTTATCATCCAGGTAATGCCTAAAAAGAAGAAAAGAATAGAAGTAACAAAGAATGGCAAAAACACTGAAGCATACAATATATAAATACATGATCTATTTACATATTGTATATACATCTTGGGACTAGATTTACGAAGTATGTTCTTTCATTCTTGAAACCATCCAACCAAAATGTATCTACAATAAACTTAAGAAGTTTATAGAAGAGCAGACACTGGTAATTAGAAAGAAGAGCAGTGGGAAGGGCATGCATCTGTAGCGGTCACCTGTGTGAACCGGGGCTCCAGATGTGTGTTCACCAGCTCACCTGCTGCTTCCTAGCAGTTTAAAAGCTGCTGATCCAGGTAAAAGCTGGGTTTTGACTAAAGCTAACTAAAATTATTCATTAAATGCTGAGCTGAAGTCCACTGATCAATGTCTGATACATATTGTAAGAGATTGTAAGAGGTAAGCTGAGAGCTCTGTGGACATTGGCAATAACTAAAAGACAGGATCTGGAGCTGGCGGTGGAACTGGAGGTGGCAGATTTAAAAATGCTGAGATTTTTATTGGGAGTGACGAGGATAGACAGGATTAATGTAGGATGTTTTGGAGCCAAGGTGAGGGAGGCGAGATTGAGATGGTTTGGACATGTGAAGAGGAGGGACATGGGGTATACCAGTAGGAGAATTCAGAGGATGGAGCTGCCAGGGAGGAGGAAAAGTGAAAGACCAAGGAGGAGGTTTAAGGATGTGGAGACATGCAGGTAGTAGAGGCAGATGTAGAGGACAGGGGGGTATGGAGACAGATGATGACCCATAATGGGAGCAGCCAAAAGAAGAGGATGAAGCTGAGAGCTCTGCAATGTCGTTTAAATGGGAAACAATTAATTGTCTCTCAAATATGTCCTAAAAAGGTCAAAAAACGTTGGGTCTGTTATTTCTAAAAATGCTCTACAAGGGGGTAAAACAGTAGACTAAATTCAAAACCATAAACTAGCAGCAGTGATAATACTATGGCATCGTGTTACATTTACAAACCATACAAAAATATGGCTTAATAGTGTGGAAACAAGCTTCACCAATTATTCCCTTATTTGTTTGTCATGTGCACATGACAACCCAGGGCTGTTTCTAGCCCATTTGGAACCCTAGGCAAGATTCTTATTGTCACCCCTACATTGACTCTGCCCTCCCACCACAATGCTTAATTTCTCTTCCTAACAGCAGCGCTCACTATCACTGGAGAAACCACTCAGATAATATGTCAAAATTACAAACAAATACTCCTACCACTACCAAGTAATAATAATAACTAATAATAATAATACTCGCTTGGAGTAGGGGTGGGGGAGAGGGCAGCTGTGGGGCTGGGGGCATTCACTGGTGCCTCAGCTGGTTGCTCCTTAAGCGACCGCCTAATTAGTCTATGCCTAGAAACGGTGCTGTGACGACCCCGATTATAATCTCCCAGATGTTTCATTTAGATAAAACATGCCTTAATTTATTAGTCTTGTAACTAAGTCAATTCAGTAAGAAAATGCAAAAAACATTTAGCACTTTAGTCATTTACAAATTAAGAAAAAAGTAAATCAAAGTCCGAATTTGATCACAATAAAATACGTTTACTTTCAATGCCTCAAAAGTAGCACAAACAGCTGTTGTGTATATCGACAATTAAGTAAGTTAGTAATTATAAAGAGGCCTGAGACTGTTCTGACCAATACAGTGGCAGAAGGAATACAGGAAAATATACCCTTTTCAGGTAAATAAATAAAAAATGTAAAATATTATATAAATAATATATTTAATGAATTATCTAAATAAATGGAATATTTACCGAAAGACTATAGGGTCCCTGGTGGTCTAGTGGTTAGGATGCGGCGCTCTCACCGCTGCGGCCCGGGTTCGATCCCTGGTCAGGGAACCGACCCCAGCCATTAGGGTTGCACAAGCCTTAGTGCCGGTCCCAAGCCAAACATGCGGATGATCCTTTCTTTCGGCTTCACCTATTAGGGGTCGCCACAGCGGATCATCCGTATTCGTGATCCGCATGTTCGATTTGGCACATGTTTTTACGCTGAATGCCCTTCCTAACGCAACCCTTCCCATTTTTTCGGGCTTGGTACCGGCACTAAGAGTGCACTGGCTTGTACAACCCTAATGGCTGGGTTCTTAAAAGACTACCAAATAATAATACAAAAGAAAATAATGAAGATAATATACTGTACAATAGTCTCCTGGTGGTGGAACTGCATCTACACGAAACACTAAACATTACAATATATTGTCAAATGTTTGCGGACACCTTGTCATAAGTACGGTATGTGCTTTTATAACATCACATTCCACATTTAGTCCCAATTTGCTCTTATGATTCACTTCACTCTTCTGGGAAGATGTTCCACTACATTTTGAAGTGTGCTTGTGGACATTTGTGTTCATAAAGAAGGACCAGTGCTTCCAGCCCCTTCTCCAAGTTCAGCCAGTGGACTAGTAGATGCTACAGTTCCTGGTCCAGCTAAAAGATGCTACAGCAACTGGTGGCTACTGCATCCATGCTTCATGCTTTCTAAGGATGACAACAGTCAGAGAAGCTGCAGACGTGGTTGACCCAAAGTTGCTGGGGCAGTTTATTGGAAAAAGCAAAATGAGTCCAATGACACTTCCCAGCCTTGGTAGAAGATACAATCCAACAAGCAAAGCACCAATTAGTGGCATATCAGTATCTTCTTCTTCCATTTATTTAATACAAGGGAGTACAAATCAGGCTCAGGGTGTTACCGAACCAACGCCTAATAAAACCTGATTTAATTTGGGTTACGTTTAATGAAATTAGAGCTCAGAAATTAGACAAATATTTGTGGATGGGCCCAGCAGTAGCTAAGCACATTGAAAAGGTGGGGAAGTGCTTTAAAAAATTCCTCTAGGAGCAGTCATGACGTGATTTTGTCAAAACAGGACAACAGGAAAAGAAATGGTTTTATTTAATATTTTTCTTTCTTTTTTTGCACTTCAAAGGCAGAAGGCACTTAAGTAAATTGATGATTTGCTGTCTGTCTGAACCAAAGAAATAAAAGTCAACTATCTGTACATTATTGAATCCCATTGCATCCTATTGCATTGTATCTGATTGTGTTAAATGTAATCGAAATCGGATCACACTGCCTCGTAATCGGGGAGCATCGTATTGCATCGCATATTTTAGGAAATTCTACTGATATAATTGTGTTCAAGCTCAGAAGTTATAGTCGGGTACAAAAATACTTAGACAATAACAAAATTTATGTAAATTTTCCTGTGTATATCAACGAAATGGAATTAAAATGAACCACTTCTGTGCTGCATTTATTGTTACAAAATTACATCTATTTTTTCTCGATTTTCAAGAAACCAGACAACGAATGACACTGCCTCCCATTCCTTATTTGCTTTTAAACCAAACTAAATAAAGATATAATGGTGCTTCAGAGTACATATGGATAATGACTTAAAACTGACCTTAAAAGCAACCCAAAAGCTTCTAAAAACAAAGAAATCGAATGTTTAACTGAACAACTGAGGAAGCTGAAGACAAAACTGAAATTAGAAAAGACCTACAAACAACATTAAACTTAATGTGCACTTAAGTTCTGGCAAATTATCTCAAGAAAGGAAACTCTGCATTTAGGGACGTCCATGAGTTCCTGACTTCAAATAGTCACGCACTTTAAAGAATTTGCCTACAAGTAGTACAATTAATTATTTTATTTATATTTGTCCAATTACCTTTGAGTCTGTTTAAATGGAAGTGCCATGTAAAAATAAACATTCTTCAAATTTCATTATAGATACTGATTATAAACTATATTAAATTATATTCAATCTATGCATGACTAGTGTAATTTCCGGACTATTAAACGCACCCAAATATAAGCCGCACCCACTAAATTTGACAAAGATTTTTATTTTGAACATAAATACGCCGCAGGTTCCTACATTAAAACTAATAAGCTTTACACAGGTTTTAATGAAAGACAGTGTCTGTTACACGGCTTGTATCTAAACAGTAGCCTACCAAAAAGTCATTGTTCACTGTCTTCCTCCTTCCTTTCACACAAAAGTTTATCTTTTGGCATCGTCCTGCATTTAAAAATCACCATCGGTGAAGCTTTTCTCCTGATGCCGTGCAGCTCAGAACACAGGTGAAGTGTGTTTTCATGCCCGGTTGTTTTCAGCGTGACGAATGATTCGCATTTCCTGTAGACAGTCCGAGTGAGCGGCAGGTCAAACCTCAGAGGAACATCATCCATATTTATGATGTGGTGCGGATCGATTCAGTGGGAGCGCATCTGATTTAATATAAAGAGTTTCATTGGTTCACCTGAACCCAATCGGCAATTTCATTGGTCTAATGTTATGGGGCTCAGTTTTTTTGGCTTGAAGTTTGTGAAACTGGAAAAAACCCAGGAAAAATCTATAAATTAGCCGCTTCGTTGTTTAAGCCGCAGGGTTCAAAGCGTGGGAAAAATTGTAGCGGCTTATAGTCCGATAAAAGGGTATCAAAAAAGGATCATAATTTTGCACAATAAATGTATCGGCACAAAAATCTACTCAATCCTACTCATTTATATTTTTTGACAAACTTTTAAGTGTTTTCTCATTTATATTTTTGGAATCTTTCTGAATTAGCTGGATAAATGTTTCTTTTTGTGAACTTGTGGCTTTCAGAATTAAAACCATTATCCTGCGTTTGCTATACCATATTTTTAATATTGAAAAATAGATGGTAAGAAACATGGTTTAGCAAGCTGGCACAAAATTCATAAAGTACTCAGTAATGTTCATCATGATGTAGGAATAAATGTGATTGATGAATCACAAATTACACACATTCTGTCTTTGCTGTCACCAACAGATGCTTTGTGCATTTTTTAGTGCTGGTGACACAAACACATATGGCCAAGCTGACTGGGGTTTTGGAGGATTGTGTAACTGTGTGCACCTGATTACACCTGATAAATTCAGATAAATCTCTTAAGTTGCTTTAGGCAGCAACGAAATTTCTATAATGAACTGGATAATTTAGATTAATTAGAACTAATTAGATTTTGCTATCATATAAGAATTTACTGAGCCGATACCTTAGGTGTATGGATTAAACATAAAAACACAAACATTTCATTTAATAATTCAAGATTTTTACCTCATGCTGTAGACCTTTTGACACAAGTCCTGCCAGCGCTTTTCCACATTGTACAGCTGTTTTTGCAGCACTATAGCGTCGTCTGTCCTTCCCAGGGATGCCACAATACGCTGCCCATTTTCATCAAGTGAATGATACGTATCTTTCTGGGTATCGGTCTCCTTCTGAAGATCCTGTAGAGATTAACAGAGCTAATTCAGTAAACCTGTTTGGTCATTAGAGCAAACAGTTTAAACAACTTCAGCATCATGTTTTCCCTACCAAAGTTTGCTTTAGTACAGTTAACAAAAGTCACAAAGGTACATTAGTATTTACATAATATTTCACAAAAGATATTTGTATTGTCCAATATTTTGTCTTAACATACAACAAGAATACACATTTCTGTAAATATGCTATATGCAATTTACATTACTCTTTTCCATCGAGTTACACAAAACATAAACATTGAATACAAAACCCTAGAAAGTAATAATAATAATCAGACCTTAACATGGTATGTCTTACGGTGCAACATATCCATAGATTAAAACTTCAGGTAAAAATGCATGTGTGTCTGACTCGCTTTAGCACAGATCTCTATTTCCACACCATATGGATGTTGAGAGATAATATGGAAAGAAGTGAATGACGGTGAGAGGAAAAGGGATTGTACAATTACTGTTCGGAAGCTTGCATGCCTTTTTATGAAGGCACATTGGGTCTGTTGTTCATGAAGGGAGTGGGCACTGCTACTGAAGAAAGGCAAAGTTCTGGAAACAAAGGCATCTCCTTATCCCACTAGTGTGTCTGCCTCTTCAAATTTTTAATGAATCGCTGAGCTGTTGCCAAGAACACATAGTTGCCATACCAGTTAGTGCAGGACAACCAAGATAAATACTTCAACATATCACTAACTTAATGCTTACCCAAATTTATATGAGCACTGAAGCCCTGATTTACTGAGATACTAAATAAAATGTTCATTGGCATGTGCAGTCTAACAAAATGTTTGCATTGACCGGGAATGTTACAATAAAGATTAGATTCAATAAATTAAATGATTTGGAATGCAGAGGAGAAACTTTCCCCACAAATTATTTAGATTTATTAGCTATAAAGCGTAGGTAAGCAAAGAGTGCAGGTATTAAATCAGCCGCCCGCAATTCTGATGTATCTCCAATTAAAACTGTGTGGCACATAAAGAACCACGAAATATATGGCAACAGATTCCATGCATAGTGAAGATATGGGGATAAATATCAGTTCATAAACTCAAAAACATAAGTAACAAAGTGATTTAGGAAGAAACTGTGACGCTACACAGTGTTAAATGCTTTACTGTTACAACATTTTTAAAAGTTTATTGCAAGGTAAAACAATCACTGTTGTATTTTTTGGTAAATAGACTGGTCAATTCACACATTTATGTTCATATTTCCATTTTTAATTTTTCTGCACAGATTTTGTACTATTTTGCACAGTCACAACTCTTTTGGTATTTGAGCTGTGATATAATTACCATTTAAGCAGAAAATTAACTTAAGCAGACCACCAGATCCATTTTTGCAGTTGCATAAATGCTTTGTTAGTTTGGGGCATAACAAAGTTTAAGTGAAAAAAAAAAAACACAAATGTATAGATATTTCATCAACCTGATCACCATACACATCCTCACTTTGATTTATTTTTAATCAGTGGCGCAAGACACAAATGTACTTAATTACCACGATAACACTCCTGTTCCTTCCACTTGGAATAGAAAACACCTTTAGAAAACATTTTGCATATGGCACTGATCATGATTAAATTGGGCATCCATCGTCAAAATAACAATACTGTGTATACAGTGGGGCAAATGAGTATTTAGTGAGCCACCAATTGTGCAAGTTCTCCCACTTAAAAAGATGATCGAGGCCTGTAATTCCCTTTCAGGAACTCGAGCTGCGTCGAAAAGCTTTGGGAACGCGCCTGCGTGTTTACGCTCTGAATTAATGTCTGTAATCAGTCAATAATTGGACGCTGGCCGTCACCGATGAGGTGACGTCATGACCAGGAGTATAAAGCGCATATGAGCGAGGACAGCGGCAGTTACTGTTGTTCAGAAAGCGTGTGGTGTGGTGTGGTGTGGTGTGGTGTGGTGTGGGGTGGGGTGGGTCGGGTCGGGTCGGGTCACATTGTTTGTCAAAAACATATATGTTCCAGGGAGCGGCGCGTGCTAGTCGGTTTTTAAAAGAGCCGGCTGCATGTCGCCCCGCTCTCGCTGAGGCAAAACGGCAGTTCCTGGGCTCGCATATGGACCTCGCAGAGGGTTTCGAGACGGGCTTGTCCCTTTCTCCAACCTCACCTGCTTG
This sequence comes from Silurus aristotelis, assembly GCF_946808225.1. Taxonomy (NCBI): domain Eukaryota; kingdom Metazoa; phylum Chordata; class Actinopteri; order Siluriformes; family Siluridae; genus Silurus; species Silurus aristotelis. Next base: position 17,717,264 of record NC_139593.1, read on the forward strand.
GTTCAGCACTCTCTCGCTGGCTCGAAGCACGCATTTCGGCGGATTCTTCCCCCAGTGACCAGAGCATTAGTCTTCCGCCTCTCTTCCTTTGAGGGGGGGCGAGCTAGGTCGCTTCCCGAAGGATGCGGCTGCGCACATTATGCGCACTTTCGGCGCAGATTCTCTGCACGTTCTGTGCATGATCTGCGCATATGGCACCGCGCTCATTGTGCCGCGTGCATTCTGCACGCATTTTCTGTGCGATCGCTCCAGTCCCGGAGAGCACTCCTCAAAGGGAGTGTTCTCACTCCTCATAGTAAAATAAAATAATAATATTAATAATAATAAGTGGTAAGCAACCTGGGCCATAGCCAAGCTACATAACTTGGTTGGCTCATGGGCAGAAAGTCCCTCCGGCCAGCAAGCTGGACGAGCGCTTTTCTAACACCAGGTCGTATAAAAACCTCCATGTCGAGATCTCCCGTTCTTTCCAGGTACACTGAAGTGTCATAGTCATAGGAGTAGCCCCTTCAGCCCCCTTTCAACGTTGTATTCACACGTTTGGGGCGCAAAGTGCACGGGTATGGAGCGATGCTGCGGGCTGAAGAGACGCTTGCGAGCTTTCTCTCCCGGGATCGCTTCCTCCCTCAAGACCCCAACATAAGTGGGAGGTGCCCCCGGCAGCTTTTTGCTGAGGCGCGCCATACGGCGGATCTGGCTCTCAGAACCACTGTAGAGGCCATTAGCTGGTCTATGGCTGCCCTGGTGTCCACCCACACCGCTCACATGCTCGGCGGGCAGCCCCAACCGCGACCCTCCACTTTCCACCGGAAGGTGCAGGAACACAGCATCACGTCTCCCTGGGAGCAATCCTGCGTGGCGCTCTGCGTCTAAACCTCAATCCAATTGGTTGAAAACGTCTCTAGGTTACGTATGTAACCCTAGTTCCCTGAGGGAACGAGACGCTGCGTCTCTATGCCACACCTCCGGCGTCCCTGCAGCGCTTCCTTCTCCCTTACAAAAGCTGCCGCTGTTCTCACTCAGATGCGCTTTATACTCCTGGTTGTGATGTCACCTCATTGGTGATGGCCAGCGTCCAATTTTTGACTGATTACACACATTATTTCAGAGCGTGAACACTCAGCCGTGTTCCCAAAGCGTTTTGACGCAGCGTCTCGTTCCCTCAGGGAACTAGGGTTACTCACGTAACCTAGAGACGTTTTCATCATAGGTACACTTCAACTATGAGAGACAAAACGAGAAAAAGAAATCCAGAAAATCAAATTGTCTGATTTTTGAAGAATTTATTTGCAAATTATGGTGGTAAATAGGTATTTGGTCAATAACAAAAGTTCATCTCAATACTTTGTTATATATACTTTGTTGGCAATGACAGAAATCAAACATTTTCTGTAAGTCTCCACAAGGTTTTTACACACTGTTGCTGGTAGTTTGGCCCATTCCTCCATGCAGATCTCCTCTAGAGCAGTGATGTTTTGGGGCTGTTGCTGGGCAACACGGATTTTCAACTCCCTCCAAAGAATTTCTATAGGGTTGAGATCTGGAGACTGGCTAGGCCACTCCAGGACCTTGAAATGCTTCTTACGAAGCCACTCCTTCGTTGCCTGGGCGGTGTGTTTGGGATCATTGTCATGCTGAAAGACCCAGCCACGTTTTATCTTCAATGTCCTTGCTGATGGAAGAAGGTTTTCACACAAAATCTCACGATACATGGCCCCATTCATTCTTTCCTTTACACGGGTCAATTGTCCTGGTCCCTTTGCAGAAAAACAGCCCCAAAGCATGATGTTTCCACCCCCATGCTTCACAGTAGGTATGGTGTTCTTTGGATGCAACTCAGCATTCTTTCTCCTCCAAACACGACAAGTTGAGTTTTTACCAAAAAGTTCTATTTTGGTTTCATCTGTCCATATGACATTCTCCCAATCCTCTTCTGGATCATCCAAATGCTCTCTAGCAAACTTTAAACAGGCCCGGACATGTACTGGCTTAAGCAGGGTGACACTGCAGGATTTGAGTACCTCTCATGGTAGCCTTTGTTACTTTGGTCCCAGCTCTCTGCAGGTCATTCACTAGGTCCCCCTGTGTGGTTCTGGGATTTTTGTTCACCGTTTTTGTGATCCTTTTGACCCCATGGGGTGAGATCTTGCGTGGAACCCCAGATCGAGAAAGATTATCAGTGGTCTTGTATGTCTTTCATTTTCTAATAATTGCTCCCACAGTTGATTTCTTTAAATCAAGCTGCTTACCTATTGCAGATTCAGTCTTCCCAGCCTGCTGCAGGTCTACAATTTTGTTTCTGATGTCCTTTGACAGCTCTTTGGTCTTGGCCATAGTGGAGTTTGGTGTCTGACTGTTTGAGGTTGTGGACAGGTGTCTTTAATACTGATAATGAGTTCAAACAGGTGCCATTAATACAGGTAACAAGTGGAGGACAGAGGAGCCTCTTAAAGAAGTTGTTACAGGTCTGTAAGAGCCAGAAATCTTACTTTTTTTGTAGGTGACCAAATACTTATTTTCCACCATAATTTGCAAATAAATTCTTAAAAAAATCAGACAATGGGATTTTCAGGATTTTTTTTTTTTCTCATTTCGTCTCTAATAGTTGAAATGTACCTATGATGAAAATTACAGGCCTCTCTCATCTTTTTAAGTGGGAGAGATTGCACAATTGGTGGCTGACTAAATACTTTTTTGCCCCACTGTACATAGTTGCTTATGCATCATGTAAGACAAAAAATTCTAACTGAAAATAAAAATATATATTTATAATATAGTTCTTTATTCCAAGACCTTGACTTAAAGATCCAAATACAGAATATAGCAATTATTTAGTAAATAATATCATACCAAAATGAAGCAAATTTCACAGTTAAACTGAGAGAACAGAATAGTGCTATACTGGCCTTAACAATATGCCTAATAAAAAAGGCAGTGATTTTTATAAACAGGTCTGAACTAATTTTAAACCATTAATTAACAGAGTAGTCTCCAAAAGTAAACACTAATAAGACACAAACAGTCAAAAAATTTATATTGCATATCAACCTATAACGCAACAAAAACCCCACTATACCCATTTATTAACTGCTGATCAACACAGCCACAAAAATAATAAGCAACTTGAACAGCAGTTAATTTTTTTTCCTTTTAAGAATAATTAACAAAACACAATATTGTAAAATACCTTTATCATCTAATAGAACTATAATAAATGGACATTCAGTGTCACCCATATGGGGATGGGTTTTCTTTTGAGTCTGGTTCCTCTTAAGGTTTCTTCCTCATGGAGTTTTTTTCTTGCCAATATCACCCCTGGAGCGATTCATTTATGACAGTAAACGTTATATTCATAATCTGTTTAATTCTATAAAGCTGCTTTGTGACAATGTCCATTGTTAAAAGTGCTATAGCAATAAAACTTAATAAAATAACACACAAAGTATATAATTTTGCCTGAAATTTAAACTTTAAGCACAATGACAGCACAAACCAATACCAACTGCTTACTTACTTGCCATTGCTTTAGTAAGTGGTGTGCTGTGACTGGGTCCTCCAGAAGAGATTCCTTATAGGTAGCATCTTGTAAGACATTCGCTGTTGTTTCTGCTTCAGTTAGCCAGTTACAAAACATTTTCAGGTCTGCGTAAAAGTGGTGCATTTGCTGCAGTCTGGCCTCGAGGTTGGCCTCTGTGTCCCCTGCACTAGAAGTGGCAACACATTCATGTTTAACAGAGTAAGACGATTGCACAATTTGCATTATGAATTAACTGTTTCTAATTGTTCTTATTATTTTCACTTTCAATTAAAATCATTTTCTAATTTTTGTTAGTATTTTAAAGTGGACCTCATGCTTTCATGCACTTTTTTTGTGTCTTGAATAGCTAGAAATGAGCTGATCAGTTAATGACCAAGTTTAGATCAGTGGTGATCTATAATTAGTTCATATAGGTGTAGCAAAGACATACATTCCAAATGTAACCAATTTCTTATGGAACGTCTCCAGCTTATGTATGTAACCCTGGTTCCCTGAGGGAATGAGATGCTGCGGGTGACGTCACAAGCAGGAAGCTATAAAAAGTTCATGGAGTAAAGCCGACACTAGCTTCTGTAAGTAGAAGAAAGTGCTGCAGGGATGCCGGCTGTGTGGCAAGGAGATGCAGCGTCTCGTTCCCTCAGGAAACCAGGGTTACATACACAACCTGGAGATGTTCCCTTTCAGGAACTCGAGCTGCATCAACAACGCTTTGGAAACGAGAGTCCAATACCGCCAGATTGACCAATCCCTGCCTAGTGTGTAGGAGCACAGCTAGGTCAAGGTTATAAAACCTAACAAAGGTCAGCAAGGTGGACTAGCCTGCAGCGTTGCATATGTCATGAAGCTCTAAACCCGAATGTAGCGGGGTGACCAGAGGACTCATAGGAGGATGCAATAGCATCAATAATCCACCTGCTCAGCATCTGCATGTTTGCAGGAAGGCCTCTCCTTGGAGGGCCATAGCAGATGAGCAACTGTTCCAACTTCCTCCATGGACTCATCATGTGGACGTAAGTTCCAGCGCTCGCACCAGACACAGCCGGTTCAGCTTTCCTGGTCTGGGGCCTAAAAAGGAGGAGGATAGAATGCCAGGAGCCTAACAGGTCGTGGGATGACCAAGGGCACCTTAGGGATGTAACCTATTTTAGGGTACAGAAGGGCACTGGCCATGCTTGGAGCAAACTCCAAAGAAGAGGGGCCACTAAAAGGGCCTGCAAATCCCCTACTTTCTTAAGAGAGCAAATGGCTAGGAGGAACGCTGTCTTGACTGTGAGGTGCCTCCGAGATGCCTCAACCAATGGCTCGAAGGGGGGTCTTGGATAGAGCCTCAAAAACGATGGCCAAGTCCAATGCAGGCACTCTAGGTCGCACCGGGGGCCTCAGACTCCGGGTGCCGTAGGGAAAACGTGTCACCACCGGGTCTCTGCCCAGTGATTGCCCCGCCATGGGGGCATGATACGCTGAAATGGCAGACACGTACACTTTGAGGGTGGACAGAGCCAACCCTTTAAAATTCCAGCACTGAACCAACTGGGCAGCTAACTGAATCCGTTCGGTGCAGATCGCACGATCCACTAAACAGATGCCATTTCATGGCATACGACCTCCTTGTAGAGAAAGCTCTGGATTGGGAATGGTCTCTACCACGTCACTGTCCCCTATATACTCTTGGCCAGAGCGTTGCACAGGATCCCTCACAGGGGGAGTGCGAGTAGCGACGCTCTGTTTTTGTACCTCCTAATCATGTGATTTAGAGCATAGACAACGCGGAAGCGTTCCCAAAGCGTTGTTGACGCAGCTCGAGTTACTGAAAGGGAAATACATTTGCACTTATAAATGGGTTGACAAACTGATTTCCAGACTAATGGCATCCTATAGCTATAACTAGAACACCCTGAACATGAGTAACATTAATGAATGGCAAACAGAAAGAAAGATACTAAAGAAACAGTATTTAAGGTCTTTAACCTTGATGTGACCCTGATTACTGCAAAGATTCAAAAAGGTTTTCCTGACAATATGACAAATTTCACAAAGAATATAGATTAACATGGCAAAGGTAGTGCATGAGCATTAGAAAAAAAAGAAAAAAAGATTGGAAATGAAGACCACTGTTTTATCTGTAACATTACCAAAACCCTGACTTTTAACAGGGTGTTTGTGCAGACATTTGGTGAGACCATTGTGGTTCATTCAACAGTGATCAACATCGCATTAATGACCTTTCTGTGCATTACAAGTTGTCCTTTTAAAAACTGAAAGAAAAAGAGCTCATCTTCACTTGTTCAATTAAAAAAAAAAATGTTTAACTGCCATGGCATGTTTGCATGCCGGATACCTCCACTGGTTTCACCACAATCGTGACTAAATCTAATTAAAAACTTACCCTTTTTTAATTTTGCCCCAAGCAAGATTCATATTCTCAGTCATCTGCTTAATCTTGCTCGTGTCATCATCGGCATAAAGGACCAGTAATTTGTTTGCCAGTTTATTAGTTTCGTCAACATCGACTTGCCACAGCTGTATATCTTTAGCAAGTTTCTGCAAAAATTACACTGACTAAGTCACACATTTAAACTCATTATATTTCACTACAGAGTAATAAAAAAAAAAATTATTTTTGAAACACAAAAATTCTCCTCATCAATGATTAAAATGTCAGTTTAGTATCAAAATAAAACTCCACTGACATGTAATTAATATTACCTGAAAGTTTTCTTGATCAGAACCTGCTGGGACTTCTTTCAAACCTTCTAGTTTTTCACTGGCTTGCTTTATGTGTGACTCCACCGTTTTCTGGGCATCCAGCCACTCCTTGGAGTCTTGATACATGTTCTGAAGTTGCATTATTCTGTCCATCAACTTGGTATATGAGTCTTCCCAGTGTGCTTGTAATTTCTCAACTAATAGTAAAATAAAAGAAAAAGTATAATATTTAAATAATGCTCAGAAAAATCCATAATAGTAGCAGAAATTTCCTGTGAATTCTTTGGCAAAAATGAGTTGTAAATGTGTTTATGTTTATACTGTAGCATGATGTTAAATGTCTTGTACAGGGCATAGCAAAAGTTTACCTACCCCTGAGACATTTAAACAGGATCCATCACATCTTATGTAATTTATGTAATTTAATTAGGTTATTTACTTATTTCCATAAAACATTTTTAAATAGAAAAAAATGCATTTCACCATTTATTTATTTTATTTTAGTAAGACAAAAATCTGAATTATTTAATTTCCTTTTAATTATTTAAACTTGGAGTTGTAGCTCTGTGATCAAGGCATTAGCCTTCTAATCAGAAGGTCATGAGTTCAAATCCCAGCCCACTCAACTGCCACTTTGGGCAACATGAGCAAGGCCCTTAATCCTCAACTGCTTACTTGTATAAATGTGATCGTCAGTCGCTCTGAATAAGGGCGTCTGCAAAATAATGTACACATAAATAAAGATGCTTAAGGAGCCTTCTAAGCCAAACTTCTTACAATGCTGAAATTTCTCGATTCTTAAGTGATTCCCATAAGCAGATCTGTTAATCAATACTGACTTGATGAATGAATACCTTTTGAAGTTAAGCGACCAAATCTGTAATGACTTTAAATCTCTGTTTTATAAAAAAAAATATTAAATTATATATATTTGACCTTCTGCAAGGAGGAAGCAAAGGACACTTAAGTTTACAATTTGTAATGACACAGGTATTTAAATCAATTTAATTGAGAATTAAACAGAATTTCCCTATTCATGTTGTCCAAATAAATTTCATATGAACTTTTTTTATATCCTATTTTCTTTAAATCAGGTCAATACCCACTTGCTAGTTCACTGCCCCCACTCCTACTCTCTCACATAACAATTACCAGCTAGGGATAGCTGAAGCTAACACATTTTTTCAGTACATAGGAATCTACAGTAGCTACCACATTTTTTAATTAAATGAGACAGATGGAAGAAAAAACACAGCCAAAACTTGTTTACCGTATTTTGAGTGGGAATGTAAAGAAATGTTTCCCTTAAACCATTAACAAAGTTAAACACAAAAAAACATGTTTAATATTCTATTTAATCATTTTCAGTAACTGCTTTAAGATGATCATAATTTTGTTTGTTTAAAGTACTAACTGATCGTTTGGATAACTGTCCTGCACACAACCTTAACTTATGGGACTTAAATACAACTAGGATGTTTCATATTAATATTCATATGATGTATTTGAAGGTCCAGGTTCTGTCAATAAGTCTATAAATGTCTACTGTGAATAGCCTCCATCTGCAGATATTAATAGTTACATTTAAATGGGTATCTTCATGAAAAATGTTACTCAGGTAAAGATTTTTTCTACAGTGATTTTAAACCCAGTGAAGGTGAAATGAAAACTTACTTCGATCTGTAATTGTAGAACGCATCTGAGGGTTGTTAGTTTTGTTTTTAAGGTTTTCTGCTGCAGTGATCTGTTTATTCAGCTGTGGGCATCTTTGTTCCATGTCTTTTACTGCTGACTGAAAGAAAAAAATGGTTGTAACAAGAAATCTTCTCATTTATTTTTGTCTGTTAGACCTTATACTATAGTAAGATATATAGACAGTTGTGGGACTTTCTTATTCATTGAATTTGCTGCAGTTGGACTCCAATCCAAGTGTGGAATCTAATCAGAAGTACAGCAGGAATACCCCTAAACTAAATTTAAAATGTACTTTTAGTTATGTTGATATTTCAGGCCTGCTGCAATTTTTATTTTTTAAGTTTATAAATAGCAAATAAACTTTCTTTTGGCTTCTCCCATTAGGGGTTGCCACAGCGGATCATCCGCATGTTTGATTTGGCACATATTTTTGCTGGATGCCCTTCCTAACGCAACCCTCCCCATTTATCCGGGCTTGGGACCGGCACTAAGGCTTGTGCAACCCTAATGGCTGGGGTTGGTTCCCTGACCGGGGATCAAACCCGGGCCGCAGCGGTGAGAGCGCCGCACCCTAACCACTAGACCACCAGATATTAATAAAATAAAATACATTTTAAAATTATGTTCTATAATTAAAACCTAGGAATGAACCATTGGTAATTGGATCAGACTTTAATGGCCATGTAGGTGAAGGGAACAGAGGTGATGAGGAGGTGATGGGTAGGTATGGCCTTAAGGGGAGGAATGTGAAAGATTTTCCTAAGAGGATGGAAATGTGGTGAACAAATCAGTGGTGAACACTTATTTTAAGAAGGAGGAGGAGCATACGGTGACGTATAAGAGTGGAGGAAGCTGCACACCGGTGAGTTTAGGAGATGCAACCTGAAGGAGATTGGAGACTGTAATGTGTTGGCATGGGACAGTGTAGATAGATGCTAGACAGCTTTGGATGTGGTCTGTAGGACTGAAAGAAGAATAAGATGGTGGAAACTGAAGGAGAAAGACTGTAGTGTGAGATTCAGACAGGGCCTCAGTGGTGGTGATGAGGTGCTGGATGATCAGGCAACTAATGCAGAAGTGATAAGGGAGACAGCTAGGAAGGTACTTGGTGTGACATCTGGAAATAGAAAGGAAGACAAAGACATGTGGTGGTGGAATGAGGAAGTGCAGGACAGCGTAAGGAGAATGAGGTTGGGGAAATAGAATTGGGAATGGCAGAGATATGAGAAAAGTAGGCAGAAGTACAAGGAGATGTGGCAGGAGGTAAAGAGGGCTATAGCAAAAGCTGGGGAGCTTTATGAGAAGTTGAACACTAAGGAAGGAGAAAAAGATTTGTAGCGATTAGCCAGGCAGAAAGAGACCGAGCTGGAAAGGATGTGCTGCAAGTTAGAGCAATAAAGGATGGAGATGGAAATGTGTTGACTAGTGTGTGTTGAGAAGATGAGGGGAGTATTTTGAGCAGCTGATGAATTAGGAAAATGAGAGAGAGAGAAAAGGTTAGATGGTGTGGAGATGGTGAAGCAGGGAGTGTATAGAATTATTAAAGAGGAAGTGAGAGCAGCGATTAAGAGGACGAAGACTGGAAAGTCAGTTGGACCAGATGACATACCAGTAGAAGCGTGGAGATGTTTAGGAGAGATGGCAGTGAAGTTTGCAACAAGATTGTTTAACAAGATTTTGGAAGGTGAGAGGATGCCTGAGGAATGGAGAAGGAGTGTGCTGGTACCGATCTTTAAGCATTAGGGAGATTTGCAGACCTGCAGTAACTACAGGGGAATACAGTTGATCAGTCACACCATGAAGTTATGGGAAAGAGTAGTGGAAGCCAGGCTGAGAGAAGAGGTGACCATCTGTGAGCAACAGTATGGTTTAATGCAGAGGAAGAGCCCCACAGATGCCTTATTTGCTTTGAGAATGTTAATGGAGAAGTATAGAGAAGGTCAGAAGGAGTTGCATTGTGTGTTTGTGGATTTAGAGAAAGCGTACGACAGAGTGCCAAGAGAGGAGTTGTGGTATTGTATGAGAAAGTCAGGTGTGTCAGAGAAGTATGTGAGAATGGTGCAGGACATGCATGAAGACAGTGTGAAAGTGGTGAAGTGTGCATTAGGGACGACAGACTGGTTCAATGTGGAGGTTGGACTGCATCAAGGATCGGCTCTGAGCCCTTGCCTGTTTGCAGTGGTGATGGACAGGTTGACGGACAAGGTCAGACAGGAGTCTTCATGGACTATGATGTTTGCAGGTGATATTGTGATTTGTGGTAAGAGTAGGGAGCAGGTGGAGAAGAGCCTGGAGAGGTAGAGGTATGTGCTGGAGAGAAGGAGAATGAAATTCAGTAGGAGTAAAACAGAGAAGATGTATGTGCATGAGAGGGAGGCCAGTGGAGTGGTGCGGTTGCAGGGAGAAGAGGTGGTAAAGGTGGAAGAGTTTAAGTGCCTGGGTTTAACAGTGCAAAGTAATGGAGTGTGTGTTAAAAAAGTGAAGAAAAGAGTGCAGGCAGGGTGGAGTGGGTGGAGAAGAGTGATAGCAGAAGTGATTTGTGATAAAAGAGTATCTGCGAGAGTGAAAGGAAAAGTTTATAGGACTGTGGTGAGACCTGTGATGTTGTATAGTTTGGAGACAGTGGCATTGACTAAAAGACTGGAGGTAGCAGAGCTGAAGATGTTGAGATTTTCATTGGGAGTGACGAGGATGGACAGGATTAGAAAAAAGTTTATTAAAGTGACAGCGCATGTAGGACATTTTGGGGACAAAGTGAGAGAGGCCCGATTGAGATGAATTGAGATTCTCCATGTACAGAGGAGAGACTGCTGAGGATGAACCCACCAGGAAGGAGGAAAAGAGGAGGGCCAAAAAAGTGGAGATGCATCTCTCACGATTTCATTTGTAATTCATGTGACCCCCCATTTTGGGAACTCTTGTACTACAGCAAACTACTACAATACCAATTAACAAACAAAAACAAATTTCATAGGTAGCAGTGAGAAAAAAAAATATTGATAGGCACTGATATAGTCATGATGTATAGATGACCACTTAAATAGTCTAATGAACCGTCTAGTTCTGATTTGGCCTTTTCTGCATACAAGTGCCTCTCAATAAATTAGAATATAATTAAAAAGTTGATTTATTTTAGTAATTCAATACAAAAAGTGAAACTTGTATATTAGATAGATTCATCACACACAGACTGATATATTTCAAGTGTTTATGTCTTTTAACTTTGATGATTCTGGCTTATAGCTAATATAAACCCAAAATTCAGTATCTCAGAAAATTAGAATATTTAAAAAAAATGCAATATTGAAGACTCGTGGTGTCACACTTTAATCAGCTAACTAAATCGAAACACCTGCAAAGGTTTCCTGAGCCTTTAAATGGTGTTTCAGTCTGGTTCAGGCTACACAATCATGGGGGAAGACTGCTGACTTGACAGTTGTCCAGAAGACGATCATTGACACCATGCATATGGAGGGTAAGACACAAAAGGTCATCGCTAAAGAAGCTGCTGTTCACAGTGTGCTGTATCTAAGCACATTAATGGAAAGTTGAATGGAAGGAAATAATGTAGTAGAAAAAGACGAAACGAAGCTCATTCAAGAATTTGGGAATATTCACAAAGAGTACTGCAGAGACTGCAGCTGAAGTCAATGCTTCAACCACACATGGGCTACAACTGACACATTCCTTGTGTCAAGCCACTCCTGAACCAGGGAGGTAACGTCAGAGGTGTCTTACCTGGGCAAATGACAAAAAGGACTGGACTGTTGCTCAGTGGGCCAAAGTCATCTTATATCAGTCAGTATGTGTGATGAATCTATATAATATACAAGTTTTACTTTTTGTATTGAATTACTAAAATAAATCAACTTTTTAATGATATTTTAATTTATTGAGATGCACCTGTATGTGTAAAAAATACGGTATACACCTACATAATAAAACTTATGTTTTGTTATTTTGCTACATTTGCTTTATGAAATTATAATACTGAATACATTAGGAAGTACATACATTACAATTGTTGTTTGGGTTTATTGGGCTGCAGAGGGTTGGTGCTCACTAAACTACACATGATTTTGTCATAATGAGTTGTATGAATTATTTTCATGTACTGAAGTTGTTGGTGGTCTAATTGACTCATGTTTTCAGGTTAGCCAAGCTACTGTATATACAAAATTAACACAGATTCATCTATTAACTATTCAGTTTTACCAGAAACCATATCATGTTGTATTATTTTTCTGTATTTATAAAGTTTATCCTGAATATCTAACAAATGTGCCACTTTGGACAAACAAGTCAAGTCAAGAAGCCAGCGGATAATGGTCCAGTAAATTATCCAGATCTTATTAGATGTAATAACTTTGGATATCTAAGGAATGTTGTTTATGCAGTATGATGACATTTCAATACAGAAAAATTATAACTGCACAAACTATATAGAAGCAGACAGTCATTTCCTGCACTAACCTTGAGTTTCACAGTCAGGTCACTGATGTCACTGAGATATCCTACCATCACGCGGTGTGATGTAATCATGTGATCAAGAAGAGAGAGCCAGTCATTGAGTTCAGCACTTGAGTAATTGAATGTATCTATTGTTGAAACATCTGGGGCACTGCTTGTCAAGGATTCAGCTGCAGAATAAACATAGTCAGAAAATAACAGCCAATATGCAACACTGGGACACGAGTAAACTGTATACTGCAGTGTAAAATCGAATACTTAATACCATGTGCATGACTAGATTTGTATAATGCCTGCTATTTTGTGATATTCTTACTTGCAACTTGACATTTGTTTTTCCATTCCTTAAGCAGCATTTGAATAGTTATCCAATCTGCACTGAGACTATCAAACTGGCCCTGTAAAAAAAAAAAATGCATATAATGTTTAACTTGGACTGTATTTGATAAATTGCACATTGTTCATATTTGGAATAATATTTGAAAATTGTTCACCCTTTCAGGTTGATATAGTGGTCTTTCTTTGGCCAAAACTGTTTCGATTTCTGGCTTCTTAGACTGGATATCATCCATCTATGGAAAATTAGAAAACAACCACAAATAAACACCAAAACTATTTGCTGTAATGCATTACAACTGCAAATACACATTAAAGTCATGTTATATCCTAAATATGTATAGTTTTCACACAAGATGTAAGTGCATGAAAATATATTTAGAGTTTTGCTTCCTTGATAATCATTAAATATGAGTGCATACCTTGTGTTCAATTGCTTCAGGTGATTGTTCAAGAAGGTTCTTAGTTACAGAGGCCCAGCTGGAGAACTTGTGATATGCATTCAAATCTCGCAAGTAATTCTCAATCTGTTGCTGCTTCTCAGGAAGGTTAGATGATACCTTTTGCATTAGCAAAAAGACAGGGAAATATTATGTCAATAGTTGCTGAGCTTCTAGACAATCTATACAAACTTTGCAGTCTACTGTTTGGCTATTCAAACTAAAAGTTCCCAAGTATTACAATAAAAAAATAAATGTACGTATTTCAAATGAAAGGAAATTTGTGAATATTACCTTGGCCAATCGCATGTTGATAATCTTTAAACTATTTTCCAAAGTTTTGTTTTTATCAGCAGGCAGGGATGAAGATTTCGTTTTAATGTTTTGTAATATTTTCTTTTTGTTTGGTAATTCTGCTACTTTAGCCTAAAGGAAAGAAATGCAACAAAAACACAATAAATTATAGAACTGTATTTCTGTATACTTGCTAAATAATGCAATAGAATTAAAAAATTACTTTACCTGTACTTTTTCTAACGCTGAATTAAGCTGTTCCCTATTGCCTGGCTCTACAGGGAGGTCAGCAACACACTCCGCTCTATCCAGCCAAGACTGAAAGTTCGTTAATTCATCATGAAGCTCAGCAAGTATAATATTTTCCCCAGTAGATCTATATAGTTAAAGAGTGAACATGTTGAACATGTACAGTATGTAGTAATCAATCAGTCTCAATGATATGAACACTATGTAACTCTTAAGAGTTCAAATTCAGCAACAAAAAAATTAAAGGCCTTCAAAATGTATATATATATATATATACAGACATAAACACTTGCCTTCTCTTTAGTTTAGACAGCTGGTTAAACACTGCAATCCAGCGAGCATTGATGGATTCTAGCTGCTTTTTAATCTTTTCTTCATTATCCTTCCTGCTCTGCAAAGCAAGCAGGTCCTCACCCAGAGCCTTAAGCTGTTTCACTGCTGCCTCTTGACTTTCCAAGTCTTCCTGCAGTTTCTGTGTGTAATGTATCAAACACATATCAATACAAAGCAATCTGATAAAATGTCTAAAATACTGTGTCTGGTCATTACTCCAGATATTTGCTAATTCTTAAGACATTAGGGATTTAGGATAATACAAAATCAGCTTTGAATGTGACCAGATATCTGGCACATGTTTTAATAGCTTACAGTCTGAAGGTGCAATTTTCTTTGCCTTAAAAGCAAATTTAAATTGGAACTTACTCACATAAGAATTACATTTTTGTCATTTGGCAGAAGCCAGTAAACTCAGTGACTTAGAATTATCTATTTCTAATTTAGCCGGGCATTTCAGGGTCTTGCTGATGGACCCAACAGTGGCAGTGGTGCTGGGATTTGAACTCCTGACCTTCTGATCAGAAAGCCAAAAAAATATATATCTGCTAAAGGATTTCGAAATAATCATGTTCCTATGTCCTATGTAAGTATCGGTATGTTAGTAAAAGTAAAATCAGGAAGATGTAAAAGTGAACGAAAGGCAGGCAGGTCTTTCACGCTGTGTTCCTCCTGACCCCTGCATTATCAAAGGGGGTATACACACAGTCTATGTGTAGCTTGTCTGGGAGCGGAGCATGCTGTGGACCTCTCTTCCTCTGAGGAAGGGGATGAGGGGGTACTATATTGGATGAACCCTTGGACATGCCCCCACAGCCAGTTCAGTTCGAGGAGCTTTTGAAGGTAGTGACTCGTGCTGTTTCCAAGCTTAATATCACTTGGCTAGCTGAGAATCAGGAGCGCTTCCTGCGACCAAGGTCACTGCCTCCATGCTGGGCCCTGCCCTTCTTTCCAGATCTGCACACTGAGGGGTCTAGATACTGGGGCAGCCCTTATTTGGACTGCCTCTCAAGTCCCAATGTTTCCCTCTATTTAAACGTTAAGGGACTGAAAGAGTGCGTCTATGGGACGATTCCCCGGGTTAAAGAGTCTGTTCAGCAACGCCGTTAATACGGTAGTCGACAGGTTTCAGGAGGCAAAAAGACAGTCGGTGGCGTTTTAGAGCTTGCTTTCTTGTCACGGTGTGGCCGGCAGGCGCAACCTAGCCTAGTACTAGTGGGCATCAAAAGGTCCAGAAGCTCAGCATCGCCACTCGCACTTCCCATGACAGGAACGTTAGGCTATATTAAAGCCCAGGTAGGCTCCAGATCCTGTTCCTGTGTCTGGCGGTTTTGGTAAACAAAGTTTTGTAGCCCCTGCTAGAAGAGAGGAGCTGAAAGAGATTGTGTCCAGGGTGCGAAGGTTTATTAGTGACTTTTCCTGCCTGCTTTCTGGTTCTTGTATGGTACAAGTCCTGGAAAGTGGGCAGGGAAGCATACATTTTTTTTTTTCTGCTGTGTGCTGCAGTCTTTTCCTGTCCTGTTTTGTTGCTGCTCCAAACTAGATGGTGATGGATGTGGACAGATGGTGATAGCACAGGACAGATTCAATGACTGCAGTTTAGAACTGCATCAACAGCTCCTGTGGCAGACAGTATTTCCTTAATTGGCAGAGAAAATACATCCTCTGCTGGGCCTTTTTGAGAATTAAGTTTATGTTGGACTCCCATTTCAGGTCTTGGGAAATGGTAGTGATCAAAAAATTGAAGGTCTCCACAGACCTGTGGATATTGTGGATATTGTGAGGGGGATTAGTGTTGAGGGGTATTTCCTAAAGTCCACTATCATCTCCACAGTTTTGAGTGTGTTTAGCTCTGTTCTAACTGCACTATAGCAACAACCGATTCACCTCCTGCTGATATGCATCTTGAATGAGTCCAATGAGCTTAGTATCATCTGCAAATTTTAGGAGTTTAACAGTTAGGTCACTTGATGTGCAGTCATTAGTATAGATTGAGAATAGCAGTGGGGAGAGGATACATCCCTGAGGAGCACCAGTGCTGACTGTCCAAATAATGGAGGTAATACCTGCCATACTCACCTGTTGTTTCTCTGGAACGCACTGTTTTTAACCAACTGTCCGTTTATCTCTCA
Organism: Silurus aristotelis; assembly: GCF_946808225.1. Taxonomy (NCBI): domain Eukaryota; kingdom Metazoa; phylum Chordata; class Actinopteri; order Siluriformes; family Siluridae; genus Silurus; species Silurus aristotelis. The sequence continues at coordinate 17,733,457 of NC_139593.1, forward strand.
CAGAACAACGGCCCTTTTGGCTGTTTCTGAGAAACTGCATGCTGCTCGGTCAGCCAAGCTGTCATCTGTCCTCATCCTCCTTGACCTTTCAGCAGCACAAGACACTTTTGTCAACCCTTAAGAGCCTCGTTATCTACGGAACAGCATGGGAATGGTTTGCTTCATACCTTGAAGGTCGCTCATACCAGGTAACATGGAGGGGATCTACATCTGCCCCGTGCAGACTCACCACTGGTGTCCCACAAGGCTCAGTACTTGGTCCCCTCCTTTTCTCCCTCTATACCCACTCAATTTGTGAAGTCATATCCTCACATGGGTTTTCTTATCACTGCTATGCAGATGACACTCAACTAATCTTTTCTTTCCCTCCATTAGATACCACAGCTTCCGCTCCGATCTCAGCATGCTTCACAGACATATCTTCATGGATGAGTGCTCACCAACTAAAGCTCAACCCCAGCAAAACAGAACTGCTGGTCATTCCAGGTGATTCATCTTCAGGTCAAGATCTCCAAATAATTCTTCATGACTCTCTGCTCTCCCCTTCAGCCATTGCTTGTAACCTTGGGATAACTATGGACAATGAACTGTCCTTCTTCCCACATGTCGCTAATGTGGCTTGTTCTTGTCGATTTCTTCTCTACAACATCTGAAGAATTCGACCATTTCTGTCAACACAGGCTGCCCAGGTGCTTGTTCAGTCTCTTGTCATTTCAAGACTCTACTACTGCAACTCTCTGCTGGCAGGTCTTCCCCTGAACGCCATTCGTCCACTGCAAATGATCCAAAATGCAGCTTCACGGCTTGTGTTCAACCAGCCCAAGTTCTCCCACACCACCCCACTGCTGCGCTCCCTTCACTGGCTTCCAGTAGCTGCACATTTCCGATTCAAAACAATGATGCTTGCCTACAAGGCCAAAAATGGACCAGCGCCATCTTACATCAGTGACTTCATTAAATCTCGCACTGCACCGTGCTGTCTGAGATCCTCCAGCACTGCTCGACTGGTACCACCTTCTCTCAGAATGAGCGGTAAGTATACTTCAAGGCTCTTCTCTGTTCTGGCACTGAGGTGGTGAAATGAACTACCCCTAGATGTCCGTACAGCGGAGTCCCTGACTATCTTCAAGCAACGATTGAAGACCTACCTCTTCTTGAAACACCTAAATTAGCACTTTCCAAGTTTGCCTTGTAGAATTCAAGAGTTATATTTAGTAAGTTTGTAATCTGGCGTACCAGTGTAGATTTATTCATTGCTAGAGACTCAAAGCACTTTTGTACATCGCTCTGGATAAGGGCGTCTTCTAAATGCCGCAAATGTAAATGTTTCCTGCTGGTCAGGAAGCTAGTAATCCACTGACAGAGTAGGTAGGCAAGGGGTATAGTAAGCTTTAGGAGTTTTGATTGGAGAATTTCCGGAATTATTGGTTAACAAGCCAAACTGAAGCCAACAAACAGAATCCGGGCATATGTCCCTGGGAATAGGCCCGGGATGATTGTGGAGAGTTTAAAGCAGGAGGGGATCTCACACAGCTCCAGTGATCTGTTGATGATATGGGTCAGTTGGTAGCAGTTGTTCAGCACATGCTTTAAAACAGAAGGGGAGACATCATCTAGGCCAGGAGCTTTCCTTGTCTTCTGTCTTTGAAAGAGCTGATTTACACACTCTTTACAAATTGTAAGCGCAACTTGAGTGCTGGGAGTAGTTGCTAGAGTGGTTCACGGAGGTGTGATGGGGCAGTCAGTGGGCTGGGTTGGATGAGAGATGTGAAGATGTTCTCAAACATGCAGTAGAAGGTGCTGAGGTCTTCAGCCAGGTATTGCTGGGTTTATTTCAGTGGGAAGGGGTGGTTTCCTGTAGTTTGTGATATCTTGCAGGCCTTTCCACACTGATGCAGGATTGTTAGCTGAAAACATGCTTTTCAGCGTTTTTTAGAGTAGCTTGTTTTTGCTATTCTGAAACTCTTTTGTCAGTTGATTTCTGTAGAATCCCAGAAATAATTTGTGCAGTTCTGGTGAATTCCATGCCCAGGAGGATTAAGGCAGTGATAGGCAGTTTTGATATGTTTACTTAGGGTGTACTCCCTTTTGTTGCAAGTTATTTAGACAATAATGGCTGTATGTTGAGTTATTTTTTCAGACGACTGTAAATCTGTACTGCTGTACAAGCTGCACACTGACTAAAATATATCCAAATTCCATTTCTATAGTATTTTCCCTTGCGAACATATAATTAAAGTGGTTGCTGAAATGTGAGGGGTTCTGACTTTTGTGAGATACTGTAGGTAACAAAAATTTTTTTAGCTTACTCTTCTTCAATATTCTTATTTAAATGAACTAAAGATAAGACTTCCACAAAAACTTGCATATCATCAATATAAAGCAGAGATGATTTCATATTTGCTGTTCAAAAATATCAGGCAAAAAATGTAATCATGAAAATTACTACATCACTTTATCAGATAGGTAATTGATCAAAGTTTACCTTTGAGAAGCCAAAATAACTTCACTAATTTCCTCTTTAAACTCACCAACTTCCAAGATCTTCTAAAATCTCTTTTTAATTTTTTTTTTATCTCAACTTAGCATTGGTTACATGTGCATAAATCTTCCAAACTAGCAGTTTTCAAACCCCTAATACTTCTGCTTAGATAGACTAGAATCAGTTATGGGAATGGACCTATCCTAGAATATGTGTTTTATTTGTCAGATACAATGAGGGAAAAAATTATTTGATCCCCTGCTGATTTTGTACGTTTGCAAACTGACAAAGAAAATGATCAGTCTACAATTTTAATGGTAGGTTTATTTGAACAGTGAGACAGAATAACAACAAAGAAAATCCAGAAAAACGCATTTCATAGTATTGAACGCATTTAAAAAAAGAAATTGATATGCATTTTAATGAGTTAAATGAGTATTTCATCCTCTATCAATCAGCAAGATGTCTGGCTCCCAGGTGTCTTTTATACAGGTAACGAGCTGAGATTAGGAGCACTCTCTTAAAGGGAGTGCTTCTAATCGCATCTCGTCACCTGTTTAAAAGACACCTGTCCACAGAAGCAATGAATTAATCAGATTCCAAGCTATGTACCTATCAACTTAGTCATGTTACAGCTAAGATCCGAATAATCCAGGGCCATTTTACTTCCCGGACCTGCCTGATCCAACCCTACTTATATTAGGAGTTATAATCTATTGAAAACCAGGGTTCACTGGTGGTCTAGTGGTTAGGATGCGGTGCTCTCACCGCTGTGGCCCGGGTTCGATCCCCGGTTGGGAACAACCGGGACAGTGCCGGTCCCGAGCCTGGATAAATTGGGAGGGTTGCATTAGGAAGGGCATCCAGCGTAAAACGTGTGCCAAATCAAACATGCAGATGGTCTGCTGTGGCGACCCCTAATGGGAGAAGCCGAAAGAAAGTTTAATCTATTGAAAACCACTTGTTGATGCTGAGGACGGCTCCACTTGTCCTAAAGATACATGACATTACTGTGAATGGTATCACTACAAAACCTTTGTATTGGCTTTGAATTGCAATCACCACAAGCAGTGTTGCACTCAATTCTCAGTGTTCACTTTACATTGATAGCATCAACAAAATAGACTAAAACTATGATACATTTTCCTTATATATTTTCTATAGAATAAATTAATGTTTATTATACTAGACATTTGGACAACGTTTTCTTGATTATTTATAATCGCATGATTCAGTGTCACCCTGATGAAAATAGGTTTTCTCAAGTTTCTTTCTCAAAACTTTTCTGGGAGTTTTTCCTTGTCAACCTCGCCATTGGTTTTCTCATTACACAAACATTTATATGGATAAATGAATTTCTTTAAAATCTATATCCATTGTATGTCCATGTTAAAAGTCCTATAAAAAAAATTAATTGAAATGCATTACACCTGTTAATCACATATTCCGATTTTGTATTGTGGGTCATGCAGCCATTTACAGATTTAACTTTGGAGAAAATTTTTATTGATTTTGGCCCTCATTAATAACAATAATTGATTACCTTGATTTGACTTGTATTGATGTTTGGGTCTTCTTCATACTTCAGTAATGCTTTTTCAGCAACAGTCAACCAGTCCTGAATGGATTTAAACACCTCTCCATATTTCTTGCATTCGTCAAAATATCTGGAAAATGGAAAATATTACAAAAATGAGGCCTGGAAAAATGTGTAAAGCTGAGAGGATAGAAAGTTTAGTCCAATCTCTTCCTCTCACACCAATTACTATTAAATAAACAAATAATCACATCGGGGAAAATGTCACAATAATATTATATAGTACTGGGCAAAATCAGACACCATCTTTGAATATCTATCTATATTTATTTGGTGGCAAACACTAACATGAATAAATATATTAGAAAAAAGGGCAAGTGTAAAGATCTGAATGCCAAAATTGTGATAGGTAGATACAAAGTGGCAGGTCTTATTCTGTGTACCTAGTATGCAGTGGTTACAACCGTGTGGTGGTTCAGAAAAGGACAACAAGTAAACCACCAACAGGCTTATGGGCACAAAAAGCTCACTGATATTCATGGAGAGTGAATGCTGGCCAATCTGGTTCAATCCCATAAAAGAGCTGCTTGTGGAGGCATGGGAATGCTTAAGCACCAGTTTATGATCAGAAAACATGGCTAGGAGGAGTAATGGTAGGATCTACACCCAAGCGAGATTACTATAACATGTTTGTTTTTTTCTGTTATTTTTAGTCAGTGGCAGGATAAGGTAAAGAAAGTTGAGCTGAGAAGAACAGCTCGGGTCTTATGAAGCTCATGCCTCATTGGCTAAAAGCTGTTGATAGCATAAAATGGGACATATTTAATATTAAACAGGTGTTTTAATGGTAATCAGTATATGCCTAATGTTACAAATCTTAATAGCTTTCATGTTTATTATTTATTTTTGAAAACCAAATAAAAATGTTACTTACCCTAGCCGATCCAGGTAGAGCTTCTTCAGTTTTTCCCACTTTGTGTTAAGGAGATGAACAAGTGGAGTCAAATGAGGAGGTATGTTTTTCTTCTCTAAAGCCTTGTTCACTGAAGATTCAAGAGTGTCCAATGTATGCTTTACATCCTAATTAATAAGATATAAAAGAATATAGCAAAGTATAAAAAAATTATTAAAAAGTGTTACTCGCACTAGATGTGTAAATAAATACATAATATTATTGAAAAAAAATAAAAATAAAAATAAAAATAAATAAATAATAATAAAAAAAAAAAATATATATATATATACTTCCTGTGGGCTCACCACCTGTGGGAGGGACCGTAAGGGACGGTGCTGTGAGGATTGGGCAGCAGTCGAAGGCGGGGGCCTGCTTGGACTGCTGCCCCCGCGACCCGAATTACGGATAAGCGGGAGAAAATGAATGAATGAATGAAATATATATATATATATATATATATATATATATATATATATATATATATATATATATATATATATATATATATATATGTGTATATATATGTGTGTATATATATTAATATATAATATATATACATATTAATATATAATATTAAACATCAAGCTGTAATAGTGAAAAAAAACGAACTCAAATTCAATTGCATCAACAGGGATGCCTCTGCCACCCACAAGTCTAGTTCTTTTTTTTTTTTTGTTTTTTGGAATGTACACATACCTTTAAAATATTCTTTAAACAAGAAGGAAGTTATAGAGAGAAAACTATTGCAGACATTGGTCCTTGATATGACCTTGATTTTGTATTATAAAATGTAATCAGTTCATCTGCTGGTTCCTACTGTATGATCATTCAATACAAATTCTACAAAAATCAACTAGACCGACACAACTAAACTGGTCTGTGCAACAGCATTCGTAGGACATTATTTATTCATTCATTCATCTTCTCTCGCTTATCCGTAATTCGGGTCGCGGGGGCAGCAGTCTAAGCAGATTCCCCAGACACTTCTCCGTGTCCAGGGATCGGGCTGTCAAGGCCCCCGCCTTCGACTGCTGCCCAATCCTCTCAGCACCGGTCCCTTACGGTCCCTCCTGCAGGTGGTGAGCCCACGGGACCTTCCGATCGGTAACCCAGCGCCTTAACCGCTGGAGCCACCACTCCCCCCTCGTAGGACAACATTCAAAATGTATTGATATTCTTGGATTTAACCAAATCATAGTCAGGTATTAAAGGTTTACTGACTTTTCTAATCTCAGCCTTATAAATACTCAGATCTGCTATAATTTTACCTAAACTTCATCTAGTAATCATTTGTTATTTGTTATTCATTAACAAATGCCCCTGGGGGCATTTGTTAATGATGTCCCCCAGGATATGCAAAGCAAATTCAATGTATAGATCACATTCTGATAAACATTCATTTGAAATAAAGCAATAAAAACATGACTATAGTGTTGACTTTCAGCTTCAATTAAAAAAAGTTAAAGTGTTATTATTATTATTGTTATTATTATTATTATTATTATTATTATTATTTGAAATTTGTGTCACGGTTTAAATACGTTAAATTCGTTAGCTGCATAGACACACCTGTCCACCCCATACAATCAGTAAGAAAACTATAACATGGCCAAGACCAAAGAGCTGTCCAAAGACACTAGAGACAAAATTGTACACCTCCACAAGGCTGGAAAGGGCTACGGGGAAATTGCCAAGCAGCTTGGTGAAAAAAGGTCCACTGTTGGAGCAATCATTAGAAAATGGAAGAAGCTAAACATGACTGTCAATCTCTCTCGGACTGGGGCTCCATGCAAGATCTCACCTCGTGGGGTCTCAATAATCCTAAGGAAGGTGAGAAATCAGCCCAGAACTACACGGGAGGAGCTGGTCAATGACCTGAAAAGAGCTGGGACCACCGTTTCCAAGGTTACTGTTGGTAATACACTAAGACGTCATGGTTTGAAATCATGCATGGCACGGAAGGTTCCCCTGCTTAAACCAGCACATGTCCAGGCACGTCTTAAGTTTGCCAATGACCATTTGGATGATCCAGAGGAGTCATGGGAGAAAGTCATGTGGTCAGATGAGACCAAAATAGAACTTTTGGGTCATAATTCCACTAAACGTGTTTGGAGGAAGAAGAATGATGAGTACCATCCCAAGAACACCATCCCTACTGTGAAGCATGGGGGTGGTAGCATCATGCTTTGGGGGTGTTTTTCTGCACATGGGACAGGGCGACTGCACTGTATTAAGGAGAGGATGAGCGGGGCCATGTATTGCGAGATTTTGGGAAACAACCTCCTTCCCTCAGTTAGAGCATTGAAGATAGGTCGAGGCTGGGTCTTTCAATATGACAATGACCTGAAGCACACAGCCAGGATAACCAAGGAGTGGCTCTGTAAGAAGCATATTAAGGTTCTGGCGTGGCCTAGCCAGTCTCCAGACCTAAACCCAATAGAGAATCTTTGACGGGAGCTCAAACTCCGTGTTTCTCAGCGACAGGCCAGAAACCTGACTGATCTAGAGAAGATCTGTGTGGAGGTGTGGGCCAAAATCCCTCCTGCAGTGTGTGCAAACCTGGTGAAAAACTACAGGAAACGTTTGACCTCTGTGATTGCAATCAAAGGCTACTGTACCAAATATTAACATTGACTTTCTCAGGTGTTCAAATACTTATTTACAGCTGTATCATACAAATAAATAGTTAAAAAATCATACATTTTTATTTCTCAATTTTTTTTTTTAGATTATGTCTCTCACAGTGGACATGCACCTACGATGACAATTTCAGACCCCTCTATGATTTTTAAGTGGGAGAACTTGCAAAATAGCAGGGTGTTCAAATACTTATTTTCCCCACTGTAAGTTGGTCTCGGAAATTCTTAAAAATCTATTTTGAGGAGGTCGCCAACCCCGAAGCTAGCTAGCGTGTCTCAGCCCCGGAAAGGGTTTGTTCTACACTTCCAGACCAGTGAATACGAGCGGTACCACTGGATTATAGCCTCTGAATGAAGATCCATACTGTTATTTCGAAGAGTTTACAATGCGTGTGCAATCGCGTTTTTCGCGAGTTAGCCCTGATCCAGGGCGAATTTTCAAAACCCTTTCTTAGTGAGCTCCTAAGACCCAAGAGGAAGGTATGTTCCAAATTTCATTGCAATCCGTTCAGTGGTTTTTGAGATTTCGTGATGAGTGAGTGAGTCAGTCAGTGGTATTTAAGCTTTATATATATTATATTAGTCCACAACTGGACTTCAGGAATCAGCCCTTTAAAGAGTTAAAGAGGAAAATGGATACAGGATAAAAACAAATAAACAAACATAACACTCATTAAAATAAATGTAATTTAAATGCTCTGGACTTTGTAAAGACAATTAAAGATGGCTATTTTAAGCAGTCTGCTTGTATTTATGTGAAATGGTAACACTTTAAAGTAAGATTCCCTAACTAAACTTAATAAATTATTTAGAAGTATTGTTTATTGTTTGTTTGTTCATTTTAACATTTACTCATACATATTTAAATTAAGTTGATTTTCATATTATCTGTTAACCTTAGTTAATACACTATGAACTAACACGAATAAGGTACAGTGCATAACAAAACAAACAGCACCCGGTGTCAGTGATTCGCCTGTAGAGACCGCTCTCGTACTGTATAATGACAGCGGACCTTTTCAGCCGATCCAGCGCAGACGCAACCCGGAAAAACTATTGTATTAATTTATCGGAAAAAACGATGAATCAGTCAACCTCTACTCAACATTAACATAAGGTGACCCCTTTAATGAAATCTTACTTACCTTTATACCAAATATATACATAGTAATCTTACCTTAAGGCACTTTTCTCGTTGGGGTATATTTTCCATTATGTCAGACCAGCACACAGAGTTCAGTAGAGCATCATTTTCATCAATTCTTTGCAGTAAAGCTTCTAGTTCCTTTATAAAAAAAAAAAAACAGGGTAAATGTTACAATCAAAAATTAGAACTTTTTCAGTCATTAATTCATGAAAAAATCCTCGATCACATCTGGAGGATTTGAGTTACTTTGGTTACTTTGAGTTGTTTTTCCAATCATACTTACACTAACTTGACACACTTCATCAAATTTCAAGTCCAGCTGTTCCCAGCGTTTATTAATGGGAATGAGGCGTGGTTCAACAAGTTTGGTAAAGCCATTTTCTGAAAGCTTGTGGCCAAGACTCCGGACATCTTCAAGTTCTGGGCGCTGCTTTTCGATTTCAGTGCCAATCTACAGTTAAAAAAAAAATGAAAATCTTGCCCTTATATATGTTATAGTGCTGTTCGTTTATGTTATTGCTATTTATATTGTGTTATATGTAGTAGAATAATTCCAATATGTCAGATTAAATTCTGTAAATGTGAAAATGTAAATGTTATTATTTTTATTAAGGCAAATATTATGGTACTGCAGTAAACTTTTATGTCCACACAGACATTAATGGCTTCATAGTTGAGAAGTTGTGTTAGAGTTTGTCCCTGTTAATGAGTTGGTTGTGCTTAGTGATATTTATGTTGGTATGCTGTGGAATCATGTTTTTACAATAGATCACAAAATTGACTTGTGTAGTACTTTCACAAGACCATGATTACCTTCACTCTTGATTGATTTGCAGAATCAAGCTCAGCTATCGTCATCTCAATGTAGTCAAGCCACTGCGTCATATCCTCTGACCTTTTAGAGAACTGGTACCACTGTGGGGCAAAAGCAAGTGCCTTCTTCCTCTTAAGTGATTTTAGGTTCTGTGACAAACATGTAAATACAAACAAATTTAATTAATACTGTGATGTAAATGGGCACAGCTAGGTCGAAGGACTGAGAGGCCAGGAGTAGTGCTAAGGTCAAGGCTGTAAGACCTAATGAAGGTCAGAGGGGTGAACCAGCTTGTAGCATTACAAATATCCTGGTGATAAACACCAGAGGAAAAGGCTTTAGAGGCCCGCACACTCTGGGTCGAGTGAGCCCTGACCCTGAAAGGAACGGGGAGTTTAGAGGACACATAGGAGGAGGAGATAGCACCCACAATCCACCTTCTGAGGGTCGGCTTGTACACAGGGAAGTCCCTCTTATATGAACTGTAGCAGACGAACAGATGAAAGTCCCTCTTATATGAACTGTAGCAGACGAACAGATGGTCCAACTTCCTTCAGGGCAGTTCTGATTAAGCTTCTCCTGTCCGGGGGTCTTGGGGTAACAGAGGGCACCTTGGGACCATCACTTCGGCCTGGGGTAGAGAAAGGCACTGGCCATGCCTGGGGTAAACTATACACAAGAGGAGGCCCCAGAAAGGGCCTGAAGGTCCCCAACATTTTTTTTTAGAGATAAGATGGCCAGTCAAAAAACAGTCTTGACTTCAAGAAACCTCAATTGCACCTCATGCAAAGGCTCGAAGAGAGGCTTGGACAGGTCCAACAAAACTACAGCCAGATCCTATAAAAGCACTCTAGGTCGAACCTGAGGCCTCAGCCTCCAGATACGGTGGAGGAAATGTTTCGCTAATGTCACTTATGTGTCTCCATTTCTGCCCTTTCCTCGGAAGGGAGCCTGCTGTCACGCCAGTTTGTAAACAGGGCAAGAGTGCAGACCCCCCTGATGGTTAATGTAAGAGAATGAATGTCTCTTGGAGGCATCCGTCATTAACGTTACATGACGACAAGGAGCTCCTAACACAGGGTTTAGTCTTAACCCTAACTCCTTTATGTGGGCGAGAATGACATCTCGGTGCTGAATCGCCAAGTGTTCTGATTGAGCTAATATCAAGCAATAGCTGATAAAATTTCATATGCGGATGCCCTGGGGTCTCAGAGGAGAAGCTTTTGTGAAATTGCAGGGTGAGAGTGTAAGGCCAAACGGTGGAACCCGTTAGGTAAGAACCGATTGTTAAGCTTCGCCCCCAAAAGTAAACCTCAGGAATTTCCTGTGTAGGGAAAGAATGGGTATGTGGAAATAAGCATCCCTCAGATCTATTGTGACGAACCAGTCCTGATACGATCTGTTTTAGTGTGAGCATCTTGAACCTGAGCTTCATGAGTGAGCGTTTCAGCTGATGCAGATCTAAAATGGGATGCAGCTCCCATTCTTCTTTAGTACCGGCTGTAGAATCCAGACTCTCTGTCGGGGGAGGGACCACCTCGATGACCTCTTTCCTTAAGAGAGTGTATACTTCTTGTTCCATGACCAGAGCCTGTTCAGGCCCACCAGAGTGGAAAATACTGTGTTGAGCTGAGGTGGAAGAGACCCGAACTAAATCTTGTAGCTTCTTTCTACAGTGCGCAGGACCCATCGAGACACGTTTGGCAGAAGTTATTGGTCATTTCAGTCTATACATGCATATTTATATACATACCTACAGTAATTGTGTTTTTATCTATAGTGTGTTTGTTTGTTTGTTTTGCTTGCATATCTAAACAATGTTTACTTTTTTCTTGTTTCTGTATCTCTAATTTTGGGTTTTCTTAGTCTTGTCATTAACTTGACCTAGTTTACTTGTTTTTGTCTGGACTGTCTCTGACTGCTTCCTCTCTGACCCATGCTATGATCTATGATGATCACTCTGGCAAACACTTTCAAAGAATAATAGCATTTACATCCTTTGTGATTCTATTTGTGTACCTTTAAGGTGTTGTATTTGTCATGGAGCAGATTATGCTTTTGACAAACAGCTGACTTTGCTGGATCTGTGGTTCTCTTAATGAGATTTTCGCCTTTTAAGAATAGGTCCATCAGTTCACTTTCATCAACAACCTGCAAAAGCACATGCACAGGAAATCAGTACGGATATTATTCATACTCCAATTTGCTCATATGACTAAATAAAATCTTCTGTAAGTTTCTCCCAAAATGATGAACAAGTGTCCTCAACTCTTAGAGCTTACAGATACATGCTATTGTGTCACTGTATTCATAGGAGTATAATAACAGATTGACTGCCATGCTGATTGTTTCATTGGCAGGTGTATGTATTAGAATTCTCTAAAAAAATACATCTTACTGCATTTGGTCATTTAGTTCATTTAAATATGACAATAGCCAGAGTCTTCTTACCGCATCCTCTTTGAAATCATCTTCTTTTATGCTTTCACCAAGTTTTATCTCTTCGTCCAACTTAAGTAGCCAAGTATTAGCTTGCCTGTGGTATTCTTCTAACTCTTGAGAGGAAGCCTATATAAGCAATTTATGTATAAATTTTAATCAAAAAAGATTTTTAAAAAATCATCAAAGATTTGCATATTGTTTGTCAGTTCCTTATTTCTGCTAATACTGTAAATCAGACAAAAAGAAGATAGTCAGGAAATGTCTTTTCAATGTCACAACAATTTAATAGTTACCTGTCCATGTAGAATCCTTTTGGCAATCATTTCAAAGCGTTGACTGAGCTGATTCAGCTTGGGCTCTATTTGAGATTTACAGTGCTCGCCCCTGTTTTTAATGATGTCTTCAGCAAGACTTTGCACATCTGCCAACTTCTCACGCATGTCCACCAATTCCACTTGTAGACGCTAAACAGTTTAAGGGAGTAAATCAGGTTTGAAACCTGTTAATGTTGTTTATTTCACCCCTTTGTGAATATATTTTTGTTTTTACTTGGTATATTTAAATGCCAAAAAAATACATTACAGAAAAATGTTTGTTTGCTATTAAAGAAAGCAACATATGTAAAGAAACAAAGAAGCAGGTTGAAGTCAAAGCCTCCAGAAGAACTATGGTAGATTTTCAAACATATTCAGTAAGAAGGGAAAAAGCAAAAGCTCATCATGCCAAATATCGAGCTTGTTTAGTTTGTTACTGTTTGCTGCACTTTGTAGTATTTTTCTTTTAAGTAGCCGCATTAATGTAAGTAGGATTTGTGTGAATGTTGTTACAGATGGTTTGCCCCAAAGTGTACAAACCTTAATGGTTTGGTTATTGCAGCCCCTGGTCTCCATCTTGTCTAACTCATTCTCAGATCCGTCTATCCAGGCATTTATATGGGCAACATTCTGTTCCAATATATTCATCTGATTCTGGTAATCCTGCCAAAAAAAGAATTTAAATTTACATTCACATTTACATTCTGATTCTTTCAGGATTAATAGTTAATGTGTACAATTATTTCACTTACATCTCTAATTTGAGTTTTTTGTATTAATTTAACTACTTATTCATAACATTTATAACATAAGTTCATAATCAAATTCTGAAATCTATCAGAAGGACCAATATGTGTATAGATAGTTTTATTCCTCACCAGTAACATATTCAGCCACTGTTCACAACGTGAAGTTACAGCAATCCAGTTGCAGTTCAGCAGGCTGACTTTGTCATCTATTAAGCTTTCTTCTCTCAGCAGTGGCTTCAGGGTCTCTGCTAATTCTCTTACTGAATTGAGTTGGGATGCACGTTGCTCTGTTTCCTTATGTGTGGCCTGAAAAATAATTACAACAGTTATGTACTTAACTGCATCTTTCAGTTATTTGACTTTGAGTTGTTTGAGTTGTGTAGACATTAAACATTAAACATCAAACTACAAGATTTAACAAACAACAACAAAATATTAAAGTTTGTATAATCTAATAAAGATGGTCTTAATAATACATAAACTAGCCTAATGTAAAAAAAAAAAATGTTTGCCTCACTCTGATAAAAAGATATAAAATAAATAAATAAAAACAATTTACAAAAAAAAAAACAACACAAAGCAAAAGCAACCCAGAAGTAATTATGTATATATGATTATGTATGTTCAATATTATTATCAAATAGTAATATTAATATGAGAATTAAAGTCTATGCTTAACCCATGTGACTCCCAAGAGTAAACTGCATTTGATACTACCGTAATTTCCGGACTATTAAGTGCACCCATATATAAGCCGCACCCACTGCATTTTACAAATATTTTTTATTTTAAACATAAAAAAGCTGCACCTGTCTATAAGCTGCAGTCTACACTAAACTAATGAACTTTACACAGGCTTTAACGAAAGACACGTTACACACGGTGTAACGGGTGAAATATGTTGTGCTTCCTTTAGGAGCATAGCGGTATTTTGGGAATAGCATGCCACTGCATTCTTCCGCTATTACTGCATGTGTGCAAGACTGAAGAATATGTATATTATTTTCTGATGCTCATTTTTAAGTTTCTTTGACTAACCCGTAACGCTGTTGCAACTGGAGTTAGCAACCCAGACTCAACGTGTTACAACGGCTTGTATCTGAACAGTAGCCTACCAAGAAAGTCATTGTTCACTGTCTTCTTCCTTCCTTTCATAACTATTTCTATCTCTTTATCTATCTTTTGGCATTGTCGTGCGTTTAAAAAAAACGTATTTTCTCCCGATGCCGTGCAGCTCAGAACACAGGTGAGGTGCGTTTTTTGTTTCCGTTCGGAAATTTCATTGGTCTAATGTTATGGGGTTCAGTTTTTTGGCTTGAAGTTTGTGAAACCGGAAAAATTCATAAATAAGCCGTTTCGTTGTTTAAGCCGCGGGGTTCAAAACGTGGGGAAAAAGTAGCGGCTTATAGTCCAGAAATATACGGTACATTTTAAGTTTAATATACCAAGTTTTGGCAGGTACGCACCTTGGCCCACGCCAGCTCCGCCTCTAGGTCATCAGGCATTCCTTCTACCGATGACCGACAAGTCAGTTCACCATCAACCGCTGCTAGCCATTCTGTTAGACTTTTTATGTCTTTTTTAAATTTTCTCAATAACTTTAAACTCTTTTCTAGTGCTTGCTTTCCTTCTGTGACCTGTACAAAAAAAATGAGAGACAGTTTTACAAGGTCATCAACAATCTGCTGCTGTAGTAAAAATTAGCTGCAATATTAAATCAAAACAAAATACATTAATAGAATTATATTAATAAAAATGAAAAGAAAAAAATCCTACCACACTGTGATACTGATGTAACTAGCGATTACTGTGTGCTGTGTGTAAGTTTACTCACTTAAAAAATTTAAATAATTCTTACACTACAGGACAGACTAGCATTAGACCTAATACAGAACAATATAACTGCATTAAACATTTCTCTCACTTAATTTCGCTTTAGTAAAGATTTAACCCCTGTGAAGAATAGCTTTTTCATACCTGTGAACCCAAGTCGTTGTATATGAGTTTGAGGCTTGTCAAACGCTCGTCTAACTCTTTGGGTTGCTCTGTCTGCTGTCTCTGCACAATTTGCCTTCCTGTCTTAATTACCGTCTCCACTTCCGATTTCACTTCGCTTAGACTTTTATACAATTTCTGCAGAAGAAAGATGCATTGGTTGGATTTAAATATTGAGTAAGTGTTCTAAAAATGTATTGTGAAGCATCTAAATCAGGACAACATATCACAACAAACATTAAAATATTAAAAGTTATTAAACAGAAATGTTTAAAAAAAATACTTTATTTATAAATTATTACTGCTTCCAAGATGCTAACAAGCTTTAGCTACTTAAAAATGACTAGGTAATTATATCAGATCTATAAAACCAGCTTGATACAAATACTTTTCAAATTATACCCCCATTAGTGGCAGCTTGCATTTCTATCAATTACAAAAAAATCCAGTGATGCCTGGAATGATTACTGCATGCCAGCTTTTTTCGTCAAGCATCAGTGCCCATTCTATTGCACTCATGTGACTGAATAAACACAAACCATACTGCTCCAAATCCCAAAATCTAATGAAAAACCTTTCTAGAAAACTGAAGACTGTAACTAGAGCAAAGGGGGAAATGCACAATAGACCTGATTTTGGATGGAAATGTTCTATTCGTCTGTGTCCACATACTTTTGGACATAAAAGGCAAATAATTTCAAAATCTATTTCAATGCAAGAAAAATAAATCCATGGCACACCATATTATTAATCTATTATTCAACAGCTGTCCTCTAGATGGGCAAGAAACATACGTGTGCAAAAACGCAAATAATTACAAATTTAATAGGATGCACAACCATATAATACCCACCATGCACTGCTCCAACTGGGACTGCACCACATCATACTCTACACTGTGAATGTTCAGTACCCCCAGTCCATTCTTCACCTCTTCCAATACACGTTCACATTCCTTCAACCTCTGATCAAAGTTGGCCGGCTTTTGGAAAAGTCGAAACTTTGCTTTCACCTCTAATAACTTACCCTTACAAAGAATGCAAAAATAAAGTAATAGATTTTAACAAATTAATTCAAAATCTAAAATAAATGTTAAATAAATTCAACATTTTTGTCACAATTTGAAATTGTGAATGTGTATAATGCTTACATATGTAGCATCAACCTCAGTGACCATTTTGTCTGATCCATCTTCATCTCTCAGTTTCTTCATACCATCTAAAGTCACTTCATGGCCATTCAGTTCATTCTGAATTTTCTAAAATATAAAATGTGTTGAAAAATAGCGTAAAAGTTTGTTTTAGATACATTTACGGAACGTCTTGGTACAAGTTATAGAAATAAATAATTAGCAAATTCTGTATGAAACTGATTACAGCATGGAAATATGCAAACCTGAGCTTCCTGAGGTATCTGAGCAGCATCTATACCATCTGCAAGATATGCAGTCAAATGACGATCGGTTGTCTTTAGAGAATCCTGGATTTGGCGCAAAGTTTTGTCATTCTCGTTCTTCCACTGTAAACTCTTCTCTAGCTGCTGTCGCTTTTGTGAAGCCTGTTGTTTGGACAACAGAGTAAAAAATATTTACAGCAATTTTGATCAAATTTACATAATAGGTCAGTTTTCAGACAAAAATGCTGGCTGTCAGATATGACGTGCAAAAACAGAAATAAGTAAAACCAAAATATCCAAAAGACAATATTACAGATTCCTCAAGATCCCTAAAAATTCACAACAAAAAGTATCACCACTGTCAATTAATTAAATCTTCACAGATGCACACACACACACACACACACACACACACACACACACACACACACACTGGTCAGTCATAACATTAGAACCACTGTCAAGTGAAGAATAATACAATTTATTTTATTATTATTAGTCTTGAATAATAAAAAGAGAAAAGTCTGAAGGTTAGTCATGTGTCAAACATGGTGGCAGTGTTAAAATATGAACATGTACACTCACTGGTGTTTATTGATCATGTGACTGCTGACAGAAGCATATGGATAAATATTGTATAGAGCTGTATGTTCTGCTTTGACACAATCATATGCTGCAAAACTGATGGAGCTTCACAGTTAAAATGGTTTAAAAGTATGGTAAAAAGCATACTTTTTAAGACAAATAAATGCATTGTTCATAATATTCTCCTGACCTTAACACGATTGAGCATAAAGGCCCATAAAAAAGCAGCTACTAAAAGCAGCTGCAATAAATACCTGGCAAAGGATTTCAGCTGAGTAACCTCAGTGTTTGGTGATGTCTATTATTTCCAAAATGTAGGCAGTCATTGACTGCAAAAGATTTACATCCAAGTACTAAATATAATCCTAACATAAGTATATGATTTATGATTGTACCAATACGTTTGAACCTGCAAAACTGGAGAGGCTGTAAAAAATTGACTGCATTACTTTAACTACAATATTGTTGTAAAGCTATTTATATATAAAAGCTGCAATATTTCTGTTAAACTCCTTAAATTAAAGCTGGAATTTGATCTACACTTAAATCACACTATTGTGTCATTGCAAAGCCACTTAGACGTTATCATATGTTTAAACATTAACATATAAGCTACATAAATACCACATACACTGTCAAATAAATGCATACCCTTTGCATAAGTTCATCCCAGCGAATATTGTAATCTTCCACCTTCTTTTGAATGAGCTCATCAAGGACTCCTCCATCCATAAGAGTCTGAGACAACTCACGTATTTGGTTGCGATTATATTCAGGATGCTCTTTTATCATGGCATCTAAAGACTGAAACAAAAAGAAAGCCATCAAAAGAAATAAATTAAATTACAAAAAATACTAAACTAGATTGCGTAAATATAAACGTCTTTTGGTTATGTATGTAACCCTAGCTCCCCGAGGAAACGAATCTCTGAGTCAGCAACGCTTTAGGACTGATCCTGCGTGAACATGTTTTGAACCAAATGTGTAATCCAGACAACGGAAAGGCACAACGTCACCGGCGGTGTGACCAGGAAGCTATAAAAAGCATGTGCGGTGTAGATGGCGTTAGCTTCTGATAGGGAAGGAAGCGCTGCAGGGATGCAGGGAGTGTGGTCTGGAGACACAGCGTGTCAATCCCTCATGAAACCAGGGTTACATACGTACCCCTTCAGGAACTTGCGCTGCATCAACAACGCTTTGGGAACGAGTGTCCAATACCGCCATACTGACTAATAGGTCTAATTGGCACAGCTAGGTCAAAGGACAGAAGGGCCAGGAGTGGTGCTAAAGTCAAGGCTGGAGAACCTGACAAATGTCCTGGAAAGACGCTCCAGAAAACAGGGCCTTAGAGGCTGCCACACTCAGAGTGAACTTTGCTCTGAACCTGAAAGGTGCAGGGAGACCAGACAACTGATAAAAGGAGGTGATAGCATCCACAATCCACTGCTTAGGGTATGCTTGTTCACAGGGAGTCCCTTTCTTTAGGGGCCGTAGCAAACAAACAGCTGCTCCAACTTTCTCCACAGCTCTGCTCTGTGGAGGTATGTGTTCAATGCTCGCACAGGACATGGCCTCTCCTGGTCAGGTAGGAGGAGAGAATACCTGGAGCAAGACGGTTTTGGGGCACCTGAGGGCACCTTGGGAACATACCCTGGTCTGGGGTAGAGAAAGGCACTGGGCATGCCTGGGGTAAACTCAAAAAAAGAAAAAAAGGGGCCACAGAGAGGGCCTGAAGGTCCCCAACTCTCTTCAGGGAGGAGATGGCCAGCAGAAAAACAGTCTTAACTTTAAGAAATCTTCTTAGGCAAGGGATCGAAAGGAGGCTTAGACAGGACCTCCAAAACAATGGCCAGGTCACACGATGGCACGGTTTGAGTGAACGTCTGTACCAATATGGAGGAATAGAATAAGAATGGGTTTCCTCTTAAATCTGGTTCCTCTCAAGGTTTCTTCCTTATGCATTCTCAAGGAGTTGGAGACTATTAATACTTATTATTAACCACTGTTACAAACTGTTAGAGTCCTACTTACAGCCAGAGTGTCTGCAATTTTGTCTGCTCCCCCTTGAAGGTTCTCCATATCATTGAGTTTCTGTTCCAGTAGATCCATCCAAGTATTTTCCTGTTCCAAGTAGCACAGCAATTCACACCAACAAGCCCACACCTCCTACAATTGAAATGGAATGACGCATAATGTTGAATGACTGTTGTAGATGAATTAGCAGGGATTTTTATATTTACTCCAGTTAGATTACCTCTAATGTCTTATATTTCCCATCAAGCCGACTACACAGCTGCTGGTAGTTGGAGGTCAAACCATCTAGTTCTGCTTTTAGGGTCTCATGTGCTGTGGGTGGAGCCTTTGCAATAAAACTGTTGACTTTATCTTCAAGGAGGTTTACCTTTACTTTTTTCTGATGGATTTCTTCTTGAGCTCTCTAAATGGTGATCAGTAAAGTGAAAAAACACACAAGACACATTCAAAGTTTGTTTTCTTTTACATTTGGCTTCAGAAAATCTCCGCTGCTGCTTTGTCTAGGTATTTTGGATAAACACCCTGTGCATCAACATATATCTTAGCACGACTGATTACTGAACAGGTGACCTCACATTCTTTGGTAATTCCAATCTTTTTCGTTCTATAATAATAAATGTGTACAAAAGGCTGTTTATTTCAAATTACACAGTAAATCTAAGGAACTCTCAGTTTTGAACTTTAAACGGCTTGCAATGGAAACCTAAACACATGCAATCTACACTTCCATGGCTTAACAATTTTTTTTTTTATCAAGATGAGATTATAATTATTCATTAAACCATAAAACACTTCAATAAGTTAAACAGGCAATAGGAGTCAACTGAATGAGTACATGAATATGCTATTAAATAAATTATATTTTGGTGGAAGGACAATAAAAAATAATAAAGAACATGGTTCCTTTGAAACTTCAAAACCTCAACATTGTTATAAGGAACAATAAATCTGTTTTGTGAAAACACCATTAAAGACTAGTTTGAAATGACAAACCTTAAGTTCCTCCACTGCCGTATGAAGTTTTTCTGGTGTTTTATAACGGAAATCACTCTCCAGGTAATCTTCTTCTGCTTGTGTAATCCACTCTTGCATCTCTTGCATTTCTTTCTTCAGGCTCACGGTCATATCCAGTCCACCTTTCAAGGCAGATTTTTTTGCATATGCCTAAAGAGAAAGCACACAAACACACCAGAGAAATTCATTTCTTTAAATATGTACTTTAAATCAAATAGACACTAAAATCTTGCATGTTTTTTTTTTTATCTTGTGCAATATTCTACTAAGACTGCTAATTATTACCTGTTTGCAAATTAGTTCCCACTGTGAATTGAGATCATCAAGCATCTTCTGTAGTTTGACAGCAAATGGTGGCTCTGCTTCCTTTTTCAAGAACTGTCCAACCTCATTGATTCCATTAAGACTAGGCTGGACAGTATGAATGTCATTAACTAAAGCCTGAAAAAAAAAAAAAAAAAAGTAAATAAATCAATTTACAATATCAGTACCATTTTTGCCAACACAGATATTGAATAATTAAGGACTCACTATGCACTGTTCTAGTTGCTTTTCAAGAGCCTCTGAATCTCCTAAAGCTGGCCACTCCTCATTCAGAAAAACATCAACTTCAGCCATCCACTTCTGCAGCGTCTTTGAGTCATTCTAAAGGTAAAAGAGATTTTCTTCACTTTAAAGAAGAAATAAGATTTTGCTTACATATGCAGGGCATTAATAAAGTTTTATGAAAAATATATATATTAAATAACCTCATTACTTTTCAAGAAAATAAAGTACTAAATGGACTTTATAATAATTGTTTATTATTCTCCTCTTGGCCCCGTCACTAATTCTACATTTAGTTACTTTTAATTTAAAACTAAAAATGATGATTATAATTAAAATCCATGCAACCTGCTGGTTAACCACAAAAAAGATTGAACATATAGTTAAAAAAAAAAAAAAAAAAAAAAAAAAAAAAAGAATCCTACTTTCGAAGACGGAAGGTTATCAAGATGTACTTATGTGACTCTCTCTATATTAACAACGATCATGCTGAATAGAAGTGATAATATGCTTTATACACTTCCATTCAAAAGTACTAGAATGACAAAAGCAATTATTTTGTCTTTGGTAAAGACTCTAGATATTTAGATTTGCGATCAAAAGCTGTATATGAGATAATTAATCAAACAATGGCATCCGCAGACTATCGCATTATTTTTTCTGCGATGCTTTACTAGGCATGTACCACTGTTTCTATGGTGTTACTATTTGTTTTAGGGGGCTTTTATTTAATTTTCCCTTTGGCAGGAAAAAGCTGTGGTAGTCAGTAAAAAAATAAATGGTATTGATTACTGTACTTAAAGAGTTTTTTCTCATATATGTACTTTACTGAAGTATTTCCATTTGTGAAAGTTTTTTCTTTAACTTCACTACATTTTACTTTTATCTTTACTCTTATTGCTCTAACTTGCAGCACATCCTTCCCAGTTCGATCCCTTTACCTGGCCAATCAGTATAAATCTTCTGCTCCTTCCTTAGTGTCCAACTACTCATACAGCTCCTCATATGCCTTTCCTTTTAATTTCGCCACATCCCTCTTCACCTGCTGCCACATCTACTTGTACTCCTGCCTACGTTTCTCATCACTCTTATCCAAGTTCTGTTACGCCAACCTCTTTCTCGTTATGCCGTCCTGCACTTCCTCATTCCACCACCATGTCTCTTTGTCTTGCTTTTTCTTTCCAGATTTCACACTACATACCCTCCTAGCTGTCTTTCAATACTTCTGCAGTAGTTGACAACTGTCTGACCTCTTCCCTGAATCTCACATTTACAGTTTTCCTCCTTCAGTTTCCACCATCTTATTCTTTTTTCAGTCTTCGCTTCCACATCAGAAACCTGCACGGCACTACTGCACTGTACTCTCTCTTTATCAGTCATAATAACAACATTTGAAGTGTCCACCCAAGCCTCCACTCTCCTAAACTTCTCCTTTCTTTGATGTTTTTGTAGATGTCTTCCCCGTCTCCTTCTTCATCATTAGCCAACAGTAGCCAAATTTCCAATGGTACCCTGTTGGCTAACAATACCTGTGGTGGTCGTTAGTAACCAATATGTGACCCGCATATTTGATTTGGCACGTTTTACGCTGGATGCCCTTCTAAATAAAATTACCTCATTTTCACTAATATTGAAAAATAGAAACTCAGAAGCCTAAGTCTGCTTTTGACTATATGCCATGCTATTTTCTCAGCTTCCCTGACTGCATATCACACCCTGTGTGAATCCTGACACAAACATGTGTTTTGATTTGATCTTTATGTTTTTAAGTCCTGTCTCTAGCCCTGACTTGGTACTGATCTTTCTTTTGCCCACATGTGTCAAGGTCAAGTCAAGTCAAGTCAGGTTTATTTCTATAGCGCTTTTCACAACAGACATTGTCTCAAAGCAGCTTTACAGAAATCAACAGTCAAGGTGAACGGTGTGCATTTATCCCTGATGAGCTGGTGTATTATAAAATGATTTTTTCATTTCATCATAAATTGCTTTTTAATATTGTACCACTTAAAAATCATGTTTTAATTACCAGTTGCCAAAAATATTAAGATAGTACTTTGAATAAATCTTTATTAATTTATTAAGTACCATGTTTTAAAGACAAAAAATAATCCAGGCAGTAATTACAGATTCTTTCTTCAAGCAAAAAAAATACATAAAAATCACTTAGAAGTAAATAATTCTATAATAATTATAGTAATTATAATAATCCTCTAATTGTCAGCCAGATGGAGTGGCTCTGTTACTCTACATGTCCATACTTGCCAGCTGTTAATGTTTTATTAATGTAGCACAGATTAGTAGTTTCTATTGTTGTAAAAATCTTTGTCAATCCTGCAATATCTAATTAACACATGACTATATTTACATTTAAAGCATTTGGCATGTGCCTTTATTGCAGGTTCTGTTTTTTAAATGATGCTAGAATACAAACCAGATGGTCCCTGTCCTCTTTAGTCCAAAGTGCACAGCATCTATTGTTTCCAAAAAGACTTTCAAATTTTGATTTGTCTAACCACCAAACAGTTTTTCACTTTGCCCTAAGTACATTTTAAATGAGCTTTGGCCCAGAAAAGACAGCTGTGTTTCTGGATCATGTTCACATATAGCTTCTTCTTTGCATGGTAGAGCTTTACCTGTATTTGTGGATGGCATAGTAAACTTTTTTCACAGACAATGGAGGTGTTTCTGAGCCAATGCAATGATTTCCATTACAAAATCATACCCACAGATCTTGGACTTTCAATATTAGATCAAATATGTAAGAAAATTATTAAATATTTGATGCATGAATATAATTAGATTTTATTAAGACAATATTATTATTTGGATTAATCGAAATATACAAAGGCAAATGAACAGCTTCTTTGGGAAGCTAAAGGTATTTGAGTGGTCAGACATTCAGAAGTGTTAATTGACTATTAAAATAGAACATGTAAAATTCTTTGTCTGTCTGTCTTTCTATGTGTCTACATACTGTATATATATATATATATATATCCAATAAGGTCACATTATCGGTTATGTAAATATATATATTTAGTTATTTAGTTAAATTTTCAAAAATACCATTTAATAGCTTTATAAAGTGGATAAAAAATACCAGAAAATTCTTTCCAACCAGCTTATGTGATTTACTAAAGAAATAAAAACAATTATCCAATCACTTACCTGGAACTGTTCCAGCTTACTCATGTGTTCTTGTAATTTTTCGATGTTTTCCCCTAGCTGTTCAGACATGTGTCTCCAACAGGCCATCATATTGTCCATTTCAATGTGATACCGTTGAGATATCTCAGGGGGAGCTTTCTGGTACACTTGTTCAGCCATATTATTAAGATCATCCTTTTTACTCTGGTGCTCCTGTTGCGTGGCTTGAATTGCCTAAAAAAATATTATCACTGAATTACTATGCTTGTTGTTTTCAGTTATTGCTGTCTTACTCAAGTCATGCTTATGGAGAAAAGCTTGCTATCTCATGTAGCCAAAGCTATACAGGGTCTCATTCTTAGGAATAGATGTTGGATGTTGGATGCATTAAAGACAGAGTTTTTCTGCTCCAAATTTTTCATAAAAAATACAAAGATTGTCCACATAAGAGCAAACCTTTTGCCCACTTTCCACTTAAAATGTAATTGTATGCATCCAAATTATGAGAAACATTAATTATTTATCTGGTGTGAGCTCACTCTATCAACAAGGTAATGATACACATAATAACTTCAGGTAGTTTCTAGAAGAAATAAGTGGCTCCTTATGCTCCTGTTCAACTGTAAAGACTTTTTGATCATAATGATCAACTGTTTATTAGTAATTTTTGATTTGATAAAAAAAAAAAAAAGTAATCTTGCTTCTAGAAAACCTCCCAAATACACAAGCTATTGTGGCACATTGATTGTTTACCTCTTTGGAATACAGTATAATTGTGATTTTAATACATTAAAAAGTTTAATCTTAGAGAACTAAAATAAAAAGTGTTATTTCAAAACCTAAACAAACCATTGTGTCTTTCAGTCTTTGCTCCATGACTGGGTACTCAGTGACAGCACTAGAAGGTATATTGCCTTCAAATTGCTGCAGCCATGCCATTAGAGCTGCCATTACATCCTTGTAGTGTGCAGGGGGAAGACTGGTCTGGACTAAGAAAAGAAAAGACAGAAAGACTGGGAATAAATGTTTATTTATTGATTATATTTATTCTCAGTATGGTTGCATTGGAGGTATTTTGCTTTTGCTTCATACAATAAATATACACAAAGTAATGAAAAAGAAAAACGCAAAATGATTAGCAAAATTAAATTTCTATTACAATGATACTAGAAGACAACACTTACATCAAAAACAATTATAAAGGGGGTGTGTGTGGGTGGGTATTGTTCATGTTTAGGAGAGTCGATCATATTACAGAGTTTTGTTGTCTCAACCTCACTTCTGTTAGCCCACAGCATTCAACAGCACTGATATATGTCCGATCTGACTAGGGTGGAACGTGAAGGGCATGCGTAATGTAGTTAAAAGTAGGAAAGAACATTTAAAGCTCAAAAGAGACTGGATTGGTCAGTTATATTTTAGTTAATTCTCATCAAATAAACAGGGCGTGGCCATTTTAATACATTTTCCTTTCATTTTAGAACGGACTAAACAGGATCCTGAAGCCAGATTTGTTCTGATTACTGGTCACATCGTTCCCTGGTGGTCTAGTGGCTAGGATGCAGCGCTCTCACCACTGCAGCCCGGGTTCGATCCCGGTCAGGGAACCAACCCCAGCCATTAGGGTTGCACAAGCCAGTGCACTCCTAGTGCAGGTTCCAAGCCCGGATAAATGGGGAGGGTTGCGTTAGGAAGGGCACCCAGGGTAAAAACATGTGCCAATTCAAACATACGGCTGATCCGCTGTGGCGACCCCTGATGGGAGAAGCCGAAAGAAAGTTACTGGTCACTTCGTTGCTAAACCCCTAAATGTTTTAAATGTATATGCCCCAAATGAGGATGGTCCTGACTTTATATCAAAGATGGTTCTATTTTTTTTAACATAAGTGCAATTGTCTGGGGATTATGGCTGGTTATTTTTATTGAATCATGGATGGTAGACAGATCATCTTCTACAAAATCACTTGTTCTTCACAAACTGCAAAAGTTGTCATGTGTGGACATATAAAGATAACCACATCCATGTGTCAAGGACTATTCATTTTGTCTTTTCCCCCATAATTCTTATTCCAGATCCAGATATGTTCTTGCCCATCAGACACGTTAATTGTGCAAGATCCTGTAAAAATAGTCCAATGCCTCTTTCAGTGTAGCCCAGTGTATATAGATTTAACATAATTTTCAACCCTAAAATCTTCCTTCTCGAAATTTAATAGTTCTCTCCTTAAAAACAACTCTCACTGTCAGTTTCATAAAGAAAAAAATATGCCAGTACTGGCAGGACAATGAATTCTTTCTAGTAAACTGTGCCACCAAATAGGACGCAGCTAAGGCCACCTTGAGAGGCCACAGTATTTTGTTTACTGCCTGGCATAAAAAAACAGTCTGAGAACAGGAGAAAATTAGAAGACGAGGTCAACAAATTGGATCTGACTCATAAAACTTCACCTACACAAAACAACTGGAATCTTGTAACTGAACTTGAACTATTCAGAACATGAAAAAATTCAATTGTTTAGCAGGCAAAGGTTTTATCAATATTGGAATAAACCTAGTCACTTCCTATTATATCAACTTAACTCTGAACAAGCTGTAAGGTCCATCAAGGCCAATAAAACCACTGAGGGAATAATCTCATATGATCAAGCTAAAATAAACTCCAGTTTTAAATATTTTTATGAGAATCTGTACACCTTCACTTGTGCACCTCAGGACCCTGAGGCCACTTTTTTGGATAAGATGCCCCTACCTTAAATCTCAGAGGAGGACCAGGCCTTGCTTAAAAGCCCTCTCACAGAAAAATAAATCTTTGCAGCTATTTAATCTATGCCTAGTGGGTGGGCACCAGGGTTGGATGTTTTCCCCTTTAAAATAAAAAATAAATAAATTGACATGTGCTGTCTCCTATACATGTTCTTTTGTGCTGTCCCCTATTTTCATGCCAGTAGTTGCAATTTTTTGGAAGATTTCAAAATTGTGGCCAAAGCCTTAGTTCATCACCTGGAAAGAATCCTACGTAAGATCATTAAACCTGACCAAGCTGGATTTATTTATTGGTTCAGACAATGTGCGTCATCTGTTAAATATAATACACCATTTCACTGTAGATGGTAACCTGGCTGCTATGATATCTCTGGACCCAGAAAATGCATTTCACAGGGTTGAGTGGAAGTTTTTAGTGTTGGACAAATTTAATTTGGGCTTAAACTACATCACTTGCATAGTGGCATCCGGGGTGAGATGGCAGGTGGGATGGAACACCGTCTATCATTATACGCAGATGATGTTCTTCTTTACTCAAAGCAACCACTATTAACCATTCATGGTGTTTTGCAAACAATTAAGCCATGTTTTTAAATACCCCACAAACTGTAAAATTATAATATCCATTTTACATTGTAACTGTACATTACACTAAGGAATGTGGGGTGGTTCTTTGCCCAACAAGCAGCAACAAGCATTGAGACACGTCTGGCAGATCTTCCCAGGCTGCCAGAAAGTCTCTTAAAGGTATCAGTCTCTTGAGACTGACCTCTGGTACGTCTAGAGCTGGGGCTATGCCCCGGAGCAGTTCTAGGAGCCTCGTAACACGTTGGTTCTGAGTGCCGACAGTGCTGGTGTAGCACCACCGTGGTGTGCAGGCATGCAGCGCCTTGACCTGTTGAGGCGTAAGCCTTACCCACCAGCACCGACGTGTTATGCAGGGGCTTGTTGGGCAATGTCGGGGTGTGAAGGGATGATGCCACCCTTGGGTAGAGATAGCTGGCCAGCGTCTGAGTCACGTTCTTTCATTCTCACAACGTTGAAGTACAAGGCTGCCTTGGGACTAAAAAGTAGGGCCAAATACGGCTTCTGAAGCATGCGAATAAGTGCTGGACCTGGCAGGAGAGGCAGGAGAACGTGACTAGCTCGTCTCAAAGCCCTCTGTGAGGTCCATTTATGAGCCCCAGGAACTAGTGCGCCGCTCCGCTAGGCAAGAGCGAGTCCAGAACCACGAGGAACGGGAGCACCCTCCTCGAAGAGTGCCCACCGAGAGCGGAGCATCCGCATGGACATGCGAGCACAATGTGCACAGTTGGCTCCCTTGATAAGTGACTTTGCATGCTCTCCTTCCAGACAAGCCACACAAAGGCAGTGTACTTAGTTTTCATAGAAACCTTCATATTGGACAAACAATTTGACATAGAATACACACAGAGCGCTTAATGAACACACAGAAGCTTGTGTCGGCTTTACTCCATGCGCTTTTTATATCTTCCTTGTCATGACATCACCCTGCCGGTGACACCGTGCTTTCCATTGGAGGATTACACACGTGATTCAGAGTGTGGACAATGCGGACAAGCAGTTTTTGGAGTCAGTGATAAATACTGGTGTATTCTCATTTTATAATTCTATGGGAATATAAGTATAAAATGTATGTAAATAAGACTGTATTACCCATGAAACATTACTCACCTAATACAAGCTGTTTCTCTCTGGCCTTTAGGTCTGCGAGAACATTCCGGTAGTGGTCCTGGAATGCCACTATATCAGCATCAAGGAGCACCTGTGTTTCCTCGTTCTCTTTTAGCTCCTGAAGTTGTTCAGGTAAGTGATCCACTTCCGGTTCAAGCACAGACAGACGAGCTATCTCATCCTAGAAACAGCAGTAAACAGTTGGTCTATGAAAGATACTGGTTATAAAAAAGAAATGCAGAAAATACAGCTTTAGTAACGTTTCAAATGTTTATGCAAAATCTAGACATTTTCAACATGATATAACTAACAGCATCAACATGGTCAGAAATAAAAAACATCGTATTCTCTGCTAGACTACAACAGCGAACTTTTTATATTCAGTGTTTCAATTTGTATCCTGCCGTCACAAAGTCTTTAAAATGTAAACCTCTTAAGGCAACAAAACACAGTTCTACAACATGTACTGTACTTAAAAACTATGTAGAAAAGGGGTACAATATATTAATATTAGACAAAACACAACAAAAAAGTAACACATAAAACACAACATATAACAGAAAAATATAAACTTATATCTTTCGATGCACAATACTCCATACATAAAGGACTGTATTTCCTGTTGAGAACACTGTCTATGCTCCAGGAAGAGCTGCTGTGAGTTTCGCTGAGCAGTTTATTATTATTTATTTCTAATGAAGAAGTTTTACTTAATCGGTCAATCTAGAAGTGAGGCTATTTGTTTATTTTTGTTGTTTCCTTACTTTCAGATTAGCAAAATTTTTAACTTTGTGATAGTAATACAAATGCCTGTATCTGTTGATCGGATAAAATGTTGAGAAACAATTGTAAAAGATGGGCAGAGCAAAATGCTGAAGGTTTCAGTTATCCTTCTCAAACATTCTGACCAGAAGTTCTACATTGATGGAAATAATCTCCAAAAACTGTACTAATGGTGTAAACTAATGGTTTTAATTAGTCTTTGAAATCAAAAGACATCTGATTGAACCAGGGTATGTGTCCATGCTGTGGACAGGAAGTTAGAACAAGGAGCAATCGTGAAATTCTGCATGAAAGTGGGAAACTCTACCAGAGATGTATGACACAACAGCTCAAATGTCACAGTTTTGACACCATTGCAGAGATCCAGTGTTATTGCCCCCCCTTAAAATTTAGCAACCATTTTAGTATAATCTTCTCAGGGGACAATACTATAAAAATGAAACTTGGATATATTTTACAGATTTGCTGTCCTTTAAAAATAACACACCATACAGCAATTATTGTCTAAATTGTCTGGCGACAAATGTGAGTACACCCTCAGTGATCATGTTAAAACTTTGTCCAAAGTGTGAATATTTTGTGTGAGCACCATTGTTATCCAGCAATGCCTTAATCCTCCTGGGTATGGAATTCACCAGAGCTGCACAGGTTGTTGCTGGGATCCTCTTCCACACCTCCATAATGACATCACGGAGCTGCTGCATGTTAGAGACATGGAGCTTCTCCACCTTGAGGATCCCCACAGGTGCCCAATAGTTTTTGTGTTTAGATCTGGAGACATACATGGCCACTTAATCACCTTCAGCTTCCTCAGCAAGGCAGTTGTCATCCTGGCGGTGTGTTTGGGGTCGTTATTTTGGTGGAAAACGGCATCATGTTTTGCTTCAGAATGTCATAGTATATGTTGAAATCCGTGTTTCCCTCAATTAACTGCAGCTCCCCAGTACCAGCTGTACAATGTAACATTATTGTCTAAATAACTAGCAACAAAAGTGAGTACACCCTATGTGATTAAAGCTGTATGCCATGCAAAGCCACATGTTCTATTCATCATGTTCATGTTTTTGTCTGCTTGACAGGACCATACGTTTGTGTATCTTGTTTTAGAGCACTTAAAATTTGGTGCTTTGTGTACAATTCTTATACTGACCACTGGATGTTAAACATAGCACCGGATGGTAAAGACTCTTGGAGCATTTGAATTAAAATTTTTGCTTTCCACAAAGATGGCACACTGCAACAAGTCGGATTGCATGGCCGTCGTCCTAGAAGGAAGCTTGTTCTGGAGCTGATTCACAAGAACGCCTGCAAACAGTATGTTAAATACAACCAGTCCAAAGGCATGAATTACTGGAACCATGTACTGTGGTCTGATTAGACTAAGATTAACTTGTTTGCCTTAGATGGTGTCCAGCATGTATGGTGACACCCTGGTGAGGAGTCAAACATGGTGGTGGTAGCATCATGGTCTGGGCCTGCATAAATGCTGCTGTATTGGGGAGCTGCAGTTCATTGAGGAAAACACGGATTTTAACATATACTGTGGCATTCTGAAGCAAAACATGATTTCCACCATAATAATGACCCCAAACACACCACCAAGACGACAACTGCCTTGCTGAGGAAGTTGAAGGTGACTAAGTGGCCATGTATGTCTCCACATCTGAACACCTATTGAGCACCTGTGGGGATCCTCAAGCAGAATGTAGAGAAGCTCCATGTCTCTAGCATCCAGAAGCTCCGTGATGTCATTATGGAGGTGTGGAAGAGGATCCCAGCAACAACCTTTGCAGCTCTGGTGAATTCCATACCCAGGAGGATTAGGGCAGTGCTGGATAACAATGGTGCTCACACAAAATATTCACACTTTGGACAAAGTTTTAACATGTTCACTGAGGGTGTACTCACACTTGTGGCCAGTTATTTAGACAATAATGGCTGTATGTTAAGTTATTTTCAGAGGACAGTAAATCTGTAAAACACAAGTACACATTGACTACTCTAAAATATATCCAAGTTTCATTTCTATTGTATTGTCCCTTGAGAACATATAAAAAAATGGTTGTTGAAATGTAAGAGGCGTACTCACTTTTGTGAGATAAATATTGTGTTGGTCCCCTTTTGCTGATAGCATTCGACTATTAACAGCATTAACTTCTTTAGCAATTTGAGCTACAGGAACTCATCTGTTAAATCGGACCACACGCATCAATGAGCCTATTACTTAGTCACCGGTTAACCACTGTTCCATCCTTGGAGCACTTTTGATAGATACTGACCACTGCAGACCAGGTACAGCACACAAGAGCTGCAGTTTTGAGGATGCTCTGACCCACTCGTCTAGACGTCACAAGTTGGCACTTTGCAACTCGCTTAAATCCTTACACTTGCCCATTTTTCCTGCTTTTTACACTATGAGGACAAAATGTTTACTTGCTGGATAAT
Source organism: Silurus aristotelis (assembly GCF_946808225.1). NCBI lineage: Eukaryota > Metazoa > Chordata > Actinopteri > Siluriformes > Siluridae > Silurus > Silurus aristotelis. Next base: position 17,764,938 of record NC_139593.1, read on the forward strand.
AAATCTCACCCACTAACAGGTGCGATGATGAAGATATAATCAGTGTTATTTGCTCACCATATACCACAGACTCTTCAATGACTCTTTAATCAACAGTGTTCTATGCAAGACTTCAGAACTTGCTCTCAATCCAATACTTAATCATTTAAAAGGGAATTTAGAGCTTATGAAATGAGTAGCAGGATGATCTGAAAGCAGCACAATCAGCTGTAACATGGACTTAAAGATTAACTCCATTCCTATACCTCAAGCAAAACTATGCTGCTAAAAAAACCCAGAGATGCAAATTTAAAGCAAATAAACAAATAAAAACTCCCAGATAGAAGTATAGAGCTGGGAGCATCATGATATGACTAATTAAAAATAATAACTAATACTAATTGAAAATAATCTGCCAACAGGAAAAGACCAATTAGAAACCACAAAGTCACAGTGTTTACATTTTAAATGGATCTATTGAATGTGTTGACAATATAACAAAAATAATCGAATAGTAGTAATAGTAATGATAATACATAGTGAACAACTACAAAACTGTTTGAATTTTTTACAAACAGTTCCACAAAAGAAAAATGGCCATGGTTCTCAAGGTGTGTCTGTGGATCCATAGGGAATTTATTATTATTGATAGTGATCTTGCAAGAATTATTGCGAGAATTATTACTCTAACCTCAAAAACACTCTAACAAATTAATCTACAATACAGTGAACATACAATGCCTACACACCCCCTTAAGGTGATATAGTCAACAAACCAATTGAAAAACAAAAATCAAGTGAAAAAGAAAAAAGAAAAGAAAAATAATGACTGGTTGCAAAAGAGTGCACACCCTTTAAATAATAGTTTGCCAAAGTACATATTGTTGTTATAGAGCACTCTTGATTTGAGTCTTGATTTAGCAGTTTTGTTCCACTCTTCCTTGCAAGAATGCTACAGATGTATTAAATTCCCTGGGGATTTCCTAAATATTTCAATACTTGTTAGTATGAATAAGGGACACGTTCCCATGTATACACATGTGGCCCATCTTTTTAGCATTTCAAAATGTGGATTTGTTTTTAAGCCTTTACTTTGTTAACTTGGATTTGGGTAATTAGTTATCTTATACTTGTTATCTTGTTGGAAGGCGAAAGTTTTCTTCATCTATGATTTTATTTCCTTGAATAAAGCCCAAGTCTCAGCTGAAGAAAAGCAGCCCCATTGCGTAAGCTGCCACCGATATGCTTCCCAATGGATATGATGTTTTGTCACATGGTTTGCAATGATTTGGGTGTGCTTGGGTGTTTAATTTTAAATCGCTTTTGACACCATAACCCAGGAATATAAAGAACATGAAAGACAATCAAATGCAAAGAATGACCAGCGCTTGCCAGATATTCCCACAGCTCCATGAATTTTGGCCTAGGTCTCTCCAACCTCTCTGGAACGTTTTCATCTTTACTTTTGTAAATTTTTAAGGGATATTCTTTTCTTGATAATACTATTGTGCCCCATTTTCTCCAGTAATTGGTTGCCTTTAGGGTGCTCCATGGAACTAATCCATATCTACTTCATCTACTGTTTTGGAATTTTTTTTGTACACAAATTTTTGAATACAATTGCCAAAATAGTGTAGTATGTAAATTGTTCACGTGTAAAAATGTCATCCTATTCCAATACTTGTTATAGTATGGATAATCTACATGTTGCCCATATACATACACATGTGGCCCATATTTTGAGCATTTCCTAAACATTTCATACATGAAAGTATTGTCAAATCCCTTATCTGCCACTCCCAAAGTTGCAGACTAAAACAGTTCCCCCGGAATTCAAGCTGCATCGAAACGCTTTGGGAACGTGCTCTAGTGTTCACACTCTGAAATATTGTGTGTAATCAGTAAAAAATTAGACACTGGCCTTCACCGGCGGGGTGACGTCACGTCACGTTCACAATACGCTCTGTGTGTATGTGTTGAATTGTCCGTCAATTGTTCGTCAGAAAAAAAAAAAAAAAAATTATTGGGAGCGGAACACGCTAAGTCGGATCTCGAGAAAGCCGGCTGCATGTCAATGCCATCGCTCCACTCCCGAACGACTCTCCGAGGGAGTGCTCCCTCCTTGCAGTTTTGGCCCCAGTTCCTGGGGCTCGCAAATAGACCTCGCAGAGAGTTTGGAGATGGGCTTGTCCCTTTCTCCAACCTCACCTGCTCGGTCCAGCCACTTGCTCACTAGGTTCGAGGAGCTTTGGAGTTTGGGGCAGAGCTAGTTCGGTTTTCGAGGGAGCTGGCTGAGCACATTCTGCGCACTTTTGGTGCAGATTCTCTGCACATTCTGCTCGCGTTTCTATGCAATCGCTCCACTTCCAGAGAGCACTCCTCGAGGGGGGTGCTCTCACTCCTCGTGGTAAATAAATAAATAAATAAATAAACAATAATAAAATAATAATAATAATCCAGTAACATTTTTGGGGGTTTTGACCTGTGCCGTGGCCAAGCTACATAACTTGGCCTTCTCATGAACTGAAAGTCCCTCTATCCAGTAAGATGGACGAGCCACTAAAGAGACTGCTAGGGCCATTGGGCCTCGTCGTCATTTTGGGGGCCCTCTCTGAGCCCCCCTTCGAGCCTCCGGCCGAAGCATCTTTTAGACAACTCGCTATCAAGACTGCGTTCTTGTTGGCTATTTGCTATCTTAAGAGAGTAGGAAATCTACAGGCCCTTTCTGTTGCCTCCTCCTCCCTGGAGTTTATTCCAGGTATGGCCAGTGCCTTTTTGTACCCCAAGACAGTTAACATCCCTATTTGCCCTCAGTCATCCCACGACCTGTAAGGTTAAAGGCATTCTATCCTCCTCCTTCTCAGTCCCCAGACCAGGAAAGATTTGATTTGATTTGGACACCTAAGTCCATAGGACGGGTCCCTGGAGAAAGTCTGACCAACTGCTCGTCGGCTATGGCCCTCCGAGGAGAGGCCTCCCTGCCAATAAGCAGACCCTTAGCAGATGGATCATTGATGCCATCGCATCATCATATTAGTTCTCTGGTCTCCCCGCTCCATTTGGCGTCAGACATCACTCCACCTGGAGTGTGGCTGCCTCAAAAGCTTGGTCCTCTGGAGTACCACTTCAAGACATTGGCAATGCTGCAGGCTGGTCCACCCTGCCGATCTTCGTCCGGTTCTACATCCTGGACCACGGTGCCACTCCTGGCCCCTCTGTCCTTCGACCTAGCTGTGCTTATACACACTAGATAGGGACTGGTCAGTCTGGCTTGATTGGACACTCGTTCCCAAAGCGGTTTGAGGCAGCTCGAGTTCCTGAAAGGGAACGTCTCTAGGTTACGTATTTAATCCTAGTTCCCTGAGGGAACGAGACGCTGCGTCTCTAAGTAAAGTCAAGTAAAGTAAAGTCAAGTTTATTTTTATAGCGCGTTTCACAACAGACATTGTCTCAAAGCAGCTTTACAGAATTTTAAGAGTTAAGGTGAATGGTGTGCATAATCCCTGATGAGCAAGCCATGGCGACTGTGACAAGGAAAAACTCCCTTAGCCATGGAGCGCTGCCGGCATCCCTGCAGCACTTCCTTCTTCATTACAGAAGCTGGCAGTTGCCTCACTCCACGTGTGTTTTATACTTCTTGGTCGTGATGTCACCCAGCAGGTGATGGCTAGCGTCCAATTTTTGAATGATTACACACATTATTTCAGAGCGTGAACACTCAAGCGATTTCACAAAGCGTTTCGACGCAGCATCTCGTTCCCTCAGGGAACTAGGATTACATTTGTAACCTAGAGACGATCTCAATGAACCAAAAGATTTTTATAGTAGTAAAATAACACAATATTGGAAAATTCAATGAGCAGAAGGTGCTGCTATACAATAGGAATTTTTTATGTTATAAAAAATCTCATTTTTTTTTAAGTAAATAAACACCCATCTTACATTTTAAGGGGGATTGGAATAGAGCGTGAATAAACCACAGTAAAATACAGAAACTTTTTTATTTTCCATGAAATTATACAATTCTCCCGAATCCTATTTTATTTGTTATCTATTAGGAATGCGCACATAGGTTAACACATGCAGTGGGTAAAGGGCATTACCTGGAGAGACACAGGAATAGACAGTCCTGCATTTGGACACAAAACAGACAGACATTGAAGGACACACCTAAAGAGGAAAAGAACTCCATACACACTGGAAAACAGAGACGTTTACCCTGCAGCGCTCAAGTTGGATCCTCAGTGGTTCTGCCTCACAGGCTGGAGGTTGCTGAATTTTCAGCCAGTTCTCTGAATTTGCTACTAACTGCTCCAAGTTGTGGAAGAGATTGTAGAAAGCCAGTACTTTAGTCTGGTAGGCCAGCCATGCAAGCCTTTCAGCCAGCAGTGAGCAAAACTCATCCCACCGGGTCTGTAACTGCTGAGAAGCTTGCTGAATATCATCAGAATTCTGTCCATCTATAAAAAAAAAATATTAGTTATTACATTTTGTTTAAGAATAATTTGTTTACAGAGAATATGAAAATTCGCTGAAGCCCAACAGGTCACTTCTTTGTGACATTAAAAAATATTTTTAAAAACTAACCTGAGTAACCATTAAATACCACTATTCCTACCTTTGATTACTGAAATAACCACAAGGGGTCAAAATAATCACTAAACTGGGCTTGGGAAGCACATAAAACTTGAGTGGAATGAGTGATGTGTGAAGATACTCTGCTATTGTGGATATCAAACAACTTTAAACACAAATTTACACTAAAAAGATCTTGAAATGCATGAAAGGTTGGAGAATACATGGCAAGAAACGTGAGGAGATTCCTCTACAGTATAAAGAGTCTCTCAAGATCCGTTTAATTTCAAGATCCATGCTAGTGGACTCTCCTCTTCAGTTCACCCTACAGGTTTTCTTAAGGTCCAAGTCAGGGGACTAGAATGTCTTGATTATGTTGTGAGTAAATACATTTTGTGTTTATTTTGATGTATATCTGGATCATTGTCATGCTGGAAGATCCTTCCGCAGCCCATTTTCTGATCAGAAGTTTATGGATTAACAACCAAGAAACACCAATTTAAGTGTCCAGTGTCAGATGGTCATTTTGTCAACTTTGATGCAAGGATGCAAATAATTTCTACAGTTGTCCAGCTGTGATCCTTGGAGATTTTTTGGGATTTTATTTAACAGTGCATTAACACAATACAGACATACTTAATTGAAACTCATCTAGTGTAAGTTAATGTGCTGATCATATGTCTATTATTCCAACTCAAGTGTGTCTGTCTAGCCCTTGTATGTCTGCTACACTAATTTGAAAATAAGACATGCACTTAAATCCATATATTCTTTATTGGCAGTCAATATAAGATGTTACCTAAATTCATGATGCTATGAATACATGCCTCTTTAATAATTAATTTTTTTTGTGAGTGAAAAAATTAAACTAAGCAAAAACTTGCAATACACCACTTGGACTTATCTGAGCAAGTAGGTAAGAGCCTTCCATTGTATAATTACTAAGATACTGAATTACAGTATTTCACAAAAGTGAGAACCCCTCACATTTCAGCAACCACTTTATTATATGTTCTCAATGAACAATACTATAGAAATGAAATTTGGATACATTTTAGAGTAGTCAATGTGCAGCTTGTATAGCAGTATAGATTTACTGTCTTCTTAAAATAACTTATTATTGTATATATAATACAGCCATTATTGTCTATTTAACTGGCTCAAAAGTGAGTACATCCTAAGTGAACATGTCAAAACTGGATCAACAGTGTCAATATTGTGTGTGAGCACCATCGTTATCAAACACTGCCTTTATCCTCCTGGGCAAGGAATTCACAAGAGCTGCACAGACTGTTACTGATATCCTCTTCTGCTCCCCCATAATGTTAGACACATGGTGCTTCTCCATCTTCCGCTTGAGGATGCCCCACAGGTGCTCAATATGGTTCAAGAGACATACTTGGCCACTCGATCACTCCACAATCTATGTTTCCCTCAATGAACTGCAGCTCCCAATACCAGCAGCATTCATGCAGCCCCAGACCATGATGCGACCACCACCATGCTTGACTTAAGGCAAGACACAATTTTCTTGCTACTCCTTGCCAGGGTGTCACCACACATACTGGACACCATCTGAGCCAAACAAATTTATCTTGGTCTCCTCAGACCACAGGACATAGATCCAGAAATTCATGCTCTTGGACAGGTCGTCTTCAGCAAAATATTTGCAGGCTTTCTTTGGAGCCAGCTTCAGATGAGGCTTTCTTCTGGGATTAAGGCCATGCAAACTGACTTGTTGCAGTGTGCGGTGTATTGTCTGAGCACTGGCAAGCGTACCTTCTGCTTCTGCAACCTCAAAAGCAATGCTGGCAGCACTCATGCGACTGTTTTTTGAAGCAGCTTCCGCACCTGATGCACAGAACGAGGACTCAACTTCTTTGATCGACACTTGTGAGGCCTGTTCCGAGTGGAACCCGTCTTGGAAAACTTCTGTATGACCCTGGACACTGTACTGTAAGTCAGTTTCAGGGTGATACTGATTTTCTTGTAGCATCGGCATCTTTGTGAAGAGCAACAATTCTATATGGAGAGCAACAGGTGGCTTTGCTTGGTTACATGACGTACAGCTGCTATCACTTGACGGCTATTTTGACAATATTAGCTGTATGTTGAGTTATTTTCAGGGGACAGTAAATCTGTAATGCTATACAAGCTGCACACTGACTACTCTAAAATATATCAATGTTTCAATTCTAAAGTATTGTTCCTTGAGAAAGTATACTAAATGGTTACTAAGATGTGAGGGGTGTACTCACTTTTGTGAGATACTGTACATGTTTCAGCGGAAAACCAGTTATTTATCCCACAATAATGCATTGAGTAGCTTCTCATTATAAAGGGTCACATTATTGGTTCTGCATCTATAAATAAAAACTAAGAAGATTGCTGAATCTACCAAGATTGGGAAGGATAAAGGTAAACCATTATCTTTGAGGAAGAAATGTGCTCGAAAAAAAGATCTTGAATAATAGTGATCAGAGTCAGTTAAACCTTTGGTGAAATCAACAGTGAATTAAGTTCACAAACCATGTTCTCATGTTTTGAGTAAAAGTAGAGCTACAGCAGGTAAAATATGACTTCAGTAAAAGTAAAAGTGCTCCAATTAAACTTTCACTTGGGAAAAAGTACAAAAGTACTCACGACTATGATTAACAGTGAAAGTAAGAGCACTTCCTCACAAAAAATACAAAGAGAAGTTCAGGAATTGGGAATAAACAGCTGTGAGACTCATCAATGCCAGGATTCATCAGGCTCAGATTGTTTTGTAAATGATGTAAATGGGAAGGAAGCAAGAGTTCAGATCATAACCCCACTGAGATTCTTCAGGATGTACTGGAGAAGACTTTACAAGACCTTCCTGTAACCAATACAAGATCTTGGCATAAAGTGAATGTAAATCTGGACGGAAGAAAATGTAAATGTTCTTACATTGCATGAGCTTATCAAAACAATTCCATGGAAAACGTACATTGCAAGCTCACTCTTTTTTTTCTCCCTTACAAACATAAATTTATTACTCAAATGAATTTTACTGGCTGGAAAAACACCTGCATTTTGAGTGTGTAGATCTTGTATATTCACTATATATGTCCAATTGAGTGTCAAGTGCTTTTCTTGTACACAGTGTAATTTTGCATAATGTGCTATTAGTGTGCATGACAATGATAAACAGTGATGACAGCTTCTTCTTCTTCTTTCGGCTGTTCCCATTAGGGGTCGCCACAGCGGATTATCAGTCTCCATACCCCCCTGTCCTCTACATCTGCCTCTTTCATCCCAACTATCTGCATGTCTTCCCTCACCACATCCATAAACCTCCTCCTTAACCTTCCTCTTTTCCTCCTTCCTTTACAACATTATGGCATTATTCACAATAATGCAAACTGCAGAGCATTTCAGAAATGCTCTGCAGAAACAACTCCCTAAAAAGTAAATGACACTAAACAGTATTTGCTTATAAACAATCTTTTACTTTCCTTTAATACTTCAATAATGTGTTAGTCATAGTAAATACCGAATGATTAAAAAAACCTACAAAATATGGATTTTAAAACATAAAAACTAAAATAAAAAAGTTTGTTAGTCAATTATATAATGTAATTGTGTTTACCACTTGTGAGCTGATCTACTAGAGCCTGAGCTGACCGTGTTGCTTCCTGCAGCTTTCTGAGCTTCTCTGGTTTTTCTTTATCAATGGCCTAAAAGAAATTTAAAAGAGAGAAAAAATGACATTACTCGATATTAAAATTTGTTTATCATTTGCACTTCAGTTTAAAAAAAAGCTATTACCGTAATTTCCAGACTATTAAGCCACACCCACTGAATTTGACAAAGATTTTTATTTTGAACATAAATAAGCCGCACCTGTCTATAAGCCGCATGTCTACACTGAAACTAATGAACTTTACACAGGTTTTAATGAAAGACAGTGTCTGTTACACGGCTTGTATCTAAACAGTAGCCTACCAAGAAAGTCATTGTTCACTGTCTTCCTCCTTCCTTTCACAACTATTTCTCTCAGGAGTTTTTCTTTTGGCGTCGTCGTGCGTTTAAAAATTTTAAAAAGCTTTTCTCCCGATGCCGTGCAGCTCAGAACACAGGTGAAGTGCGGTTTTTCATGCCCGGTTGTTTTCAGCATGATGAATGATTTGCAGTTCCTGTAGACAGTCCGAGTGAGCGGCAGGTCAAACGCCAGAGGAACATCATCCATATTTAGGATTCACCTGAAACCGTTCGGCAATTTCATTGGTCTAACGTTATGGGGTTTAGTTTTTTTTGGCTTGAAGTTTGTGAAACCGGGAAAAACCCGGAAAAATCTATAAATAAGCCGCTTCGTTGTTTAAGCCGCGGGGTTCAAAGCGTGGGAAAAAAGTAGCGGCTTATAGTCCGGAAAATACGGTAGTTAATTGTTTATTCAGTGGTATTTGTATCATGCTGTCTGATCTCACCAAGACTTTGTCATAGAGGTCTGAAACACTGCCCTCCTTGCGTGAAACTGAGAATTCGGGATTTTGCAGGGTGGCTTCTGAGCGAGTCATGAAACTGTGAATCTCAGTGAAATCCACATCAAACCTAAAAAAGACACATTTAAGATCAAAGATAGAAAATGATGAGGTTTTGTCTTATAGTTATTATAATTGCTTACATAACTAAAACATGTGAAGTACATTTAACAATTTTATTATATTATAAGCAAATAAATCTGGTCATATGTGAATATACTGTATGATTTATGAATTATCTTTACAATTGTTTTTTTTTTTTTTTTAAAGAATAGAGCAGTATGTAACAATTCATTTATTCATTCTCCTGAAAAATACAATGAAAGGTCCTTCATGTTCCATGTGTTATTGCAAGAAAACTATTAAATGTGCATCTGGAACAAAGATTGAGAAGCATTTTACCACTTATAACTACATACACTTCAGCGAACATTTTATTAGGACATTAAATGTGATCAGTGCTCTTGACCATGGCATGAATATTGTCTTTAATTGCTGATCTCCTAAGATGTACAGCTTATTCAGAATGCTGCAGTTCTGTGAAAGGAAACTGAACAGCAGGAACTGTGTGATGCAATCATGTCACCATGGACCAGAATCTTAAAGGAATGTTTCCAACACCTTGTGGAATCCATGGCATGTAGAAACGAGGCTGTTTTGTTCTCCTATCCAGTGTTTTAGTTTAGGGTTCCTAATAAAGTTCTCAGTGAGCATATGATGACCCAACACTCTGCACAAGACACTGCATTGAATGAGGGGAAAACAGTACAGGTTGTCCCCGACTTATAACGGAGATGCGTTTTCATGACCCCATCATAACTTGAAAGTTGAGAAAGGCCTCGCCTACCCAGGGGTCTTAAAGAATTGTGATCAGCATTGTGTAGTATTGTGTTGTTAAATTAGATACAAATTACAGTACAATTAACAAATTACAGTACCTACTAGCAAAACAGAGTAATCTAAGTACCGTACTGTATAGACTGCACACTATAGATGTACACACTATATAGACAAAAGTATTGGGAGACCTGACTTTCCCAGCCATATGTGGTTCTTTCCCAAACTATGATGAAGGCACACAATTGTATAGGATGTTTTTGGATGCATGACATTTTTTTTCTTTCAGCAGCATGGAATTTTCCCTTCACTTGAACTGGCAGACACAAACCTGCTCCAGCATGAAATTGCCCCTGTACACAAAGCAAACATTGGAGCACAATGTCTTCTGCTACAGAGCTCTGATCTCAACCCAAATGAACACCTTTGGGATGAATGAGAACACTGACGGTACCCCAGGCCTCCTCACCTCACCTACATCAGTACCTGACTTTACTAACTTCCTTGTGTCTGAATGAGCAGAAATCTCCACAAACACACTTCGAAATCTAGTGGAACATCTTTCCAGAAGAGTGGAGGGAATTATAAGAGCGAATTGGGACTAAATGTGGAATGCAATACTCAAAAAGCACAAGCTTACTTATACATGTGATACATACTTGTGACTAGATGTCTGCAAACCTTTGGCGATATAGTGTATGTGCAGTGTTGGGCAATAACGCGTTACTGTAACGCGTTACTTTTTAAATAAAGTAACTCCGTTACCGTATGGTGCGTTACCCGTTACTTTTATAAATGAATGAATTTGGGCTGAAGTGTAGCCTACAGTCTAACTTGCTTACAGCAGAGACGCATTGTAGGATTGGTGGATGAACCACTGTAAACAGGAAGAAGATGCACTGTGGGCGTGTCTCCGTTTATTCAGGTCTGTGCGGCAGTAATGGCGAGTCGAGGCGAGAGCAAGACGAGTTTCTCAAAGTGGAAATATGATCATTATTTCACTTTAGTTGAGTATAACGACAAAAACGTTTTAGTCAAATGTAAGCTGTGTCTTTCTAGTTTGAAGCTCGTATCTACTGCGATAAACAGCAACTCCAATCTGTCGAAGCTCCTCCAGAAACTCCACGCCTCGACGAAGCTAGAAGCTAGAAGCTAACCCGGTGTTCTGTTCAACATTGTTGATAGTTTTCATACTTAAGCTGTAAAAGGAACATTTTTAAGAGCTCAACACAACAGCTTTTATGATGCAGAAGCCACTTTAGTTTTTGATTGTGAATATATTATTCAGCTTGTTTTGTTATTTATTTCAGAAATCCTTGTGATATATTCAGTTTGTGCTGCTCTGACTTTAATAAAATAGTGTTTAAAAATGACTTTGTGTTTAAGTCAGTTTTGTGTTTGTATAGAACATAACGCATAAAAGGGCATTAATGGGAACATTAAAGAACGTTCTTCAAAAAAGTAACTAAAAAGTTAATTTTAACAGTAACGCATTGGTGTAAGTCATCAACAGAGAAACTGAGTTACTTTTTGAATAAAGTAACGAGTAACTGTAACTAGTAACTATTTTTTAGATTCTAGCACAACACTGTGTATGTGGCAGCAGATGCATGGACGAGCGGCATTTCGCTAATGGAGGGCAGAGCATACGCTGCTACCTTTGCCTTGCCGCTTAAACCTTTATCATCATCATAAGATCAGAAAGTCAAACCATCGCAACTCTGGGACTATCTGTACCTGGAAACAGAACCTCACCTCTTGCGAAGCTCTGAATCAACAACAATCTGCCGCTTCTTTTGAGGTGGCGGGGTAGTAAAACCCTCTTTAACATGCTTCACCACTTTTTTCTGATGCTTGACAACTTCCACAGTTGTGTGTGTAGTTTCAGTCTGGGATGCAGTGAGAGTATTTGAAAGCTAGGAGAAATATTATCAGAGCAAATTATTCAGTCAGTTTTTCGAAGCTAGATGAGATGAACTGATATTTAATACTAGAGGAAAGAAAAGACGTTAATGCCAGTATAGTGAGATCAGATGAATATTTTATAAGCTGTAATAATAATAAAAAAAACATAATATACATAAACATAACATAAATAAACATCACCTTGGTGCTGGTGAGGTGAAGAGACTGCACTAGTTTGTCCCACCGCTGAGCAAGCCTTTCTAACTGTGCTTCAAGTTTTTCTGAGGCCTGCTTATTCCTAATGTTGGACAATAGATCTTGAACAAGAGAGCACAGTCTGTCCATGGTCTGTCTTTTGAGCTCAATGTCTGCTTTCAGAATCTGTGTAATACATCATAATGCATAAACATATTCATATCACTGTAGACTTTCTTAAATTTGTGTAATTCCCACTAGAAGTTTGTTTTTAGTTTGTCTTTAGCATTGTATCAAACACACATGCTCACACACCCACACACTCCAAAAGTACTGAAAAAGCAAAGCCAATTATTAGTTTTCACTGTACATCTACCATTTTTAAAAAGATGAATAGTTTAGAAGTTTAGTTATAGCTCCTGATATTTATATCCAGATGTGTTAAATAACTTAAAACAGGGTACTTTTAGTCTCATAAGTATTGGAACAGGTAGTGTTAAAGAAAATATGCTTAAGGTTTAATTGCATATCCCTTGATTGCGATAGTTGCCTCCAGTCTGTGATTTAATGACATCACTGAACTGCTGCATTCTCCTTTTCCCAGTACAGTATGTCCTTTGTTGTTTGGATTCATTGCCTTGCTGCGTGACGAAGTTCCTCCCAATTAGATTAGAGGCATTTCCATGGAAACTGGCAGACAGACTGAGTGAAAACTTCTGTGGAATTTATAATGCCGCTGTTCCAGAACAAGCCACGCAAGCCCCGAGCAATAATCCTAGCAAGTTTATAGGTTTTGTTCGCATGGTGGATTGTGATACCTTCACCTCTACCCTGTGGAAGTTGCTTGTGATGTTTTTGGCTTTCTATTGATTTACTTTTGAAGCATTTGGCAGATGTCCTTATCTAGAGTTACTTACAATTACAACTGAGTAGTTTAGAGTTAAGGGCCCTGCTCAGGGGCCCAGCAGTGGCAGCTTGGTTTGCTGGTGCTGAGATTTGAACTCATGACCATGAACTCTCTGATTAATAAGTCCAACCAGTGAGTCACCACTATTCATTATTCTCAGAATCTTTTGTCATCAGTTGTTGTTTTTCATTGGCAAACCTGTTAAAAGGTTACTTGTTAGTACAACAAGTTGTTTTATTTCAGTACAATTGTGGGTTTTAATGGATTTGTTATCCTTTCCACCAGCTTTTCTCTTATTGACAACTCACTGGTGGTTATGTTGGTTTATCAGTTTAAACAAAAATTACAGTCTTCGAAGGTTAGACACAGAAAACAAACCGGAAGCAGATATTCAGGACTATTTCTTCTTTTAAACAATTATCCCGACATTATCAGTCATATGCTCCAATATTCTTAACGACATGACAAGATGTGAGTTCAAACTGAATGTGCCATGACCTAAGTTTTGTAACAACGAGCTATTTTTAGTCCTATATCTGATGCAACAAAGCAAAAAAAAAAATTCAATTAGTAACGGCGGAAGAATTTGACCAGTACAATACTTGGAGGCACTGTGAATTTGAACATTCAACCAAATCTCATACATGATTTACTAGTCTGTTTTAAAGCTGTATAAAGACATGCTCAAAATACTAAAGTAACTTACAGCAAGTTTTCTGAGACTGGCTGCTACTTCGTTGGGATCAGTGGTACCACTGCTTTGGATGGAAAGAAATACCTGCTCCTTCTGTGTTAACCAGGACTCAAACATATGCTAAAAAAAGACAGTTTGAAAAGACAGATTGGAGGGAATGCAATCATGGAGTGAATGACATATGAGCTCCTTATGAGCATTCTTGGCTGACGAGTTACTTTAATACATAAACACATTATTTCTGTATGCTTTGTTGACATCCTCTGCAAACACAGTCCTTATTAACATTTTGAATAAGATTAACAATAAAATAACATAAAATAAAATACTTTTTTTTCTCCAAATCAATACCTGCTCCTCAATGAAATGCTGCCAACTTCTCAAGATCTTTTGAAGGAGGATCCACCGTTCCTCTGTCCATTTACAGATGGCTGCCCATCTCTCCCCAAGGTTCTGTGTGATGAATATAAGGGAACATTTTGGTTACTAAGAGTAAGAATAGGAAGGCTCCTGAACCCAAAGCTAATGATGTTTGAAATCTCTGAATTGTCATGGTGGAGGAATTGAAAGCCCAAAGTTCTAGACTTGACATTCTGCTCTGATAAATGTTACAATAAAGTATATTTTATTTCTGTGGACCCAAACACAAAGTTGGATACACACAATTGTATGGGATATATTTGTATTCGGTATGATTTTCATTCACTGGAACTGAGGGTCAAATCTGAATTTGATTCCCCAGTGCACAAAGCAAGGTCAATATAGATGTGTTTAGTAAATGTTCCAGTGGAACTCAAGTGGTTTGTACAGTGTTCTGACCTCAAGCCGAATAAATGCTTTAGAATGATTTAAAACAAATTTAGGACACCTTATTAGGAGACAACAGACATTACATAATGCTGTGAATAGAGTGAATGTCAAATTCTGCTTTGTAATATTCTATAACTAAATTTTTTTTGCCTAAACTAATGCAACCAAATTAACATGCACCTTCACTTAAACTCCACTTCAATCAAAATACCTACAGTATAAGCCTGATTTGTTGAACATGAACAAATAAGTGGATACTGCATAAAGAAGGTGTACAGGTGTTCTTATCAAAGTGGATTGTAAGCGTATACGTTTAATAAGTGTTTGTTGAAATCTCAAGTGCTTCACCTCATTTAAAAAAGAACAATAGTACATTCATTCATTCATTTTCTCTAATTCGGGTCACAGGGGCAGCAGTCTAAGCGGTCCCCCGCCTTTGACTGCTGCCCAATCCACACAGCACCGTCCCTTACGGTCCCTCCTGCAGGTGGCGAGCCCACGGGAAGACGGCTCCACGTCATTTCGAGTCACGGACCTTGATATTTCCCTCGTAAGTGACCCCCGGAGCATAGAGGGTTAAGGGCCTTGCTCAAGGGCCCAAGAGTGGCAGCTTGGCGATACCGGGGGGCTTGAACCCCAGACCTTCCGATCGGCAACCCAGCGCCTTAACCGCTGGAGCCACCACTCCCCCGACAATAGTACAAGTTGTCATAATTTTTTTTTACGTTTTTATTTGGTCTTAATATCATTGGTTGATATAATAAAGTGGCTAAAAAAATATAAGTGCCATTTACATAGATAAGTAATTAATATTTGCATTTGAAAAAATGAGGAAAATACATGTAATGTGTGTATGATTTATTCTGTATTAATAATTTCACTCTCATTTTATTCTGATGAAACATGTAAAAAAACAATCGAATCTATAATTCAGGGTTAAGGATGGCAGTGTTAAATATTCACCTGTAGTTTCTCCTCCAATGCTGCAGTAGCACTCTCTCCACTGCTTTCATCCACTACTACAACCATGTGAGTCAGAGAGTTCACTCGCACCTGCTCCACCTCCAGGTCCTCTTGTAACAGCTTTATAGACGCAATACACCAAATAATGATAAGTTCTCAAAAATGCAATTTAAAAGACACATATTCAAAATATTTAGGCTCAAAAGTTGGGATTATCACATGAGGTATGAGGGACTGTTAAACCCCAAAGCTAGAAGTGCATGGCATGGCTTGAGAATGTTCCTGTGCCCAGAGCAAAGCCTATTATAACATGGTTTGTCAAAGTTGGAGTGAAAGAATTGACTGGCCTGCACTGAGCCCTGACCTCAACGCCAGTAAACACTCTTTTCTACACATCAGTGCCAAACCTGTTTAATGCTTGTGTTGAGTGTTTTATTCACACTTGCCTGGGTTTCTGTCTCGAATCCAAGACCCAGCATTTTTGTGTTATATGAACACAACAAATGAACTTGGACCCCTGTATAGTAACCCAAATAAAAACCTGATTTTTTTTGTCCACCTTCATTTGATCTCAATATATATTCTTGATATACATATAATACATATTTATGTAGAAAATTCAGACAAAATTTTCCATTTTAAAAGCTGAACTTTTACAAATGTTGTAAAATGTAAATTCTTTTACTGAACAAATTTTTTTTATTATTATTGAATTCAAGCCTAAATTCTAAAAGACTTAATTGTCATAAAAGTGAATATATTACACAAAATCTGTTATCTGTTAAATTTATAGTACTAATTCTATGTCAGAGCTACAACTACCTGTCAGGGTCTGGACATTTTTTGGGGTTGTTTTTGCCTTTGCCACCAGATGCTGCCACTGGGCCCCTATCCCCTACTCCTCAGCCCCTAGCTGTATAATGTCTCCCACCTGCTACTCGTTAATATTGTCTATTTAAGTTGCCCATTTTTCCCTAATCTCCTGGCTTTTCCATTCTCCTGCGTCTTCCCTAGTCTTCTGTCTTCCCAAGTTTTCCCATGTCTCCTCTCTTCTCTAGGCTCCTGGCTTTTCTGTTCTCCTGAGTTTACCCTAGCCTCCTAGCTTCTCTAGTCTCCTGGCTTTTCCCTAGTCTCCTGTCTTCCCAAACTCGTGTCTCCTAGCTTCTCTTGTCTTCTCTGTTCTCCTGAGTCTTCCCTAGTCTCCTGTTTTCCTCAAGTCTCCTGTCTTCTCTAGGCTCCTGGCTTTTTGTTCTCCCGAGTTTTCCCTAGTCTCGTCTTCTTTAGTCTTCCCGAGTCTCCGGGCTTCAGTTCTTCAGAGTTTTCCCCAAGCCTTCTCGAGTCCCTAGTTACCTCCTGTATTCCTGAGTTTCTTCATCCTGTTTAGTCATCTCTTATTTGTATTTGCCTTGTTTATTTTGTATTATATTTTTAGTTCTCTTTTCTCGAGCTGTTTTTGGGCTTATGATTTTTTTATTAAAGAATCATGCCATTTGCATATCTCGAGTGCGTCTCTGCATTTGGGTTCCAACGTCTCCCCGTGGCAGACTGCTAGAGTGTCTGCCACTCGCTTTAGCGACCTGGGTTCGAGACCCGCTTTCAAACCTGACACTACCAGATAGGATTTTATTTTAATTATATGCAAACGCACCAATTCATTAAATAATGATTACTGTATAGAATTGTTGTAAAGATGTTTAGCTTTAGTAAAAAAAGTTACCTTGTGCTCTTCAATTTGATGTTTTAAATGTTCAATTTTAGGACCTAAGGGCTGGGCTTCAATTTGTTTAATTCGAGCGTCAGTAACATCTAACCAGGTGGAGAGCTGTTTCAGCTGCTGATTCTGCAAGTCCATTAAAACTTCATGAAGCCTTGAAAACAACAAAAGTTAATGACAATTAGTACATGGTATTATCGCAGTAAAAAAAAAAAGAAATTGCATGCCAATAAATAAAAATGATGGATCAAATGTACTTGTAAACGAAGTTTACTTTTTAATTATTACCTGCTTTGTCGTTCCATACTGGCCACTCGTAAATGTTCCCAGCGAGAGTTTAAAAGATTCATCTGTTCCTGAACTTCATTCTCCTCATCTCCAGTTAGCTGCCCCTCAGCCAAGAGGATGCTCCCAGCCTTTAGCACATTACCTACACTTCCCTGATGGGCAGTCAGCTCAATCATGTATTCCTAGAAGCCATATCAAACACAGAGATACACACATGCAATATTATTACATATATTATATTGATTAAAAGTGTACATGCACATAAATATAAGGCAGGCTGGAATAAATGGCCTGAAGAGGAAGGAAGACCCCCCTGACTTTTAAATAATTTATTTATGGTTGCATTTTTGGCTTTCCATAGGAAACTAACACAATATGAATTATTGTTGTGATTATTGAGGTTTTATGATTGCTGCTACTATTATTATTAGCACAACAGAATGGTATGAAGACTCTTCATTCACATGTACACCTGATTATTCATATTATTGATTATGATGCTAAACAATCAGCCAATCGTGTGGCACAAATGCACAAATCATGCAGACTGTTGTGTGTAAAATTCCAGCAACTTCTGTGAAACGCACATCTGGCACCAACCCCTTTTCACAATCAGAGTCAAAGCGATCACACCTGAGTCTGACATGACCTAATTCTAAAGATCTGTGTAAACATTAACTGATGTTCTTGCTGTTGTTTGATTTTATGGACTGAGCTGCTGCCACCTGATTTGCTGAATAAATAACTGCATGAATGTCCAGGTGTTACAGGTTTTTTTTTAATAAAGTGGATGGTCAGTGTACATTTAAAATTGGAATACAATATATCAAAACTGTAATATTTGACTCAGTGGACACTAAAGTGTGCGCACATATTTAAAATGTATACATACAATTGTCATTATATTAAAATAATTTTAAAGTTAAGTCAGAGAACTTTTACATCACAACTACTTAAAAAAAATTGTGGATCAATATACATTAATAATCTAATTAACTAACTTAGGATGCATTTTTTTTTTTATTTAATGCATTATATTTCTTAATCTTTAAGTTACTTTGTGACCTTTTTGGCTTTCCACCGTCACACCTCCACCACAACGATCCATCAGAGAGCAAGGCCATAAAACACTTTATGTCTGAATGTAAAGCAGGATTTATACATGATTGGTTGGATATCCCAAAGCTTATCAAGTGTCACTTCACAATTTTGGGAAAGAAATTAACTCGGACATAAATCGGATAAATCCAACACGCTGCTGTGATAAACACTCCCCTCCTCCGCTGTGTTGTAATTTAGCTCAGCACTGAGCACGGGAACGTGAGCAGGCATATCTTAAGGCACCCTAAAGCTATTGAGCATATTGAATGAACCACGAAATGCAATGGCAAATGGTGAAGTGAAAACAAAATGACACACTTTACAATAATTTAATTAATTTAGATAATTTACTTGTTAATTTACATTTTGTCAGGTATGTAGAAATTTGCCATGAAATAGTAATACGATATAAAAAGAATAGTTTTTTATTTTATTTGTAATTTTGCCACACTTTTGAAACTAGGTGTTGGCGATCCCAATATGTTGCCAATTGTGTGTAACCAGTTTGATCTCATTTAAAACCCCCTGTTATTAGTTATAATGGAGCAGTGGAGTGGTGCACAATGAGTGTTCACAGTAAAAGCCTTTTATAAGGATGGGGATAGTGTGAGTGCTGCGGAGGGTGTTGTGATTGTGTTTATTTTTAACATAAATAAGCCGCACCTGTCTATAAGCCGCATGTCTACACTGAAACTAATGAACTTTACACAGGTTTTAATGAAAGACAGTGTCTGTTACACGGCTTGTATCTAAACAGTAGCCTACCAAGAAAGTCATTGTTCACTGTCTTCCTCCTTCCTTTCACAACTATTTCTCTCAGGAGTTTATCTTTTGGCATCGTCGTGCGTTTAAAAATCACCATCGGTGAATCTTTTCTCCCGATGCCGTGCAGCTCAGAACACAGGTGAAGTGTGTTTTCATGCCCGGTTGTTTTAAGCGTGATGAATGATTCGCATTTCCTGTAGACAGTCCGAGTGAGCGGCAGGTCAAACGTCAGAGGAACATCATCCATATTTATGATGTGGTGCGGCCCGATTCAGTGGGAGCGCATCTGATTTAATATAAAGAGGTTCATTGGTTCACCTGAACCCGTTTGCTAATTTTATTGGTCTAATGTTATGTCGCTCAGTTTTTTGGCTTGAAGTTTGTGAAACCGGGAAAAACCCAAGAAAAATCCATAAATTAGCCGCTTCGTTGTTTAAGCCGCGGAGTTCAAAGCGTGGGGAAAAATGTAGCGGCTTATAGTCCGGAAAATACTGTAAATCCCCAGGTGGTGTTCGAACGGCCTGGAAACCAGCTGTTCGATCTGCCATCGAGAGGAGCCCTCGACGCTACAATCAACAACACACAATGGTGTCAACATTCTCTTTGCGCAACAATCACACAATCACTATCCTTGTAAAAGGTTTCACAGCGAATGCTTCTTGCGCACCAGTCCACTGCTCCATTATAAATAATGGCAAGGGTTTCTAAACGAGATTGCACCGGTTCAATTGTTGATGACCCAGGGTCGCCATCTCCTACTTCAAATATTTTCTATTTCCCTGCACCACCCTGTATATACATATATATGAATAGATAGATATTGGTGAGAGTGGGGAGCAGGTGGAGAAGAGCAAGGGGAGGTAAAGGTACACGCTGAAGAGAAGGGGAATGAAAGTCAGTAGGAGTAAGACAGAGTATGTGTGTGTGAATGAGAGGGAGGGCAGTGGAGGGGTGCGGTTGCAGGGAGAAGAGGTGGAGAAGGTGGAGGAGTTCAGGTACCTGGGGTCAACAGTGCAAAGTAATGGAGAGTGTGTTAGAGAAGTAAAAAAAAAAATGCAGGCAGAGTGGAGTGGGTGGAGAAGAGTGATAGCAGGAGTGATGTGTGATAGAAGAGTATCTGTGAAAGTGAAAGGTAAAGTTTATAGGACTGTGGTGAGACCTGAGATGTTGTATAGTTTAGAGACAGTGGCATTGAGTAAAAGACAGGAGGTGGAGCTGGAGGTAGCAGAGCTGAAGATGTTGAGATGTTCGTTGGGAGTGACGACGATGGACAGGATTAGAAATGAGTTTATTAGAGGGATAGCGCATGTAGGACGTTTTGGAGACAAAGTGAGAGAGGACCATTTGAGATGGTTTGGACATGTGCAGAGGAAGGACACGGGGTATATCGGTAGAATAATGCTGAGGATGGAGCCACCAGGAAGGAGGAAAAGAGGAAGAGCAAGGAGGAGGTTAATGGATGTGGTGAGAGAAGACATACAGGTAGTTGGTTTGAAAGAGGCAGATGTAGAGGACAGGGGGTATGGAGACGGATAGTTTGCTGTGGGGACCACTAATGGGAGCAGCATAAAGAATAAGAAGAAAATAGATAGATACAAATATACCAATTACCTCATGAGTGTGAAACTGCTCCTTCACTTCTTCTACAAAAGAGGAGATGGGGGGCTGAGCTTGCAGGTTATCCTCAGCTGACAAAAGCCATGTCAAAACCTCTTCCAGGGAATTCTGGTAACTCTCTAGCCGGTTTGAGCCGTGTTGGAAAGCAGCAGGGGAAGGCCACCGATCCTCTGGACTTTCTGAAGACTGCATATGGATAAGAGACATGAAAGGGTGAGATTTTTAACCAATAAACTAAATTGTAGTTATTTGGTTCCACCTGAATCACAGATTTTGTATTCAGTGTTTCAGGTGCTGTTACACTGATAATATATTTACTGACTTTTGACTTTATGCTTTTTCCTTAATTTTGTGTTCTTAGGAATGTGCTTGTCAATTTATAGATGTGAGAATGAAGAATATAAATGTCTTCAAAACCTTAACAAAGTTTGGTTTTGTTTATACCAACTCTTAACACAAAACCTTATTTAGAGATGGATAACTGGGACACTTTAGAATACAAGATACATCAAATTCAACCCTTGTTTTTCAGAAAAACACACACCATGTTCTATTGACACTAACCAGTGTGATGGGGGTCTTTCCTGTCTGTTCAGGTGATCGAACATATGCAGCCTGAGTGAAGGCATAACTTTTGTAGCGCAACTTGTTTGAAGGAGACGGACTGCGCACTTGACTATGAGCCACACTGACTGTGATCTAAAAGAGGAAAAACATAGCAGTAACTAAACATTACAAAGCAACAATCAAAACTGAACCTTGGAATAAAAAAAAAAAAAAGATACCAAAAGATACCAAACAGGAACAGGCTCAAATCAAGATTGAGAGGAAAAATACCAAAAAAAATAGTCATGGCTGAAACAGAGAAATGATTCAAAAGTTACCTGGCATAGTCTATTAAAAAAAAACATATTTTTCTTTTTTGGGGGTGTTGGGCTATTTGTACCCTCTTTGGTACATGAGTGCAATACATACAGCATACTAAGTAACTAAGTAATTGATGGATTAGTAGAGTTTTTCGGGACGTCATAAGTGCTTTATGCAAACTAATAAGGAGGTGGGAGCTCAGTTGGACTTCAAGATGTTGGATTTCTGATCAAATGATCACGAGTTCAAATTTCAGCAGCACCAGGCTGCCAAAGGTAGCATATAACTGGCAAAGTTTGATTCTGGGTTTGTACTATTCATCCCTGAAACTATGCCCAATCTCTACAGGCTGCTTGAATGCGTTGCATGTTTGGAAGTACATATCTGTGTAAGCAACCTTTCTCAAATTAAGCAACTTTGTGATATATGAAGATGATCAACAGCACACACAGGAGTCGTCTCACTGATACACACCTTTACTTTGCAGTATATTAAAAGTTGCCACAGCGTAGAATCTTACCCCAAACATTAATGAACTGACTGCCAAGAAATGATGCCAAGCAACTTGCTCAGGCAAATGTGAATGTACAGTGAATGTATTAAATGTCGACAGTGTTTGGCCCTCTACTTACACTGCCCTGAAATGTTTATGTCCCTCCTAATCTACCCAGCAGCCTGCTACAAATATAGGAAGTTGGCGAAAGCATATTTTAGAGTATTAGACATAAGACTGCCATGTGATTGACAGTAACAATCCTGTCCCATATTCAACATTTGAAAAACAAATGGGGCTTGGTTATATAGTATACATACGATAATAGTAAGCACATAGTAAGCACACAAATTTGCTGTAGATTTAAGCTGAGCATGGCATATTATTATTCAATTATATTATTCAAGTATCACACCCAAGAAGTAATTTAAAGAAAGCAGAAAGTAGAAAGGAATTTTATATTATTCATATTCAATTTATATATATATCGTTGCGATAAGTTCGAAACTTTATTCATTTTCAGAATAGATGTTAAAGAACCTACCTGCTGGGAAAATCGCTGCTGTGTTTGAAAATGGAAATGTTTTTCTTTAGAGATTACAGTGTGGGGAAGCGTCTCAACCTCCTCTATGGCCTCCATACTGACACCATGGGGTAGAACTTGAAACAGGGAGGTGATGTACATAATAATAGACTTCTTGTCTGGAGCAGTAGCCACATCTAGAGAAGGGAAAACCAATTAATATTAATCACTTAATTAATGATCTAATATGTGTTTTAGACAGGGTCATGTCGATGAGGGTTTAAAGCAAGGATACAAACTACACAAAAACTTGTATACACACTTATATATTTAAAAAAAATTATATTAAATGTAAAACACACTCACACACACACACACACACACACACACACACACACACACACACACACACACACACACACACACCTGTATTTATTTACATTTTTCCATGAATTTAATTTAATCAATTTAATGTGTGCCAATTTAATTTATTACTCAATTTAATCAATATATATATATAAAATATAAATATATATATATAAAATATAAATATATATATATAAAAATGTATTGCACAAAATAGATTTATTCTATTTTATATATTTTATTTTTATTTATTATCAAATATCATTTTATATATTATTTAACCAAACAGACATTTTATTAAAAATGTTTTTAAAATGTAAACTGTTTATGTTCACAAATGTTAATAAAAATCTGCGTTAAGAAAAAAAACAACCAATTTTATGTTTCGCATTTTTTTACCAACTATACTGAAATTGTACTGTGACTTAAAAACAGATGTACCGGTACGAACCGAACCGTGAATTTTGTGTACCGTTACACCCCTAATAAGAATGGTGATGGCCATAACCTAAACTTACATACAACAAAAAGAACACATAATAATCCATATCCTTCTCTTCCTGTCAGCCTTTTCTCTCTCTCTCTCTCTCTCTCTCTCTCTCTCTCTCTCTTTCTCTCTCTCTCTCTCTCTTTCTCTCTCTCTCTCTCTCCGTCAAGTTAAACATGCCCCTGAGGTTCCAGTCACCACTGTTCTTGCCCCTCTCCCCTTTTCAGTTCTTGCCTCTGGATAGTGTTCTCTTCAATTGAAGGCCACTCTGTGCAGCTGGGGACGGTTTATCATCAACACCATGGGGGTTCCATGAAATTCCAGAGTAAGAACGGGAGCTTTGAGGATGGATTTGGACTGTAGTTAATGTCAACAGTCTGCTACACTGACTCAGGACTACAGTTTGCTTCTGATCACCATCACTGTACCCTGCAACGTCGTTTATCTGTAATAAATGGACATTCGGTGCAACCCAGATGAGGATGGGTTCCCTATTGAGTTTGGTTCCTCTTAAGGTTTCTTCCTTATGACACCATTGGGAGTTTTTTCTTCACCACAGTTGCCACCGGCTCACTCATCAGGGACAAACTTACTTATAAAGAACATATTCACTTTTAATCACCACATTATCTGTGTAAAGCTGCCTTGAGACAATATTCATTGTTAAAAGTGCAATACAAATAAAAATGAATTTAATTGAATGAATATGAATTATTTTATGAGTTCAATTCATTTTTGTTTGTGGAAAATGTTTCAAATAAGCTTTACAGAGAAAACTACTTGACTGTTTATTCAAACCTAGAAAAGAAACTCCACACAGACAGCGAATGAAGCTCATGTGTTGTGTTGCACCCCAATGTTACAACGTTTACATACTTTATGCACATGGAAAACTGGACTCTGTTTCCATTCTATTAGTGTATTACACAGACTATTAGCATACTATTAGCATACTCAGGGCCACACAATATCACTGTTTTCCTCTTAAGTACTTTGGGTAGAAATATAAATTGTATTACAGCACCATGCAGAAATCATTTTTGACCATTTGCATGACGGGCACCAATACTTATTTTGTCACCTATATCAAGCACAACAAAAGTAAATGTAAATATATGTATTGGAGAATAGATACCCTCAGGGTCAAGCAGTCGATCAATGCCCAAATGCTTTTCGGAAACGGAGAATGCGTGATCCAGCCTGTCGCAAGCTTTATCCATCTGTTCCACCACATCCCAATCAAACAGCTCCGGCCTTGCAAAAAGAAAAACAAAATCTAATATATTGCTTACCAGTTGTTTTTAAAAAATTTACATAAAATATGTAAGGAATGATCTGCAGCTTAATGCGCATTACAAGCTTTTAATGCACAACACAGAGGTGAAGAACCTCGGGTGGTTATTCGTCTCCGTGTCGTACGTTATAATCACAAAGTGGAAGGTAGCTAAATCTGCGAAGTGCATTAAAATTGTGTAACGCACACCTAGCCATGAATTATCCTGCTTATATCATGGTCTGTTAGTAGTGGCAAGTTAAAGCTGATTTTTTTTGTCTGCAGTGCAAATCTGACTGAATAGATAAAACTTTTGGTTTATTTTATTATTTTATATACAGGTCTAGAATTCTGCGCAATCTAAATTATATACAGACATAAACAGGTATTATTGTAATAGGGAGAGAATTGAGTCTGTGGTATGTCTATACTAATAACAAAGCTTTTGGTTTTTCATTATACAGTATTTCTCAAGTAAACCTTTTCTTCTGTAGTTTAGTAACTCATCTTGTGCCTTCAATCAATTGGTGATTAAACTCACTGGAATCTCTGAGTTTCAGTGGTGGATGAAGTCACAAAGCATGTACTTGAGTTAAAGTAGAGATACAGTAGGTTAAATATGACTTTAGTAAAAGTAAAAATGCTCTCTATAAACTTTCATTTAAGTGAAAAAAGTTTTTGCCTTTAAATGTACTTAAGTATTCAAAGTACTATGATATATTATGACTATTATGTTCCTATAAGACTGTTTAAGCTGCTTAATCAACTCAGTTTATGTGGAAAAGACTGTAATGTTACTCTCAGCACACTGATCTATTAATAGAATGATATTAATGAGTCAAACACTGATTGATTTTTATTAAAATTATCATGAGCCCAAAACCTTCTTTTCAACTACTTCGAAAAATAATGCAAATGAGGTCATGGGTGTTGTTTCAAGTAAGAGTCTGGAGTTTCTTCCATCATGTATTCCTATCAAAATGCTCTGCTTGCTGTTGAACTGATGCTGAACTGCATGTTGGTGATAAGGAGATAGCAGAAAGCACCAATCAAAGCAAGTTTAAAACAGAGCGCGCGCGTGACCCTGATTGGTGGAGTAAAAATTAAGATATTCGACTTTGGAATGTAGTGAAGTTAAAGTAAATGTTTGCTCAAATGGAAATACTTCAGTAAACTACATGAAAAGCTACAGTACAGTAAAGAATTACATTTACTTTGTTACTGTCCACCACTGCTGTGTTTTAAAAAACATCTTCCAGTCAAATGAACTACGTATTTAGACAAATCATTGTATAAAGGAGAAGTATAATGGGTCTAGAATAAAATATGTTAAATGCTACCACTTCATTTAACACTTTAATGTCTGTATGCACTAACCTGTGGCTATGGATGAGAGCATTAAAGGCCAGACCATCTTCCCAGCTGCTGGAGAAGTTTACAATATTGACCTGTGGGTAGCTCTTGGTGGACTGCCTAACCCAGCTCAACAGAATCTTCTCACTGCTGGTTTGCTTTAAGTTTGCCATCACATCTTTCATCACATCCTTCACCTAGAATAGAAAAAAAAGATTATGAAATGTTGTTGACCATGTTGCCTACTTCCTTTCTCTTAAGTGTGCATTGTTTTGTATGTAGGAGAGAACACACTTTTTTATAAACAGTAATACGCCATTAACACCATAAAGAGTTATACTACAGAATGGTGTGAAAAAATAAAAACATACAAAAGAAATGCATTGTTGAGTGTAGAGGAACGCGGTCAGATTAGTGTAAGACAAGAAGTCGTCTATTTAAAATGACCATTCTTTACAACTGTGAGCAGAACAATATAACCCGTGACTGACTCATGCCTTCTTACCTGCCAGTGAAGAATTATGCTCCAGATGAGTCCCAAAGTCAGTTTATGGTTGCCATCGACAATATCAGCTCCCCCAATATTCACCAGATCAACCTAAAGTACATTAACAGAAACATTAAAATGGGAAAAAAAAATTTTATGAATAAGTATTTTACAGGGCTGGATTATAAATAGAATTTATTTATTTATTTATTTATTTATGTTTCATGTTTTTATTTAAGAGCTTTATTTAATAGCTAAATTAATTTAATGTCGCAAACATCTTCCTGAATTATCTTCAATAACAAACGATTTAGTTCTATAGCTCAGTTAACCACTCTGTACAAATGTGGTGTACAGAGAAGCATCTCAGACTGCACAAGCCTTAGGTGATTGGGCTTCATCAGCAGAAGATCAGATCAAGTTCCACTATCAGCCAAGAACAGAAAGCTGAAGCTGCAGTGGGCACAGGCTCATTAAACTGGATCAAAACTTGGCCTGGGAATGTGGAGGTGGTGTTATGGTGTGGCAGGTGTTTTTTTTTTGGCAAACTTTGGGGTTCTAAAATACCAATCAATCATTGAGGGGATGACACAGTCCATGTTCGTGTCCAGTTCATGTATATGATTGCAGGTCATAAGTTCACATCCCAGCAACACCCAGCTGCCACTCCTGGGCTCTTAAGCAAAGCCCTTAATTCCCAACTGCTTAGTTGTTTAAATGAGGTAATAACGGGTCACCAAATGCCCTAAAGGTATAGTATAGTGTTTGGTTAGTATACATAGAACTATAAATTGCAACTCTTTTGCTTGTAACTCACATTGTTCTTCTGAAGGATCTGTAGCACTCTGTTGACATTATTGAGTGAGTGAACACGTGTGAAACCACGCTCTTTTACCTGCAGGTAGACACAGATATACACAGGCTATACACATTATGTACATTTATGTTGTTCGGCAAAACTCTGTATAGATTGCATTGGGCTTCAGTTAAGAACTCTCAGTCAGAGTAACACTGAAGTTGCATTTCTATTGAATATTCAGTGGTGTAGAATGTACACAAACCCATGTACTTGAGTTAAAATATAGATTCTTTTATTCAGTTTCTCCCATTAGGGGTCACCACAGCGGATCATCCGTATTTATGATTCACATGTTTGATTAGGCATGTGTTTTACGCCTGGATGCCCTTCCTAACGCAACCCTCCCCATTTATCCGGGCTTGGGACCGGCACTAAGAGTGCACTGGCTTGTGCAACCCTAATGGCTGGGGTTGGTTTCCTGACCAGGGACCTGGGCCGCAGCGGTGATTGCGCCGCATCCTAACCACTAGACCACCAGGGGACCTAGTTAAAGTATAGATACAGTAGGTAAAATATGACTCCAGTAAAGTAAGAGCGTCGCTTTAAACTTTCACTTGAGTACGTGAGTATTTGCTTCAAATGTACTTAAGTATTCAAAGTACTATGATTTATTATGGCTATAATCCTTAGATTTTAAGGAGAATTCTTGTAAGAAGGAATCGTACACAGCCGAGGCAGGCAGAGAAAGCACTTGAAAATAAAGGGCTCTTTCTTCTTTTCAACTACTTCACAACATCATGCAAATAAGGCCACTGTAGCAAGTTCGAATCAGGAGTTCCTTCCATCATTTATTCCCCTTAAAATGTTGTTCATGCTGACGCTGATCTGTATGTTGGTGATAAGTAGACACCACCAAGTGCCAATCAAAACAAGTTTAAAACAGAGCGTGAGCTCGACCCTGATTGGTGGTTTGCAGGGTGATTGACCAGTTTTTATCTGCTCATAAATGAAAAGGAACGACTGATTTGTTAAATGTAGTTAAGTAAAAAGTGATATTTGACTTTGAAATGTAGTGAAGTTAAAGTCTCCCTAAATGGAATTACTTCAGTAAAGCACAGATACATGAAAAAACGAATTATCTTTACTTCATTACGTCTGTGCACCACTGTTTATATTACACTGAATGCTAAGAGATGCTAAATGTCTTTCAAAAGGCTTTGTAAATACTTGAATACTCTTTTCTCATTTAAATTCATATATTAGCTTTTTTACTTTTCAGACAATTCCAGTGGGTTAAATATTTACATACACCATGTTGACTGTCTTTTTAAACATTGTGTACAAATCCAGAAATTGATGCAATGACTATAAGAAGCCTCGAGTTAACCAATTCTCATATGTAGGAGTCAATTGGAAGCACACCCATGACCTTTTAGTCCTTGATACTATGAAAAAATCAATGTAACTCAAGTCGAATTCCAATTAAGGAACAATTTTCATACAATACTACTAGAGCATCTGTTCAAACAATTATATGCAAATACATAAGAAAGAAAAAAGTAGCCTATAACACAATTTGATTCAAAGTTCGATTTAGAGACTGAAAAGAGCTTAATGGAAAGAATTTCCTTGGCTGAGTGTCTCCATACAAGCCTCACATGACCAAGTATAACTCCAAACGTCAGACAGAGTGGTGCAAATCATGTTGTCACTGGACTCTGGAGCAGTGAAAACGTGTGGAGTGATTAATCATGTTTCTCTGTTTGACAATCTGATGGGTGGGTCTGGGTTTTTTCGGTGCCAGGAGAACGTTGCCTGCCTGACTGCAATTTGCAAACACTAAAATTTGGTGGAGTGTGGACAGATGGAGGACGAGTAGGAAAGAAGTATTTTGGCGGCTTGACTAGACCCCATTTTTCCAGTAAAGGGAACTCTGAATGTGTCAGCATACTGAGATATTTTCGGACAATTCTATGCTTCTAAGTTTGTGGGAACAGTTTGTGGAATTTATTTAAGCATGACTGTGATCTAGTGCACAAAGCAACATCCATAAAGACATGGCTGGATGAGGTTGGTGTGGAAGAACTTGACTGGCCCATCAGAACCCTGATCTCAACCCCATTGAACAATTTTTTTCACTCATGGAAATGGAGATTGCCAGCCAGGCCTCTCACAAATGCTCTACTGGATAAATGGCCAAAAAATTCCCACAGAAACACTTCAAAATGTTAAGAAGTTATAATAGATGCAAATGTAGGATCAACTCCATATTAATGTCTATGTATTTTCAATTAAATTCATTAGAATTTAATCAGATGTGGTCCCAATAGTGTCTATATAGTGTATACGAAATAAAAAAGACAGGATATCTATATTGTAGACAGAAAAAGTAGAGTAACATAAAATGTGTACAGTTGTATTAAACTGAGTAGAAAAATCTTTAACCTATGTATATTGGAAACTTGACCTCACCTATAGGCTTGTGTCATATCTAAACATCTGGGCACATTTATTCAGATTATATTGTATTTATAGGCCTGTCAATGCTCTATTCTGGTATCAGTTGAAAGTACAAGCATTAGAAGAACATTCTTTTTTTTCTCCCAGTAAAATAGAACATGGGGCGGTAGACATATTAATCAGGATGCATTCACACGGGTTCCAGTAATAATAGACACCCTGAAGAAACCTTGTTTCCCTGCTCCCAACTTGCTTCTTCCCAACTTCTTTGTGTTTCAGGTAACCCACAAGAAAAACAGCGAAGAACACTGCAATGAAAGCTAACCATTTAACGATCCGAAGGCTTTGCGTGCACCGCTCCTAATCCTGGTGTCCATTACATTAAAGCATGTTGCACAGAAACCTATTCCTACCCCGTTCTCAACAGAATCTACATCATCTCAACTTGAATGCATGGATATTCCTCTAACAAACATTCATGCAAAGAAGCCTCAGAGCTAAAGACGTCACTAAGAAACTGCCAAATTTACTGCATAATTCACAGAATGTTGTTAACTATACTCACCAATTCTTTCCCAGTCAAGCCTTCCAAAAGCTCCAGAAGACGGCGGCCATCACGCAGATCTGTGAAGAGGTCATTAATAGGGGATCTTCCTGCCTAAAGGACAAATACAATACATTCACAGTACATTACATACAGAAAAGAGGCTCTCAATACAAAATGTCTGAGATCCAATCTACACATCATTTTACCCAAAAAAACTAATAAACAGGTGAACACCGAAAAAAGACCAGGTGATTTTTTTTGGTATCTTACATTGAGCCTTTGCCCACGATGACCTCTGAGTCCTGTTGGTCCTGTGGTCTGCTGCTGTAGCTCATACATATCATGGTTCTTTGCTTTGTGCATACTGGGGGGCTGTTTTATTACCATGTTTTTTTTTTTTAGTAGTCCTTTTTCATCTTACCACTTTTATCAACAAGGTGTTTCTACCTGGAAAACTAATGCTTACAATGGGCCTGTGAGAATCCTCAGTTATCCAGGCATGGGTGAGTCATATCAACTTCTATCTGGTTAGATCAAAACGTGTCACTACTCATCCAAGCAGCTTTTTCAGTCTGAGGGAAGTTGGCAGGATTCCACAAATTTGCATACTACAGAGTCAAGGATCTTCTCCTCCCTAAATCGTCTCTGGGAGACCTCCGTTCCCACTCTCACCTTTCCATTGTCCCTCAATGAGGCTATCCATGGAGGAGGAGACTTTACTAGATAAGTAGTGAAATGTTTCGTTCTAACCATACAGAAGTTTGCCTGACCTGTTTCAACTTCTAAATAGTATATACAATGCATTTTTTTTCCACACAGTAATACTACCATTTAAAGGAGATCTTTGTCTTGGGCTTCTGATTTTTATGGTATGTGTGGGCAGGGGGGGGTTTGGTCAGCAAACTATGTAATTATTAGAGCATCAATTTAAAAAAGCAACTTGATTTAGATGGCTCCTATATATTATCCACGGCGGGTCACTGCCAAAAGTGAGGTTTCGATCAGCTCAGGTGCAGAGGGATTGATACCTGCGGATTGGAGCAATTGGTGCTCTCGGCTGCTCTTCAGCCTCTGATCTATTCTGGGCCATCAGCCTCTTGAGGATAGCTGCCCCAGATTGTTTAGAGCCTGCCAACATGTGAGCTGAGAAAGACTAAATCAGAAACAGTTTCAGATACTGCTGAAGACAGAGTTGTCCATTGTGGGGGGTTAGCTGGGAAATATCTCCCAGAAGTGACTACAGATATTTAGTTCACTTGAGAGATACTTGAAGACAAGAGTATAGGGAGGACCTACACATGGCAGTGAGGTTACTTTGCACATAGTTTTGACTGTATCTGAAAATACATTGACATATAAAATCATAATGGTTAAAATATCTTCTGGAATGATTTTTTTTCCATAAAAGAATAGATATATGTTTTATTTGTTTTTGCCGTACCTACTGTTGCCCAACAAGACCCAGATAACAAACTCATACATGCAACCAGGATTGACAGAGGAAGAAGAGATCCACAGTGTCCAAAGTTGCGGAGCCATAACCACCAAAGACAGGGCAGGGACACTCTCTCCAAATCCTTTAAACCCTTCCCAATTATCAGATAAAGCCGAATTGCCCCCCTCCCCTGAATATTTCATATTTTTGATACTATTTTATATATAGTATGCCACTGGTTACGCTCAGAGGACACATAATGTTGTATATTCAGGGTAGTCTACCAGTGGTCTAGAAGTACTTATCAATCTCAAAGTGTTTAATAAAGGCTAATTAAATGAAAGAAGGCAGGGTTTAACTGTTCACAGAAGCCATGCACGACACTTTGCTTTTGTAAGCTAAATTGTCTTTATTGTAGCCTTTTAGCCAATTTACTTGGGCAAAACATCTAGAAACGCAACGTAATCATTATTGTTATATATATATTAAATATGTATAGTATAGTTACTATTTTTCTGTAATTGTTGTTGACAAAAAAACTCATAATTGTGTGCAATTGTTTCATTTTGCTCAAAAACTGAAGGGATATATCTGATTTCATTTTCTTACCATTATGTTATTCTTAATAATCCTACATACAATTATTTTTCATAACAGACAAAAAGATTTTTTCTGCACTCTATTACAGTTATTGCATAAAATAGAGGAGAGATCATAAGCTTAAAATGTGCACAAGGTTATTATATATATATAGGTTATTATAGTTATTTGCAGAGAAGCTACAGGCAGAAGAAGACAGGTATGGAACATATTCTACACTTTATTTGTGTGAAATAAGATGGAAAACCTTCCAGGGGTAAAAAGGAAGTGAACCCAAAATATAATTTGCCTAATAACTCTCTTCACCTTTACTATATCTCCCTCTCTCTCTCTCTCTCTCTCTCTCTCTCTCTCTCTCTCTCTCTCTCTCTCTCTCTCTCTCACTCATATATATATATATATATATATATATATATATATATATATATATAGAGAGAGAGAGAGAGAGAGAGAGAGAGAGAGAGAGAGTTTCTGATAGGGTGATGAATGTGAAGCTGGAAGTTGAAGTGGTGATGATAAATGTCATCAGTGCTTATGCTCCACAAGTGGGCTGTGAGATGGAGGAGAAGGAACAATTCTGGAGTGAGTTAGATGAAGTGGTGGAAGAAAGAATGATTGGTGATTGGGGCAGACTGTAATGGGCATGTTAGGGACAGGGGTGATGAGGAGGTGATGGGTAGGTATGGCCTTAAGGAGAGCGATGTGGAAGGGTAGATGGTGGTAGATTTTGCTAAAAGGATGAAAATGGCAGTGGTGAATACGTATTTTAAGAAGAAGGAGAAGAAGCATAAGGTAATGTATAAGGGTGGAGGAAGGTGCACACAGGTGGAGTATGTTCTATGTAGGAGATGCAACCTGAAGGAGATTGGAGACTGTAAGGTGTTGGCAGGGGACAGTGTAGCTAGACAGCATCGGATGGTGGTCTGTAGGATGGTTTTGGAAAAAGGAGAGGATGGTGGAAACTAAAGGAGGAAGACTGCAGAGTGAGATTCAGTGAAGAGGTCAGACAGGGGCTCGGTGGTGGTGAAGAGGTGCTGGATGATTGGGCAACTACTGCAGAAGGAGACAGCTAGAAAGGTACTTGGTGTGACATCTGGAAATAGAAAGAAAGACAAAGAGACGTGGTGGTGGAATGAGGAATTTCAGGAAAGCATAAGGAGAAAGAGGTTGACGAAACAAAATTGGGATTCAAAGAGAGATGAGAAAAGTAGGTGTACATACAAGGAGATGTGGCAGAAGGTGAAGGGAAGGAAGGAAAAACAGAGCTGTATGAGAATTTGGACACTAAAGAATGAGAAAAGGAATTGTACCGATTAACGAGGCAGAGGGGCCGAGCTGGGAAGGATGTGCTGCAGGAAAGTATGCAGATGGAATGTGTTGAGAAGTGAGGAGAGTGTTTTAAGAAGGTGGAGGAAATATTTTGAGCAGCTGATGAATGAACAAAGTGAGAGAGAAAGAAGTTTGAAGGAAAAGGAGTGTCCTGGTACCGATTTTTAAGAATAAGGGAAATGTGCAGACCTGCAGTAACTACAGGGGAATTAAGTTGATCAGACACACCATGAAGTTATGGGAGAGAGTAGTGGAAGCCAGGCTGAGAGAAGAGGTGACCATCTGTGAGCAACAGTATGGTTTCATGCCGAGAATTAGCACTAGGATGCAGGACATGTATGAGGACAGTGTGACAGCAATGAAGTGTGCAGTAGGAACAAAAGACTGGTCAAAGGTGAAGGCTGGTTTGCGTCAAGGATCGGCTCAGAGCCCTTTCCAGTTTGCTGTAGTAAACAACAGGTTGACGGACGAGGTCAGACGGATGATGTTTGTGGATGTATTTTTATTTGTGGTGAGAGTAGGGGAGCAGGTGGAGAAGAGCCTGGAGAGGTGGAGGTACATGTTGGAAAAAATGGGAATGAAAGTCAGTAGGAGTAAGACAGAGTACATGTGTGTGAATGAGAGGGAGGGCAGTGGAGTGGTGCGATTGCAGGGAGAAGAGGTGGAGAAGGTGGAGGAGTTCAGGTACCTGGGATCAACAGTGCAAAATAATGTAAAGTGTGTTAGAGAAGTGAAGAAAAGTGTGCAGGCATGGTAGAGTGGGTGGAAAAGAGTGATAGCAGGAGTGATTTGTGATTGAAGGGTGAAAGGGAGAATAAAAGGGAAAGTTTACTAGATCTGAAAAAGTTTACTAGATCTAGAAAATATGACCACATCACACCTGTTTTAATCAGTCTACACTGCTCTCAATTAAATCTCGCATTGATTATAAAATACTACTACTGACGTATAAAGCACTTAACGGTCTCATGCCAATGTATCTGAGTGAACGTCTGTACCAATATGATCCTCCACTCCTACTTAGATTAAAAGGTGCAGGCTATTTGTTGGTACCTCAAATAATGAAGACTATAGCAGGTGGCAGATCTTTCTCTTATAAAGCCCCACAGTTATGGAGCAGCCTTCCAATTAGTGTTCGGGACTCTGTGTTCAAGTCGAGGCTCAAAACATATTTATTTAGTCGTCTTTTATCAATAGATTTTTCTAGAAGAGGTAAAGGAGCAGATCTGGAGGGAACATGGATATCGAGTGTTCGGTGAAATGGGATATTTGTATGCTGTCGTCCCCGCACTCTCACATGTTCACTCAGGTTTGTTGATGGTGGTGTGGTGGGTCGCCTCTTATCACAGAAATCCCTCATGTCTGTGTTACCTTCTGGTTCTCCCTTTTAGTTATGCTGCCATAGCGAGTCTTGCCGGAGTCCAAACTGCACAGTGTCCTCAACTTTCATACAACAATAAGGACACATAATAATCCATATTCTTCTCTTCTTGGCCCCCTCCTCTCTCTCTCTCTCACTCTCTCTCTCTCTCTTTTACTCTCTCTCGGTCAAGTTAAACATGCTCCCGAGGTTCCAGTGCCCACTGTTCCTGCCCCTCTTCCCTCCTCGCATCTTGCCTCTGAATAGTGTTCTCTTCATTTGGAGGTCACTTTGTGCAGCTGGGGACTGTTTCTCATCAACGCCATGGTGGTTCCATGAAATTCATGGTAAGAACGGGAGCTTTGAGGATGGATTTGGACTGTAGTTAATGTCAACAGCTACACTGACTCAGAACTACAGTTTGCTTCTGATCACCAACACTGTACCCAGCAATATCGTTTATCTGTAATAAATGGACATTCGGTGCAACCCAGATGAGGATGGGAGGCGAGATTTTGATGGTTTGGACATGTGCATAGGAGGGACAAGGACTATATGGGTAGAAGATTGCTGAGGATGGAGCTACCAGGAAGGAGGAAAAGAGGAAGTTCATAGAGGAGGTTTATGGATGTAGTGAGGGAAAACATGCAGGTAGTTGGTTTGAAAGATGCAGATGTAAAGGACAGGGGGTATGGAGACGGATGGGAGAAACCAAATGAAGCGAAGGACTATTTTGTTAGCAAAAGGGGGACCAACACAATATTAGGCAGGTGGTCATAATGTTATGCCTGATATGTATGCTCATATACTGTACTTATTTTTTAATATTTAATATATTTTTTATATATTAAAATATATTAAATATAAAAAAATAAGTACAGTATATGAGCATACATATCCTTTGCTAAATATTTTTAATATTTAATATATTTTTATTATATTAAAATATATTAAATATTAAAAAATAAGTACACCTATCCTGTAAAGTTCATGATGAAATTGTCTGCGACAGCCTCTACTCTCTGACGAATTATATTTACTTCAGTGTTCCAATTCGCTCACTCACTTTCAACTACACAAGCACTACATTGGGATTAGTGAATGAGAAGCAGACATTTATTTATTTATTTATTTATTAATTTGTTGTTGTGAAAAGGTTTAAAATCTTAATAATTACTATAAATATTTTGCCCAGGAAAAAAATTAGTTTAACATATTCATAGACAACGGACTTTTCTTAACAGGTTACACATCAGCGCCAAAGAAGTCTATGAAGCTTGAAAATGTTAAAATAATTAACAATCTCACAGCGGTGGACGAAGTACATAAAGTATGTACTTGAGTAAAATTAGAGATACAGTAGGTAAAATATTACTTTCACTTTTGAAAAAAGAACAAAAGTATTTGCCTTCAAATGTACTTAACTATCCAAGTACTCTGATTTATTATGGCAATAATGTTCCTATTATCATTGTTATCACAAGACCTGGGTGAACCACGCCATGACCCAACGTTAGTTTCAGCTTTACAAAATGATGAGTAGGACATATTCTCAGAGCAGTACACAAATTTGGATACACCAAAAATTCCTTGGCTAATTGTAGCCCTAAGATACATACAACATCTACATCCCATAATATATGTCTTTTAAATGAGCCTTTTAAGCTGCACTGGAGATTCTCCCTTACTGAACTCAGTTCATCACCTTTTTAGTACAATCACGGAAAACCTCTATGACATCACCTCAATTAAGTGCTGTTAAACTACAATTCAACTACACTATAAAAACTGTAATTGTTTTGTTGCTACACACATTACGATGACTACATATTGTAAATATTAATGTTATGCAGCTAAAAGAACTATTGTTGCTCTATGTGTAAAACCATAGCAGGCAACACCATAACCTAAGTGATATACAGTTATTAACCTGTATTATTAAATTCATTATCCTTTACTCTCTTCATAACGAGATGAGTGAAAGAGCTGCGTACAAACCTTTATCTTTTGCACGTTTCCCCCCTACTACTTCTCTCTTTTTTCTGAATTGGGCTGCTGAGGGGTATGACTTTTTTTGTCATCCATAAATTTAATTTGGATCCAACTCTCCCTACTGCCGTGACGTCACCGAACCCCCGCCTCTACTTTCTGAATGTATGAGTGAGGGAACATTTCTAGGCAAACTCAGAGTTCCCACTAGGTTCATTGACTGTGACATGATATAATAATTGATGTGACCGTGCAAATGAGTGGTTAACCCCCCCAAAAAAAACATTTAGTGGCCATAAAATCCCCCTGGTCGGCAATCAAAACAAGTTTACAACAGAGCGCACGCTCTACTCTGATTGGTGGCTTGCTGTGTGATTAAAATTAATAAAATGTAATGACTGATTTTGCAAACTGAAGTTGGGTAAAAAGTAAGATATTTGAATTTAAAATGTAGTGAACTTAAAGTAAACGTCCCCCTGAACGGAAATACTGGAGTAAAGTGCAGATACATGAAAAAAACTACTAAAGTACATTAGCGATATTACATTTACTTCGTTACTCTTCACCACTGCAATCTCAAACAGTGGATCATCTGTTTTGAGCTCAGAAGTAGCATTTCTACGTGTCTGTATATCTGATACATTTGTGCATTCAATTTACTGTTTGCTATAAAAATGTTTTCACGTTTAGCATCCAGTTGAACACAGCTCATTTTACCATTTCCTGAAAATCAGATTTTAAAATTCACATCACTCAACACTTGAACATATTAACAATTTTATCTTTGAGTTAATTTTCCATTTGATATATAGAATATTTTCATTGGCAAGTTTACCCATGTTTTTCCTTTTTTTTTTAAACTAATATATATACAATTAAGCAAAATGTATATAAAATAATTGCTCTTAAAAAAATAAAAGCTCAAAATCAGCTTACCTTAGCAAATTGGGAATTTATCCATTTTGTGAAGGTTTTCTTCTGTACGTCTTCTCTTTCATCTGTAATTTAATAATAATCCTGATATTAGATGCTTCAAAAATGCAATGATATGTGACTAATAAATGACATTCAGTAACATACATTTTCTTGTATCCATAAAAATTTTTACATTTACATATAAACCCTGGAGCCCGAGTTAAAGCACTAAAACAGCATGGATCTAGTCACACTATAAGGACAAAAGTTTGAAGACACCTGACCCTAAAATGTGTACGTTCCTTTTGAACATCCCATTCCACATTTATTCTCCTTTTGCTGTTAGAATAACCTCCACTCCTCTGGGAAGATGTTCCACTAGATTTTGGAGTATGCTAGAGGATATTTGTGCTCATTTATCCACACAGACATCAGTAAGGTAGTGTATTGATGTAGTATGGGGAGGCCTGGGGTGCAGTCAGCATTCAAAAAAAGGTGTTTAATAGAGTGAGGAATCCGAACTCTATTCCTCTCCAACCCATGTAAACCATGTATATATTTCATGAAGCTGACTTTGTGCACAGGGCATTGTCATGCTGGAACAGCTTTGGGACTCTAGTGAAAGGAATATGTAATGTTACCGCATCCAAAGAAATTCTATACAAATGTGTCTCTCCAACTTTGTGGTAACAGTTTGGAGAAGAATGACATATGGCTGGAACAGTCCCAAAACTTTTTCTTATACTGTAGTGTAGTTTAAACTCAACTCAACTTTCAGAGATTTCTAAATCTCATCACTGTTCCCTCCGATTGTCCAATGTGGCCATTATTCTGAGATCTAAGTATATTGATGTATACACAGTATACTGATGTATGGTATCTGTGAGGTGCATGTACTTAAAATCCAGAAATAATTCTTGGGGCCAAAAAAGCTTCTACATAATGGATTGTTAACTTCATGACACAATGATACGCTCTACATAATATTCAAACAGTTCCTTTCTAAGTAAAACTTGGATTTCAGCGACCCACTAAGACCCATTAATGACCACCATTTAAAGAATCGAACAATTCAACAGTGCACCACAAAATGATATTTCATGGACTAATAGCCATAATCCAGTGCAACAACGATGAGGTGTGTAATAACACACAGTATGCGGCTAAATGATTGAAACGGAGCTGCAGTATAAATTTCATTACATACCAAACAAAACAGCTACACATTCAATATGAACTTGCTGCTGATCGTGTATAATTTACACATATGGGATAAGTATGTGAAAATGATAAAGAGATAATTGAAGAATACGATCCTCTTCCACTGGTAGCAGTGATTCCACATCAAGTGTTAGAAACAATGTGATTGAGCAAAAGCAGAATGTGTTATTGATCAGTAGGGATGGGTTATAACATTAATTTACTTTTTGGCTCGATAAAAATTACTTTCATAACCAGTAGCAACTATATTGATACCGATACCAATATTTTCGAAAGCCATCATTTATAGTAAAATGGACCAAACTTCTCTTTTATTCTATTTATAGGAATCCGTCACACAAACCATATTTAAACTGTTACACTTTTCACACTTTTACAGTCCTTCCTTTTTATACATTTCTCAGTAGAGAATGTTCACATGTTCATTATGAGGTTTATGGAGAAACTATAATGAAATTTCTGGATAATATGATATAACCCTAGACTTTTAACTATGGTTCCTCTCAAGGTTTCTTCCTTATATCCTCCTCCATCTCCTCACCTCAGGCTCACATAATCAACTTACATAGAGAAATGTATTACATACTTAATTATTACTTAATTACTTAACTATTAGTTTCTATAAATCCACTTTGCGACAATGTCTAAAACAATCAATCCGATCCGTCCAATCCCTTATCTCCTGTAAGACTGGTGTTTAAATGGAAGAACACACTTGATACAACACCTGTATCAAAAGCATCAATTCTTTGGAATCAAATCGCTCATCCGTACAAATGGGTGGTAATTTTGTTTTTTCATTTCGGTCTGATCCCAAGTACGTTCAAGACCAATACTGATAGCTATTATTATTAATAGTAAAATGGCCCAAACTTCTCATTCATTTCATTTACAGAACTCCAACACAACAACCATATTAAACTGTTACATCACGCTTTTACAGTCCTTCCTCTTTATAGACTTCTGTAAAGGAAGTAGAGAATGTCGACACGTTCTTTCTTCATTTAACCTTTTTCTTTCTTGACTGACCAAAAAAAACCTCTCAGAAGATGCTCCGTGTTTTAATGGAAGAACAAAGCTTGAAATTCTTTAGGATGGAATCGCCCATCCGTACAGATCATGCAGGAGACAGTGGTGTGTTTCCGTCTGCTCGCTGGATTAAATCCTCCCTTTCTCAAATTGGATTAGAAAAGTAATTAGGTTGGGATGTAAACAGGTTTATTCCCTTTATCACTCTGAACACACAAAAGGAAGTCAACAGTGCAGCTCTCCACAAGATTTCAAAACCAATAATAATAATAATAATAATAATAATAATAATAATAATAATATTAATAATATTAATAATAATAATAAGGTTTTGAGTTTGGAGACTGTGCACCCTGGATCACCAAACTTTGTTGTCCAAATGATCATCCTAAACAACAAACAAACTCCAAACTCCTTATATTTTCGGATGCTTTAAATGGATTTAACCCTTTCAGCAATCTCATGAACTGCTTTGTGCGATGAAATGAAGATGTTCTGGTCCAAGCTGCAGTAAGACGCGTGAAACACTGCATTCTAGAGGCTCAAGATCTTCTCACCACCACACTGTCCGTGCGGTCCGTCTGACGCAGGTTGTGTTGATCAGCAGTAATCAGGAGTAAACAGGAGTAAACAGGAGAGATGTCCATGTTCAGAAGCAGTGATCTGAGCTCTCATCCAGTCTGACATCATGCCAGTATTCAGTGTTACCTGTGTTGGTGTAAACACGCCGCCGCCGCTCCACTCATCACTCAACCCGCTCAGACTCCATGTTCATCTCCTTCCCAGATCATCACAGATCATCCCCTCTGCTCCATGACGACATTAATCCCCACTCCGGATTGAGGGTTTATTGTCACTGACCGGGTCCCCGGAGCAGGATGCGGTTCACTCACAGTGCAGCCGAGCGAGACGCGGATGGAGGATTCGGGGGGCGTGTCGCTGAAAACCAGCAGGTTGAGCAGACCACTAGGGCTGAGCGATACGACTTCACTCTCCTCCTCGATCCAATACCAAATACTTTCAGGACATATCGCTACAGATACCAATGCCAATTCTTGTTTTACCTGTAAGACTTTATTTTACAATATACACCGATCAGCATAACATTATGACCACATGCCTAATATTGTGTTGATCCCTTTTTTTCTACCAGAACAGTCCTGAGCTGTGGAGCATTAACACCTTGTACTTCTTCATTCATTTGAGATACAGTAACTCGTCTGTTGGATCCGTTCACACGGCCGGAGCCCCTTTAAGAAGGTAGAGGATGGAGGTAAGACATGTGACCGAGGCATCATGACATGCATCAAGAGTGAGTCATAGACAGATGTGGTGAAGAGAATCCCGACATTTTCCAAAAAAAAAACATTATTCAGAATTAGATAATAAATAAAAAAAACGGAAATAATGTAAGTTATGTATTCTTTCTGTGTGGCCTGGTACCAATTGACCCACACACCGGTGCCGACCCGCGGCCCGAGGGTTGGGGACCACTGGTATATACGTCACAATTTGGCCCTTTTTAAACTCGCTCAAAGCTTTATTCTTACCCATTTTTCCTGCTTCTAACACGTCAAATATCAGGACAAAATTCAAGTAGTTCAAGTAGGCATTATTGTCATTTTAACCATATACACTGCAGACGACATAAATGATCAAAAGGAACTACACAAAACTACACAGAACTCTAAACGAATAACACAAAGTACACATGTGCAACAAAAACAGTAATACAGTAGCACCGATCAGTACAGTACAGAAGTTTGTGCACAATGGATTGTCTGTATACAAATAAAAAATAAATACTTGTAAACATTTGGCTAAATATCCCCCCACTACCAGGTGCCATTATTTAGAGATAATCAGAGTTATTCATTCATAATATAATGCCTGGTTGGTATTTACAGTATGTACCAAAACATACAGTACTGAAATGATCTCCTTTAACATTCCCCTTAAATAGGCATCAGGTGGTGTATGATCTGGGGAATTGGATGTGTATCGGAAGTCATTATCACCTAATATGATTTATTCTGGAAAGTTTTCCTGCAGCATGGCTAGAGATTCTCGAGCGATATATCTGCTCACCATGTCTATTCATGTGAAGGCCCTTCGCAGGAAAGAAACCTTTTTAAACTCTGAAGAAATGGTCAGAGCGGAAATAATCCCAGACTATAAAAACGTTTTCCTTCGTCGAGAGACCCATTTCCAACAACAACAGCACAACACAACTTCCCTTTTACTACTGGGAGCACGTACAGATGGAGCTCTGCCCTGTCGACCAACACACATGCGCCTTCAAGATGTTCACTACTCTATATTTTAGCGCATGCAGTACTTTCTAGCCTTTCTAGATTGTTTGATTTATTTCAGTGGCGGGTCGTACATTTCACACCAAGACCCTCAGTGGTGTCCTATTGTATCTGAACCAATCCACCTCTTACTATTATCACTATAACCCACAGCTGTCGACACCTTCAATATTATAGAGAAACACAATAGAACAGACAGGAATCTCATACAGTGAGACTGAATGCCATAAAACAAGAAACACAAAGAACACAATTCAACACGTGTCCTTTCACTGCAGCCACAGCTGAGCTTCTCCCTCATACATCATCTCCAGCAGGAGCATCGATATTAACCTCATGATATGACCCCACATTCATTTTTGTGCATATTGTTTACAGTGCATTGAGGTTTTCCTGGGGATTTAAAATCAAGACAAATTGTGTGTGTTTTTTATTTTTGCAAATTCTGCAGAAAAGGAAACACAAAAGTATAAGTGATTTATGGTTTTGGCCGACCGTTTCTCTCAGTGTCCAGTTTTTTCTTTTTAGGTCCATCTTATAAATGTACATGTAAGTATATCTACAACCAAATCAATTTCTTCTCCTCTGTAAGACATTGTGGAATGAAAGACCAGCTATTTAATCCACACAAATATATTTAAACTTGTGCAGTTTGCAACGGACACGAGGTGCAAGTAGTCCACTCTCTCACCCTCCAATCAAAGGACATGGAAATGCTGATGTGACGCATTCTATGTGTCCTTAGAGTGGCCAAATCACTGCCTGAATGGTTCAAGCAGCAAAGATTTGAATCTAATAATATTTGGGTGGTTCCATGAACACACCGGAGTAAG
Source organism: Silurus aristotelis (assembly GCF_946808225.1). NCBI lineage: Eukaryota > Metazoa > Chordata > Actinopteri > Siluriformes > Siluridae > Silurus > Silurus aristotelis. The sequence goes on from NC_139593.1 coordinate 17,808,471, forward strand.
AATGGGAGCTTTGAGGATGGATTTGGACTGTAATTAATATCAACAGTCTGCTACACTGACTCAGAACTACAGTTTGCTTCTGATCACCATCACTGCACCCCGCAACATCGTTTATCTGAAATATATGGACATTCGGTGCAACCCAGATGAGGACGGGTTTCCTCTTGAGTCTGGTTCCTCTCAAGGTTTCTTCCTTATGCCATCTCGGGGAGTTTTTCCTTCACCACTCATTCACCAGGGAAAAACTTTGAGACAATGTTCATTGTTAAAGCACTATACAAATAAAATAAAACTGAATTAAATTGAATTTGTGTGTATTTTGGGCTGTTGATTGCTGCTGGATTTATGGCAGTATATGAAGTGGCTTAAATGAGAGATTCGAACCTCTCGATACAACGCCACTATAGAAAGTATCGATATTTTCAAATCGATTCGTCCATCCATACTGTCCAGAGTGAAGTGCATGTGGAGTTGTGGGCTTGATTTTTTTGTTTGTGGATCGAGTAAATAAATTACAGATTAAGACGCCCTTATCTCAAGCAAACTAGACCTCATGATAAAACTATAATGTTTAGGGCATGGGTGTAAATCCCGGGGGGGACGGAGGAAACATGTAAAAAAAAAATGATTGAAAAAATATCGCACTCTCTATTGTGAAAAATATATGTATGTATACCGAAGTAATTGTGTAAGTAGAAAAAAAAAAACGCAAAAACTGCATTTAGAAACAGTTGAGTTCCCCCTCCCCTTCCTCACAGTGGTTTGACCCACTGCCTGCTTTCCCAGTTCATCTCACCTACTCTACACACGAGTCAGGTGTGTGTCTGTGGCTCAATTAATGTTCAACTCCATTAACTAGGGTATTTTATTCACTTTAAATAAAGCGATTCTCTTTAATGTAGTTGATGCAGACTCATTCATAAATTAGTAAAAATGCTGATTAGCAATGTAATTTTCCATGAATCTGCTCTATTAGCGATTAAAATATGACTTATCTAGTGAACGTTAGCTTGTTTACAATAGCTTGTAGCATAGTGCACTGCAACAAACACTGCAACTAATGTACTAGTGCACTGCAGCTAACACTGCAACTAATGTACTAGTGCACTGTAGCTAACACTGCAACTAATGTACCAGTGCACGGCAACAAACACTGCAACTAATGTACTAGTGCACTGCAGCTAACACTGCAACTAATGTACCAGTGCACGGCAACAAACACTGCAACTAATGTACTAGTGCACTGCAGCTAACACTGCAACTAATGTACTAGTGCACTGCAGCTAACACCCCAGCCAACATGTCCATGTGGGCCCCACATGGGTTTTATCTGGGTTATATGGGCATCACGTGGGCATGGGGTCAGAGTGGGCACTTTGATGGGCTGAATGTGGGCCCCAGTTTAGTCAGGGTTGTGGGCCCCAGTTAGGTTGCCCAGTTTGTTTATTCGAGGGCCCTGTATGGGCCACATTTGGGCTATATTTAGCTATATTATTTAATTGATGATAAATTCAATTGATATGTTTTTTGCGTGTTTTATATGATCGAAACAAAAATTTTATATATTAACAATAACATTACTCTTAAGTAAAAAAAAATAATAATAAATTATATAAATAGGTTGTGCAGCTCACAGAGTCTCCCATTGGCTCCTGTGTTCCCGCCTTTTGATTCTGAAGAAACGGTCGTCACTCACTACACTGGAGCACCTGACCTGACCTTTATAACCTGACCTGACCTTTATAACCTGACCTGACCTGACCTGGATAACCTGACATCTCTGTCACGGTAAGAAATTAACTTTTGTTTTAAATTAATCACATTTTACTGTTTGCTTTCATTGAATGTATTACTTCTGAAAGATTGTGTGGTAATTAAAGTTACAGGCACGATATAATGAAGGTCAGTGTGGAGAGTGAACTGGTTTACCTCAGAGATAAACACCTGTGGAGAACTAAACATTCTTAATGATTAGCAGATAACTAGGAAATTGTCTACTAAAATGTGGAAATAACGACTTTTCAAACCATTTTCACCCGTGTTTTCTCCATAAAGTGTCCTCATGATAACAGGAGGGCGAAACAGTAAAAGCACTGTGCAGTCTCTTTCTCTTTCACTACCTTTATAACATGTGTATATACAAGACAATACTCTGAGGTGATTGTGACAATACTTAACATTATTTTAATGTGATTTAGGTGAAATAGGTAGAGGTGATAAAAAAAACGTTCATATTTATATCATTTCTAAACATTACTCTCGGCTTACCCAGCTCTCGGCTCCGAGGCTTCACGCATGCGCAGATGTGTTTGACTTGAAGCTGTGCAGTGCAGACCGACAAATTCGAGAGCAGACAACTCCGAATTCTTCCGAATCGCTTTCACAGTATTTTTATGTCAAGCACGCTCCAGTTTGTGCAGTCAAGTTGAACACTTGCTGTGTTAGCTCCACTACGCTTTTTAAAGACAAAACATTGTTATAAGTAACTTAAACTAATGTTACAGTGGTCAGTTCAAATTCACGGTCCAAAGTGCACCAATACGAATTTAATAATCAATCTGTGTTCAAGGCCCCACTAATTATTCTAAACATTAATCACAACAAAGCCTGAAATTTACCATATTGATGCATTTAACTTTTTACATGGTATTGTGTAATTTTAACATCATTCATTTAGATCAGTTAACAGTTTGGGCAAATGGTGGATTAGAAGGTGTTTATAACCTTGTGATTTTTTTTATTTTTTTTTTATTTTTTTTTTTTACTGTAAGTCTTATGCTCATGTAACTTGCGTGCATACAAATAATGGATTGTGCCCTGGTTATTACAGTAGCATGCGCTACTATATTAATTTTTGTGCTTTACAGGTTGCCTGAAGCAGAACCGTTTGCTGAAAACTGTCAGTAAGAAAGAGCTGGTAGATGGTTCACAAATGCAAGAGACAGAGAAGGCAACCGTGCTTTGAGAGACCAGCGGGACCATGATCGGGGGGGCAGTACAGCCAGAAGTGTAAGTCATATAACCTATAGCTAGGGCTGCACCATTAATATTATTTTATCCTGATCACTGTTTTGCCTCTGTTTAATTAAGGCAATACTCCACCCTGAAATGAAAAATATCTTATAAATTACTTATCCTCAAGGCATCCTATACGGTGGCTGAGAGAGCTCAACACGCTGCAACTGAAAAAAACACATGCAAATAGAAAAAAAACACCAGCAAATAAAAAAAAAACAACGTTATCAGTTTGACAGCACATGTGCTGTAAACCCTCATAACACAACCAAACACAGAAACACGCTGCAAACCCTCACAACACAACCGAACACAGAAACACGCTGCAAATCCTCACAACACAACCGAACACAGAAACACGCTGCAAATCCTCACAACACAACCAAACACAGAAACACACTGCAAATCCTCACAACACAACCAAAAACAGAAATACGCTGCAAATCTTCACAACACAACCAAATAGCACAGATGACAAAATAAACGTTTCAAGGGGACCACAACAGGTGACAAACTCGTCTGGGGCTGCTTTGTTTATTTTATCATTGTTTATTTATGATTCCTTGGCCTTTTGGGTATTATTAACCTAAATAATCTGATGAAATACACAGTTAACTGTAAAACGTTATTATGTTAACTGGCAAAGCCAGGAATCATGATCAGGATGTTAAAATAAACAAAAAAATCACCTTTCAGATCATCAACACCACCACTGATCAATAGACACTGAACAAGCAGTCCCGGGGTCGTCACTTGTTGGGGTCCCCATGAAACATTTATTTTGTGGTCTGTGCTATTTGCAGTGCAAATGAATTGGTTGTGTTGTGAGGATTTGCAGGAAGTTTCTGTATTTAGTTGCGTTGAGGATTTGTAGCACGTGTTGTTTAACTGATGATGTTTTCTTGATTTGCTGTTTTTTTTTCTATTTGCATATGTTTTCTTCAGTTGCAGTGCGTTGAACTTTCTGGGCCACCGTGATCCGAGGTGTGACTTTCTCCTTAATACAGTGCAGTCGCCCTGTCCCATGTGCAGAAAAACACCCCAAAGCATGATACTACCACCCCCATGCTTCACAGTAGGGATGGTGTTCTTGGGATGGTACTCATCATTCTTCTTCCTCCAAACACGTTTAGTGGAATTATGACCCAAAAGTTCTATTTTGGTCTCATCTGACCACATGACTTTCTCCCATGACTCCTCTGGATCATCCAAATAGTCATTGGCAAACTTAAGACGTGCCTGTACATGTGCTGGTTTAAGCAGGGGAACCTTCCGTGCCATGCATGATTTCAAACCATGACGTCTTAGTATATTACCAACAGTAACCTTGGAAACGGTGGTCCCAGCTCTTTTCAGGTCATTGACCAGCTCCTCTAAAGTAGTTCTGGGCTGATTTCTCACCTTCCTTAGGATCATTGAGACCCCACGAGGTGAGATCTTGCATGGAGCCCCAGTCCGAGGGAGATTGACAGTCATGTTTAGCTTCTTCCATTTTCTAATGATTGCTCCAACAGTGGACCTTTTTTCACCAAGCTGCTTGGCAATTTCCCCGTAGCCCTTTCCAGCCTTGTGGGGTTGTACAATTTTGTCTCTAGTGTCTTTGGACAGCTCTTTGGTCTTGGCCATGTTAGTAGTTGGATTCTTACCGATTGTATGGGGTGGACAGGTGTCTTTATGCAGCTAACGACCTCAAACAGGTGCATCTAATTTAGGATAATAAATGTAGTGGAGGTGGACATTTTAAAGGCAGACTAACAGGTCTTTGAGGGTCAGAATTCTAGCTGATAGACAGGTGTTCAAATACTTATTTGCAGCTGTATCATACAAATAAATCGTTTAAAAAATCATATATTGTGATTTCTGGATTTTTTTTTTTAGATTATGTCTCTCACAGTGGACATGCACCTACGATGACAATTTCAGCCCCCTCCATGATTTCTAAGTGGGAGAACTTGCAAAATAGCAGGGTGTTCAAATACTAATTTTCCTCACTGTATATAGGCCCCACTAAGAGCCCACCATGGACCCATCAGTCGCCCCTCTGGGCTAACACATGGGGCCCATGTGGAGCCGATGGACAAATTTCTCTGGGCCTGATTTGGGTTGCCCATGCAGGGCCCAAGTGACAGCCCATCAAAAACCCACATGGGGCCAACATGAAAATGTTGGCTAGGACTGCAACTAATGTACTAGTGCACTGCAGCCAACACTGCAACTAATGTACTAGGGCACTGCAGCTAAGACTGCAACTAATGTACTAGTGCACTGCAACAAACACTGCAACTAATGTACTAGTGCACTGCAACAAACACTGCAACTAATGTACTAGTGCACTGCAGCTAACACTGGAACTAATGTACTAGTGCACTGCAACAAACACTGCAACTAATGTACTAGTGCACTGCAGCTAACACTGCAACTAATGTACTAGTGCACTGCGACAAACACTGCAACTAATGTACTAGTGCACTGCAACAAACACGGCAACTAATGTACTAGTGCACTGCAGTTAACACTGCAACTAATGCACTAGTGCACTGCAGCTAACACTGCAACAAATGTACTAGTGCACTGCAGTTAACACTGCAACTAATGTACTAGTGCACTGCAGTTAACACTGCAACTAATGTACTAGTGCACTGCGGCTAACACGCCAAAGCCGTTTCCCATGCAGTGTTTTATTTGGGACGACTTGGTATAATGTTAATTTAACATTAACGGCCACAATTAGCATATTGTTTATCTGTGCATTTACTAAATGAGCACTGTGCTACGTCCGAAGCGACCCCACTGTATTTTTATAATCAATTTCTTTTCTGCTCTTAAGTGTCTTAATTAATTTTAAATACAATTTTAAACCCTTTTTTTTAATTCCTTGTTTTGCTTTGTCATTGAACCTGAGAAAATAACCATAATGATGCAGTCTCCATGCTACAATATTAATGATAAAAGCAAAGTGTTTCACTGTGGGGACACTGTGTCTTAAGTACAATTTGACTGTTTTATTTGTGTCCCCTTCAAAAATTGCTCATGAGAAATTTTATATTTATTGTCCCCCCCCTACTGTTAAATGAAATTTACGCCCATGGTTCATGGCAATATATCATTATAGAAGAGAATTATTTGATAATCCAGTGTCACCCTGACCAGAATGGGTTCCCTTTTAATTTTGCTTCCTCTCAACGTTTCATCCTCCATCCCCTCACCTCATTGCTCATTAGGGATGGCTATACTCAAGCGACCGGTGAAAACGTACCTCTAGGCTGATTTATTTTAAGTTTGTAATCTGGTGTACCAGTGTAGATTTATTTATTGATAGAGACTCAAAGAAATTTTGGACGTCGCATTGGACACGTCTCTAAATGCCGCAAATGTAAATGACTATAGCAATGACATTTTAAATGTACTCGCATCCCTCTGAATATTTATTCACAACACTCCCTGCCAAAAAAAACTGCTATTTTTGTCACACAACGTCCTGCCAAAACACTGTCAGTGCTGTAACAAGTGTTAAGTACTTTCTAAATGCCTACATTGATGTGTAAATTGCAATTTTTCTAAACCATCTTCTCTATGAGGTAACATTTGGTAGCAAGTACCAGCTGGTACAAATGGTTTACCAGTGACTGGTAGGTTGGAAAAAGGTATAGAAAGGCATGAAACTGCATATTTTTGGCATCGAGTTTGCTCTTAAATACACTGGAAAATAATATTACAATGAAATTGACTCTAGAAAATGTTTGGTAAACACTGGCACACAAAATAACCCTTGCTAAGTGTAATGCAGTAAATTCACACAACACCATGCTTCAAACTCCCATACACAATATCAGTACAATAAACTAAGCAGATTTTCTTGTGTTTAACGTGCAATTAACTTAAATTTGAGTCTCAACACTGTAAAAAAAAAAAACTTTCACGTCACAACATTTCCTGCTGCATAACACCTCAAATTTCACCACAGAATAAATGCAGTTACATCAGTGTTCACTGAGACTGAATTGACCCTGACTGGGAACTACAAAGAGCCTAACCATGAAAACTTCACTGAAACACTCGCTCTTTCAAAATATAATGCACATAATGCAATAGCCTCAGGCCTTCAAGCTGACAAGAAGCAAGAAATACTGAACACGACCCATATATTACTCTCAAAATGTAATTATTTAAACTTCTGTTTTTAAAAGCTTTTTTTAATGATTTGCATAACAATAAGATCTTCAAAACAGTAAAGTAAAATGCACACGTTACAGTTGTAACAACATATTTATATACATTTGTGAGCAGAAAACCAAAATTATTTGTTTTTTGTGTACAATTTTGGTTTTTAAGTAGCACCATCATTGATCATTAGACAGAAACACAGAATGGTTTAAAGAACAGGGATAAAAGGGAAATAAAGTGAGACAACTTTCGAGTTCAGAATGTAATTTATTAGAAATATCATGCAATCACGCTGTTTGAACACTAGAGGTCCCAAATCTAAACGTCCAATAGAGTTCAAATATGAAGAGTCCACTAATGATCCCATTCTTTAGTAAGAGAGGAATGATCTGCACTTGTGAAGTGACTGATAGTGTGAGAACCATGGATTACACAAGGTTCTCACACTATCAGTCACTTCACAAGTGCAGATCATTCCTCTGACTGACTGACAAACTGTTCCACCACTCTGTTGTAACTGTTAAACAGATCTGCAGAGCTCGATTTCTGCTCCAGAGCTCATCATGTTTCAGTTCCACCAGGTCAAACACTTTATTCGATCCAAGATTTCGAGCAGAATATAGAAATGTATTAAATGTTAGGATAAAATGAACCTGTTGTATATTTTGTTTGCATTGTGAAATAGGGATTCTTCCTAGAGATGGTCATCTGGCTAAACCGAGCAATGGAAGAGAAAAGACTTGGTAAAAGAGGTGACCAAAAAACAAAAAAACCCCGAAATCAGCTCAAATAAATGTCAAATTCCACAGAGGCTTTTACTGAGGAAACTGAGGAAAGCTTCTGGTGACTCTGGTGCCAAAAAAGGCCAGATCTGTTCCGGCTTTGACACAGTCTAGTCTCTGAGCCCCTCAGATTTTTGCTGTGATGTGCATTTTCAGCAGATTGATTTCCAACTGTCTAGTCAAATGAATTGTCCCAGGTGGACTCAGGACAAAGTGTAGAGACTCAACTCATGAGATGCACCAGAGCTTCATGTCAAGTATCCGACATACTGAAAGTCTGACTACTTGTCAGTGTTCAGACTCACTTTTGATCTTTTTAATAACTTTATTGCAAATCTGCTTTTTGATTTGTCTTTATTCAGTATTGAGTGTAAACTGATGCAGACTGCAGTCTACTGCTCACCCATGTTTCCATACTGAACGCATTACGGAAATATCTCTCTGCCTATAAGATTTCCTTTCAAGTGCAGATGCAATTTCATGTAAACGAAACAAATTGGATCTCAATAAATTGATCTGTTTGGATTTTTGGCTAATGACAGTTTTTTGATATAAATATAAAAAAAAAAAGTCTTGAAGTCTTGAGTCCCTGCTGCATTTTGAAATTCGCGAAATAGGACTCGATCAGAAATAATTGTTTATTACTACATGTAATCATAATACATTATTGTACATGAATCCCTGTATAATTATAACTGTATATAATTCAAAATTTATAGCATAAATTTATCCTATATATTTGTACAGCATGTGTATTAACACAGTGTATTGTCTTGTGTACAGTTGTATATATAATGTACATTTATTTGTATTTATATTTCTTATGTATGTTATTATATATACAGTATATATATATATATATATATATATATATATATATATATATATATATATATATATATATATATTTACATATATTGTGGTCTAGATCGATCTATCTATCTATCTATCTATCTATCTATCTATCTATCTATCTATCTATCTATCTATCTATCTATCTATCTATCTATCTATCTATCTATCTATCTATCTATCTATCTATCTATCTATCTATCTATCTATCTATCTATCTATCTATCTATCTATCTATCTATCTATCTATCTATCTATCTATCTATCTATCTATCTATCTATCTATCTATGAACAGATCTGAAATTCCTAACGATATTGCTTAACAAAATATTCCCTACCGTCCTAAGACCTTCTCAAACAGCTGCTAATGTTTTATTGTGACTATATATGAAAAGCAGGACAGAATCACAAGCCAAACTGTGACTTTAATAAACTCTAAACACTGGAGAATCCGTACTGTAGATGATCAGTGTTAATCTTTGCTCACGCTGCGAAAGCCACACAAAAGCCTTTCTTCCATCACGAGTGGCTCTCCTCTATTATAATTTACTGTGGCCATTTTGATGAGACTAATAGTTTGAAAAATTCAAGAATAACAAACAGCATGCCCTAAACAAGGTCTCCTGAAATCATACACCGGGCAACCGTTGCTATTTTAAGTGCTCTAAGGCCACATTTCAACAAGAGAGTAAAAATAACTCGCTCTATCTACAAATTATAAGCAAGATTGTAGGGTGTAGTCCAGGGAATGTTTCCTTTTCCCTCCTAAAGTAAATCTCACCTGGTTTTATTAATCATTTCACAAGTTTTATTTCCTTAAAGTTAACTAACAACTTTGTACAGGATAGAAGTGTGTACATATCTGCTAAACAGTCTCAACATCTATTTTATTTTATTACTAAATAGTTCTATGATCTCAGCAATCATTCATACAAAAACATCCACATAGATGTTATAAAAAACCCTGGATGTACCTTATCATCTCTCACTTCATCACTCGTTCATGATCAACAGTAGAATATTTATGCTACGGCCTTTTTTACAGCGAGATCCTCACCTGATCTGGTTTTAATGATTTCGCCAAATTCATCCTCAAGAGTTTCCACCTCCCACTGCTCCTCTGCTGCTGCAGCTTCAGCCATGTCAGACCTCGAGTGCCACAAAGTATCTTTTACTAAGAAAAGTGTTACGCAAATTCAGTTTCCAGAGATTTTTTAAAAGACTTTTGCACAACAGCTCACAGAAATTTTTGAATGATCCTGCTCGAGTACAGCTTCTGAACTGTTGTGATACACAGGGAAACGACCTGCCAAGGCCTCAGAAGAGGAGCAACAGGTGCTATATTCTACTCGGCTTAAAATAGAGCTTATGGAATAGACAGGCAGTCACCAGACAGCACTAAAATAAAGATTTTGTTCTGTAAGTGTGAAACAGTGAAATGTAACACTTAAATGCTGTTTTTATTTTCTCAGGATTAAAAACACACACAAAAAAAAACTAGTTTTATAGAATCAAATACATTTATACAGTCAACATCAGTGTTCCTTTTGGAAGTGCGGTTTGTGTTTGTGCAACCGGAATCATGAGAAATGATTCGGATTTATAGATTTATGCTGAAATGTCAATTGCAGTATCAAACTGGATCCCACTGGTCGCTTTTAAGTGTGTAGTGAAATGATTTTTGGGGCGTTTGAGCTGTTTTTAAAGTCAACAATTGTTCAACATCAACAATAAACATAAACAAAATCAGCTACTGAATATTTTGGTTTACAGATTATTGGTAGGGATAAAAACTTTGAGGAATAGTGCTGGATTTGGGTCTTTAATGTTTCATATAAAACTGATCAGAGGAGTAGACCGAGTGAATTACGACAAAATGAAACAGAACATTGACAACAAATCAGTAATAAAGTCTAACCCTTTATTAACATTCTGCTCACTACTTCATGAACAATTCAGAAAGGAGTCACCAGCTGCAAGTTATTTTTATACGAATAAACATAAAAAAAGATCACAGGTCCGATCTCAGCAGATTAGAATGAATCCTCTTCAGGACTGTGGTCAGATAGAACTTGGACGGTCGTACAGAGGACACAATGTTCCTGATTTGCTCCAGGCTGTGAAAAAACATAGTAAAGGAGATATTTCACATAAGAAAGAGAAAAAAAATACTTAAATAATACTTTGAGTGTAGAAATTATTCCAAACCTCGTGTCACCAATGTGATTTTGGAATTTCTGCAGTTGCAGGGAACTGAAAGGATAATCCGGTGTAACAGCCAGGCTTAGCTCAAACTTTACAAATGCCCTGACACTGGAGAACACAACGTCAACTCTAGCAGGAACAAAATAAATCACAATCATTTCAGCTACAAAAAGTTCTGGCAAAGAAACACAAAGTGAAATTGCATTTGTGACATTTCATTCAATTAATTCGTCAATTGTTCTAAATCCATTCTACAGCTGTTATTATCATCTAACACAATTAAAAGATTCCATATTATGTGGAAGCTGCTTTACTTTAAAAAAAAATATTTGATTAATTACCCTTTAAGACAAAAAGCTGATTTTCCAGCAGCATTTAACAAATTAAATAACTTCTTTAACATGCACCCAATAAAACCGTTCGTTTTTTTTTTTTTTTTAAGTATAAATCTAACAAATACCATCTGCAGGTAATTATTTCCACAAATAAATGTTACTTACTGTGTATCCACACATGTTATGTGCAGGATTCCAAGCCTCAAACCTCCCCATTTTTCCAGCCTGTGGATTTCTTCCCCCAAGAGTCGAAGTCGACTCACCACCAAACTGACATCATGCAGCAACTATTGTAGGAGCAAACACAAAGACATTACAGAGAAGAGATCATCAGTACTGTGGCTTGTTGCTGCCATTTTCTCCATACGGACACTGAAGTCTTCACAAAGCACTTAAACCATCACTTAACCTGCATTACAAACAATAATACATTATTTGTTTGTATGCAGTAATTGGATGCAAATACGTGACTCTTATAGGAAACTCTCATAGAAAAACATGAATTCTGAGAGTTTTTTTGTCATTTGTTATTATTTTTATGCGTTTTGGTTTTTTTTTGCAAATATTGCGTTTTGGTTTTTTTTGCAAATATTGCTTTAAGATTGTAGACTATTTTGTCACGATTACATCATATATTTGCTGCACCTTTTCCAGACGCACGTTCACTCTATGCATCTCCCATTTCACCAGTCTAAATGTACTCTACTGGTTTTAGAGCTGGTGACTGAGGAGGCCAGTGGAATATACTGAACTCAGTAATGTTTACTAAATCAGTTGGACAAAACTCTAATATATGCTTGGAGAAATGACACATTGCTGGAAGTAGCCATGATCAGATGGATGGGGGAGGTGGTAGCTCAGTGGTCATGAGTTCAAATCCCAACACTACTAAGCATGCTACTGTTGGGCCCTTGAGCAAGGCCCTTAACTGCCCAGTTGGATAAAATGACTAAATGCAAGTCGCTTTAGATAAGCGTGTCTGCAAATGCCATAAATGTATAGTAATTGTGGCTACAAGGTGATGCATTCGATAGGAAAAGCCTGATTCAACTACCAGTCTCACAGCTGAATCTTTAGAGGTGTAAATGAAACGAGGATCATGCCATACTGGTTATATGGGGGTGCTCGATGTCCGATTTCACATAGAACAACCAGCTTTCTCCCAGTAACTTCATACACAGCCTATTATTATAATGTAAATAAAAATGTGAAAAAGAAAGAAGCATTGTAATAAATAATTTTAACGTGTGTGAATAAATGCAGATTTCACACCCAGTGTATACGGCACTGTACAAAATCTAAACAATTCTTTCCATAATAATGCAAAGTCAAATGTTCCATATATTTAGTTTAAGCCAAAAAAAAAAAAAAAACGTATAGTGAATAATGTTATATATTATTTCTGTATAGAGCGCCCATTTATATTGCCAGTTAATATTTACCATTGGTATGCTCTGAGTTGTTGAGTACTTTTGCATCCATGTTGTTTGAGAGTTGATTTTTTCTGTGAGCAGTTTGTGGATCATGACTGCACTTGGCTGTGAGCTTTCAGCTTCAAGAGGAAAAATGGTAAAATTATATACTTACACACATCCATAATTATTCATTTTATATTCACACACTCACACACACTGATCAGGCATAACATTATAACCACCTGCCTAATATTGTTTAGGCCCCCTTTTGCTGCTAAAACTGTCCTGACCCTTAGAGCATTAACTTTAGAAGTTTAAGTTACAGGAGCTCGTCTGTTGGATCGGACCACACGGATCAGCCTTCGCTTCCCACGTGCATCAATGAGCCTCGGCCTCCCACGACCCTGTCGCCGGTTCACCACTGTTCCTTCCTTGGAGCACTTTTGATAGACACTGATCACTGCAGACCAGGAACAGTCCACAAGAGCTGCAGTTTTAGAGATGCTCTGACCCAGACGTCTAGACGTCACAATTTGGCACTTGTCAAACTCGCTCAAATCCTTACACTCACCCATTTTTCCTGCTTCGAACACGTCAACTAAGAGGAGAAAATCTTCACTTGCTGCCTAATAAATCCCACAAACTAACAGGTGCCATGATGAAGAGATAATCAGTGTTTTTCACTTCACTGCTCATAATGAAATAATGTTATGCCTAGTCAGTGTGTGTACATACGGTATATATATAAAATGAGTGCATTTAAAAAAATCTTTTCATTTCCTTCATCATTTAAAAATTGTAATTAAAAAAGGTTTTCTTTAAGGCCACACAATTCTTACTATTCAGTAGAAATGTGAACGCGATGTCCACATCCTGGTCTTGCACGCATTCCTTTCCTTGTAAAACAAAAAATATATATATATAAAACTGGTGTTACATAGAATTATGATGTGCAGTATTTCAGAATAAACTTCAACCAGAACACGCTTGATCTTGGTCACTTTTGGGTGGTTTAGTAATCTTACCAGCAGCATGTTTGTGTTTCACTTCCAGCTGCACAGTGTCGTGTAGAAAAGTAAAAACAAGGCCATTTTTATTCCCAGGAAAGACTCGCCACTCATTCAGACTAGAAGAGAAAGAATCACCAACGTCTCAGGTTTTAGTAATCATTTTAGAAAACTGAAATCAAGTTCTACACACAAAAGTGTCCGAGTTTTGACTCAACCAAGGTGTCGGACTTTTAGAATAGTTTATGATCTTGTTTCTGGTTAGCTAGGGGTTATTTTTACCTAAAAGTGCACCACATGATGTATAATAAACTACTGAAATGCATTACTCCAGAGAGCTGACTATAAGGAATGGCATGTGGCGGTCAGCTGCCAGATTTAAATTCGGTTAAACAGTTACACGGTTATTTTTGTAACCAAACAAACAATTACTATAAATGCTGCCAAAGACTGAAATATTCATCAGGGTACATACCCTGTTGTTAATTCTGATCAATTTCTACTTGTATAGTGATTAAAAAAAGACTTCAAATGAGCTCCAAAATGAGCAAGCATGAGATTTTAGGAAGGAAACCAAGAGAAGAACTCGTCGTCTTCTGGGTGCTAATGAATAGTGGGATTGCACACTGTGTTGTATACTGATAATGAACAGTAATAAACAATCAAAACTAAGTGTATTGATGATCATTCTGTGACCATGAGTAAAAGGACAAGCACAGGACTGACCATATGATCATTTCAGTTTTCTTTCTTTCTTTGTTTCTGATCAACACGATTCCTGCTAGCTGTGTATTTTTGGTTGGTGGGAAATGGCTCAGTGCTATGTAGCTGTTGTGTAGAATAGACGGTGACCGATACGGGTTTTTCTCCGGCCGATGCCGATATTTAGAAATCAGGGCAGCCGATGGCCGATTTACGATGACCAATTTGTTTTGGCTGATTATATAAACACATAATACAAATTAGGTCTAAGTAGTGTTTATATTTCCCAGTTTAGTGGAAACCCTGTTTCTTTAAGGAACACTCGAGACAAAACCCTATCTGATGTAAACATCTTACAGTGGTGCTACAGGCTCAATGACAAGATCTTCCAGTTAAAATCCCAGGCCAGATTATGTATCTCGGAGGTCAAACAGTAAGAGCAGGATATTTAGGTGGGAGGGGAACTTTAGAAAGGAGGGAATTACAGTCCATCCCATGCCACAAAAGGTTTGAGAAATGGCCACATACCTGTTCAGATTGCCTGCATGGCATTTAAGTTCCCGGGTTTCAACTTGGACTTTGTCCCGTGTGTCTTCCAAAGACTGAGCTTGAAGTTCAAGTTTACAGATTTGACTAAAAATGTAATAAATTGATTAGAGAACCTGGAAGACTTAATTATA
Source organism: Silurus aristotelis (assembly GCF_946808225.1). Lineage (NCBI taxonomy): Eukaryota > Metazoa > Chordata > Actinopteri > Siluriformes > Siluridae > Silurus > Silurus aristotelis. The sequence continues at coordinate 17,823,629 of NC_139593.1, forward strand.
CGTCCCATTCAGCAGTTTCAGATAGAAATGATTTTTATTTAAACAATACATACTTTTCTTTCTCAGTAATGTCTGAATTAAGGGCATCAAGTTGTTCCTGCTTTGCCTTCAAAACAGGTCCGAGTCGGGTGAGAGAATGTTGGTCTCCCATAGCGATGTGATTCATCCCAATCAACTCTGTTTTTTAAGACATGCATAAGTTTTATTATATCTGTACACGTTATATACAAAATTCTTATTTAATCAGCATAAACTAAGCACAGCCCTAATATAGTATTTATTAATAAATAATAGCTGCTGCTATCAATTATTTTCATAATCAAGTATTCTAACAATTATTCCTTCAATTAATCAATTAATCAGTTACCTTTTTTTTTTATATTAAAGTGAAATACTAAATAAGAGAAAATAATACGAGTCCCTAAAAATTAACTTCTTTTTTCAGAAACATTTGATTTAAATTTTTATTGCTGAAATTGCACACAATAATGTGTGAAAACAAAACCCATTTAGTGCATTTTATTGCCATATTACATTAAAATACAAATACAGTGTGCTGGAATAATCCCTCTGCAGTGGTCGCGTTACAGCAGGTTATAGGAAACTATTTGTTTATTCAAACTCAATTATTCTCACTCAAATTTATTTATTAAATCTCACACGCTATCATGATGTGCTTTTCTTGTCTCTGGAAAATCAGCTTAAAGTTTTCCACGCACTTAAACCGTGTATTTATCAGCAGCTTTAAAAACACGCACCACGACCTGCTCTAACACAAAAACAAACAAAATAAAAAAATACATAAATCTCATACCGGACTCCAAGTCATTTATACAGCCATCTAGGTCTTTTAACATCTCAGTAGTCTCCTCAATTTTAGACATCAGGCTCCGTTTCGCCTCCTGAAAATGACAGGAAATATTCACTCTAAATAAACACATTTTCATGCATTCAGAAATCAAATCTGCTTTTAAAAAGAAATCTTACGAGTCATTATATACACATAATTTCAATAGTTTCCCCAGAATTCTTGATTAATTTATCAGCATAAATTTAACATACACATTATATATATATATATATATATTGCAACAACTGTCAAAAAATGATTAAAATAAAAGATGTATTTTTTCTTCTTTTACAAAAACAGCAAACCAAACAAACTTTATCATCAGAGAGTTTCAGTTAGCAGCAAAATCCTTTATCATTTTTTTTAACTACGCAATATTTTATAGTAAACCATCAAAGATATAACTAAAAAATAAATAAATAAATAATAATAATAATAAATACTTTGCTTTTAGTTCAGCAGATACTTTACCCAGCTCTGTGAACATTAAACAAAGCTCAACCTAGATGTAAAGCTAAAATGAATAATGAGAATGAATAAAAAGCCTGGACATTAAACCTGCTTGTTCTGGGTACTGTGCAATGTTTCTGTGCAGCCATGACTCAAAGTAAATCACAGAGAAAGTTATTAAAATACAGACGTCAGAAGGAAAGCATAAATCCCAAGCGAACAAACTGTGACGAGTAGGAAAATAATCTTTGTGTTGAATAGTTTTAGCTTTTAGTGATGAGCTCATTTGCGCATATGTTCCACAACCATAATTATAAAAATAAAACCAATAAAAACTCATTTTCTATTGGAGGAACAAAAGTCCACACAATTACTGATGATTTCTAAATGATAAATGATTAGAGGACCATCCAAGTGCACAAAATACAAAGAAGGTATCTTCTCACCCGTGTTGTTTTTAAAAGCTCTGAATACAAGTTTTCCTTCATTTGATGGGAAAGTGCCTTGCTTCGTTTTCGGAAATAAACTCTTCGTTCCTTCAGCTTGGCCCCGAATTGTTGCAGCTGTAAGATATAGAACATTTACTAGAACAAGTTCATTATAATATCCAGTAGGGATGCCACAATTGTCAATATAATATTGAACCGTTCGGTACGACATCCACGGTTTTACGTTTTAATAATTTATGTGCTTTTTATTTCTCTCCGAATTGACTACGAGCTGAGATGAGGAAACTCCTCCCTGCGAGTAAATGTTTCATCACTATGCTCTAAAGTTAGGGGGCGCTGAACCATCATTCCACACTTTAACATGGCGAGCGGTGGTGAAGTGAGGCTACAGTACGAGGAGGCGCCAGCGTTTTTTAAATCTGTGGTGTGGAGACATTTCGGTTTTGCTGTTGAGTATAATGCCGAGGAAGAAAAAACGGTAAACAAAAAAATGACTGTCTGCAAGCATTGTTTTACACGTGTAGCCTACTCAAACGGAAACACTTCCAATATGATTGCACATCTGCGGCGCCATCACCCAGCAATATCGATGTCTGAAGGCAGGAAAGCAGAGCAGGTAATAAAGTCCTCCAAAAAACAACAGTCCCTCAACAGATGCGGGCCTTTGTCATCTTATAAAAACACTCGATCCGCACTTTTATGTGTTAAGCCATCAGAACCGAACCGAACCGAAAACCGTGGTTAAAAAAACCGAGGTATGTATTGAACCGTGGGCTCACTGTATTGTTGCATCCCTAATATCCAGCTAAATGAGAAAATATATATTTATTGTACTGTAATAAAAATGTACTGATCAGTTTTTAAAACATTGTAGAAAATGAAACATTACCTGCTCTTTTGAGAAGACACAAATATCTTTGTGCAGTGATGGATTGATACTTCTCAGAGGTTTTTCTTGATCTGCCATCTGGATTTTAAATCTGTCATTTCATTAAAGTCAGAAGTTCATATTTTAGTCAGAATCCTATAAGTCTGGTGGCGGCAGAAATTAATAATTAAATTGTGATATGCATGTCTTTACACACCCTTCAACCGTTTCTGCGAGCTGCTGACAATCCATTTCATAGACTTTTTGCTTAGGGCGGTGTATGTATTTTTCTGTAAGCAATTCTTCCATTGTGTAAGTCTGTGCAGCTCTCAGCTGTAACAGAAAAGCGCAAAGTGATTATTAATATATACTTTTAGTGGTGCGACGGATCACAAAACATGCAGCTCGGCTCACATTATGGTTTTTGAGTCACAGATCGGATCATTTTTCAGATCAGCAAGAAAAGCGGAGGAGACAAATCATTTGCTTTCCATTTATTACAAGAAAAGTAACATCAATGAAATGCTCCCATATATGGGATTTTAATTATGTGGGAGGCTTTTCAAGTTCTTCTACTACCTTAATTATTGACTAACAGTCAAATAAAAAAATTACAATTAATTAACAATGATGTTAATTAATTAATTAGTTATTAACAGATGTTGGTAACAACCCATGCTGCCCCCCCCCCCCCCCCACACACACACACACACACGCGCATGCCAACATGCCATACTGGTTGAAATACGAAGAGCTTACATTGTCAGGAACAGAGCTGGGTCTTGATCGATGGATTACAAATTTAGCACCAAAGTGTGTTAGGAACTCGTTCACTGTAACACTTCCCTCTTCAAGTTTCTTTAAAAGAAGAAAAAACCAGCCAGGTTTAGTAAATGCATTGATTTGTATTGGTTATGTATCTGTTATTTGTACAGAATAAACTGGTCTCAATATTTAATTTATTTAACCACACACCGTCTCTAACTGTACTGAATAATTAAATAAAGTAAATATGTTCACCTTGTAGAAATCAAACTCGTGATCCATTGTGCCCTCAATCTGGGAATCGAGCTGCGAGTTTCTCAGGGCTGTTAAACAAAGGAAACATTGCAGTTTACATTAATCTATAAATCTTAAACAAACCTTTCAGCACCGTTATATTTAGATTCGTCTTAAACTCACTTAATTCAGAGATTCCTTCACATTTCATCATGGTGGAGTTGCTGCTGGAGTTGGTGTCATCTGTTATCTTTACATGAGTTTGGACCTTCTGAGCTGAATAAGTGCTGTCCCACTGCACACAGCCAACAAAGTAATTCAGTTCATTTTTATTTGTATTGCGATTTCAACAATGAACATTGTCTCAAAGCAGCTTAACGCAGATCATTTGGTGATCAAAATGAATATGTTCTTTATAAGTGTATGTTTGTCTAAAGTAGTAGAAATAAAAGTACATTTAAATATATTGTACAATGTTATACCAATCTTAACTTCTAAAGACACACAGAAAATGATTATACAGTAAAACACAAACATCTTACCATTTTTTCACTGGTGTTCTTCACGGTTGCATCCTTGACTTCAGGTGGCGTTTTCTCAGATTGGCTTTTTTGCATTACAGACTCCATGTGATCATATGCAATAGCATCTTGATTCAAATGAACCTCTGGAATGATGTCTTGCTCTTTCATTTTGCACAGATTGGAGACCAAAGAGCCCGAGAAATCTGCTTCAGCAAGGACTTCATCCATGATATCACTTTCATAGCTTTCATTTTGAATATCAGCACTGACAAATGTCTGCAGCTGAACACCTTGAAGGTCAAAAGGGCTTTTGGGCTCCGTTTCATTTGGACTCGCAGATCTTACACGTGGAGGGAATTTTGGGACGATGGCCCCAACTGACAGTCTCGCCATAAGAGAATTCTTGAGGTTGAATGGTGTGGTGCACTCTTTATGGGCCAAACTCGTTCTGTTTTCGAACAGTTGAGTTTCCATTGAAGGTTGTAAAGCATCTATTTCTGAATCTTTTTCCACTGAGAAGTGAATCAGAGGTGCTGTAACACTTCCAGGCAACATTTCATCTGGCTCACTAATATACTGTGAAATTCTTTTGATTTTCTTGTGTAGATCTGCCATACTCCTTCGCCTGGATATAACAGAGCTTGAATGTTCTTCTCTTAAAGTGTCAATATCAGACTCTAAAACACAGCCTGATTTTTTGGTACATGACACAGTTGTGTTGCTTATCTGCAAAGTATGGTCCAGTTCTTTTATTGTCTGGTCAGTGAATACAGGCACAGGCTCCACAGTTTCTCTTGCTATCTGTTCCTGATTCAATGCAACATTGTACTGGTCCTCCAAGGGCACCGTAAAAGCTCTAGTCATTTCCATATTACAGTCTTCCTCACAGGATTCCATGTTTGTGACCGTTGAATTAAGTGGCACATACACATTTATGTTGCTAGAACTTGAAGGTTTATAGTTTTTGTTTTCAGTTGTCTGACCCTTGGCCAAGTCCATTCCAGATTTATCTGATGTTTCCTCTTTGGGAATATCGACGCGATTTCCAGCACCCGAAGCAAATCCTGCAACTGGCAATTTGCAGTCTACAGCTGGAGAGATGAACACTGTCCCAAGCTGCTTAAAGATTTCTTCAGACCTCTTTATTCTGTCTATGGTAGGTTTAGAAGATAACGCACATGGTGCCTTGTTTGAAGGACTTGTTTTTGGGTTGATGGTAATAGTCTTGCATCTGGTCAGATCCATATCATCATGAATGGAAGGTACTGCAGAAACCGTGCCCTGCTGAAACAGCAGATCCTGGTTAAGAGACCTCTGTGCTGTAGGTCCCACAGAGTTCTCAGTTTTTGATCGCTTTAGAAATGAAGATATACTCAGTTCCATGTGCCCAGTGTGTTCATGGGTCATAGCTTCAGGTCCACAAGATGGTGACATAATTGATAACCTTTTCTTTGATCTTTCAGATGGTTTATAGTCCTCACAGCTTTTGGTCTCAACTGTCTGACAAAGGGTCCTTTCCATATTACATACTGTATGTTGTGTCATTTCCATATTACATACTGTATGTTGTGTCATTTCCAGATCACATACTGTATGGCACTGTGTAATTTCCATATCATCAACCATGCGAGTGTGTGAAAGTTCACTTTTAAAAAGATCAGCCCTCTTCACATCTGACGGGTCTGATGACTGCAGCATAAAGGACGCCAGTGGTTTCGAATTTGTTGTTGAAATATGTTTTGCGATTAAAGCCATTTTACTGCCTCCTGTAGATACAGAATCGTCTGGATGAGTAGACAAGATGCCAGTTGAGGCTTGGCAGGTCAAATCCATGAAGTCACTCTGATCCTGAAGTATACTATTTGTTGCCAGAGTCACATTTCTTTTGCCCTGTTCACTTTTGCTGTCTGCGGAGGCATATCGAGTTATATTTCCTGTCTGTGTTGTATCCATCATCATTCTGTCAGCAGTAGTGGAAGACAGAAAGGATGAAACTTTACTCAAGTTTGAAAAAGGTTCTCCCACATATTTGGTCTCAGGGACTACGGGTTGTGATTGCGTTATTTCCATGTCATCAGAATCAGCCACCGGTGCAAATGAGACGTTAGTCTGAAAACGGTCAGCTCTGGTTTGTTCAGATAACTGCTCTTGAACATCCAAAACTTCTGTCATGATCATTTCGCTGTCGTCATCACAGACAAATGTACATTTCTTTTGATCCGCATAAGACAGGCTCTGATTTGCATTTCCCATACCTTTAAAGTTGATAGTAGCAGTTTGACTACGAGTGAGCTCCATGTCATCGAAATAATTCGTAAAGGCATTTATGCTTTTACGACTTTCACCTAGAGGATAAGGAAAATGCGGAAAAACCTCTCTTTTTTCTACCATAGCAGTGTGAACACTGGTCATGTCCATGCTGTCCCTCTCATAGAGAGCACTCTTGCGCAAACAACTTGGTAGAACGCTCTCCTTGTCTGTTTTTGTATTTTCCACGGCGAAATGATCACTAGGTTTCTTTGGAAACGAAGCTGAATTTTGGCCACTTGTCTTCGACAAACTAGCGAGAAAATCGCCAAATCCCGAACGCACCGCATCTTTTTTATTCTGACTGTTGAGCTTGTGAGGTTCAACAACGCTGGACATGTTTAAGGTCAGTTCTGGATCAAATTCGTTCTCAGTGTCAATTGCAATCGTTTGACTGCAAGTCATGTCCATGAACCCAGTGTTCTCCCCAAGGATCACAGTTCTGTCCACAGAATCAGCTGGTAGAAATGGTGCAGGGAAAAAATTCTCCTATAAAAGAATTTAAGAATGAAGGAATAAGAAAGGCGATTTTAATAAAGGAACCCAAAACAATCAGGAACATTAATTTTTCTGTTTGCATTGCCCTCGATTGGCTTTGAAACTATTGCTGGCGAAACAGTACCAAAGCATCCATGGTCACTCCGTTATCCACTAGAGCAACGATAAACCAACAAGAAGTTGCCGTTGTCAAATTAATGATTGTAGGACACTGTTGAAAATTCACTGTAAAGATTCAGCTTGATAAGATGGGCCATCTTATTAACTCACCTTGTCATGTATAAAATGGATGGAATTGGTCAGCATGGAGTCCAATCCTGGAATTGCAAAATATGGGTAAGGACCATGTGAGGAAATCATGATCATGGTCTAAACCTACAGGACACTGTAGATGAATTAAGCTTGTAAGAATATTCATGTATTCTCCTACAAACACTGCTGATTATTTGCACATTCACTGTAAACAGATCTGTAAACCTATCTAACATTGTAGCCAAAATGCACTTGGACAAAAGTATTTGTACACCTGACCATTACACCATCAGCAGCTGTTATTAATCACATTCGAAAATTAGACATAAATGTGGAGTTGATCCCTTTTGTAGCTACAGCTTCCACTCTTCTGGAAAGGCTTTTGGAGTGTTTATATGAGAACATTTGGAGATGCATTAGTGAGCTGATGTTAGATGTTCTGGCCAGCGATCTCTGTTCAAGTTCATCCCCAAGGTGTTTAAAGTGGTTGAGGCCAGGGCAATGGCCAGTCAAGATCTTTCACACCAGACTCATCCAACTATGTCTTAATAGACCTTGCTTTGTTCACTGGGGCACGGTCATGCTGAAATAGAAAAAGCCCTTCCCCAAACTGTTTCACAAAGTTGGAGGCATAGCATGGTCCAACATGTCTCAGTGTGCTGAAGCATTCAAATTTCCCTTCACTGGAAATAAGGGGTCTTTCACAGCACCTGACATCCTTAACTAATAATATCTGAGAGAAAAAAGATTACCACTCACCCATAATTTCATGCTTTTCACTGGTATCCAAACACTGCATCCTGATAAAAAGAATGTACATTAGATAAAATCCAAATAAGAGTGTTATAAATTTTAATTAGTAGGAAGCTGGTTTGAGTGAAATAATCGAAATAACTATTGTGGTAGGACAGAGGATATTATAGATGAGAAGTCAGATACGTGTAGAAAATGTTATATGTATATAACTCTATAATGTTGCCTCATATTTGAGTATAACTCAATATGATTTATAGTTTTATAGAAGTAATTTCATGATGCACTACAGTGAGACAAATATCCAAGTTACCATGAAACCTTCTAGAAATGGTTTATATCTTAAGGAGAATGTGACGACTTACTTCTCATTCTGTCCATCACTGGCTCCTGTTAAAGCAAATTAAAAGGAAAAGGAAATATAATGCAAATATAAATGTAATATTTCTCAATAACATTTTAAAACAATTCATAAACATTGTTCTGAAATAACCAGCATTTATGAAGATTATGTTAACACAAGAGGAAGTTTCTTTCAGGGATTAGTCTTTAAACAATATTTATTCCAGGATCATGCACTCAATAATGATAAGATCAGTGTAACTCGTAATTGGATGAACAGAGGAACAGTTTTGTTCCACTTTCAAACTGTCGAAGTTTTTGTATTGATAGAAATGATCAACTTTAATATGATACATTTTAATACTGACCTCAAACAACAGCAAAAGTCTGGGGGGAAAAACTCAATTAAACACTTACCACCTGTTAAGTTTTGGATGGAAGCCAACACAGGATCAGCCTTGAGGTCTCTAAATACCAAAACAACAGATATTCATCATGATTGGTTTAACACACACACACACACACACACACACACACACACACACACACACACACACACACACACACACACACACACACACACACACACACACACACACACACACACACACAGAGCATTTCACTGCATGTCATACTCTGTATGTATGTGACAAATATAAATTTGATTTCACACACACACACACACACACACACACACACACACACACACACACACACACACACACACACACACACACACACACACACACACACACACAGAGCATTTCACTGCATGTCATACTCTGTATGTATGTGACAAATATACATTTGATTTCACACACACACACACACACACACACACACACACACACACACACACACACAATCTATAGTTAACATGTATCTAGATCAACGTACTTCGGGAAGACATGAATATTATTTGTGGTGGCAAAACTGACTCTTCGTGACCGTCGTGGTTTTTCGACCGGTCTCGTTTCCTCCTGGAGGATGTGAGAGGGTAAAGTGTGAATAAACAACATTAACAAGCAAATAATATATAATAAACATACAGAACAGCTCTTATAATATTACATCATAATCACCTGGTTTTCATCCTGTTCATTTCCAAACACTTTCATAGACGGCCGCGGAGCCTTGAGGATCTGTATTGGACACAGTCACAGTCACAGGTTGTGTGCATGAGGACCTTCCAATCACACTTAGTCGTTCTATGCAGCTGTATTTAAAGCGTAAACTTTCAAAATAAAACCTTTTGTCTTTAAGCTTTAAAATAAAGGAAATAAAGATGTAGACGAATATCCCTATAGACAAAATTGTTCCTAATCTTGTGAAGACATTATCCATAAAAAAAAAAAAAAAAAAAAAAAAAAAAAAAAAAAAGCTCAAACGTGTACATTTAACTGTTGTTAGTAAATGTGCAGGAACAACGCATCCAGTCTGAGTCCGATCCAAAGGCATTTCATTAAATTTATGATTTGTTTGGCTTGTTTTCTGGGCTCACACATCAGTGTAAGCAATCTACAATACAAAACATTAAACATGCAAATACAATACGTATTTTCTGACAATCCCTTTTTTTATCTCCGAGTTAAAAAAGTGCCAGTTTAATCTCACTATCATTTACAGGAAACACCTGCCTCATACGCATTAACAGTTACAGCAAACAAGTGGATTTGGAAGATTTCATGTTGTTGGAAAAACACGCTCATAAATAATCGATGTACAAACACAGGCCTGTTGTAGTTACAGATGAACCAAGTCACGACGGGTTGCTTAACTAATCAGGACTTTCTGAAACTAGGTTGCAAAATGACTTTGCTGTGGACTAAAGATGCGAAATAAAACGACAAAAAGAAAACAGTCAAATAAAAGAACTGGTTACTGCCACAATCCCTGACTGGGGCTAAAACCTTGTAGTTTGCATGAGGCTGAGGCAGTGCTTGGGGGTGGGGTGGGCTGTTGGGGGCATGGACGTCATTGGAGAAGGGAAGAAATGTCAGTGGTTTCTATAAAAAGAATGCGGTAAAAAGTTTTTAGGGTCTGCGTGTCTTCGTTTCTACTCCATGGAACCCTTAATAAAAATCATCTCCCATTTTTCTTCCAGCAGACCATCTCAAATTTGAGTCATAATTTTCTTAATTTCCAAATAATAGACTGGATAACTGTAGGCTTGTATCTCCAGTCATTTCTGAAGACATGGAGGATTTACAGAAGGGCATAGGGCAAGCGCTACAATAAAACCAGACATCATCTGATATGACTTTTAAGCTATTGATGTTAGATTTAGAAGCACATCGCTGTGTACCAGATGCGACTGATGTATGACATGTACAGACTTTTGGAGGTTAATGTCTTTAGCCTTGAGAACATGACAGCATGGTTCCTATCTTTGCCATTGCTGCATATACATTTACATTAATGGCATTTTAGCAGACACCTTTATCCAGAGCAACCTACTGAGCAGTTGAGGATTAAGGGCCTTGCTCAAGGGCCCAGCAGTAGCAGCTTGGTGGTGCTGGGATTTGAACCTATGACCTTCCAATTCCAATAAAAGTTTGCTCATAATCAGAAGGACATGTAACAAACATGCCCAGCTTTTTTACTCATTACTGTAATATACTGGCTGACTTTCAGAACTGTAAGAACTTCAGTTAAAAATATAAGGAAAACTTTCACATGGGACCCGATATAATACTGTTAATGTAGCTAAGCAATAACGCCACCTGTTGGACAGTTCAGTTAAGTACACACTGGAGATATTTCATGTAAAATGTATACTTATTATTGATTTATATATTTTATATGGTTATATATATATTTTTTTTTTTGTTGTTATCCTGCATGTGTTTAGTACAGGGTTCAAAACTAAAAGTGGGAAAAGGGTCCGCCCTCTGCAAAGCTAAAAGCTTTAATAAGGTCACTTATAGAAAAAATAAATACTAATTGTGGCATCTGCAAAAGTTTAGATGCCTAACTAAATATGACGTAGCACCTCCGTTGCCAGATATTTCAACTTGCAAACATTTTCATGTCAGTTTATTCATGCTTAATGAACATTTTCCCCACTCTCCCTTTTTTCAAGCTTGAAATCAATATATTTTTTTATGTTTTTTTTTTTTAAAGGACTGCGAGAGTCATTCCAGAAAATACTGAGGTTTTCTGTGGCATCTTTTTTTTTTTAAAATAATAAACATTTGCAATGAAAAACTGTTGCAATGTTGGGATAATAAAATGTTATTGAACAAATCTAACTATCCATTTTTTACCCACCAGTGTAATGTTTCCTGTGCCTGAGGCTTCCACACAACCATAATAGATTCACCCTGCATTTACTGGTGGGGTGTTTTGTTTTTGTTCATTTTTTCATTCAATGCCGCTCCTTTTTTACTTTCTGACACACCTTTGTAAATTATGGCCAAAGAGTTTCGTGTTGTACATCATCAGTCCACAATAATGACTTATCCAGATATTATTTAGCATACATCAGACATTCTGTGATAAGGGTCTCTGGTTCTTCTGAAGACCATGCACAGGTTTTGCTCTGTAATTCTTACACACACATTTGTTGTTCTATCCGAGAGTAGTTTTGCTACAGTTTTTGGCTTTAAATTGTGAGCTGGAAGTGCTGAATCTATTGTACCCTTCATTTTTCCATTGTAGGCATCGATGACATTTATATTCAGATCCAAAGTGGGCTGTTAAAAAAAAAAAAAAAAAGCCCATGGTTGAATGTTACCACAGGGTTTAAGGAGTCAAAGAATAGATTTCAGTCTGGAATTGTTATTCCTAAACACAGTTGTTGACCTGCCTGATGAGAGTTTACTGGGAGGTTTTCCCAACATTTAAATATACCACAATTAGCATTTTAGATTGTTTACATTTTGATGCCGATAAAAACTATTATACAACAGAAAAGATGCTGCAAAAATCTATTATAGTTAATATTTTAATACTTTTGGACCCTGCACACAGCAAAGTGAAATTATCCCCAACACCCTGTAGCTTTGCTATTACTAAAGACACTTAACACTTAAACAGTAGTTGGTTATTTCTCCCCGTGGTGATGAGGCAGTAATCTAGATTACATCTAACAGCTGGTCTTTAAGTAGTTTCCACATGCAAGTCCCATAATTCTGTACTTACCATGTTACTACTTTAACTAATTCAGACACGTCACTACCCACTCAGGTCACTTTCCTGTGTCAACATTGGGTTTTATTATTTACAGCTGTTTACAACGTGTTATTGTTCTGTAACTTCTGTGTAATTCAGTCAAATTTTTATATATTTATCATTTCTAATGTTGTCACTTTGTTATTGTCAGCAGGCTTTAAATTCAGACTGGAACGTGTTTACACTTCTCATAACATACTTTCAAAATGTATTAATACAAGAATATAAGAATTATTATACCTTAAATAACTAAACAAAACCTAAATTGATAAATGTGCTAAATCTGAAGTGGCTCCTGAAAAGATGCGAACCGAGAACCTACTGATGAGAGTCTTCTCTTAGAGAATCCGTCTTGGTCGTGCCTGCGAACACACAAAACACATTGGTCACATTTAAAGGACACTGAAAACAAAGAGAATCGGAGCAAATAAGAAATATTTTGAAATTCTAGACATCTGAAGGAGATGTAGGAGATATGTAAAACTGCTACGGATGGTTCCAACAGCCTAAAGATCCATGAAGGTCTGAATAAAGGCTTAGGAATACAATCGGCATGAAGAGTTCTGCATTTAAACTCGCATCAGTGAACAGAAGACCTTAACAATGAGCAAACTAGAATGAATGGACATTTGGTGTCACCCAGATGAGGAGGATTCCCTTCTGAGTCTGGTTCCTCAAGGACCATCATCAAGATCATCAAGGACCCAAATCATCGCAGTAACTGTTTGTTTAGTCTGCGGCCATCAAATCTGAGAGCTGGAGGAGTTTCTTCCCACAAACTATTAGAGGTTTTAACATGAGAATGCATGATGAACATGTTCGCTCATGTGAGGAAGGAGGAGCTCAGAAGATAAGATCTGAAGTTCATGAGTTCGAATCCCAGCCACAGCACGACCCTATACCCCATAGCTGTTTAGTTGTATAAACAAGATCAATGTAAGTTATTATATGTTAGTGTCAATAAATGAGCGAGTTGGTGATGAGATGGCATGAGGAAGAAACCTTGAGAGGAACCAGACTCAAAACCTCATCCTCATCTGAGTGGCACCGAAGATCTGTTTATTATAGTTTTATTATTGTTGAGGTGCAATGTTCAGTCATTAAAGAGACTAAAAGCAGAACTATTCATGTCAACGGCAGTCCAAAGTCATTATAACTTAACGTAAATATTAGTTCGATCAGAAGATGTTAGTCTTTAGGTCAGAAGATTGAGAGTTTAAATCCCAGTCACGGCTGGGCCCCTAAGCGAGGCCCTTAGCTGCTCAGTGTATACATTGGATCATTGTAAATCTATAAATAAGGACATCTTGCAGTAAAATGCAGAACACAAAATAATTTATAATGAGTTTAATAGCATTCATACACAACTCAAATCAACTCAACTCAACTGTACTGTACTGTACTGAGGGAAAATGGAACTGTAAAAGAGCTAGAAAGCTCGGACTTACCCGCTTTTCTCTTTCTGCTCCATTGGAGAACCTACAGAAGAGCAAAAAGCGACAAAAACAACAACAAAATGTTTGTTTTTATCCGTTTAGTAATCCAGTGAGAAGTGAGAAAACGCACGAGCTCTTTATTACAACTGTCCATAAAAACACTGTGACTGCACCAAATACACCACTAACACATTGGCTTGTATCGTATTTACTCGAAAACGTGTTAAATGTACCTAAATATACACGAATTCTCACTAAACGTGAGTTTTCTATACGCGCTTGTTTTTCTTCCCTCCGTCCGTTAACGTCTCAACACTTCTTTCTCTTCAGGTTTAAACCGAACCGCCTTCCGCCCTTTTTCCCCCGCGCATGCGCAGTGGCACACCATAGGCGTGGTGGTGTCGCGACAGAAGTTGTACGCGCACGAAAACGCTCTCCATCAAGACCGCTTCCGCATCACGTGTGCATTACGTAACGGCTCAGAGTGATCTTTTTTTTTTTTTTTTTTTTAAACTTCACTGGGCATACAATTAGTATTAAAAATGCACGCAGATTCCCAAGTGCAATATAAAATCTCTTGATATTTCAATTATTATTCTTTTTTTTTTTTACCCAGTGGAAGTTGACTTTACGCTGGCACTTCGAACTAACACGCATGCGCCAGATGCAGTTTTTTTATTCGAACATTATCCTGGTAACACGGGGTCCGCTCTGGCTGTCAACGAGCGCAACTCGAGAAGAAGAGGTTGTCGGAAGTGACGCAAATATTTTGAACGTTGCGCGCGCTGTTCGGTTGAATGCAGTTGAAGTGATCTGGAAGCTGAAACATTACCCCTAAGAGAACATTCAACCCCCGGATTCAGCCTTGTTCCAGGATTCTCCTGTTCACATTCCGTGTTTTTGTGATCATTTCGTTCCCAGGATACGATGAAGAGAGCAGACAGAGCTCCAGGGAAAGATTCAGCGATTCCCACTCATCCAAGTTTAGCATCTAAGAAAGCAATCATCAAGACTGATCCTGAAACTATGATCAGGTGAGTAATCCAGGATCAAATCCATTTTATCCTTTTTATTTGCGTGGTGCTTTTGATAATGGACAATGTCTCAAAGCAGCTTTACACAGATAATGTAGCAATAAAGAATCTATACGTTTGTTCCTTATAATGATCAATTTGTCTGTAATGAGCGAGCCGGTGGCGACTGTGGTATTAAGAAACCATCTGGGTGCCACCGAATGTCCATTTATTACAGTTAAATGATGTTAAGGTGCAGTGATGGTGATCAGATGCGTCCTGTAGTCCTGAGCCCTTATAGCAGAATGTTGACATTGATTACAGTCCAAATCCGTCCTCAAAAGCTCCTATGTTGCTCCGTAATTCACGGATCCCAGGCTGTTGATGAGAAACCATCTCCAGCTGCACAGAGTGGCCTCCAGTCGAAGAGAACATCATCCAGAGGCAGGCCGACCTGTGAAGACCAAAGAGGGGGACAAGGAGAGAAGGATATGGATCATTACGTGTCCGTATTGTTGTATGAAAGTGAAGAACACTGTGCAGTTGGGACTCTGGGAAGACTCGCTATGGCAGCAGAACTAAAATGGAGAACCAGAAGGTACACAGACATGAGGGATTTCTGGGATAAGAGACGAAAACCCAAACCTGAGTGAACGTGTGAGACTTAGGGGATGACAGCATACAAATACCCCAGTTCTCACTAAAGCTCTGGGTCTCCACTGGTCACCGACGCTGCACTTTTCTCCTTCTAATTATTAAATTCAGGTACATTTTATTTGTATAGCGTTTTTTTGTTGTTGTTTTTTTACGATCGACATTGTCTCAAAGCAGCTTCACACAGATAAATCAGACATTTATAAGGTATATAAAAGAATGTCTACGTTTATCCACTATCAGGTTTGTTCCTTATAATTGTTTAATTGATCCAATGACGACTGTGGCAAGGAAAAACCCCCCTGAGATAATATGAGGAGGAAACCTAGAGAGGAACCAGAATCAAGAGGAAACCCGTCCTCATCTGAGTGGCACCGAATGTCCATCCATTGTCCCTAATGATAAACTGTCCATTTCTTTTTCAGAAAAAATCCAGTGAAAAGTCTCAAAGGGTAAGCGGATCAGTATGGGATTAGCAATGTGATTATAAATATGATTATGAAGTGATTTCATTGTTCATTCGAAATGAATTCATGTTCCAGACCCTCAGTAAGATATGGCCACCAAAATGATGTGAAGGAACAAAATCGGCTTTTGATGGGAGCCAATGAAGATATGCAGAAGAAGATTTCAGAATTAAAGGTAAATCATAATAACAATCGGGGGCAGGGTTTTTGTATTTTGCATCTTCCTGTTAAAATGTGGGGGGAAACGGGTCAAATTCTCCTTTTTTATTTATTTAAATATATAAAAATGCTGCCATTTAGTCACATTGTATTATTCTAATGTTAATGGCATCACCAGTATTAAAGTTCTGATTGTTTATTGTTCGAAGATAAAATGCCAAGGCCCTATCTAACTTAGAATCCCTAAGAGTTTTTACATGATATTGAATAAAATGTATGTATGAACGTTTTCAGATTGTTATTTAATTTTTGGACGTCAACGCTCTTATCGATTTCAGTATTACTGTATAAAACACTACTGTGCTGAATTTATTGCAAAATCACCTTGTTTACCAAATAACCTCCGGTTGAGAACAAACTCACATCTGAACTCAATCGTCATTGACCACAAAAAAACCCCAAGACAAGGTGGAGGAAATAGAACTCCAGAAGAGTGATAGCAGGAGTGATTTGTGATGATAAGAGTATCTGTTAGAGTGAAAGGGAAAGTTTATAGGACTGTGGTAAAACCTGAGATGTTGTATGGTTTAGATACAGTGGCATTAAGTAAAAGACAGGATGTGGAGCTGGAGGTAGCAGAGCTGAAGATGTTGAGGTTTTTATTGGGAGTGATGAGGATGGACAGGATTAGAAACGAATTTTTTAGAGGGACCGTGTGCATGTAGGAGGTTTTGGAGACCAGGTGAGGGAGATTGAGATAGTTTGGACATGTGCAGAGGAGGGACATGGGGTATATCAGTAGGAGAATGCTGAGGATGGAGCCACCAGGAAGGAGAAAAAGAGGAAGACCAAGGAGGAGGTTCATGGATGTGGTGAAGGAAGACATGGTTTGAAAATTCCAGAGAGTATACATGACTGACTATTTGAAGGTCGTGGTAAAGATGTTCCTGGGAGCTCCTTCAGAGATGCACAGCAGAAAGTAGAGGGTTGGAATGCTTATGTAAATTTTATACGAGGTATCAAAAAAGTTTCGAGACTGTTTACCAGAAGGTACTTTATTTATCTACATTTGCACATGATCACACAGCAGTACCTCTGGAATGTGTCCTGGCGAATCTTCTTTTTAAAGCGTGTCAAGCACCTCCTGCGAACCTTTATCTCCGGGAAGATGCCAAATCTGGGGAGTGGGGTGTGTGCAGAAGAGAGATTATGTGGATTGTTTACCGACGATTATTATGCACAAGTAGCTGAATAGTTTTGACATTTTCTTTGGTCGAGCTCGTCGAAGGACTTCCTGATCTCTTGTCGTCTCCCAGTGATGTTCTTCTGCTCTCGAAACACCTCGAACGACTCGTCAAACCTCTTGGTGGAAGATTTGTCCAGTTTCACGTGGTAAAGCACGTGGTCAGAATACCAGTTACACCATTAGTCTTCCATCATTTCACCTCATATATTCGTTTTGAATAATCCTTCATGTATGATTTCTTCTTCTTATTATGCATTTTCTGCTGCTCAGCTGAAAAATGGAGTGTATTTTTGAGAACAGCTCTAACACGTCAAAATCTCTCTGTAGGAAAGTGTCTCTGTATTAGAACAACGCTGCAGCGATCTTCAAGAAAACAACACTGGAATGAAGAAGCAGCTCAGAGACTGTCATGCACTTCTCATTGCGGAAAACCTCGATCCGGGTAATCCAGTTTCTTGTTTTAATGCTCTACAAACATGCCTTCAGTATCCAACGTCCATTGTTATCCGTCATATTACTTTTCTGTGCTGTAACAGAGGTGATTGTTAGTGAAATGTGTGAGAGTCTTCAGTACAACAGTGATGTCTGCTGCAAACCCAATAAACACATTCATGAAGGTCAGTGTGTTGACCTGGGGGTGAGAATCACAGCTTCATCTACATGGTCACCCCAAAACCATCTGACCATCACCACAACATGTAGCTTTAGCTCTTATATGGACAGTTTTATTTACATAGCAAACGTCGCTTGTCTGGCTTCTAGAAGACCGTGACTGATGGTGTCTCCATGGCGATTCCATGACTGGATCAAGTGAAAACCTGTGTAATATGGAGTATAGTAACAGGACTGTTGTAGCTCTTACCTAACAGTAGTGTACAGTGTTAAATAGTGAGGTTACGTTCAGGAAACAGGAAGTCAGAGTTCAGAATGATGTAATTTTGCACCTCGGAGCATTTGAGGACACCACCAATTATTATTATTATTATTATTATTATTATTATTATTTTTACTGTGATACATATTTTGCTCTTGGGAACATGTTAATTCTACACAATTACACAATTCAAAGTGACCATGTGTGTCAGCAAGTTGTACCGTATTTTCCGGACTATAAGCCGCTACTTTTTTCCCACGTTTTGAACCCTGCAGCTTAAACAACGAAGTGGCTAATTTATGGATTTTTCCTGGGTTTTTCCTGGTTTCACAAACTTCAAGCCAAAAAAACTGAACCCCATAACATTAGACCAATGAAATTCCCGAACGGAAACGAAAAAACGCACCTCACCTGTGTTCTGAGCTGCACGGCTTCGGGAGAAAAAAACGTTTTTTTTTTAAACACACGACGATGCCAAAAGATAAACTCCTGAGAGAAATAGTTGTGAAAGGAAGGAGAAAGACAGTGAACAATGACTTTCTTGGTAGGCTACTGTTTAGATACAAGCCGTTGTAACACGTTGAGTCTGGGTGAAGGGAGAACTCGCTAACTCCAGTTACAACAGAAATCATATAAGCACAGACAGGTTTCCAAAACTCGTGCTTTTTTATTTTTTTTGCCAACCGCGTTACGAGTTAGTCAAAGAAACTTATAAATGAGCATCAGAAAATAATAAGGACATTTTCCTCGGTCTTGCACACATGCAGTAATACCGGCAAATGCAGTGGCAGGCTATTCCCAAATACCGCTATGCTCCTAAAGGAAGCGCAACATATTTCACCCGTTACACCGTGTGTAACGTGTATTTTGTTAAAGCCTGTGTAAAGTTCATTAGTGTAGATACCTGCGGCTTATAGACAGGTGCGGCTTATTTATGTTAAAAAATAAAAATATTTGTAAAATTCAGTGGGTGCGGCTTATATATAGGTGCGCTTTATAGTCCGGAAATTACGGTATATGTATTGTAGTTTAGTTAAAAGTCCCTGGACTTAAAGTAAATCAGTTTTGAAAAAACAAAAAGGGGGGTGTGGGTTTTTTTGGCGGTGAGATTTTTACTGGTCATAGTTTGGGAATTGAGTTACCTCTAGTTGAATGCAGGGTAATTACATTAATTAAATAAAAAACATTTACTTTCATGTCACGTGTGTGTGTGTGTGTGTGTGTGTGTGTGTGTGTGTGTGTGTGTGTGTGTGTTGTAGCAAACAGCATGGGACAGGCAAGAGAGAGACAAGTATTCAAAAGTGTTAAACTTATGGACAAGTCCAAAAATATTTGGACACTGTCAAATTTTATTATGCACATTTGAATATATTTAGTGTAAAACCCTAAAAACTGCTTTGTGATGATAATAATTATTATTTTTGCAGTCTTAATTTGACATACAAACAAAGAAGAACAAATACCCTGGTTAAAAAACAAACACATTTAAACTCTTGCTAAAAAGAATATTGATCATAATCCACGATGTCTGCAGGATCAGTTGTCTGCAGTATTTTCTTGTTTGAAGACATGTTCCACAAAGAGCTTACAGTTTTTCCTCGGTTTCTTTGGCGCATTTCTCCAATTGTTCATAATATTTGCAAACCAGTAGGTGAATTTCTCAAAACAATGTGTACAAACAGCACAACACAATGGATTTCTTTCAAAAGTCTGCACTTTTCTCCAAATCCTCTGTTCATCTCTGAAAAGTATGTATGACTGATTGATATAAACATCTCATTACTATCAGAATAACAGGTGCTTTGTCAAAACACAAATCGATGTTTATTCGTGTTCTCGGTATCCTGATGTAAACTACAGTTTGCATGATTAAGGGATGAATTTCTTCTGTTTGCCATCTATGAATTTTAACAGCACAAATTTGACACATTACTGTATGTGGGATGTTGATTGCAAGAGACCGGACAGGATTCACACTTTTACTGTACTCTACTAGTGTTTCTTGGTTGTTCATCCATTTTCATATTACGTTAAAGCTTCACAGGTTTCACCTTTGACCTGTTTTAGAGATCTGGTTGATCTGATGACATTCAAGATTCATCTGTACAATGAATGAATTTGATACATAAAAAAAAACGTAAAAAAGTTTATTAGAAATTTTAGATGACCGATTCTGACAACTGGTTTAACCATTTTGCATTTGACTTACAAAATAAACTGATGCCGAGATGTTTTGGGGGTTAAAACTCACTATTCAGAAACCAGTATAATATATTCTGATTAACACGACATAAACAACTGATAATATAGGAAACAGGAGACGATCGTACACGGAAACCAAAACAATCACAATTTGCTTTAATGATGTGCACAAGTGACTTCATGATGAGGTTGAACAGGGTCGTTTTTAGAATTTCGAGAAATGCTCCAAAGCAACTCAGAAAACAGTGAAAAAAACTTGTTGCCTTGTTTATGACCCAAAAATGGCTGCTTTGTAGTGCTGGGGCTTGAAGCCTGGAGGGGGATCATCATCAGAACATGATGTAACTCCAAAATGAAAATAAAGAAAACATGAATGGTTGCATGCAGACATCACATAATGTACCTTTTTATATTCCAAATCATCAGAGGACTATGAGGTCAAATGTCTTTTCATTGTGTGTTTAATTCTTTGATTCTTCTCTTGTTTTTAGTTTCAGGGGAGAAACTTGGTGAAGCAACAGAACAGATGACAGGACAAAGAAAAGAACTCATGGTGACGTATTTGTTTGTTTGTTTGTTTATTATTAAGGCTTGAGTTCAGGTACCTGGGGTCAACAGTGCAAAGTAATGGAGAGTGTGTTAGAGAAGTGAAGAAAAGAGTGCAGCCAGGGTGGAGTGGGTGGAGAAGAGTGACAGCAGGAGTGGTTTGTGATAGAGGAGTATCTGTGAGAGTGAAAGGGAAAGTTTAGAGGACTGTGGTGAGACCTGAGATGTTGTATGGTTTAGAGACAGTGGTATTGAGTAAAAGACAGGAGGTGGAGCTGGAGGTAGCAGAGCTGAAGATGTTGAGGTTTTTATTGGGAGTGACGACGATGGGCAGGATTAGAAACGAGTTTATTAGGGGGCAATGTAGGACTTTTCCTAGACATAGTACTAGAATGCTGAGGATGGAGCTGCCAGGCAGGAGGAAAAGAGGAAAGCTAAGGAGGAGGTTTATGGATGTGGTGAGGGAAGACAAGCAGGTGGTTGGTTTAAAACAGGCAGATGTGATATGGAGATGGATGATCCGAGCAGCCTAAAGAAGATTCATTATTGTTGATGCTGAATCAACTGTTTGCTTCAGGGAGCGAAAAATGACTCTAATTGAACACACAGCTCTGAGTCTCTCTCTCTCTCTCTCTCTCTCTCTCTCTCTCTCTCTCTCTCTCTCTCACACACACACACACACACACCTGTTATCACTCTGCATTATAAAGTAAATATAATTCAGTTCAGTTCAGTTTCATTTGTATATCAGGTTTTAAATTGGACGTAGTCTTAAAGCAGATGTACACAGATAAGGCAGTAATAAGGTTATATAAAAGAATGTGTAAGTTTATTGCATATGTTAGTTCCTTATAATTGTTTATCTCTGATGGATGAGCCTGTGGCCACTGTGGTGAACGAAAAACTCCCTGAGATGGTATGAGGAAGAGACATTAAGGCTCAAAAGGGAACACGTCCTCATTCGGGACCGAATGTCCATTCATTGTAGTTACATCGTTGAGGTGTGCAGTAATCGGTGCCTCAATACAGATCTATTCATGCATCCGGTGGTCTGGAGCCAATGTAGTAGACTGTTGATATTAATTACAGTCATCAATCCTCAAAGTTCTTGAGTTGCTCAGCGGCTTCATGTGTGTTTAGGATGTAGGTGTGGATCCATCCATTTTTATTTTTGCAATATTTGTATGCAGTCCAGCTGCATTTGCTTTGGCAATACAAATGTAAAATGTGTAAAAAAGTGCGATCAGGGTGTAATAAAAATCTACTGACAAAAGACTTGACTTAATAAATATGTTTTCTATGTCAGTAGTAGTATTTTATAATCAATGCGAGATTTGATTTGGAGCAGTGTAGACTGATTAAAACAGGAGTGATGTGGTCATATTTTCTAGATCTAGTGAGGACCCTTGCAGCTGCATTTTGAACTAACTGAAGCTTATTTATGCATTTACTCGCACACCCAGACAGTAAAGCGTTACAGTAGTCTAATCTAGATGGAACAAAAGCATAAAGGCGATCCTGGTAATATTCACCTGAGCCTCGAAGGAAAATCTAGGGTTAATAATCACACCAAGGTTTTTGACTACTGTACACACTGAGATAGAAACGCCATCCAGAGATGTTTACTTCTAGCTGCATGTGGTCCTAGTAAAAGTACCTACGTCTTATCTGAGTTGAGCAGAAGGAATTTATCAAGAATCCACTGTCTAAAGTACTTTAAACATTTTTCAACAATTAGCTGATCTCTCCCATCTGGCTTTTCTGTATCATCAGTATTGCAATGAAAGCTACTACCATGCTTACATATAATTTCACCCAGTAACAGGATATATAAAAAAAAAAAGCAGTGGGCCTAAGACAGATGCTTGCAGAACACCAAACTTTACCTCAGAGAGTGTGGAGAACACCATTTACATCAACAAACTGATAGCAATCAGTCAAATCAGACCTGAGCCAGGAGAGAGCTGTTCCTTTTATTCAAACAACGTTCTCAAATCTAGGAGGAGATTATGATCAATATTGTCTAAAGCTGCACTAAGGTCATGCAAAACAAGTAAAGTGACAAAACCCTGATCAGAGGCTAATAGCAGGTCATTTACCACGTTAACTAGCGCCGTCTCTGTGCTATGATGAGGCCGAAATCCTGATACATTTAGAAAATGTTATTCCTGAATAGGTGTGAGCAAAAATGCTGTGTTACAACCTTTTTTAGAACTTTGGAGAAGCACAATAATTCGTTACTGTTCTTTGGGTAGCTTTTCTACTTTTTCATGTATTGTACTTTACTTAAGTATTTCCATTTGGGGAGACTTTTGCTTTAACTTCACCACATTTCAAAGTCAAATATCTTCCTTTTTACTCAACTACATTTTGCGAAATTAGTAGTTTCTTTTTATTTATGAGGATAAAAACTTAACCAGTCAAACAGGCAACAAACCACCAATCAGGGTCGAGTTTGGGCCCTGTTTTAAAGTCGTTTTGATTGGCGCTTCGGTTTAACATCAACAACAACATTTAGAGAGGAATAAATGATGGAAGAAACTCTGGACCTGAACTCACCACAACACCTGTTGTTGTTTTTTTTAAGTAGTTGTAAAGAAGGTTTTGGGCTCATGATAATTTATATAGAAATCAATCAGTGTTTGACTCATAAATAATCATTTTATTAATAGATCAGTGTGCTGAGAGTAACATTCGAGTCTTTTCCACATAAACTGAGTTGATTAAGTAAACAGTCTTGTGTCAAAACGGATAATAGGAACATTTATAGCCATAATAAATCAGTACTTTGGATACTTAAGTAAATTTGAAATACTTTTGTACTTTTACTCTAGAAAATAAACGAAATAAAAATGGTTCTTCATGTTTTTACAGACCGTTTCCCAAAAACTGTTGATGGAGCTCAAACAGTTTGAGGATTTTACAAAAGAGCACAGAACCCATTTAACAGTAAGTCTCAATATTGAATCTTTTTATTTCAGTATGTTTATCAGTCACTCTGTTCTAAATTATTCGCATGTGAATGTTTAAAGGAGGTGCAGAACACCATGGGAAGTCTTAAAGAAGCCAGAGACAAGCTTTACCTGGAAAGAGAATCATTTTGCACGTATGCTGAGACGATGGAGCGAGCGCTGGAGGAGGCAGAGAGGCTGCTGATAAATTAAATATTAATATTGTCTGTAAGGAGTTTTTTTTTTTTTTTTTGGTCATTTTGTGAATAAAAAAACTTTTTCGGTTATGGTTCCTGAGTTCTTGTGAGAAAAAAAAATGTACAAAAAAGATATTAAACATGTCTGTTTTAGTATCTCATTTTCCTTGTAAACTGTATTCATTCCCCAACACCGTCCTCTGAAGTGTAGGGTTGTGTAGTTCTCTATTAAGGAGGTGTTTTGATGTTTCTCACTTTCCCACTGTTAACATTTTTCCTATTTTTTTAATTCCATTATAATGTTCACCCATCCGGCATCTGATTGCAGTGTTTTTGCTCCTCTTTAACACTTTTCATTGTTTTTTTTCCCAAACAAATTTCTGCGTTTGATAGAAGAATAGAATCTACTTTATTTGACACATACACATTACAGCACAGTGAAATTCGTTCCTCACATATCAGGTCAGAGCGCAGGGTCGGCCATGATTCGCTGCCCCTGGAGCACAGAGGGTTAAGGGCCTTGCTCAAGGGCCCAAGAGTGGCAGCTTGGCGATACCAGGGCTTGAACCCCCGACCTTCCAATCAGTAACCCAGCACCTTAACCACTGAGCTACCACTCCCTTAATCATAATGCAGATCTATAAATATATTTTTTCTTTTAGTATTATTTACAAGTACAGTGTTCTGTTGTCTTGGGCACTAAGACCCCCGGGCTGCTCCAATTACCATATGACTCCTGGATTGCCCCTAATTTTGTTCATATTCCTGAGTTCCTGATCCACCTTCATTCCTGAACACAGGAATTAAACCGTAATGCAGCACGTGATGACACATTTCCACACGTCCTGCTTACGGTTCTGAGTCTCGGTGACCTTTTCATAATGCGTCATCGGTGGAGGTCATGAACATGAATGAAGTGAATTATTTACAGCATCTTATAATGTTTTAGTCAGAGAAACCAGCAGTTCGTAGATTAACCATAACATGTCTCATCAAAGTATAAATTATACAGTTTACAAGTAATTACTTGTGAACTGCATTTGGTTTATGGCAAAAAAATAAAACATTCTGTTGATTACTTTTTGTAAATTAATTTTTTTTTTGCAGTTTTATTGATAGCAACAAGCTGAAATCTCTTTTACACAGATATGTGAAATACGTTTCCTAGAACATGAAAGTTAATGACG
Source organism: Silurus aristotelis (assembly GCF_946808225.1). NCBI lineage: Eukaryota > Metazoa > Chordata > Actinopteri > Siluriformes > Siluridae > Silurus > Silurus aristotelis. The sequence goes on from NC_139593.1 coordinate 17,849,026, forward strand.
TGATAATGGGTTTAAAGGTGGCAAAAGTACACACATCCTTCACTCGAGTAGAAGTACAGATACTCATGTTTTAAAAGACTCACTCAGTAAAAAGTAGTCATTTTTACCACCTGTTTTAGTGTCACGCTGGTAACTGAACCTAACATCACATTAATATATTAATACAGATTTAATAATAATTTTACATTTTCTTATCTAATGAATGTGTCCAGGATGAACATCCACCGCACAAGCAGAGGAAAGATGATCAGGAAGGTCTCTGTTCCCTTGTTGCCTTCTGTCTTGTTTATTGTTAGCTTTCTAAAGTTGGGGTCAGAATGTAGGGTCGGTCATGAAACAGTCCTCTGGAGCACAGAGGGTTAAAGGCCCAAGAGTAGCAGCTTGATGATACTACGGGGTTAGAGCCTTAACCACTAAGCTACAATATACTGGTGATATTTAATTTAAATGGGATTAAGTGTGATTGTGGGATTGGAATCCTATGGTGCTTCAAACCTGTTATTAGTATGTGTTTCTTACGGTGGCCGAGAAGTGCAAAACACATTAACAAATCCGAAAACAAATGAACAAATCCAAAAACAAATTACCAAATCCAAAAACCAATTAAGAAATCCCAAAAAAAATTAACAAATCCGAAAACAAATTACTATTATCACAAAAAAAGGAAGTGTAACAATATCTGTGTTGTTTTTTTTTTTGTTTTTGTTTTTTCTTTTCTTTTTTTTTTGTTTGCTTGCTTGGAGCTGGCAAACCTACCGTAGTGTGTCCGTGACTTTTATTTTGAAGACGTTTAGCACTTTGCGCCTGTAGCGTGCTCTCGTTGCTATGGTAACTGATGTTAACACGGAACCTATGGTAAAGAAGAAAATTTGATTGTGTGTGTAATCAGAAAGGGAACCTGCCGCTGTTAGATTCTTCCTGCACGTTTTTGGGTAAAAAACACACACACACACACACACACACACACACACACACACACACAAGGAGTGAGAGCATTATAATCTTATTCCTGTCAGAGTCTTTACTGTAGACACTATAAACATGAAGAAGCTCAATGTGATGATTAATTATATATAATGTCATTATTTTATATAAATATCCACGTGTTTTTCTCTCTTAGATTCTGCATAAATCTTTTTTTTTACCCTTGCAGTGTGTTTACTGAAGAAGTCAGAAATGGAAGTCGTGCAGCAGACTCCAAACAGTGAGAAGAAGAAGACGATCCTTCCTCTTGGCCAGCTGGTGGAGGAAACGAGGAGGACCCCTAAAGTCTTTCATCACCTTCTAGAAACTAGTACGAGTGTGATTCATGTCTCTCCTTTTCTTTTCCAGGCCGGAGTATCACATCAGTACATCTGACCAAACATTTAGAGCTCTAACACGTCCCACGTGTTCCACGTATTCTCATATTCTGATATTTACATCTAAAACAATTACATTTCATTCTATTTTTATTTGTAGAGCAAATAATTGTTTTACAATTGTCCCAAAGCTTTACAGAGATAAACATGTTTACAGGTTGAAATCAGTGACTACAAAACTACAAAAAGCATGTAATTGAGTACAGATACAGTCGGGTAAATACGACTCCAGTAAACTATTACCTTTACTTCATTACTGTCCACCACTTAGTGAGGGTTGAGTAAAGATACATCAAAATGTATTTTTAAATAAAAAAATACTTTTACAATGGAGCATGAAATTTCTTCACAAACTTTCCATCCATTAGTCTGTTTGATCTCTTTGCCATCACTCTGACTCTGTTGATTAAGTACATGATGTCTGATAGCAGCAGCTTTTCTTTGAGTCACGCAATAAATCTGACATATGCATCCAGTAAACAGATCAAATATTCACATAAATCTTACTGGGCTACTTTACATCAGCAACACCGACTCAATAACAAACATCATTCATAAAAAAAACAACAACTGATGGCACCTGCATTCATCGCGACTAGTTTCTAACTAATCAATCATTTAATTATCATTAATATAATAATATATTATGTGTCAGACAGTCATATATGCGATGGGATGCAAAATCATGATCCGACTAAACAGATACTTCAAATAGGGTACAATATTCGGCAATCAGACATTTGTTTATCAGTCATTGGACGCCGGTTTGAAAGTCGACAGTCTGCATGTTTCTTACCTTCACCACCGCATTTTTATGATGTCATTCAATCCAAAGGATTTTACAGGATTTTAAAACTACAAAAATACGAAACATATTTTGATACAAAATATGAAGCCAATTTCATCAACCCCTTTCAAATACAAATGACAAAATACTACTTCATATTTCAAATACATATTTAAAATACACGTATCATGAATACTGTCCATACCGGAGTCTAGTGATAAGTTTATCCCTAATAAATGAGGAAAAACTCCCTGAGGAAGAAACCTTGAGGGGAATCAGATTTAAAAGGGAACTCATTCTTATCTGTGTGCCACTGAATTTCATTATAGTTCATTGTACTGATCAATGCTGTTTATGTGAACTGTGGTCCAGAGTTTCTGCAGCAGACTGTTGATATTAATACCATTAAATTACACTAAATACCTTGCTGATATACAATTATTCATTTGCTAATTTTTCAAATTTTTTCAGTCTATTAAGTCGCCAAATACTAAACATTATATTTTTCCCCCTACAGAGATTTTCGCCAAAGTTAAAAGCAATAATGTTATTGAGGTTGAACCATCCGAGCTGCATTTCAGTGGGTTTGAAGTGGGAAAGGAGTACAGAAAGGTTGTGGTAGGTAAAGTGTTTTTTTTAAATCATTCTTTCAGAAATGCACACATACTGTACGCTGGGTCTCATTTATCAAGTCAGATATGACCAATCGCTTGCAGAATCGTGTGTGAGGGTGTGTAAATGGAAACGTATTCATACATGTAACGTAAAAAAACAAAAAAAAAACAAAAAGAAAGCAAGTAAACAGAAATCCATTCTAACAAATTCACCTCGTGTGTGCGACTGTATCAGCAATGTACTGTACAGAAACTCACTCTAGTGCACTACTGCATCACTCCCTCACACTGTAACTGTACACTCTCAGTATGCTTTTGTCTTGTTTATTGGATATCTATCTATCTATCTATCTATCTATCTATCTATCTATCTATCTATCTATCTATCTATCTATCTATCTATCTATCTATCTATCTTTCTATCTATCTATCTATCTATGTTTATTTACTCATAATCTTCTGTAATCATCTATAATGTTACTTACTTTAAACAACTCTGTCTGTCTGTGCTGGTTTTTACTGTGTACCACTGTGTTTAGTAGAAATGACAATAAAAGCCTCTTGACTTGACTTGATTTAAAAAAACTTTATTAAAAGATTGATAAATGAACCCTATCACTCTGAAAGTCTTTATATTGACATTATGAAAGTAAAAAGGAAGCAGTACTCAGCAAAATCATTATTTCTCTATTGTGTTTATCTTAACAGAAAATCATCAACATATCTACTAAGGTGATCCGCATCCACGTTATTCCCCCCGAAACCAAGTACTTTCAAACTGAACATACACCAATGGTAACTATGCAGTTTAGCTCACTGGTTTCTGTCCGAATATTCTGTATATTTTATCTTTAAATATCTGACTTAATATTTCTAATATTTCTGGTGTGTTTTGCAGGGTCGACTAGTTCCTGGACTTGCTCACACTATCACCGTGCACTTCAGGCCAAACGAATGGCGCTACTTTTTTGACAGCATCCGGATCCATTGCAAGGTCAGACTCTAGTGCTGATTTGTCATATTCGGCATCACATTCCAACACATTCTCACGGCATTTCCTGATACTAACTGTAATCTATTGATTCGTGTTCATGGACACGAATTTCCCCTTTTTCTCGTGTCACTCAGCACCACTGCCTCCGTCTGGCATTAGCAATGGAGGCAGAGGATCATAGGTTATGCTGACAGAAATGCTTAAGATAATCTTTTTCAGCATTTTTATCAGAGAATAAAGCAGAAAATATATGGTTAGGGTTTTACTGCATTAATGTGTGTAATTTTTGCAGTCTCCTCCACTAACTGGGAGAATATATTTACTGTATTTTTTCCTGAAAGGAACCACTGACAATGGTTTATAATAGAGAGTAGCTTATCAAATATAAAGCAATAAAAACAAGGATAAAATCTCCTGATTAAATGTTAAGTAATGGTGCTTGAAGATGGTGGAGGCACCAAAAATAGTTCCTATTATAATACATCACATAGAACGTCGTCCTCAGTGATACGAAAAAAAAAAGAGCGAAATTCGTCTCCATAAACACGAATCTGTACATTCAGAGAAGAATACATTTGGAGAAGTCCTGACTTTACTGGGTTTGATATACATTTCGTTTTTTTCTTTAGGGAGAGGAGAACTTGCTGGTTAATGTTCATGCTTATCCTGTCATCGATGATCTAAACATTCCACCACAGATAGACCTGTCTCCTGTACCACTGGGACAAAGGTACCTGCCCTTCCTTTTAATGGCTACTTATTATATCCTCACTTCTAATGTAGTACTTTGAGGCCTTGGACAACATAATAAAATAGGTTTAGACATTTATAGTTTTTCTTAGTTGCTTTGGAGCTTAGATCAGACATGAAATTCTCAAAACTACTTGTTCAACCTCCATGGTTCCCTGGTGGTCTAGTGGTTAGGATGCGGCGCTCTCACCGCTGCGGCCCGGGTTTGATCCCCGGTCAGGGAACCAAGTCAGGGAACCCGGTCAGGGAGCCACTCTTAGTGCAGGTCCCAAGCCTGGATAAATAGGGAGTGTTGCATTAGTAAGGGCATCCAGCGTAAAAACATGTGCCAAATCAAACATGCAGATGGTCCGCTGTGGCGACCCCTAATGGGAGAAGCCGAAAGAAAGTTTTACAGATGAAACTTGAATGTCACTAATGAAGGCGAGTGAACGGCATCAGATCAACCAACGATCAACCAGATCTCTAAAACAGGTCAAAGGTGAATCTTATGAAGCTTCAACAACTTCTGAAAATGGATGAACAACCAGGAAACACAGTACAGTAAAAGTGTGAATCCAGACAGGATTCACACTTTTACTGTACTGTGTTTAATGGTCTTGTTTGTGAACACTGACAAAAGGACGTGTTATTCTGATGGTAACGAGATGTTCGTTGACACAAAAACTTACTTTTGAGAGATGTAATAATGGTTTTGAGAGAAGTACAGGCTTTTGTGTTGTGCTGTTTGTACAAATTGTTTTGAGAAATTCACTGACTGGTTTGAAAATATTAATAAATGTTGGAGAAATGCTCTAAAGAAACTGAGAAAAACTGTAATGGCTGCTAATTATTTATATCCTCATATCAAATGTAGTCCTCTGTAGTACTTGTCTATATACTAAAACATGTTTAAGGTTAAACCCAGTTCTTGATCTTTATTTTATATTACATTTAAAAATGGGGAAGTCGTAGCTCAGTGTTGAAGATGTTGGACTTCTGATCAGGTTGTGAGTTTAAATACCACCATTAAGCTGCCACTGCTGGGCCCTTGAGCAAGGCCCTTAACCTCCACCTGCTCAGTTGCATCTGACAAATGCCATAAATGTAAAAATATTATTTTTTTATACTGCCTGGCAAATGAAAAGGCCACAATTTGGATTTAAATAAGAAAACATACTGATCATTAATTAATATTATTATTATATTAATATTTCAGCTGGCAAAAATTCTTTCATCCAGAACTGAATGTCTAATTTCTTATATAGTCGTATCTGAAGACGTATCCCACGGTATTCAAAATGATGTTACTGTGTGTGTTTTTTTTTGTTTTTGTAGGAATGTGATCAGTATGTTAGCAGTAGAACTTACAGTTTTGTTTAATAATAAGACACAATGCAAGGTGGAGAGTGTGTTTTTTCTTTTCTTTTTTTTTCTTTTCTTTTCTGTTTTTTTTTTTTTTTTTTTTTTTTTTTTGCCAGGTTGTGTTTTCTATCATTATATCACAAAAGGTAGAAAAGCGAAAAATATCAATTATTTTGTATAAAGATCAACAGCACTTTTCTTGTTTGTATGTCACCTGCTACTGAGTCAAAATAGTCCTTATCGTTGACTTTCACCAGCCATAATCTGCACTTGCAAATGATTTATCCTTAGCGATTGAGTTTTTATTATATTGTATTTTTAATGTTGGCTACTTAAAATCTGCATGTCCTCTCTCTCTCTCTCTCTCTCTCTCTCTCTCTCTCTCTCTCTCTCTCATTCCAAGCTCCACTTATGCGCTTCCTCTGAGATGCAGCAGTCCAGTAGACTTCGAGTTCCAGGTGTACTACTTGAGTTATCATGAGGCGTTTAGCATACAACCTCTGTCAGGTAATGATGCTTTCTTCAGAATAATTTCAAAATTTACACTGAGATAATTATGTATATAAAAGATGGTTACACAGTAAATTGGATTTTTCTGGATTCCCAAAGTTCAAAGAATGCACATGAGCTGTGTGGAGAACATTTTACAGAAGTAATAAGATTTTTTTTCAAGAGAAGATTTAAATTATTGTTTAGACTGTAACTCTATTCAGACTGACTTTTTTTTCTTTCAAATGAGCACAATATAGCATAAAAATAAACACTCATACAATAATAATACAATGATATTTGTATAAGATGTATACAACCATCTAATAAGAGTGCATTATACTTAGAGTATATTGCTCTATGAATAGTTTTAATTGCTTTACATTCTATTATTTGCCAGATTCCCTGATCTGTGAATTTCCCTCTAGTGTGAATTTCCCTGTCTGAACAACACGATCAGAGCAACTTGCTTTAAAAATGCTTTAAAATCTTTATCAGAAATAACATTCTGATGTTTATTATTAAGTTGGTTTGACAAAGCCAGTGTACTGCTTTACTTTTTTAGGATCTTCGTGTTGATTTTCTTGTTACAGAAACTTAACGTGTCCAAAACCCCCCCATTGACTTGATCTACTGTACTTCATGTACAGTTTTTCCATAGTAGACAATAAAAATCTCTTTAAAACTCCCCTTTACTTAGATTACAGGAACTTTCAGAGCTGGAAAAAAATTCAAGATTCAAACTCCAACAGTTAAAACTCACACACACGGCCAGTAGCTGTAACACACACTTCGAATTCATCTATCTCTTTAGCACTGTAACACTCTTTCACTTTATCTTCACTATATGGACAAACAATTGGGGACACCTGACCATAAGATTTATATATGCATTTTGAACATCCTATTATTCATTTTATAATAACCTTCATTCTTTTTGGAGATTTTGTATTGGGCTTGTGGAGATTTACTCTACTTGGCCTATTATTAGTATTAATATTAGTAAAGTCATGTATTGATGAAACCTGGGGTGAAGTCAGCTTTCCAATTCATTTTAAAGATGTTCCATGGTGATCGTCCATGTAAAGCATCTTCATGGAGCTAGCTTTGGGCATTTGTCTTGCTGGAACAGGTTTGGGTCTCATAGTTTAAGTAAATGATATATCCAATGCTACTGAAACCAAACTCATCTTAAGCTTTGATGTAATAGTTTGGGGAAGAACCACATATAGCTGGAAAAAATCAGATGTCTCAATGCTTCTGTCCATATAGTGTCAATATACATCTATATCATCTACAGTGAGGAAAATAAGTATTTGAAAACCCTGCTATTTTGCAAGTTCTCCCACTTAGAAATTATAGAGGGGTCTGAAATTGTCATCGTAGGTGCATGTCCACTGTGAGAGACATAATCTAAAAAAAAATAAATCCAGAAATCACAATATATGATTTTTAAACTATTTATTTGTATGATACAGCTGCAAATAAGTATTTGAACACCTGTCTATCAGCTAGAATTCTGACCCTCAAAGACCTGTTAGTCTGCCTTTAAAATGTCCACCTCCACTACATTTATTATCCTAAATTAGACACACCTGTTTGAGGTTGTTAGCTGCATAAAGACACCTGTCCACCCCATACAATCAGTAAGAATTCAACTACTAACATGGCCAAGACCAAAGAGCTGTCCAAAGACACTAGAGACAAAATTGTACACCTCCACAAGGCAGGAAAGGGCTACGGGGAAATTGCTAAGCAGCTTGGTGAAAAAAGGTCCACTGTTGGAGCAATCATTAGAAAATGGAAGAAGCTAAACATGACCGTCAATCTCCCTCAGACTGGGGCTCCATGCAAGATCTCACCTCGTGGGGTCTCAATGATCCTAAGGAAGGTGAGAAATCAGCCCAGAACTACACGGGAGGAGCTGGTCAATGACCTGAAAAGAGCTGGGACCACCGTTTCCAAGGTTACTGTTGGTAATACACTAAGACGTCATGGTTTGAAATCATGCATGGCACGGAATGTTCCCCTGCTTAAACCAGCACATGTCCAGGCACGTCTTAAGTTTGCCAATGACCATTTGGATGATCCAGAGGAGTCATGGGAGAAAGTCATGTGGTCAGATGAGACCAAAATAGAACTTTTGGGTCATAATTCCACTAAACGTGTTTGGAGGAAAAAGAATGATTAATACCATCCCAAGAACACCATCCCTACTGTGAAGCATGGGGGTGGTAGCATCATTCTTTGGGGGTGTTTTTCTGCACATGGGACAGGGCGACTGCACTGTATTAAGTAGAGGATGACCGGGGCCATGTATTGCGAGATTTTGGGGAACAACCTCCTTCCCTCAGTTAGAGCATTGAAGATGGGTCGAGGCTGGGTCTTCCAACATCACAATGACCCGAAGCACACAGCCAGGATAACCAAGGAGTGGCTCTGTAAGAAGCATATCAAGGTTCTGGTGTGGTCTAGCCAGTCTCCAGACCTAAACCAAATAGAGAATTTTTGGAGGGAGCTCAAACTCCGTGTTTCTCAGCAACAGGCCAGAAACCTGACTGATCTAGAGAAGATCTGTGTGGAGGAGTGGGCCAAAATCCCTCCTGCAGTGTGTGCAAACCTGGTGAAAAACTACAGGAAACGTTTGACCTCTGTAATTGCAAACAAAGGCTACTGTACCAAACATTAACATTGACTTTCTCAGGTGTTCAAATATTTATTTGCAGCTGTATCATACAAATAAATAGTTAAAAAATCATACATTGTGATTTCTGTATTTTTTTTTTTAGATTATGTCTTTTACAGTGGACATGCAACTACGATGACAATTTGAGACCCCTCCATGATTTCTAAGTGGGAGAACTTGCAAAATAGCAGGGTGTTCAAATACTTATTTTCCTCACTGTATCTCTTAAGTGTCATCAATTTCTATTTGTCCATATATCTCTCTAAAACTTAACCTGTAAAACACACTTCATGAACAGATTTGAACTTTCTGACTGGCTTTGTTAAGCCAACATTAAAATTTATATTTTTTAAAGCTACTTATCTAGTTTTGCATTAATTAATTAATTAACTAACTAATTAATTAATTAATTAATTTATTAATTTATTTATTTATTTATTTATTTATTTATTATAATTAAATCAGACACTCATCAGAATCAAAAATAGTTTTATTTCTAGGAATTTGTTTGGGTGACAGAAGCTTCCAGTTGCACATTTGTATAAAAGCTAAATAAAATTAAATTAATTAAAATAAAAAAGTAAAAAATTAAAAGTGGTATTGCATTGCAAAAAATTTTATTGCACAGAAAAACACAAAGATAATTAATAAAAAGTGGTATTTTTTTAATTTGTATTGCACAATGGTAAGGCCACTTAAATGTTCATGAGGTAGATTGTTTGGGGAAAGAAACTTTTGTTATGTCTGGCTGTCCTGGTGTTCGGTGTTCTGTAACAAGGCCAGACAAACACAAATACTTGTGCGAAACTTAACAAAGCCTCAAGCTGTAACCTATAGGTGATGTTAAGATGTGGTTCTCTTTGCAGAAAATGCCATTTTGCAGATTTTAAAACTAATAAATATAAAATACAGTTCCAAATGGTATTCCATATTTACAGCCCAAAAGTATGAAATAATCGTATTTTTGTTCTGCTAGGAGTCATTCCAGCACACGGAAAGACGGATCTATTGGTGACATTCAAACCAAAGCAATATGGAATGGCTGAAATCACTCTGCATTTGGTCATCTCTCAGTTCAACTCGAAACCCTTCCTCTGCACATTTACTGCCTCCTGCCCTCCCAATCTGACTCCGAAGTACTGCCAATTTCTATACTAATATCTTCATATTAATCTTTATGTAGTAGATTCTCATATTGCAAATTATATGTTCAATATCCAGTGGTCAGTATGAGAGAATTGGACTAAGTACCAAATTTTAACTGCTTTAATACAAGACAAATTTGTATGGTTCTGTCAAGCAGACAAAAACATGAACATGATAAATAGGATGTGTGGATTTGCACGGTTACACAACGTACAGCTGTTATCACTGGGGGTGTACTTACTTTTGTTGCCAGTTATTTAGACAATGGCTGGCTTATTTTAAGAGAAAAGTAAATTTGTACTGTTTCAAAAAAGCTGCACATTGACTACTCTAAAATATATCCAAGTTTAAAATCTATAGTATAGAATTTGAAATATTATGTATATATATATATATATATATATATATATATATATATATATATATATATACCAGAGCTATAATAATCTCCCACATCATACTAGTTCTAATGGTCTTGCCTCTACATTAGCCAACAAACAGAAAAGGATGAGGTTGCGCGTCTCGGTGGTCGGAAACCAAAGGCTAAAAGACAAAGGATACAGAAGGTAGTCTTTCTCAGAATGTTTACTGCTTCTGACACTGCATTCACTTTTTTAGCTGACTTTAGAGCTTTAGAATTGAAAATTGTCATATTATAATAAAAATGTTTTTTTTTTTTTTTTTTTTTTTTTTTACAAAACATTAAGAAAAAAACCCCAGGTCCGATTACACCCAGCTCTGATCTAGATCTTACCAGCCATGGTAATCTCGCTAAAATGCTGATTCAAAGCCAAGATAAAATGAGCTACAAGGACCTCGGAGAAGGTGAGTAAGAGGTGAATGTTGGAAAACTATGGACAATACAGTATTAGAACGGATCGCTTTATTTATTTTTTTTATAAACTGGTTTATGTATGTTTTGCATACGAATTGACGTAATTGAATCTCTGTGGTAAAATTCAGAATAGATTTTTGTGGTGATAAAAACTTCAATGTTGGTGGAATATCCATAGTGGGGATTTATTTTTTTTATGTAAAATGTTCTTTATACTATTTTCTGTAGGCATTTTAAGTAAACACCTCTAAATAAACATGATTTTATATGGACTTCATATTAAACTATTTTCACTCTAATGGGAAAATTGGAATGTCAGGAGAGGATGTTGGAAATCACTTACGCCAGTTAAATAAAAAAAATTCCCAGCACTGTTATAATTCCGGGACAGGAAATGATTAAATTTTGGCACCTGTGAATAAAAGCACAGATGTCCTGAAAAGAGAATGTCTTCACTTCATGATTGAATCTACTACTTTTAAGGAAATGTTTGTCCAACCATGATACTTTTGTGATGTATTGTTACTGAAACATCATGAGAATACAAGTCACTGTCTGTATTTTGGCATTAATAACACATGCAATGCACATAAACCTGAGTTAAATTTCTTCGGAATATTAAATATTCGTCAGAGTTTAGGGAAATTATACACAGTGAACAATGAATAAGATCAAAAACATAGAATAGTCGTCTAGTATCTTGGACCAAATGTAGTTGGCATGCACATAAAAGACATTTTGGTTGTGCTATAGTTTGACTTTAATAATTAAAATTGCTTAGTATGCGAAATATTTAATAGCAGAAACCATGGCAAAAAGTAATAACTATCGTAGCAACCAATTTAGAGTGATTGAAATGTTAAGTTGAGTTTTTCTGCCTTTACTATTAACATTTGTGTTTAATTGTGTTTAATTCATTGAAGCAACAACTCATACCAACACTGCAGACCAAACAAGACAGATTAAAGAGGCTGCTTTTGAAAGTCAAGTTCAAGAAAATGTTCAGAAAGACAGTAATCATCTTCTAGGGTATGTAATATGGTCATATTTATTATGCATTAACAACCGTATGTACAGGGGGAGTGGTGGCTCCAGCGGTTAAGGCGCTGGGTTGCCGATCGGAAGGTCTGGGGTTCAAGCCCCGGTATCGCCAAGCTGCCACTCTTGGGCCCTTGAGCAAGGCCCTTAACCCTCTATGCTCTGGGGGTCCCTTACGAGGGAAATATCAAGGTCCGTGACGTCGGAGTGACGTGGGGCCGCCTTCCTGTGGGCTCACCACCTGCAGGAGGGACCGTAAGGGACGGTGCTGTGTGGATTGGGCAGCAGTCCAAGGCGGGGGCCTGCTTAGACTGCTGCCCCCGCGACACGAATTACGGATAACCGGGAGAAAATGAATGAATGAACCGTATGTACAGTCTGGATGATTATTATCATGTGGACAACAGTTTTATTAGAGCTTGTACAATTTTGCTCATTTTCGTAGGCAGGTGCAACTCGGTGATGATTTGTTCTCAGAAGAGCAGAAAATAAAGATTCTGCAGGAACAGGAAGTTGCAGCTTCTGAGTATATGGTACTGTTATGACCTCATTTAAAATTTTAGTAAAATGTTGGCTTCATAAATCTGCCATTTACATTATGTTTTTATGAAATGGGATTACAGTCCTTTATATGTGTGTGTTTTAGATGAACAAAGATATGGGTGGCGAGGAAATGGATATTGACCAGACTTGTCGGAAACTGTCGTCTCATCGTGTCGTACATTGTGCAGAAGAGGTAATGGCTAATTGGTTGGTTCAATTTCTCACATGTAAGATCACAATGAAACATTCTCCTTCTAAAGCATCCAAAATAAACCAACATTGCATTGAAATCGCAATTGAATCCTAAATCATCCCAAAAACAGGAGGTAAATCAAACGTGCCATTCGTTTTGTGTTGCAAACTGGGCCAGTTTGGGAGATAAAGAGTGCGCTGGAGATTCAGGCTGAAACATAAAACAGTGGATGTGAAACACCAAATATTAAGTGACTTATTTCTGTACTTTATTCATTTACTGTTGAGTTTTTTAGAATTTTTTGAGAATTGTAATTTATTAGAAAACAAACCCAACCAAATAGCACACAAACCAAATGTATACATTTTGTTTAGTCAGCAACTGTATATCTTCTATGTTAATACATTCGTCACCTTCACATCTTTTAAAACCTGAACACTTTTGGTTGCAGCACCCTGACAGCACTCCTGAGTTCTCCGTTTATGAGAGTAACCAATTAGAAAGCAGATCTCGAGTGCTTAGGCTTTTCCAACAAACTGTTCGTAAGGTAAAGCGGTTCTTTTTTTTCTTCAGTTTTTACATTTTATAAGCTTTAATTCTATTAATTGACAAACAAGTTTTCAAACCATTGCCACCTTTTCTTGATATGTTTGCATTAATCAGCTGTCAATAATTTCAGACGAACATTCTGTCTACTAGATGTAGTTTGCTCAGGGTTAGAGATCTTTAACATGTACATAAATAGTTTAAATAATAATAATAATAATAATAATAATAATAATAATAAAAAAATTTACATACAAAATGTTAAATCCTTATACCTTTTAAATTTATACTACTAGGGGAATTTCAGATCTAGTAAAGGATTTTTTATAAATTTTATTTTTAAATTACATTTACCAGTTTTTTTTTCTTTAAATGATTCATATAAGAATCCAGTAAAATGTTTTTTTATCTATCTATCTATCTATCTATCTATCTATCTATCTATCTATCTATCTATCTATCTGTCTGTCTGTCTGTCTGTCTGTCTGTCTGTCTGTCTGTCTGTCTGTCTGTCTGTCTGTCTGTCTGTCTGTCTGTCTAGATAGATAGATAGATAGATAGATAGATAGATAGATAGATAGATAGATAGATAGATAGATAGATAGATAGATAGATAGATAGATAGATAATGCAATATCAACCATAATGTTATTTGTTTAGGTCATTCTGCAAGTCCGTATAAATAAAAGGCTTCTACTGTTGCGAGAACTGGTTTCCAGTATGAAGAAGCAAAGTGGAGATGAAGAAAACATCGGTAAGACAAAAGATTTTATTACATTTTTATCAATTCAGTTTATGAACCCTCCCATTTTTATCAGATGGCTTGATTGTGTAATTAACACTTTTATTTTTATTTGTAAAATTGTAAAATCTTGATTTTTAGATCGTAAAATGCGCATCATTAAAAAAAATTATAATTAATTAAACAGGAAGAATTCACAGACTTTTTTGTCTAAATCTCTTGTTCTAGAAGAAGAAGAAGAACAACTTTTAGATACGTCACCAGAGAAGCTACTGCCCTACATGTCGCCCGTCTTTCCTTCTACAGACCAACCTGAAGAAACTGTGAGTAAAACTACAGTAAAAAGAAAAAAAAATAATCTATATTCTACCCTGGGATCATTGTGCCACATGGTGGATGGCATTACTGACAAGTCTATAATTCTATGATCCATATCACAATGGCGTTACTTATGCAACCATGTCGCTGTGTTTTTTTTTTTTGTTTGTTTTTTTCGAATAGTTTTTAACTTAACTATTTAAAGTTTGTATATCAAAACAGATCTGACCTGATTCTTCTTTATCTAATTAGAATTGAATTACCGTAATTTCCGGACTATAAAGCGCACCCATATATAAACCGCACCCACTGAATTTGACAAAGATTTTTATTGTGAACATAAATACGCCACACCTGTGTATAAGCCGCATGTCTACATTGAAACTAATGAACTTCACACAGGCTTTAACGAAAGACAGTGTCTGTTACACGGCTTGTATCTAAACAGTAGCCTACCAAAAATTCATTGTTCACTGTCTTCCTCCTTCCTTTCACAATAATTTCGAGAGAGTGAACCCGTTCGGCAATTTCATTGGTCTAATGTTATGGGGCTCAGTTTTTTGGCTCGCAGTTTGTGAAACCGGGAAAATCCCAGGAAAAATCCATAAATTAACCGCTTCATTGTTTAAGCCGCAGGGTTCAAAGCGTGGGAAAGAAGTAGCGGCTTATAGTCCGGAAAATACGGTACATGTTTATATCCGGAGAAAAAGAGAGAGAGAGAGAGAGAGAGAGAGAGAGAGAGAGAGAGAGAGAGAGAGAGAGAGTAATCCCCCGCTTTACCAGGGTTCGAATAGCAGTTTATTGCGGAATTGCATTTGCTACATAACTAATTAGTTTGGCTAATTTTTCTGGTCTCTCGCAGATAGCACCATAGACCAAAACACTTAGAGGGGAATTGTTTTTATGGAATTTTATGTTGAAATTATACAATTTATTTATAGAAATATAATTATTAATTATAAAATAAAGCAAAATGTTAATACAGTACAGTACTGTAAACTTAAACATACATGTTTATCGTGTTTTTTTTTTCATATATCGCGGGCTATAGATAGATAGATAGATAGATAGATAGATAGATAGATAGATAGATAGATAGATAGATAGATAGATAGATAGATAGATAGATAGATAGATAGATAGATAGATAGATAGATAGATAGATAGATAGATAGATAGATGTGTGTGTTGTATGTGTATATATATATATATATATATATATATATATATATATATATATATATATATATATATATATATATATATATATATATCCTTATGTTTTTTAGGCAATTACAAAGTTAAATGTTCCTGTGGAGCAGACCGAAGAAGATTTGACTTCCACCATTCCGCTTTTTAATCTAAAGGTATTCGCTCTATTTAAATATTCAGTATGTTTCACATCTCCTCCCACCATTCTCTCTCTCTTTCTCTTTCTCTCTCTCTCTCTCTCTCTCTCTCTCTCTCTCTCTATATATATATATATATATATATATATATATATATATATATATATATATATATATATATATATATATATATACATTTAAATGGGAAAAATAAAGTACAACTACACTTTTGTGTTTAATTATTAGGGCTTAAACAACAACTGTGTAAATTGGACCAACCAAATAGGAAGACATTTTAATTGAGGTCAAGTCAAGTTTATTTCTATAGCGCTTTTCACAATGGACATTGTCTCAAAGCAGCTTTACAGAATTTAAGACTTTAGGGTGAATGATGTGTATTTATCCCTGATGAGCAGCCATGGTGACTGTGCCAAGGAAAAACTTGTATAGAACTTGTATAGAACCCATCCTCATGTGGGTGACATCAAGAGTGTGATCATAAATCATTAAAACAATACGAGCATTAACATGAACACCAGAAGGTATGAGTAATGTCCTTTCTACAGTCTTATACAGTCATTTGAGATTATGGAACCAGGTTGCTGCTGAGCAACTCATAAAATAGCTCAACATTTAAAATCATCTTTGATCCAACACCAGGTTCTCCATCTTCAGTGACATTAAGAACCACCATATAAATGATATAATTTATAACTACAAAAACATGATGTAAATGTTTTCTGTAGGAGTTTATCAGTTCCTCATATCATTTTAAGGATATTTGCCACACTGTTTTTTACAAAGTTAATTAATTTTACTGAGATCTGAGGGCATACCCCCATGTACAGCTAAGTCAGATGTTAATTTACTGATGTAAAATGTGTGTTTTTTTCTCAGTAATATTCTGGCATAAAGTAGAGTTCTTTATGTCAGGGTTCTACTTGCCACGCCCCCCTCGGTAGCTGTCACGCTGCCTCGTTCTGCCTCTCCCGGCATTAATGAGAGACAGGTGTCTTTCGTTATGGCTTTTCCCATATAAGCCCCCTTTCCGACATCACAAGGGTCAGACCTTCTGTCAGGGTGCGGACCACAAAAGTATTCCACGGGAGGAAAGTATTCCACGGGAGGAAAGTAATCCACGGGAGGAAAGAGAAGCAGGAAACAACGAGAAATTCTGGCAGTCGGAAACCTACTCGTTAGCTAAGGTGATCGACCTGGTTCCTGACTGCCAGCATTCCCCGCTGGTTCCTGTGGATTACTTTCATACTGTGGATTATACCTTCGCTGTGGATTCCCCTTTCCATTCGGATTACACGGGCACTACGGACCCAACCCACATCACGTTTCATAAAGCTCTCGTTCCTCTGTCTATGTACTGAGCACTCCCAACAAACATGATAGAGCTACTCCCGCTTCCGGCTCGTGGTTGAAGACTTTTTCCTATTGGCCAAATGTGGGCATTTGCCAAAACTTCCCAAATTTTATTTTATTCTATTCCATTTTATTTTATCAGAAGTACGAGAGCCAAAATGTTCCAGTATGACAATGCAAAAAGTGTAGACCGTGAAGAACTTATGAGATCATGAATAGCTAAACATTTTTGGGATGATTTGGAACGTCAACTGCTTCCCAAACCTTCTCACCCAGTGCCTGACTTCTTCAATGCTCTTTCCACACATTATTTATTAGTACAAAGCCATTCTATAAAGAGTTTTTTTTCTAACAGCAAATGACAGATATCATATAATGTAATTTGGGGATTAACTCAGCCTTTACATTCAATCGTAAATTGAATTAAATCCTAAATTCCAGGTTCCCTTGGTTTACACCTTTATTTGCCTGCATTGGTTTACTAGCTATAATATCAGACAACAGCTTACCAAAAAAAAGGCAACACTCCAGAAACAAAACATTGAGGATCTGTTTTAACCATTTACAGAGGAACAAGTCAGGGCTTTGCTACAGAACTGCCAAGACCTTCAGGTGCATCAGGAAAGTGTGTGCATGTTCATGAAGTTTGGCTGTTCTCATCTGTTGTCATCTTTCTTATTTCAATCTCATCTCATTCTCAACATCTGTTCTCACTCTCCAGTGTTTTGTATTCTGCAAACTTTCTAACCACTAGGATTGCGGCGCTCTCACCGCTGCGGCCCGGGTTCGATCCCCGGTCAGGGAATCAACCCCAGCCATTAGGGTTGCACAAGCCTTAGTGCCGGTCCCAAGCCCGGATAAATGGGGAGGGTTGCGTTAAGAAGGGCATCCAGCGTAAAAACATTGTTTAAAGACTATAATAACAGTCTTGATGTCACTCAAATGAGAATGGGTTTCCATTTTGAGTCTGGTTCCTCTCGAAGTTTCCTCCTCATAACATCTAAGTTCTAAGAGTTTTTCCTTGTTACATTCACCATGGCTGCACATCAGGGATAAACACACATATTTAACTCTTAAATTCTAACAGCAAAAATAGAAATAAATTTGACTTGACAAAACTTTACTTTAACAACTTAATAAGGTGATTGATCAGCTATACAGATCATCTCATCAATCATGCCCTGTTAATTGTCCTCAAATATCTCCTATCAAATGTTTCTAGCAATCATAAACATATTGAGGGAGATACACTGACCAGGCAAAACATTATGACATTATAACATTATGAGTGGTGAGTCTTCATCAAGGCACCTGTTAAGTGGGTATAATATATTAGCAGAAACAGAAACAATGGAAACAGTGGTGAACCGGCGACATGGGTTGTGGATCGCTAGCCATAAAGTTATGCCTAGTCGATGTATGAAGGCTGACTAAACTCATTAAAATATAAGGATATTTGTGAGATCGTGTGAAATATAAAACTTAAAAGGTTATCCTTATAGGTTTAATTCATTTATGACAAAAGATCTAAGCTTGCTAGCTGCTGTTACTGTTAGTTTTTTCTCTCTTTGTTAAAAAACCTACACACTGCAACTTTGGTATTAATGGATACTTCTCCAGGTTCCTCAGCATTACAAGCAAATGCACTATCAGAAAGTGGCTGTGATTGATTCCGAATCCTCTTTTGTTCCCATCAAACAATTACGCAAAGGAGATCAGGTAACATTCAATAATGCTATTTCTTTGCATTTTCAAATTTAGTTGCCATTTTCATGTGCTGACGTGTTGTGTGTTTTTTCTGAACTGCTGCCCACGGTGATGTTTTCTGATACAAACCCCTTGAAGGAGAAGGAGCTGCAGGAACAGGAGAGAAGTAAACCAGATGTCAACCCCACTCTCTTTTTCAGGACTCCTCATAATGTGTTAAATCCACAAAATGCCCACCCACTCCGAATCTTTGTAAATACCTCCCTTTTCATTTCATCTTGTTCTCTTTAATCAGTGCCTAATAATTTAAGATTTTGTTAATGTGTTAAACCAGACCAGACAAATGAAGTGCTTCTTATACGTATTACTTATAATGTTCTTATCTACTTCAGAACCCTGCTCCGAGTGTACATGCCTTCAGACCAACCCCATTATATCTAGAGAGTGACCCAGAGTTCCACCTTTGTCCACTAACAAGAAACACCATCTGCACAGACCAAAATATCAAAAGCACTCAGAAGTTGTTTTTACACAGAGAGGTAAGCAGCTGTATAAGTGTTTATCTATTTTTATATGGCAGGAAATTGCGTATATCTTGGGTGTAAAACGGTAATAAAAACCGATCATGAATAAAATGATAATTTTAACATTATGATTTTATTTATAATTATCAGTGGTGAAGTGAAAAACACTGATTATCTTCTCATCATGGCACCTGTTATTTTGTGGGATCTATTAGGCAGCAAGTAAACATTTTCTCCTCTTTGTTGACGTGTTAGAAGCAGGAAAAATGGGTGAGTGTAAGGATTTGAGCGAGTTTGAAAAGGGCCAAATTGTGACGTCTAGATGTCTGGGTCAGAGCATCTCCAAAACTGCAGCTCTTGTGGGATGTTTCTGGTCTGCAGTGATCAGTGTCTATCAAAAGTGCTCCAAGAAAGGAACAGTAGTGAACCGGTGACAGGGTCGTGGGAAGCCGAGGCTCATTGATGCACATGGGGAGCGAAGGCTGATTCGTGTGGTCCGATCCAACAGACAAGCTCCTGTAACTTAAACTGATGAAGAGGTTAAAGCTGTTATTGTTAGCAGGATCAGGACTGTTTTGTCAGCAAAATGGGGACCTAAACAATATTAGGCAGGTGGTCATAATGTTATGCCTGATGGGTGCATAATCATGCTTTTAGATATCAGAAATCCAGAGTTTTTATGTTAAATATGCATTTTATGTACAGTTGAGTTCAAAGATTTCAGTCAGGTTTATAAGTATTTGTAAAGTGACATATTTTGTAATATTTGCTTTATTGTGAGGGGTGTGTTTGACCTGTTAGGAACTATAGCCATAGTTTAAAACATATTACCTCTAATTAAACTACTTGATAAGTAGTTTTATGGCTAGATATTTTTTAGAATACTTTATAGATCCGTAATGGAAATTGTTATTTAGCCAAGTGATGTTGGAAGCTGGGGTCAGACATGTTACAGCCCCCGGAGCACAGAGGGTTAAAGGCCTTTGTTTAAGGGCACAAGAATTACAGCATGATAATAAACTCCCGGCAGTCATCGACTGAAAAGAATTTGCATCCACCTATTTAAAAGAATACTTATATTTGTAATTATATTTATTTATCTAATTGCTTTTCAATTTAATTAATTTTTTTTGTAAACATTTTATTTATACTTTGAGCCTGTGATAGAGGGATTATGTATAAATGGCTGTAATTCCTGAATGTTTAATTAAAACATTTTGTTAAACCATGTGAACAGATAAAAGTCCATGTTCACACCTTGTATGCTTTATTTCCATTTATTGTAGTGGTGTATGGAGGCAAAAATAATTAAATATATGTCAGTCAAAAAACTTCTGCACCCAACTATCAGCGTAGGCTAAAGGTTTTCAAACTCAACTTTTTACAACTAAACTATTTTATGTTATAATTAATGTTATTAAGGGTATTTGTTCACATCAAATAAAATTGAAGCAGATTGACTGAAACTTTATTCAATATATTGCAATTGATTTATTTTAACAGTCTGGAAATGAAATTGATATAATTACTGTTTCAGGACCACACAGACAATGTGTCATTCTGGAAAGTTAAGAAAAGAACAAATTCAGTGACAACCAGTGACTAAAAATACTATTGCAACACCTAAGCTAGAAAGTCAAAACTTGGTTGCATTTGGGTTTTCGAGCAAGACAGTGGTCTTAAACATACCTTCAATATTAAAACAGAATAAGAATAAGCAAGAAAGTACTCAAACCTGACTGAGTTACACCAATTTTGTAGTGGAAAATGAGCAGAAAAGAAAGTATAACCATTAAACCTGGTTTACCCTGGTTCAAGCTATTTAAATGCAAAAAACCAAAAATACTAAAGAATTGCATGTAGGTCAAAGAAATCTTTATATCCAAAAAAAGCCGAACGCTCGTAGTTGGAAATGGCCTCTTATTGAAAATAATTAGATACCCTAATTGATTTAACATGAAATAACAATGAAATGTGTGTAGTTTCAAAAAACTGAATTTGAATGCCAGGGCTTTAACTTTGGAGCACTTTTTAGTAAAGTACTTTTAGTTGGAAAACACACATTTCTTAAAAATAAATATTGCACGTGAAAAGATGTTGAGAACCCAGTTATATAATTTTTTTTCTGATATATTTTACAGGAAATTATAAAAGGAACCTTGACATGGAAACAGTTTCCCTGTCTGGCACTGAACGCTGTTTCTTCAGTTCCAGCACTAACCAGCAGTCAAAGCCCACGCCTGTAAGAGTCAATGTAATCATGCATACAGACAATGGCCACCTTTATTGCTAACTCTATCCATAATGATTTGCCATCCATTTATTTATTTATTTGTTCATTTTCAGTAAGAGTTTTTTACTCTTAACGTTCCCAGGAGAAATACACACTGAATCTGATGACAGTTTATTACAGGGACTAAGCATTTGTTATATTTTTTATTATAATTTTCCTCCAGTGCTGCTTTGTTGTCCTGTACAGTTAATCCTGTATACTCAGTGTCCTGACATGTAATTACACATTATTTGGTTTTATGCACTGTGCTACTGCATTACATCACGTGTTCCATTCACTTGTGCTACAAATTTTCAACTCTGAGACACACAAGCATAGTCTGCTAGATCATGACTGCATCGTTGTGTTTGTTTTTTGTATATGTAGGTCTGATCCTTTCTGCAGTTTGGTGCTACCGCTGGAAGCCCCACCCCCACTGAAGGACCTTCCTGACAACATCAGAAAAGAAATTACAGAGTAAGATCTAATAATTCCTATTTATTCCTACATTTTGGAGCATCATAACATAGCAGTTTAATCCAGTAGACTTTAATATTTACATACAAACATAAATACTGAGATATAGTTTGTTTTCTGCCAAAAAAACATATTCATAGTGAAATGCAGTTCGAAGTAACAACTTGTAAAAAAAAAACATTTGTAGGTACTTAAGTTGCCACTAGTAGGCGCCAACACTTTTTGCATCCATTGGGAAAAAGGGGCAGGTGACTTTATCTAAAGGTCCACTGGTACCCAAATGTTTTTCAAGCGACACCCACATGTTCTCTGTGTCTGGGTCAGACTTGAGTCATTCACTGGAGACAAACGATGCAAAAATACTCTGTGTTTACCCGAGCCGATGCCATCAGACTAAATCCCACTAAACTGGCATGCATTAATTTTTCATTAATAGGGTTAAAGTGACTTTTTACTTGTCACTTTCTTCCCATATATAAGTGATGGTAGGAAGCTGGGGTCAGAGTGCAGGATCAGCCATGATACAGCACCCCTGGATCACAGAGGGTTAAGGGCCTTGTTAAAAGACCCGAGTGTCATCTTGGCAATACTGGGGCTTGAACTCCTGAGCCCCCCCCAAAAGATAGCAATTATTCAGTCAAATTTGTTTGGGGCCTTCCTTTGTTTAATTCTTTTTTTTCTGTATGAAATGGAAAGCTTATCAAAAAAGCAAAACAGTGCCATTCACAAAAAGTGTTCTTTCAACAGGACTGAAGGTGCAGGTGCTAATCTTAATCCTTCCATGGTTCAAGATAAGCTTATGGCCTATGAAAATTCGCCTCCTACAGCGATATAAGAAGATTCCATTAAAGATAATGGCAGGTAAACCAAAATAAGTGTGTGAAGTTTTCTAGCAGTTCCTCTTTAAGCATTTTCTACATTTTAGTTTAAATAAACTACCACCTTATCAGTCCTAATGATGACTTAATTAATGATATATAATATCTTATTTTATGTTTCTTTTAAGTTTTAATCACTTAAATAATATTTTGTTGGAGCTCTTTTTGTTCTGTTTAAACCAATACAAAATGCAGCTGTGAAGTGGAATTATGATGTCAGGAGCCCTGATCTAAAAGTGTTACACCAAATCTTACAAACTATGTAATAAAAATAAGATGATAAGAGGATGGAGGATGTTTTGGAAACTAAGCTGCTATTAGCATATAACGTATATTATTGTCAGGGATCTCCCTGCCACGCCCCCCTCGGTAGCTGTCAGGGATCCCCCTGCCATGCCCCCCCTCGGTAGCTGTCAGGGATTCACCTGCCACGCCCCCCTCGGCAGCAGTCACGCTGCCTCATTATGCCGTGCCGGCTCTGATTCCCGACAGCCGTGGCTCATTTAGGAGAGGACTATATAAACTCACGTTCTCGAGTCACAGGCTGTTGGTTCTTAAAGGTCATGCTGGTGATTGCCGTGGGTGCTCGACCGCCAGCATTCCCCGCTGGTTCTGACTCCTATTTCCGTTTGCCCGTGTGGATTACTCTTTGCCGTTGGAGTTTTACTTTAGTTTCCGGATTGGGCTTTCATTGTGGATTACTCGTCCCGAGCAGATATTCGTTTTTTTGTTTCTCTTCACAGCCTATGTGAGTGTTTTTTGGTTGAACTAATAAATAAACAATGATTGACTTCCTTCCACTTCCACGTCATGGTCGTCAGCCTGACAGAAGAACCGATTGTAACCGAAAGCGGATTCGCCCTACTGCGTTTTCAACTGCGATGGATTCCCACCGGAAGCTCAGTACCGCTCCTCGCGGTTCAGAACCGTGGATGCCGGATCATGCGAGTGCGGTTGCGCCACGCCCCTCAGCGAGCACGAGGGGATTCCCGGCTCGTTTCTCCGGGGAGAAAAGCGAATTGGGCGGATTCCTGAGGAGCACCGGCATGTATGTGGAGGAAAATTTTTCCCAGTTCCCCTCCGAACGAGCCAAGATCTCCTTCTGTATTTCCCTCCTCTCAGGTGACGCTCTCTCCAAAGCCAGCACGCTATGGAGCGGCAAAGGAGGCGATTTTGGCTCACTCACCGACTTCATCGGGCTGCTCCTGGGGATGTTGGGGATGAAGGTGGCGGGTCTCTACGACAGCCTCCTCGAGTATGAGAGCATTCCGTTCTTGATTTCTTCAGTGCGTGAGTCTCCATCCCAAAGCTTCCACAAGCGCGCGGCTCCGTTCCAGTGTTCCCACGAGCACGTGGCTCCGTTCCAGAGTTCCCACGAGCGCGCGGCTCCGTTCCAGAGTTCCCACGAGCACGAGGCTCCGTTCCAGAGTTCCCACGAGCGTGCGGCTTCGTTCCAGAGTTCCACGAGCACGTGGCTCAGTTCCAGAGTTCCCACGAGCGTGCGGCTCCGTTCCAGAGTTCCACGAGCACGTGGCTCAGTTCCAGAGTTCCCACGAGCGTGCGGCTCTGTTCCAGAGTTCCCACGCGCGTGCGGCTCTGTTCCAGAGCATCCAAGAGTGTGCGGCTCTGTTCCAGAGCATCCAAGAGTGTGCGGCTCCGTTCCAGAGCATCCAAGAGCGCACGGCTCCGTCACTGAGCTTCGACGAGTGCACGGCTCCGTTTCAGAGCATCCAAAAACGCGCGGCTCCGTCACTGAGCTTCGACGAGTGTGCGGCTTTATCCCAGGGTTTCTACAAGCGTGCTGCTCTGTTCCGGGGTTCCCGTGGGCGCACCGCTCCGCCACAGAGTCTCCACGAGCGCGCCACGCTGTCTCAGAGTTCCTATGAGCAGGACGCGCCATCTCAGAACATCTACAAGCGCGCCGCTTTGTTCAGAGGTTCCCACGGGCGCGCCGCGGCACCACAGAGTCTCCACGAGTGCGCCGCACCACCACAGAGTCTCCACGCGCACACCGCCACGCCACCATAGAGTCACGCCTCCGAGTCCCTCTCCAGGCAACGTCACGCCTCCGAGTCCCTCTCCAGGCGACATCTCTCCTCTGGTCTCTGGTCTCTGCCGGGGACGTCACACGGCCTCAGGACACCGCCCTAGGCATTTCTCTGTCTTTTATCTCCGCCAGGGACGTCCCCCAACCTCCGGTCTTCGTCATGGACACCATCCAGTTCTGGTTCTCCGCCGTGGGCGTTGCTCGGCCTCTGAACTCCGCTGAGGACGATGCTCCGCCTCTGATCTTTGCCAGGGACTTTGCTCAGCCTCCGGTCTTCTCTATGGGCATTGCTTCGTTCAGGACCTCCACACGGGATGCCGCTTCGCCTTGCTCTCCTCCTGGTTTTCCCCTGTCCCACGGCATGCTTACCGGGCCTCCTTTGACCCTGGGCGGTTGGAGAGGCCTTCCTCAGAGTGCCCTGGCCCGTCTGGCGTAGGTGGGTTTTGGGGCGTCGGGTGTCGCCCCTGGAGGGGAGGAGTACTGTCAGGGATCTTGTTATGCCGCGCCAGCTCTGATTCCTGACAGCCGTGACTCGTTTAGGAGAGGACTTTATAAACTCACGTTCTCGAATCACAGGCTGTCCTGTGGTCGTCAGCCTGACAATGGTCGTCAGCCTGACAATTATACAATCATGTAAAAAAGAAACTACATCCTCTTTTGAATTTTATAAAATTTTTCATGATCAACTCAATGACTGCAAGTTCCTGTGGCTGCAAACGAGCCCATATTATCGCTCCTCCATCGTCACGCTTGACAATTGTTATGAGGTTGTTTGTGCTGATTTGCTGTGTTACATTTTTTCTCCAAACATGGCTCCATTCATTCTGACCAAACATCTCCACTTAGGTTTTGTTTGTCCAAAGCGCATTGTTCCAGAAGCATTATGGTTTGTTCAGATGCAAATTTGCATACCTAAGTCATGCTGCTCTGTTATTTTTAGACACAAAACATAATTGCTCAGCCTTTTTTAAATTGCACTGTTATCAACTTTTACATTTAACATGCTAACTGAGACTTTTGCAGTTTCTCTAAGCACTGCATGGTCTGACCAATTTGCTGGGATTATCCATTCCTGGCAACCTAAATGTTTTCCACTGAATCATCTTCCTCACTGTATAATTGTCAGGGATCCACCTGCCACGCCCCCTTTGGTGGCTCGCTATGCCTCCGCTCTCCCTAGAGCTCCAGGTTTACCCATGCACACCTGGGGCTCATCATCAATCATGCCTCCACTCTCTCTGGAGCTCCAGGCCTAACTATGCACACCTGAAGCTTATCATCACTCCACCCCGCTCCTACATAAACCCCCCTCTCACATTCACTTGCCGTTCGTTATTGTATGTGTTAGATGTTACGTACTGCTGCATGGCTTCACGGTTGCATGCAGTACTCTCCTCTGTCCATCCCATTCGGACTCTACTATCCGGTACCGGCTGTGCTTCTCCTCCCCGCGCATCTCAGATCAGCTACACTTCTCCCCTAGCGCACCTCGGACTCTTTCAACCTAATGACTGCCGTGTGTGTGCATGAGTGCGTGTGAGCGCGTGTGCGTGCGTGTGTGAGTGTGCTCGTGTGTATCTCCCTCATCTTATTATTAAACCTGAGCGAGCTGTATTCCGGCGTCCGCCTTCTGTTTCACTCACACCCTGACAATAATGTTGAGCTTTTAATGTTTTGAAAAAGGCCTTATAACCTTTTCCAGATTGATGGGCAGCTATAACTGCTTCTCTAAGATCATTGGTATTGTGTTAAAACAAACCTGAATGTTCCAGCCCAACAAAATCGGTGGTCACAATTTGATCGATTTCCTTAATTCCTGTGGAAGCAGGGTTTGGTTAGTTTTTCACACTTTTTTTATTTCATTTTGGTTTGACTTTTGAGGAATAAATAAAGACACATGTAATATGTTATGTAAATATGTTGTTCGTCTAAAGTTGCATTTAGCAAATTTTAAGACTGGATAAAAACAAAAAAAATGTATATGTAAAACTACATACTTTTAGGAGGATGTACTTTTTTTATACATATTACTGTAGCATATACAGTATACTTATATCAATATACTTTAGATCAGGGGGTCACCAACATGGTGCCCGTGGCAAGGACCACATGAGTAGCCCATGGGCCTTTTCTAAAAAAATAGCTGTTTCGTACATTGTTCCTACTTCCTACTGAAAACTGTGTGTATCAAACTGGTAGCCCAGTACCCAAAAAGTAGCTCTCAGTTTCAAAAAGGTTGGTGACCCCTGCTTTAGATTTTCAGATCAGATATACTTATGTATAAGCAGTGCAGATAATGTGTTGATATACAGTACAGATATACATGTGGCAGCAGAAGTGTGACCAAGCTTGTAAATGGGGGCGAAGAGGAAGTGAGTGGTAAGGATCACACACCTGTAGGTAATCTAAATAATCAGAGTTCTTTGTTGCAGTGAGTGAGGACGAGGATCTGATCTGTAAAAGAAAAGTGTCTAGAGGGAGGGAGACGCCGAGCTGAATCTGTGTACATCTGTGTATAGGCTTACAACACTGTAAAAGTAAATCATGAAAGCATGATTGCAGCCAAATAAAGCCAGTTTGATATTTTTGAACCCCATCACCGGACTCATTTTTTTACACTCTGAGCTAGCAAGCTCTCCACAATACAGTGCATCCGGAAAGTATTCACAGTGCTTCACTGCTACATTAATTGTTTTCCTCAAAACTCTACATAGCAATACTGCATATTGACAACGTAATAGAAGTTTGTTTGAAATCTTTGCAAGTTAATTAAAAAGCAAGAACAACAATCCCCAAGGAATCATCTGTAGGCCTCTAAAACAGGATTTTATCGAGATTTGGGGCAGGGTACAGTAACATTTCCATCATCCGTAAATGGTAGAAGTTTGGAACCACCAGGACTCTTCCAAGAGAGGATTGGTGTAGGAACGGCCGGAACACCTCATTCATGAAGCCCTGGAACACGCCCGGTGAGATTGAAAGGCCGTATGGCATGACCCGGTACTCGTAGTGGCCAGCAGGAGTGATGAAGGCGGTCTTCCACTCGTCTCCTTTCCAGATAAGCGCGAGGTTGTAGGCACTCCTGAGGTCGAGCTTGGTAAAAAGCGTGCCTCGCGGAGGTCCTCTAGTGCGGCAGGGACTAGCGGGAGCGGATAAGAGAGAGGTGCTATGAGGGCATTAAGGTTACGGTAGTCGATGCATGGCCGGAGGCCCCCGTCCTTCTTCGCCACGAAGGCTGCGGGAGAGGAGGACGGGTTGATGAAACCCTGGTCGAAGGCCTGTTGAATGTACCGTTCCATAGATGTGCATTCAGGAATGGATAAGGGGTAAACCCGGCCCTTCGGGAGCTAAGCTCTAGGAACCAGATCGATGGCACAATCCCAGGGTCGGTGAGGAGGTAGTCGGGTTGCAGCCTGTTCGCTAAACACATCCGCGAACCCGTGGTATTCTGGTGGGATCTCTACCTGAGATGGTGTAGGGGAATTCTCGACCCATGTGGCAGCCATGGTCACCCCTCTGGTGGGTGGAGTAGGAAGGTGGCAGAGGCAGTGTTTGTGGCACCAGGGGCTCCATTCGAGAATGTCACATGGGCTCTAGGAGCACCGAGGCGAGTGTTTAATCAGCCACGGCCGCCCTAGGATGGTGCTCACGGTTGAATCCTCTAGGAGCATGAACTGTATCTGTTCCTGGTGAAATAGACCGACCTGGAGGGTGATGACGGGAGCGCAATTGCTCACCTCAGCACGTTGGAGTCGAATTGTGTACTGTGGAAGGGAGTGACCCGGATTGCCACAGTACGAACAGGCCCCGGTGGCTCGGTGTCTCTCTCTCTCTATCTCTCCTGGACAGGCGTTGAAACCCCAACTGCAGTCCCTGATGCGGTGGCCGATGCAGCGGGAGGCGTGTATTCAGGCACGTGGCAGGCAGATAGATGTTGCGAAATACGAATAGAACGTTGAATAAAGGTCTCTAGTCCTATCGTATCATCATGGCTGGCCATTGCCATACGAATTTCCAGATTCAAACCTTGCCGATACAGTCTCATTTAATCCGCTAGAGGCCGCTAGAGTGCGGAAACGAAGGCTGTACTCCGCTACGCCGTCCGCTCCTTGGTGGAGATTCAGGAGTTGATCCGCGGTGGTTAGCGCTCCCGTTGCCGTGCAAAAAACCTCCGTTACGTGCGCCGTGAATGCAGCAAAGGTGGTGAGAGCTACGCTGTTTGCGCTCCACATGGCGCGGGCCTACGGGAGAGCTCTTCCAGATAACAACGAGATCAGGAAGGCGATTTTAGCGCGGTCGGAGGAAAATCGGTGTGGCTGCATGGCGATGTATAGTTCCACCTGGAGCAGGAAGCCTCGGCATTCAGCCGCATCTCCGGAGAAGGATTTAAGGAGAGCCATCCGATTGCTGGAAGGAGGGGAAGGTGTTGGAGGTGGAGCCCGGTGAACCGGGTTAATGGCGACCGCAGCCCGGAGCGCTCCGATTAACTCCCGGAGGAGATCTGCGCTCGCACTCGGTTGCGGCTCTGGCTCCATAGCTAAGGCTGCGTGGTTCTTTTCACCTTCTTTTTGTAAGGTCAGTTCTTCTGTCACGGTCGTGGAGTGACCGAAGCAAAACCGGAGTTGTAAGAAAGCTGTTTTATAATGAGGAAACAGAAAACAATGTAAAGCAAACCAAAACACTAAACGGAAAGAAAAGAGTTCTTCATGAAGGAAGATCAGATCGGTCTCGGGAGGGAATGAGATCGCTGTAGTATCCACAGGAACGTAGAACGTCGATAGTGCAGTCATAAGTGTTCTTCCACGTAAGTAAGTAGAACTGACGGTGAGTGAGTGAAGGCGAGGGGTTTAAGTAGGGCTGCTGGTTAATGAGCTGCAGGTGCAGGTACTTAGTATGATGGGGACAGGCTACATGTGCAGAGCCGTGGGACGGCGTGGCAGGCTGTTCCCTGACAAATTCAAAGTTATTTGTGTTATCATAGAGCTTTAGATGATGTAGTTGATGTCTAAAGCCCTCCTCTATGACTTTGTTTTCATCCGGATTTCACATCTTATTTATGGCCTCATTAATGATTTTTATTTTTAAGTAAAAATTTACTTGTGCACTAGATGCCTTATCTGTGCACTTTCCTAAACCAATGCTATAGTAAAAGCAATTGTCAGCTATTTTAACAATAATGAGCTCATAAATCTTGTCTATGTACCTAAATACTTAAAACTAGAGTTATAGATTTCAAGCCCCACTATTGTTCCTGTTTCTCTTTAACCTTTTCAAAAACTCCCTCTTGAAAAATATTGAACAGTTATAGCTCCTTAACACGATGAACATGGACTTCATTTCATCTTTACCCTGTAACCTCTAACTGGGGTTAAATGAAATACTCATATCCCAGGGATGTTAGGAAGCTGGGGTCAGAGCACATGGTCAGCCATAATACAGCACTCCTGTAGCACAGAGGGTTAAGGGCCTTGCTCAAAAGCCCCCCAAAAAGAGGCAGCTTGGCAATACTGGGATAGGTTGGGCTTGAATCCCCAACCTACCAATCAGTAACCAACCACTGAGCTATCATTGCAAACAAATATTTTTCAGTAAATTCTTAGAGATGCAGAACGTTTCACACACTTGGGTTGGTGCACACAAAGAACAATCCCATTAACTTATGAGAACCCAAGGGTAATTATCACAGAGACCAAGTTACTAAAAATAAGTTTAAACAGGCCCTGTATGTGATTCAGCAATTCTGCTAAATGTAATGCTGAATCGTTAATACACAATCACTAATTAATCCCCCTAACAACTCAAAACAAGAAAGAGTACTATTTCTATCTTTGCTATATCGTATCTAAAATGCTAAGGTTTTTAATTGTTAAATTGTGTGCGAAGTTTCTGGGTTTTATCTGGTTGACACCAAATGTCCATTCATTGTTAAATATATATCATCTGTTCACAGATGATGACTCTAGTGTAAATCTGTTCATGGTGATTATAGTCCTGTGCCATTGTAGCAGTCTGTTTTTATTCATTTCACCCCAAATTCATCTTTGTTCATGAGTTTAACCCTCCATAGTAACCTGAGGGATCTTTAGACTGTTCACCTAAAACCATCCTTAGCAACAAAACCCTCCAGGAGAGAAGAAATGAATAAAGGCAGATTACTGTCATTACTGAAAGTGTATATTTACCTTAACATATACAGTTGTTGCATTTAGCAGACGCCTTTGTCCAGAGCGACGTACAAAAGTGCTTTGAGTCTCTATCAATGAATACATTTACACTGGTACACTAGATAACAATTTAAATTAAATCAGACTACAACTCTGTTGATTTTTTTTTTTTTCCTTTACTAAACAAAGCAAACTTGAAAAGTGTTACTTTAAGTGTTTTCAGAAGAGGAAGGTCTTTAACTGTCGCTTAAAGATATTTGTGAATATGGTTGAAGAGATTTTAAAATAACAGTTTATTTCACAGTTTTATATTTTTGGAAGGAATCTCCAGTGCCAGTGCTTTGTAACCATCAGAGATAAATGTGTCTCTTTCTGTATTCTAACCATGTCTGAAGGTCTAAAGGATAATAAGCATTTATTTATATCTCTAACGTAATAGGCTGCATTTTTTGCTTGGCTAACCTCTATAAAAAGAAATGGCTGATCAGGAAACAACTGTTTCCTGCAAGTAAGAACAGATTTTTGTAGATGTTCAACAGCATTTTATATAACTATAAAAGGTCATTCTTTAGAAATAATAAAATGTATATTTCTAAAATCAAGGTTATGGTTTGGAAAATTAATGTTCAAGAAAAATGAAACACATACATACATACATACATACATACATACATACATACATACATACATACATACATGATTTTTTTTATATGATAGCCTGCTCCATGTTTTATTCCTTACATTTGCAGAAGGCACTACAATTTGATATAAAATATACATTTGTCATTTCTGATTTTCAACATATTTCTTTACTCATGTTGTCAAGTACTATAGGCTATAATATTGCACTTAAGGCTGTCAAAAGTAACACGTTAATTAGTGGTCTGTTTGAGCAATTGTATTAAAAATGTAAAGAAATAAATCGAGAAAAAATTTTAACCTTTAACGCAACACGCATTTGTTTACGGCATTCTTTCTTTACTCCTTCCATACTCCTATCTGTGTGGAAAAGTTTCGTTCGGTGTCCTGATG
This sequence comes from Silurus aristotelis, assembly GCF_946808225.1. Taxonomy (NCBI): domain Eukaryota; kingdom Metazoa; phylum Chordata; class Actinopteri; order Siluriformes; family Siluridae; genus Silurus; species Silurus aristotelis. Next base: position 17,881,233 of record NC_139593.1, read on the forward strand.
ATTTACGTAATTTAAAGCACCATAATTACTTTAAAACATTCAGCTTCCTCAGCAAGGCAGTTGTCTGTTTGGGGTTGTTATGTTGGAAATCTGCCGTTCGGTCCAGTTTCTGAAGGGAGGGCATCATGTTCTGCTAGAATGTCACAGTACCTGTTGGAATCCATGTTTCCCTCAATGAACTGCAGGTCCCCAGTACCAGCAGCACTCATGCAGCCCCAGACCTTGATGCTACCACCACCATGCTTCTAGGCAGGACACAATTTTCTCGGTCTTCCCCAAAGGGGTTTCCCCACACATGCTGGACACTATCTGAGCCAAACAAGTTTAATCTTAGTCGCATCAACCACAGGACATGGTTCCAGTAATTCATGCTCTTGGACAGGTTGTCTTCAGCCAACTGCTTGCAGGCTTTGCCATGAGGTACCATGTTGAACATCCAGTGGTCAGTATGAGAGAACTGTACTTAAAGTACCAAATTTTAACTGCTCTAATACAAGATACATACATTTGTATGGTCCTGTCAAGCAGACAAAAACATGTGGCTTTACATGGTTACATGATGTATAGCTGATTTTTCTGGTATCAGTTTTTTACCTCACTACAGTGGAACCTCGGAGCTCGCGGCCTCAGTGCTCGCGACCTCGCATGCTCGCGACTTTCATTCCGACCGGCGACTCTCATTCAGATTGGCTCGTGAGCAACCGCGAGCTGCAAGTGAATAGTGATTTTTTTTATCAAAATCGTGTGGATTGAACAATAAATACAATGGCCCCTAAACATCCATCATCGTCACCAAGTGGTGGAGAGAAAAAAAAGCGTTCGATGTCTGTAATGAACCTTCATCAAAAAGTTGAAGTTTTGGACATTCTTCGTGGAGGAATGTCGAATAGTGCGGTTGGAAAGCGTTTTGGTGTTAATGAAAGCACAATAAGATCAATAAAAAAGAAAGAGAGTGAAATACGGCAGGCAGTTACTATGAGTTTTAAAGAAAGTGCGAAATATGCAACGAAAGTGAGAGATAGAAATATTATCAAGATGGAAAGTGCTTTGTCTCTGTGGATCGACGATCGACTGGAAAAAAATGCCATCCAAAACTTATATCATGAAAGATGAGTTAAAGGCTCCAGGATTTAAAGCGCAAAAAGACCGAGTGACTTTAATCATGTGTGGCAATGCAGCTGGGCATATGATAAAACCCGGCTTCATATATAAGTCTGCTAATCCACAGGCCTTAAAAAATTAAAATTAAAATTTGTTGCCTGTCTTCTGGATGTCGCATCCAAAAGCATGGATAACGAAGACATTAATATCAAACTGGTTTCATCAGTGTTTCATTCCTGAAGCACGCACACACCTACATGATTTGGGAATGGAGTTAAAAGTCTTATTAATCATAAACAATGCTGGTGGTCACGCAGTGGACTTGAAGTACAAAGGCGTTCAAGTATAGTTTCTGCCTCCCAACACCACCTCACTTCTGCAGCCCATGGATCAAGGGGTTATCCGTGCCTTCAAGGCACTTTATACAAGAAATTCTCTTCAACACCTTGTTACTGCAATGGAGCAGGATGAAGATTTCTCCATCAAGGCATTTTGGAAATCTTTTTCCATTGCATCGTGCCTTAAGGTAGTTGAATCTTCGTTCAAAGATCTCAAGAAACAGACAGTAAATTCTTGCTGGAAGAATTTACTGCCTATGTTTGTGAATGATCACAAAGGCTTCTCTCCAGAAGATATTCAGTCTAATGCTGTACAAAATGCAGTAAAGCTTGGAAAATTGTTGGGAGTTGAAGGCTTCACTGACATGACAACGGAGGAAGTTGAAGAGCTGATTGAAGTCCATTCAGAAACACTGACTGAAGAGGAACTCCTCGAGCTTACAAAATCTGCCAGCGAGGAAGAGGAGGATGAGGGAGAAGAAAAAGAACCAGAAGAAGATGAGGGCCTTACTATAGAAATGTTAGCAGAAGCAGCTCGTACACTTGCTGCTTTGAAACAACAATTTCAAGATCGTGATGCAAACATGGTTAGGTCACTGCAGTTCGGAAATGGGTTAGACAGTGTCTTTTTACCATATAGAGAATTGCTGCCTGAGTTAAAAAAAAAAAAACCCTAGACAGCAATTAGCCATTACCATGTTCTTCAGCCCCATAAAAAAGGCAGCTCAGGAACCAGCCCAAGCACAAGTGGAAATATTAATGGAGGAAGATGAGGCTCTCGAAGAAGAAGTGGATGAGCCTCCACCCTTAAAAGATTATTAAATCTTCCAATTTGCTGTGCAATACAGAAACCTTCATCTTCATCGTATTGCACAGCATAACTTCTCATCATAATCATCAGACACACTTCAGCATACTATATAAAGTGACTACCCATTACTGTATTTTCTGTACTGTATTTACTGTATTTTCTGTACTTCTCTACTGCATACTTTACTGTACCTGTACTTTATTTTTTTTAATTAAGCATTGTAATTGCTGTTAATTTACATAAAGTATTGTTAAAATAGTCTAATAATTAAGTGTTATGGAGTGAAATAGTGTTATTTACTCATTAAAATCGATTTCGTATAGTGTTCTTTGGGTTTTTACTGGGTTGAAAGGGGCGTATCAAAAGGTTGCGAAAATTCGGAACTCGCGACCGGTCTTGGTCCCTAACCCTCGCGAGCTCCGAGGTTCCACTGTATTTAGTTTTCGGACAACGTTTTACTTTCACTTATTTAATTTTTCTCCATTTTGCAGAAATTAAACTGGGCCTCGTTTATAAAACATTCGCCATCGACATGATTGGAACAAACAAACACCCTTGTGTCAACTGCATCCAAAGTTCAAATAAACCTGGGTTCTCTGGGTAACTGAACAAGGTTCTCTTTCCCTCACATCCAAGCACACTTCTTTGGAGACATTTTTCTCCAGCAAGTCCGCAACAGAATGAAGCACTGTGATGGGTGTGTTCTTGCTCTCGTTCTGGTTGCTATGTGTGTGTGTGTGTGTGTGTGTGTGTGTGTGTGTGTGTGTGTGTGTGTGTGTGTGTGTGTGTGTGTGTGTGTGTGTGTGTCCATACAAGGAATTCTGCTCTTCATGAGTCATACTAAAGAAAAAACTTTTTGGAGGTTTTACAAATCAAAAATATATTTAGCACATATGTTTAGCATGAGAATCCAAATCTGTTAATCAGAATGCATAAAATTGTATTAGGCACCAACTTTAACCTAATCAGGATGTGGTCACCCATTTAGTGACAATCTTGAGATGTGCAATATTTATGCTTTTTTGGATTATTGGTCTTTCCTATTCTTTTGCACTTCAAGATCCAATCATATTACTTTCACTCTGGCCTCTATATTGATGATCTTTTGCTTGATTCTACCCTGGCTGTTTGCCCACTCTGCTGAAATGTGTGTTAATTTGGCTTGCATCATCTCTATCTTAGTTTCCATTGTGGTCACCTTGCCTTCCAGGTCTTTTTCATCTACCTGGTTGGCCGCTGTCTCATCAATCAAGCCATCCTTCAGCAATATGGCCCGACCTTTTTCTTCCAGAACAGTCTTGGCTTCAGGGTATTCAATCAGAGCCTCCATGAGATCGTCTTTTGAGAGGGCGAAAAGGTCTGAGTAACCAACACTACGAATGTTGGCAGTCCGACGATTTCCAGCTTTACTGCCCTTGATGCCCAAGATACTGATCTCACCAAAATAGGCACCCTCACTCAGTACTACAAACTGTGTTATTCCATCGTCTGCTACCACAGCAAGGTTACCTTTTTTGATAATATACATTTCACGACCAATGTCACCCTTCTTGCAGATATAGTCTCCAGGACTAAAGATCTGTGGCTGAAGCTTGAGCACTAGCTCGACAAGCAGTCCTGCCTCACAATCCTGAAATATTCGCACCTTCCTCAGTGTATCCAAATGCACACTAATGGCAATCTCTGCCCTTAACTTATCTGGAAGGTATTTAAGAACGCCCTTGTCATCCGAGGTCTTGTCTTCTGTCCAAAGGTAGTCAAACCACTTGACGACACGAGTCTCTAGATCCTTGCTGACATTACGGAACTGCATGTATTGCTTAATAGAGTCAATTTTGGATTGAAATAAAGCACGTGAAGCATTCATGTTGGCGATCATAGCACCAACATTACCAACAATTGTGGCAAAAATGAGCACACCTATGAGGAAATCAACAACAACAAACAAATACTCGACATCCCTAACGGGTGGCGGAGTTTCCCCAATAGTGGTTAGGATGACTGTGGACCAGTAGAGGCAATAGGTATATTTCATTGACAGGCGGCCATACTTAGGATCACTAATGTTAGGGTAGACCCATTCATCAGACCCAAAGCCAAGTGTTTTGGAGATAGCATAAAAAATGCAGGCATTCCAATGAATGATTATTAAAATATAGAGTACAATGTTGCTGATTCTAAATATATTAGGAAGGTTGGTCCTTGTCTCAGTTCGGTAAAAAAACTCAAAAAGACGAGGCATTTTGAAAAGCCGATTGAACCTCAGTGCGGGACTATTAATTCCAAAACGCAACATCAATAAATCTGTTGGTAGCATGCTTATTAGGTCATATTTGAATTGGGGTGTTTTTTTGTAATGGTCCCACAGCTTCTTTATATTGTTAACCAGCAAGCCTTGCTCCAGAAAACCTGGCAAAACATATACCATCAATATTCATTAACACATAATGTATGCAACAGTTTATATTTCTACATTAGAGTACATTAATTAATTAAATGCACATATATTCTATAATATATGTGATTCACCTGTTCTGGATCTTATAAAAGTGTCAATGTAGTAGATAACATCTGAAGTGTAGTCCAGTATGATCCACAGGATGGTGTAATCTTTTTGGACCTCACTGAAACAGGATCTAAAATATAATGATATTTCAAAACAATCTATCAGAATATCATTTCATACTGTTAATTATATGGCAGGAAATAAATGTTAGAATTTGACAAAATATTAACCAAAGGTTTTTTTTGTATTTTTTAATACAAAACATTCAACCAAAAGCATTTTTAATACATCATTGGTAAATGTACTTTCCTAGTGTACTCAGAGACTAAATACAAACTCGAAAGTTGGGACACTGTACAAATTGCACAATTTGTACAGTGTCACAACTTTCGAGTTTGTATTTAGTCTCTGACAAATCTCATAAACTCATATTTTATTCACAATAGAATATAGATAACATATCAAATGTTGAAAGTGAGACATTTTGAAATGTCATTCCAAATATTGGCTCATTTTGGATTTCATGAGAGCTACACATTTAAAAAAAAAGTTGGGACAGGAAGAAATAAAAGGCCGGAAAAAAATGTACACATAAGGAACAGCTGGAGGACCAATTTGCAACTTAGTAGGTCAATTGGCAACATGATTGGGTATAAAAAGAGCCTCTCAGAGTGGCAGTGCCTCTCAGAAGTCTAGATGTGTATAGGATCACCAATTCCCCCAATGCTGCGGCGAAAAATAGTGAAGCAATATGAGAAAGGAGTTTCTCAGAGAGAAATTGCAAAGAGTTTGAATTTATCATCTACAGTGCATAATATCATCCAAAGATTCAGAGAATCTGGAACAATCTCTGTGCATAAGGGTCAAGGCTGGAAAACCATACTGGATGCCCGTGATCTTCGGGCCCTTAGACGGCACTGCATCACATACAGGAATGCTACTGTAATGTAAATCACAACGTGGGCTCAGGAACACTTCCAGAAAACATTGTCGGTGAACACAATCCGGCTAAAACTCTATAGGTCAAAAAAGAAGCCATATCTAAACATGATCCAGAAGTGCAGGCGTTTTCTCTGGGCCAAGGCTCATTTACAATGGACTGTGGCAAAGTGGAAAACTGTTCTGTGGTCAAACGATAAAATATTTGAAGTTCTTTTTGAAAAACGCTATGTTATCCATACTAAAGAGGATAAGGACAACCAAGTTGTTATCAGCGCTCAGTTCAGAAGCCTGCATCTCTGATGGTATGTGGTTGCATGATCCAAGTTCTAGAACAACATATGCTCCAATCCAGACGTCGTCTCTTTCAGGGAGACCTTGCATTTTCCAACATGACAATGCCAGACCACATACTGCATCAAATTACAGTCTGTAGTCCAGATCTTTCACCCATAGAAAACATTTGGCACATCATAAAGAGGAGGATGCAACAAAGAAGACCTAAGGCAGTCGAGCAACTAGAAGCCTGTATTAGACAAGAATGGGACAACATTCCTATTCCTAAACTTGAGCAACTTGTCTCCTCAGTCCCCAGACGTTTGCAGACTGTTATAAAAGGAAGAGGGGACGCCACACAGTGGTAAACATGGCCTTGTCCCAACTTTTTTGAGATGTGTTGATGCTATGAAATTTAAAATCAACTTATTTTCCCCTTAAAATGATACATTTTCTCAGTTTAAACATTTGATGTCATCTATGTTTTATTCTGAAAAAAATATTGAAATTTGAAACTTCCACATCATTGCATTCTGTTTTTATTCACAATTTGTACAGTGTCCCAACTTTTCCCAAATTTTGGAATGATTTTAATAAATAAACATAAGAACATAAGAAAAACTCTGTGAAATATAGTAATTAGGCTACTAAGAACAAAACCCAGCCATTAGGGGGGCACAAGCCAGTGTACTCTTAGTGCCGGTCCCAAGCCCGGGTAAATGGGGAGGGTTGCGTTAGGAAGGGCATCCAGCGTAAAACATGTGCCAAATCAAATATGCGGATCACAAATGAGAATTTCATACCGGATCGGTCGAGGCCCGGGTTAACAACGACCGCCACAGGTATCGTTAGCCGACAGGGTACCGGTGGAAATTGGGCTACTGTTGGCCGAAGGAGGAGAAGGAGAGGAGGAAGGCGTCTACAGAGACGGCAGGAAAAGGAGCAGTGTAGGAGAGTAGAGGTTCGGGTTGGTACTTTAAATGTTGGTACTATGACGGGTAAAGGGAGAGAGATAGCTGATATGATGGAGAGGAGAAAGGTAGATGTGTTGTGTGTTCAGGAGACCAAGTGGAAAGGGAGTAAGGCCAGGAACATTGGAGGTGGGTTTAAACTGTTTTATCATGGTGTGGATGGGAAGAGAAATGGTGTATGGGTGATTCTGAAGGAAGCGTACAGTAAGAGTGTAGTGGAGGTGAAGAGAGTTTCTGATAGGGTGATGATCGTGAAGGTGGAAGTTGAAGGGATGATGATAAATGTCATCAGTGCCTATGCTCCACAAGTTGGCTGTGAGATGGAGGAGAAAGAAAGATTCTGGAGTGAATTAGATGAAGTGGTAGATGGTGCACCTAGGAAAGAACGATTGGTGATTGGGGCAGACTTTAATGGGCATGTAGGTGAAGGGAACAGAGGTGATGAGGAGGTGATGGGTAGGTATGGTTTTAAGGAGAGGAATGTGGAAGGGCAGATGGTGGTAGATTTTGCTAAAAGGATGGAAATGGCAGTGGTGAACACGTATTTTAAGAAGAAGGAGGATCATAGGGTGACGTATAAGAGTGGAGGAAGGTGCACACAGGTGGATTATCTTCTGTGTAGGAGATGCAACCTGAAGGAGATTGGAGACTGTAAGGTGTTGGCGGGGGACAGTGTAGCTAGACAGCATCGGATGGTGGTCTGTAGGATGGTTTTGGAGGCGAAGAAGAAGAGGAGAAAAGTAAGGTTTGAAAGAAGAATAAGATGGTGGAAACTGAAGGAGGAAGAGTGTAGTGTGAGGTTCAGGGAAGAGGTCAGACAGGGGCTTGGTGGTGGTGAAGAGGTGCCGGATGATTGGGCAACTACTGCAGGAGTGATGAGGGAGGCAGCTAGAAAAGTACTTGGTGTGACATCTGGAAATAGAAAGCAAGACAAGGAGACGTGGTGGTGGAATGAGGAAGTGCAGGAGAGCATTAGGGGAAAGAGATTGGCAAAACAGAAGTGGGATCGACAGAGTGATGAGAAGAGTAGGCAGGAGTACAAGGAGATGCGGCAGCAGGTTAAAAGGGATGTGGCGAAAGCCAAGGAAAAGGCATATGAGGAACTGTATAAGAGGTTGGACACTAAGGAAGGAGAAAAGGATTTATACCGATTGGCCAAGCAGAGGGACCGAGCTGGGAAGGATGTACTGCAAGTTAGAGCAATAAAGGATGGAGAGGGAAATGTGTTCACTAGTGAGGAGAGTGTGTTGAGAAGATGGAGGGAGTATTTTGAGCAGCTGATGAATGAGGAAAATCAGAGAGAGAGAAGGTTGGAGGATGTGGAGTTGGTGAAGCAGGATGTAGATAGGATTAGTAAGGAGGAAGTGAGAGCAGCGATTAAGAGGATGAAGAATGGAAAGTCGGTTGGACCAGATGACATACCGGTAGAAGCGTGGAGATGTTTAGGAGAGATGGCAGTGGAGTTTTTAACCAGATTGTTTAACAGGATTCTGGAAGGGGAGAGGATGCCTGAGGAATGGAGAAGGAGTGTGCTGGTACCGATCTTTAAGCATAAGGGAGATGTGCAGACCTGCAGTAACTACAGGGGAATTAAGTTGATCAGTCACACCATGAAGTTATGGGAAAGAGTAGTGGAAGCCAGGCTGAGAGAAGAGGTGACCATCTGTGAGCAACAGTATGGTTTCATGCCGAGGAAGAGCACCACAGATGCCTTATTTGCTTTGAGGATGTTGATGGAAAAGTATAGAGAAGGACAGAAGGAGCTGCATTGTGTATTTGTGGATTTAGAGAAAGCGTACGACAGGGTGCCGAGAGAGGAGTTGTGGTATTGTATGAGGAAGTCAGGTGTGTCAGAGAAGTATGTGAGGGTGGTGCAGGACATGTATGAGGACAGTGTGACGGCAGTAAAGTGTGCAGTAGGTACGACAGACTCGTTCAGGGTGAAGGTTGGACTGCATCAAGGATCGGCCCTGAGCCCTTTCCTGTTTGCAGTGGTGATGGACAGGTTGACGGACGAGGTCAGACAGGAGTCTCCCTGGACTATGATGTTTGCAGATGATATTGTGATTTGTGGTGAGAGTAGAGAGCAGGTTGAGAAGAGCCTGGAGAGGTGGAGATATGCGCTGGAGAGAAGGGGAATGAGAGTCAGTAGGAGTAAGACAGAGTACATGTGTGTGAATGAGAGGGCAGTGGAGTGATGCGGTTGCAGGGAGAAGAGGTGGAGAAGGTGGAGGAGTTCAGGTACCTGGGGTCAACAGTGCAAAGTAATGGAGAGTGTGTTAGGGAAGTAAAGAAAAGAGTGCAGGCAGGGTGGAGTGGGTGGAGAAGAGTGACAGGAGTGATTTGTGATAGAAGAGTATCTGCAAGAATGAAAGGGAAAGTTTATAGGACTGTGGTGAGACCTGCGATGTTGTATGGATTAGAGACAGTGGCATTGAGTAAAAAACAGGAGGTGGAGCTGGAGGTAGCAGAGCTGAAGATGTTGAGGTTTTCGTTGGGAGTGACGAGGATGGACAAGATTAGAAATGAGTTTATTAGAGGGACAGCACATGTAGGATGTTTTGGTGACAAGGTGAGGGAGGTGAGATTGAGATGGTTTGGACATGTGCAGAGAAGGGACATGAATTATATTGGTAGAAAAATGCTGAAGATGGAGCCACCAGGTAGGAGGAAAAGAGGAAGGCCAAGGAGGAGGTTCATGGATGTGGTGAGGGAAGACATGCAGGTAGTTGGTGTAAAAGAGGCAGATATAGAGGACAGGGTGGTATGGAGACGGATGATCCGCTGTGGCGACCCCTAATGGGAGCAGCCGAAAGAAGAAGAAGAAGAAGAAGGCTACTAAGAACAATGAAAAAGGACTAACACAAATTTAAATTGTTTTGTTACTGAATGAGGAGTTACTACACAGTGCATCTCGTATAACTCAGTTTCAGTTCAACTAAAATACTTTTCCCATGTACTTTTTGGAACAGTTTGAGACATTAAGTCTGAATAATGCATATTCAAGTTTTTAAAAGTACAGACAGCAAAAGTCTGTGGCTGGAAGGCAGTTGGTCTCTGTCATACAGAGAGTGATGTTGTGCTGATGGAAAAAGTGGTGAGAGAACCCATTAAATGTAAAAAAAGCAGGGCTTCTTCCAACAGTGAGCTTTTTGAAAAAATACAGTTACTGAAACAAAAGCTTGAGCGTGGCAAGGTCTTACCATAAAGATACACATCAACATTCCTAAAAGAGCAAGGGTGAGATCTAGCCCCATTAACAAAACATATTAGAGGGACACTTTCTTCAGCTAAACAGACCATTAAGTAGTACTGGATAGTAGTAGCTTTATAAGGGTTCCATTGACATCCAATTATCCATTCAACAACTGCTGTTCTGGGATCATTAATCCCCCCCACAGACATCTGTGCATTGACTAATCAGAAACAGAATCAGGTTTATTGGCCAAGTGTGTTGAAACACACACAAGGAAATTTGGTTCCAGCCATTAGTGACTCTCGAAAGTACAGACATAAATAACACTATAGATTCACCTTGGACTATACAAAACAAAACAGACAAGACATTGTAGTGCAATTAACAGTATCGTGTGTCAAGTACGATAAAGAGTTACTTTATAACTTTTGTACAATAAACAGCAGTAATAGTATGGTAACATATACAGGTAATGTAATGAATGACAGTTCTGATAAGTGCAGTACTTATAGATATGAAGGAGGGAATATAATTATAGTGAGTTTTTAATGAGGGTTATTGCCTGTGGAAAAAAACAGTTCCTGTGTCTGGCAGTTTTGGTAAACAGAGTTTTGTAGCACCTGCTAGAAGGGAGGAGCTAAAAGAGGTTGTGTTCAGAGAGCGAAGGGTCAGTAGTGACTTTTCCTGCCCGGTTTCTGGTTCTTGTATGGTACATGTCCAGGAGAGTGGGCAGGGGAGTACCAATGATTTTTTTTCTGCTGTTTTAACTGTGTGTTGCAGTCAATTCCTGTCCTGTGCACATCTGGAGGTGATGTCATTCCGTACATAGAACTGAGCGAAATCTTTTGCTTTTACATACCCAAACACTTGACAAATATATCCATCTCTAATACACTATTCATCCTCTTTAGCTCTCCAGTTCAGTGATTTAGAGTAGCCCAGCACTCAGAAGTTCACACCAAGTAAGGAATCTGTACAAATGTCAAAGTACCGAGAATATAAAGAGAATATGGTAATATATGTCTCTCAACAGAAAATAGAATATTTTTTATTATTTTGCTCCTGTCTGATAATAAAGGCAAATGTTCGGCACCATCTGCATTAGTCTCCAGACAGGGGCTGCATTTTAAATAGGGAGCGCATTAAGGTTGAATCAGATCTGTATGTTTATATTTTATCTGATGTTGTGAAAGTGAATCTGCCTGTGAGTGAAAAGTGCTGACCTTCCTTATACTGTTCCTCTGTGTATTCTTGAAACAACCTGTTTGGGATTGACTGGTATTGTGTCAGGCAGCTTGCATCTATTTGACTAGTGGATCTACAGCCAAATAAAAAAAACTAATGTTTCAGCTAAAATAAAGTCAACCTTCCTTTTCAATATCAGCATCTCCATTATTACTGTAATTTTTTTTATTCTTGTCTTCGATTTCATCTGGATGTCAGTGAAATAAAAGTGTGATTTAGCAGTGTCTGCTGTGGCCCAGGCTAGATCAGCAGTTGCATTAGCTGTGCTTGAGCTCATTCTGTCCCAGTAGTGTGAAGCAGAAAAGAGCATCGGAGAGTAGATGTTGAATGACTACATTATTATAATGTGTTCTTCTGACATTGAAGAACAATACCAGTTTGAAACTCTGCTTAAATTGTGTAGTCTTGTGAAACAAGCAACCACTTGTACTGTCATCTGTTGAAATCAGAGATGTGATGAGATATAACAGTTAGATCAACTTTTTTTTTTTTTACAATTTTTATGTTGACCTACGTAAAACATGTGCCAAATTAAAATATGTGGATCATGAAAGAGAAATTCATACCGGCTCGGTCGAGGCCCAGGTTACCAACGACCGCAACAGGTATCGTTAGTCAATAGGGTACCGGTGGAAATTGGGCTACTGTTGGCTGAATGAGGGGAAGGAGTGGAGGAAGACATCTACAGAGACAGCAGGGAAAGGAGAATAGTAGGAGAGTGGATGTTTGGGTTAGTACTTTAAATGTTAGTACTATGACTGGTAAAGGGAGAGAGGTAGCTGATTTGATGGAGAGGAGAAAGGTAGATATGTTGTATGTTCAGGAGACCAAGTGTAAAGGGAGTAAGAGCAGGAACTTTGGAGGTGGGTTTAAACTGTTCTATCATGGTGTGGATGGAAAGAGAAATGGTGTATGGGTGATCCTGAAGGAAAAGAACAGTAAGAGTGTAGTGGAGGTGAAGAGAGTTTCTGATAGGTTAATGCACGTGAAGCTGGAAGTTGAAGGGGTGATGATGAATGTCATCAGTGCTTATGCTACACAAGAGGGTTGTGAAATGGAGGAGAAAGAAAAATTATGGAGTGAGTTGGATGAAGTGGTAGAAGGTGTACCTAGGAATGATTAATGATGAATGATACCTAGGTGATTAGGGCAGATTTAAATGGGCATGTAAGTGAAAGGAACAGAGGTGATGAGGAGGTGATGGGAAGGTATGGCCTTAGGGAGAGGAATGTGGAAGGGCAGAAAAAGGATAGAAATGGATGGAAATGGCAGTGGTGAACAATTATTTTAAGAAGAAGGAGGATCATAGGGTGACGTATAAGAGTGGAGGAAGGTGCACACAGGTTGGTTTATGTAAGAGATGCAACCTGAAGGAGATTGGAGACTATAAGGTGTTCAGTGTAGCTAGGCAGCATCGTATGGTGGTGATTGCAATGGACTTTTTAACAAGATTGTTTAACAGGATTTTGGAAGGTGTGAGGATGCCTGAGGAATAGAGAAGGAGTTTGCTGGTACTGATCATTAAGAATAAGGGAAATGTGCAGACCTGCAGTAACTACAGGGGAATAACTTTGATCAGTCACACCATGAAGTTATGGGAAAGAGTAGTGGAAGCCAGGCTGAGAGAAGAGTTGAACATATGTGAGCAACAGTATGGTTTATTGCCGAGGAAGAGCACCACAGACACATTATTTGCTTTGAGAATGTTGATGGAGAAGTATAGAGAAGGTCTGAAGGAGTTGCATTGTGTGTTTGTGGATTTAGAGAAAGCTTACGACAGGGTGGAGAGAGAGGGATTGTGGTATTGTATGAGGAAGTCAGGTATGGCAGAGAAGTATGTGAGGGTGGTGCAGGACATGTATGAGGACAGTGTAACAGCAGTGAAGTGTGCAGTAGGAACAAAAGACTGGTTCAAGGTGGAGGTTGGACTGCATTAAGGATCGGCTCTGAGCCCTTTTCTGTTTGCAGTGGTGATGGACCGGTTGATGGAGGAGGGCAGACAGGAGTGTCCATGGACTATGATGTTTGCGGATGATATTGTTATTTGTCGTGAGAGTAGTGAGCAGGTGGAGAAGAGCCTGGAGAGGTGGAGGTATGTGCTGGAGAAAAGAGGAATGAAAGTCAGTAGGAGTAAGACCGAGTACATGTGTGTGAATGAGAGGGAGTGCGGTGGAGTGGTGTGGTTGCAGGGAGAAGAGGTGGAGAAGGTGGAGGAGTTCAGGTACCTGGGATCAACAGTGCAAAGTAATTGAGAGTGTGTTGGAGAAGTGAAGAATAGATTGCAGGCAGGGTGGAATGGGTGGAGAAGAGTGAATGCAGGAGTGATTAGTGATAGAAGGGTATCTGCAAGAGTGAAAGGTAAAGTTTATAGGACAGTGATGAGACCTGCGATGTTGTATGGTTTAGATACAGTGGCATTGAGTAAAAGACAGGAGGTGGAGCTGGAGGTAGCAGAGCTGAAGATGTTGAGGTTTTCGTTGGAAGTGACGAGGATGGACAGGATTATAAATGAGTTTATTAGAGCGACAGCGCATGTAGGAAGTTTTGAAGACAAGGTGAGGGAGGCGAGATTGAGATTGTTTGGACATGTACAGAGGAGGGACATGTGGTATATCGGTAGAAGAATGCTGAGGATGGAGCCACCAGGAAGGAGAAAAAAAGGAAGGCAAAGAAGGAGGTTTATGGATGTGTTGAGGGAAGACATGCAGGTAGTTGGGTTGAAAGAGGCAGATGTAGAGGACAGAGTAGTATGGAGACAGATAATCCGCTGTGGCGACCCCTCATGGGCGAAGCTCTGGAACATGCTAACATTAGAATATGACTATTTATTACATATACAGTATAGCTCAAATCCCAGCTTGTCAGGATGATAGGGTTAGAGTTCAAGGTCAGACCTGATACAATTCCTTTTGAGCAGTGCTGGTTAAGGGCCTTGCTCAAGGACCTAACAGTGTCAACTTGACAATACTAGGCTTAAACCTTCTAATCTTTTGATCAAAAAAAAAAATTCGGGGACCCCATAACCTATTAATTGTTCATGTTAATACACAGAAAAGTAAGTTCACAACTCACTATTAGGTTCCTCTCAGGATTAATATAAATGTAAAGGAAAAATGTAATGTATGTAAAATATATAAATAGAAGGCTATATGTATTTATGAAAAAAACAAAAAGCTTTAATGACATTTACAGTGGGGAAAATAAGTATTTGACACATCAGCATTTTTTATCAGTAAGGGGATTTCTAAGTGGGCTATTGACACAAAATCTCCACCAGATGTAGCCATCGAGCGAAATATTGAATTCATACAAAGAAATCAGAACATTTAAATACACAAGTTAAGTCATAATAAATAAAGTGAAATGACACAGGGAATAAGTATTGAACACATGAAGATAACAAGGTGCAAAATGGCATAGAAAGCCAGGAGATCACCTGGAATCTGTCAGTATTGAGAGAGAAACCCTGCCCCCACCAGTACTAATTGATATCAACTGCTTTAGTCCTAATTGATGGCCTATAAAGGCTTCTCATTACCCAGGATGCAAGACTTCATGATGGATAAAAGCAAAGAACTCTCAAGATCTTTGTAATCTTATTGTTGAAAAGCATTTTAATGGAAATGGTTATAGGCGCATTTCCAGAATGCTGAATGTTCCTGTTAGCACTGTGGGGGCCATTATCCGGAAATGGAAAGAGCATCAGTTCACCATAAACTGGCCACGATCAGGTGCTCCATGTAAGATCCCTGTCTGAGGAGTCCAAAGAATAATTAGGAGAGTTCGCCAAGAGCCAAGAACCACTTGGGCAGAACTTCAGGAAGACCTTGCATCAGTACTGTTTTTTCAAAGAAAACTATAAGCAATGCACTGAACCGCCATGGCATCCATGCACGCTCACCACGCAAGACTCCATTGCTGAACAAAAAGCATGTTGAGGCTCGGTTAAAGTTTGCAGAAGAGCATTTGGGGAAGCCTGTGGATTATTGGGAGACTATAGTATGTTCAGATGAAAACAAAATTGAACTTTTTGGCAGTCATTCTACACACCATGTTTAAAGAAGAAATGGCACTGCCCACCACCCCAAGAACACCATACCAACAGTTAAGTTTGGGGGTGGAGACATCATGGTTTGGGGCTTTTTTTTTAGCAAGGGGTACTGGCAGACTTCATATTATTGAAGGCAGGATGAATGGAGAAATGTACCGGGACATTCTGGATAAAAATCTGCTGCCATCTACCAGAAAGCTGAAAATGAAAAGAGGGTGGACATTTCAGCAAGACAATGATCCCAAACACAAGGCCAAGGAAACAATGAAGTGGTTTCAAAGAAAGAAAATCAAGTTGTTTGAATGGCCCAGTCAATCACCTGACCTAAATCCCATAGAAAATCTATGGAGAGAACTGAAGATCAAAGTTCATAAAAGAGGCCCAAGGAAACTTCAAGATTTAAAGACCATTTGTGTGGAAGACTGGGCCAGAATCACTCCTGAGCAATGCAGACGACTGGTCTCTCCATACAAGAGGCATCTAGAAGCTGTAATCACCAACAAAGGCTTTTCTACAGAGTATTAAATAAAGTGTGTTCAATACTTATTCCCTGTGTCATTTCACTTTATTTATTATGACTCAACTTGTAAACTTAAATGTTCTGATTTCTTTGTATGAATTTAATATTTGGCTTGATGGCTACATCTGGTGGGAATTTTGTGTCAATAGCCCACTTAGAAATCCCCTTACTAATAAAAATGCTTATGTGTCAAATACTTATTTTCCCCGCTGTATATTATAGCTTTAACAGAACTCAGACTGCTCAGAGCATTCATTCAGATACTAAATCTATAATAGTTGTACATTTTAATTATAGCTTGTTAATTTAAGGCAGTTGGAAAATATTTTTTATGAATTTGTAGATATAAAGTTAATGATTAATTATTTGCATTTGTTAGTTCTTTTTATAGGTCTAGATATGTTTCTGTCATCTAAGTGAAATTGAGCTAGCTTTTGAGCAGCTTACTCAGCAAACACTGCAATTTGTCAATTTGATTTAAATATTAGTGATTAGACATTATTATATGCAATGTTCCTAAACCCAGCAATAGTAGTTGTTTGTGCGTGGCAAGAAAGGTACTTGTGTTGGTTTTTAATTCACCTGGTCACAATCATAATCAGATTGTAGAAAGCAGGAACTGCCACAACGATAAGCCAGTAATAATATAAGTCTGTAGCAGGGTGCATTATCCAGGAAACATTTCTGAAAGAAAATTACATTTAGCTGTCACAATCTATCTAGTGCAATATGATATTAGATGTTTTACACAATGTTAAAATATGACATTTTTGTTTGTCTGAACACGTCCACCAACTACTTACATTTTATTATTTTTCTCCTGCTTGTCTTTGTCATCTTTCTGGTCATCTTTCCGCTTATTTAATTCATCTTGCTTGTTTTCGTTCATGAGCTCCTTGTCACGCTTTTTACTTCATAAAAGTATGCCATATGATAATTAGAAGATCATTATGCACTTTGTATTATATACATATTCAATAATTTCAAATAAACTTTTATTACTTACTCGTCTACGTTGTTGCAATTGTTCATATTTAGTGTAGCAGGTGTCTATTTACAGGTATTCTTGATGAATGCTGTATAACAGGGAGTATCAGAAAAGTCAGATTACTGCTAATAGACTTTAGTAAGGTCCAAATGTGACACCAGAAAAACCTAACTAACATATATCTATTACTTTTTTCCAAACTAGTATGCTACATATTGTCTGCTTAGGAGAAGCAAGTACTTATTATCCCCTATTATTAAACCTGATAGATAGATAAAGACCTGATTATTTTAATAATTCTAATATAAATGATACCACATGAATGTATTATTCAGTAGAAAAACATACCAATCAAGAGACTCAATGAATTCTATTATTAGATTCACACTAATGATACACTCTTAGTTCTTATCTCTCAGCATAACTCAAGAACCACGGTACCGATATTACACCAATAAGAATTCACAAAAGTCTGGACCTGATATTAAAAAAGTCTGTATATAAATTTAAAGCACTTCAGTTAAACCTCAGTTAGTCCGTTATCAAACAGTTCTTGGTAAAACCATAAAGCTTATTAATTTGACACCACCTTATCCGTTTTATCCTTCAAATCAAATTTTTTAAAGATGATAATATACATAATAGACAGACATAGATAATACTTTACTCAAGAATTAAATGTCCTTTGCTTTGATAAAACTGTCTTATATCTGTTTTATTAAATGTTCACTTAAATCCCACCCCAACCCTTCTGAGGTATATAAATAGGGCACTGAAGCTCCATTTTCTTTTTTATTATATTATTATAACTGCATTTAAAAATTGACAAAAAGATAGGAACAGCTTGATGGTAAAGATATAACACAAGCAACATACATAAAATAAGACTAGAATCGTTGTAACTTACAAGCTACAACCATCATAACAAAGAAACCTCCGAAAACAAGGAAAACAGGAAAAAGAAATGTCAGTAAAACAAGGCTTTAGCCCCAACTTGGCAGCTTAAACCACACCTTGCATGGTGTTTACAAAACACAGACCATGTGGCAAACTTCTGAAATATTCAGGAACCTAGACTTGATGGACCATCATTGAATAAAATGGATTGAATGAGTTTTCCTAATCAGTGGTTAAAATCAAAGCAAAGAATCAAAGCAAACAAGCAAAGAATCAAAGAACTGCATGACTGGAGAAAAGATAACATCTCCTTACCAGCAAACAGTCTAGCAACAGCTCAAGTCAGAAAAACTTTTGTCTGACTCAACCCATCAAAGGCGGCACAGAGCATGTGGTCAGCTGTTAATGTCATTTTAGACATCTTGCTAAGATGAGTCATCATTCCTGCATAATTTAGGGCCACAACTATGATCTCAGTACTGATGCAGTCAGCCATATTTCATTCTGATGACTACTTTATTGCAGTTCTCACACATCTTAATTGGTAATTTAAAGTACTGTGAGATATACAAAGACCATATTTATAACTCACTGGACTCCTTCCACTGAACGAGGCAACCTAAAGTATAGTAAGGAGTATAAAGTACAGTAAATGTATACTAAACTTACAATAAAGTATAGTATATTAATCCCATGCTTCTAATGGGAAAACACTGAATATTCAGTACCTAGGACAGCTCCCATTGCACTGTAATTGCGATAAAAAGACAGTGGTGTTTGTTTTGAGATGTGCTGGATCACACAGGGAAATGCACTGAAAAACACAGTGTACAACACAGTGGTAGATCATTAACGGCAATTATTCTGGAGTTAACAGTATTGCTCCTGAATGCTCCCACAAACATTGTATAGACATTACAGTGCATTGCGTTGCTGGGAAAAAGTATTACTCTGTGCCAGTTCTTAAATCTTCTTTATCAGCAACTCATTTCTACTCACAGGACTGTCACTTATTCAATATTTCTTGTTTTTTGCACCATTCTGTGGTAACTCTTGGGAATATTGTGCATGAAAATACCAGGAAATCATACGTTTCTGAAATACTCAAACTAGTGCTTCTGCTACCAGCAAAGTTGCTGAACCAGACAACATTCCTGGCAGAGTGCTCAAAAGATGAGCAGACCAGGTGGCAGATGTTCCTAACAAAATTTGCAACATTTCTTTGTACATTGCCATCACTGCAAACTGTTTAAGGCCACAATCATTCCTTTGCCGATTTCAGTGTCCAGGCTCATTACTGTCCCATTACACTTAAACCCGATATCATGAAGTGCTTTGAGCTGCTTGTCCTTTACCTGTTCCCTTTACCTGTTCCCTCAACTCCAGCTCCATTACCAGGAAAACCCAGCAGCACTTCGATTTCCTAAAAAACTCAAAGGAATGTACAGCTTCCACCACCCATTCTTTACACAGGCTCTATACAGGGACTAGCAACAGCATTCTGAGAAGCTGCATTACTGCCTGGTTTGGGAATTACATCATCTCAGATTGCAAGACCCTGCAGCAGATAGTTAGGACATCAGAGATCACTGGGGTCTTTCTTGCCTTCATCATTAACATTTGCACCACATGCT
This sequence comes from Silurus aristotelis, assembly GCF_946808225.1. NCBI lineage: Eukaryota > Metazoa > Chordata > Actinopteri > Siluriformes > Siluridae > Silurus > Silurus aristotelis. The sequence goes on from NC_139593.1 coordinate 17,900,706, forward strand.
GCATCCACAAAGACACCAGCATTATGGCTGACCAGACACCTCTTCACCTCCTGCCATCTGGAAAAAAGCTACTGTAGCATTCAGGCCCTCACATCCAGACTGTGTAACAGTTTCTTCCCTAAAGTAGCATCTTGGTCCTGAATTATTATTATTGTGGATGGTTTAATGTAGCATTATTTAATTTCCTTATTTTAATCTATTATATTCTACTTTTTTTATATGTATATATATATATATATATATATATATATATATATATATATATATATATATATATATATATATATATATATATATATTATACATTTGCGGGTTCTCATTTAGAACCTAACTAACAGCAAGTTGTGGATTATCTTAAAATTTGCAGGAATCCGCAGTGGGACCGAATGTTAGGAATAACATTTAAACTATGTTTTCATTAACAAATTTGATAACATGTATAAACACATTTCTGTATTAAAGTGACATAATGTCTAGATGAATTCACCAAGGTACCATAAGGGCTGCGAGGGTACGTCCAAAATTCAATATCACACCTCCCCTTTATCTCCAAGATTTTATAAAAGGTTGTAGCACAGCAGTTCTACTCAAACCTCAGGAATAAATTTTTTTTTAATGTGTCAGTCAGGATTTTGGCCTCATCATAGCACAGAGACAGCGCTAGTTGCTAGCTAGTTGCCAGCGCTAGTTGCTAGCTATTAGTTGCGTTCACGCAACCACGAAGCCTAAGAGGTTAAAGTGGTACTAGAGAATGTTGTGGAATAAGGGGGACAGCTATTTGTTCGCTATCAGTTTGTTAATGTAAACGGTGAGTTCTCTACACTCTCTGAGGTAAAGGATCTGTCTTAGGCCCACTACATTTCTCTTTATATATGCTGCCTCTCTGTGAAATTATACGTAAACAAGGTATTCGCTTCCATTGCTATGCTGATGATACCCAGTTGAATGTTTCAGCAAAGTCACATAAAAGAGATCAGCTTAACAATGTTGAGGAGTGTGTCAAGGACATTAGACAGTGGATGCTTGATAAATTCCTTCTGCTCCACTTGGATAAGATCAAGTTTTTTACCAGGACCACATGCAGTTAGAAGTAAACTTTCTGATTACGTAGCATCTCTGGATGGTGATTCAGTTTCAGTGTGTACAGCAGTCAAAGTCCTTGGTGTGATTATCGACCTGCGTCTTTTGTTTGAGGCTCACGTGAATAATATTACCAGGATCGCCTTCTTTCACCTTAGAAATATTGCTAAAATTTGAAATATGATGTCGTGCAGAAAATTTTCTTATGCTTTTGTTACTCCTAGATTAGACTACTGTAACGCTTTACTGTCTGGGTGTGCGAGTAAGTGCATAAATAAGCTTCTGTTAATTCAGAATGCAGCAGCAAGAGTCCCCTGTTTTACATCACCCCTGTTTTAATCATTCTACACTGCTCCCAATTAAATTTCGCATTTATTATAAAATACTACTACTGACGTATAAAGCACTTAACGGTCTCACGCTGCAATATCTGAGTGAACTTCTTTACCAGTTTGATCCTCTACGCCTACTTAGATCAAAAGGTGCAGGCTATTTGTTGGTACCTCAAATATGAAGACTACAGCAGGGGCAGATCTTTCTTTTATAAAGCCCCACAGTTATGAAACAGCCTCCAATCAGTGTTCAATTCGAGGCTCAAAACATATTGATTTAGTCAAGTCTTCTGCAGGGATCATGGATATAGAGAGTGTTTGGTGAACTGGGATATTTGTATGCTGTCGTCCCCTAACTCTCACAGGTTGACTCAGGTTTGTTGACGGTGGTGTGGTGGGTCGTCTCTTATCCCAGAGATCCCTCATGTCTGTGTTACCTTCTGGTTCTTCCTTTTAGTTCTGCTGCCATAGCGAGTCTTGCCTGAGTCCAAACTGCCCAGTGACATTACCTTTCATACAACAATAAGGACACATACAGTGCGGAAAATAAGTATTTGAACACCCTGCTATTTTGCAAGTTCTCCCACTTAGAAATCATGGAGGGGTCTGAAATTGTCATTGTAGGTGCATGTCCACTGTGAGAGACATAATCAAAAAAAAATCCAGAAATCACAATATATGATTTTTAAACTATTTATTTGTATGATACAGCTGCAAATAAATATTTGAACACTGTCTATCAGCTAGAATTCTTACCCTCAAAGACCTGTTAGTCTGCCTTTAAAATGTTAACCTCTGCTACATTTATTATCCTAAATTAGATGCACCTGTTTGCATAAAGACACCTGTCCACCCCATAGACCAAAGAGCTGTCCAAAGACACTAGAGACAAAATTGTACACCTCCACAAGGCTGGAAAGGGCTACGGGGAAATGGCCAAGCAGCTTGGTGAAAAAAGGTCCACTGTTGGAGCAATCATTAGAAAATGGAAGAAGCTAAACATGACCGTCAATCTCCCTCAGTCTGGGGCTCCATGCAAGATCTCACCTCGTGGGGTCTCAATGATCCTAAGGAAGGTGAGAAATCAGCCCAGAACTACACGGGAGGAGCTGGTCAATGACCTAAAAAGAGCTGGTACCACTGTTTCCAAGGTTACTGTTGGTAATACACTAAGACGTCATGGTTTGAAATCATGCATGACACGGAAGGTTCCCCTGCTTAAACCAGCACATGTCCAGGCACGTCTTAAGTTTGCTAATGACCATTTGGATGATCCAGAGGAGTCATGGGAGAAAGTCATGTGGTCAGATGAGACCAAAATAGAACTTTTGGGTCATAATTCCACTAAACGTGTTTGGAGGAAGAAAAATGATGAACACCATCCCTACTGTGAAGCATGGGGGTGGTAGCATCATGCTTTGGGGGTGTTTTTCTGCACATGGGACAGGGCGACTGCACTGTATTAAGGAGTGGATGACCGGGGCCATGTATTGCGAGATTTTAGGGAACAACCTCCTTCCCTCCGTTAGAGCATTGAAGATGGGTCAGGTACTTATTTGCAGCTGTATCATACAAATAAATAGTTAAAAAATCATACATTGTGATTTCTGGATTTTTTTTTTTTGATTATGTCTCTCACAGTGGACATGCACCTACGATGACAATTTCAGACCCCTCCATGATTTCTAAGTGGGAGAACTTGCAAAATAGCAGGGTGTTCAAATACTTATTTTCCTCACTGTAATAATCCATATCCTTCTCTTCTTGTCCCCCTCTTCTGGGGATCCATTAAATTATGGAGTAAGAACAGAAGCTTTGATGATCTTGATTTGGATTTGGACTGTAATTAATGTCAACAGTCTGCTACACTGACACAGGACTACAAGTTGCATTTGATCGCTATCACTGCACACCTCAAATTCATTTAGCTGTAATAAATGGACATTCTGTGCCATCCATTATTTCTTCTCAGGAAGTTTTGTCTTGCCACAGTCACCACCAGCTCGTTCATCATGGACAAACTTACACTTATAAAGCTGCTTTGAGACAATGTTTAGTGTTAAAAATGCTTTATAAAGAAAAACGAATTGAATTGAATTTATGAAATTAATACTTTAAAAAAAATTTATTTAACATGGGAATGGAAAAACATGGATGCTTTATGCAAATTATTATTATTAGTGAAACCATAATCAACATAGAGTGTGAAAAGCAAATGTTCTTGTAAATGTTTCAAAGTAATTATGATGTTTTAAATTCTGTAAATTATCAGGACACCAAAAGAACCTTTTACTATGTTTCCACACGGACAACTTTAATTGCCGGATGTGTGCGCCATGGCGGATTTTAGTGCTTGATTTCAGACTTGGCGCATCAGTAAAACAAAATTTGAAAATCATTTTCCGGTGGATTAATATCTGATTAAACAAAGGATGTCTTAAATAAATGTGTGTTGCGATGAAGGTTTTAATATCACCTCTTTAATATTCTTTTATTTATAATTTTAATAAAAATGGTAAAACAGAAATGCGCTAAGTGCCCTTAAACATTTTGACAGCCCTAATATATATATATATATATATATATATATATATATATATATATATATATATATATATATATATATATATATATATATATATATATATATATAGTGTTCTGTAGCTTTAACAGCAAAACATTGTAAACATCTATCATTATTTCTTTGTATGCCAGCTTCTGATTGTTTTTTTTAAAGGAAGGAAAGCATAAGCAATAAATGCAGGTAAAAATTAAACTTAATTAGCATCTGTTTTTGCTCTTTTGGTCATTATTTCTGTATTTATATGTGCCTTTTAATTACATATATTTTAGATTCATGATTTAGTTTTCTTAAGTCAAGTGATTTCCAGTAAAAGCATTAAAAAGTATTAAAGGTTAAAGGTATTTAAGGTTATTAAATGCCATACACATAAATTTCACAAACATTTAAAAAAGATTATGTATAGACTTACCCCACTGAGGACAAATCAGTCTAGTAGAAAGCAGCTCCTTAGTAGAAAATTCTATTTAGTGCTGTTTTAGTACATTTTCCTTTAAACTGCAGGCCCCAGATAATAATGCAACCTTTTTAGCATTTCACCAAACCACTTTCCAATGGAGTCCAAGCTATTTTACATGAGATCGTTTTTCAGTCGTCCCTTTCATGTTGTCATCTGCTGCCATGGGTGAGGTGGAGGTGATCCACCCTCCTTAACTGGTGCACTAGGATAAAAACAAACCTGTGCCCAAACCAACAACCTCCAACAAATCATCCTCAAAGACCACAGAAACAGATTCAGCTTCAGTTTTTAGTCTGGAAAAATGGTAACCAAAATATTAATAGTAGTAACTCTTGACAATATTCAACTTTATTCTGAAAACAATTCTTTATTAAAAAAAATAAAAAATAAATAAAAGTTACAGTATTAGAAACTATATGGCCATTTTTAGCATCTAAGTCTATAAAACCAAAGCTGCATTTTGTTTATCTTTTTTGCTTAAGTATTAAGCAAGGTATAATTATTCTTGTTAATCCACTCTGAAAAAAGTTGCATGAAGCAAATCACAACCAAAAAAAATTACCCAAAACCCCGCATTTTATTCAAAGTAAAAGTGAAATACCAGCAATAGTGTAGAAACCATTTTCTGTTTTAGGTAAGTTTCGAATTGATTCAAGCTAATAAGTTAATAATGTTTATTAAATTTTCAAAGCTTGTTTATAGCTGTCGAAAGCATCAGCAGTAATTTCCACCCTAATTTGTGTAGATAATTGCTTATGTCCCTTGACTCTGCAAACTGATTGGCTCCTCTGGCACCCCTGAGGTCTTCTGTTGTTTAACTTTGACAGAGATAAACATACATGGGACAACATAATACATGAACATGTCACTAACACTCTGACAATGCATACATAAAACTAATATTTATATTAAATACTTAATACTTAATTACTTATGGGCTGAGTTGGCAAAAGTGCACACATCCTTCACTTAAATAGATGTACAGATACTTTACTCTGGTAAAAGTTGAATTACTGACTGCACTTTTTCACTCAAGTTAAAGTAAAGAAGTTTGGGCTCTGACATGTACTTCAGTAAAAAGAAGTCATTATTACTACCTGTTTTAGTGTAACACTGGTAACTGAACCTCACATCATATTAATATATTAATACAAAATCCTTTTACATTTTGTTATCTAATGAATGTATTCTGTGTGTCTGTTCTTAGTCATGTTTACATCACTAACTCCCTCCCTCTTAGCTTCCTTGCTTGTTGTTAGCTTTGTAAACTAGCCTACGTCTGCGGTGCCAGGAGTCGATACACCAGTGGTAGGTTGAAAAAGCCGTGCAATAAAAAGAAACAGGTTGATGTGCTGAAAACGTTACGCAATGAGAAAAAAATATTGATCACGTCAGATTTAAACTAAAGTAAAGAGTCTGGTTTGAAAATGTAAGAAGTAGAAAGTACAGATATTTGTGTAAAAATTTAATGAGTGAAAGTAAAAAAGTTCAGTCAGAAAAATAAATAATTAAATAAAGTACTGATTCCAGAAAAATCTCTTTAAGTACATTAATGATGTATTTGTACTTTTTGATTAGAGACAGTGGCATTGAGTAAAAGACAGGAGGTGGAGCTGGAGGTAGCAGAGCTGAAGATGTTGAGGTTTTTGTTGGGAGTGACGACGATGGACAGGATTAGAAACGAGTTTATTAGAGGGACAGCACATGTTGGACGTTTTGGAGACAAGGTGAGGGAGGTGAGATTGAGATGGTTTGGACATGTGCAGAGGAGGGACATGGGGTATATCAGTAGGAGAATGCTGAGGATGGAAGGAGGAAAAGAGGAAGACCAAGGAGGAGGTTTATGGATGTGGTGAGGGACGACATGCAGGTAGTTGGGTTGAAAGAGGCAGATGTAGAGGACAGGGGGGGTATGGAGACGGATGATCCGCTGTGGCGCCTCCAAATGGAAGCAGCCGAAAGAAGAAGAATGAAGTATTTGTACTTCATTACTTCCCACCTAAATACTGTTATTTATATACTGTCATCAAAAAAATCAACTAATTCTACACAGTTCATGTCAATATGTCCAAGTTCAAATACATTTCTTGTGGATTATTCAATACCTGATACCTTCAGTAAATGTATTTTGTTGCGGTGTCTGAATTCTGAGGGAACAACTTTCCTTACATTCGCTCACTAGTTTGTACACACAATGAACTTACATTTTCAGTGAACACTTGCTAACAGACTATTTTCCTGAAACACACAAAAGAAAATCTTCTTCTCTGGAAAAGAGGTTTTCCCAAACCCAACTGACGGAGAAGATTTTAGGGCTTAGGTTTTTTTAACATCTGGAAATCTGGTGAAAATGTTCTGTACATATATTTGTTAAATCTTGATTCTTCATTTCATCTTTTTAAGTAGATTTTAAAATATGTGACCGACAACAGTTTTTTTTTTAATCATTTTCATGTATTTTTATATATAATATATATCTTTGTATAATAAGCATTACAGCAGTTCTCGAATTGAGTCAAGTCTTATCCCCCATAAGGGCCCCCTGTCCCCAGTTACAATTACAATACAACAGCATCTTCTTTTTGACGCAGGATATTCTTCATTCTCCAAATTTGCTCACTCGTTTTCATTTCCTTTTTTTATACAGTGAAATCAACTGTCATGCACTATGTAGGGAATAATGAATGAGGGAACACAAGTAGTCTTCACTACATTCGAAATAAACTATGTATTTACATTAATGAGTGCCCCCTGGTGGTCATTGTTTGTGTTAATGCTGTGAATTGTGAATAATATGTGTGCTGGAGAGCCAAAGATAGCTCCTTCTCTCAGTGAGGTGACCTGTTTCTTTTAGGTAAGTCACTTTCATTGTAAATAATGGTGTAATTTCTAGATTTACATCTTAAAAACTAGTATAGATGATTAAAGAGCGATCATTTTAGTGATTTCAGGAGTGCTTTTTATATTCTCATGTAGTTCTGATAATAATATAACATATCTAGTTTGTTCATCTTTGGTATCTTTATCCTGGGAAGGGTTATGGTGGATATGGACTTTTTCTCAGAAACACTGGGCAGGATGTATTTTGTTCTTTAATGTATCTAGTTATTAAAGAGGATACAGACAATACTGTATATCATTTTCCATGTACAGGGACTTGACCTTGAGTCCTTCTTCAGTGTCAGTTTCTGAAAGTATGGTTGCTTTATGAACAATTAAATGCTCTTTGAATTGCGCAGTGAAAATATGTGCTTTTAATATAGCGCTTTTAACAATGAACATTGTGTCAAAGCAGCTTTACACAGATAAGGTGGTGATGAAAAATGTGTTCTTTATAAACATAAGGTTATAAGCTGTTTGTATTTGGTTTATCTAACACAAGAAGTGTTATATAAGTCAAAAAACAGAATTATACTTAATGCACTATAAATCAGAGTATTATTTCTTATAGTGCATCCAGTATAATTCTGTGAGTAAGTTTGACAAAAAATTAATCTCATAAAGCCCTCAATGCCAGAATTAGCTTGCTCACCTGCAGATGCTAACCTTCTTCTCGAAGCAGATTGGAGCTGAAAAGTTACAGATACTAAAGCTCAAGTGAGTGTACAGGTCACAAGTCCTAAAGCCTCCACCAGCAGCAGCATGTTTGTTCCACACTGGTCCATGATTCCTGCTCAAAAAGAGGTCCTTTGGCTAGTGCTCGAAACATGACCAGATTTATTCAAGATCTATGCCCCAAATTTTAGATGACTGGGGGTTTATTAACATAATTATTATGCTCTAGGTCTATACATGCATTTCCTTGTTACTAAAGGTGGATTTTACTACATTCAACCTTGCACTAGAACATTTCTTTATCATGAATGGGTTTAGCGGTCTCTCTGTGTAAGCTCTTCAGACATTTCAAACATTACATGTTGATGTTTTTTAAACCCAGATAATAGAAAATATTTTATTTCTCCCAATTCACCGTCCTGGATTGGTTTCTTTGACTGCTACTCTGAATCAAGAGCTTCTTCCCCTGTAATTCTAAACATGTAACCCAGTTCATGGTTCCCAGGCATTTCTGACTTCAACGTCTAACTGATTTTAGATAATAATCACACATTGTGGAGAGATTATAGAGTGTACAGTGTCTATATGTTAGGAATACTGGTGCAGACCCTGTTTTCCCATGCAAAGTAAAAAAAAATCCCAATCCCAAAATCTCTTTTGAGAACGGAACATTTATCTAAAATCCAGGTTAATGTTATTATTTTTATTGCATGCATTTTACACACTGTTACATGAAATACAATTCACTATAGAATAGCCACTAGCACAGTGTGTGTGATTTTGTTTCAGGCTATTTTGTTAATAATTGTTAATTATATATATAAAATGAAGAATAATGGCACTAATATTTTGTATATTTGGGTTAGTGGGAACTGGCTAGGGTTACTGTTAGTTAGAACTGGTTAAGGTTAGGGAGAACTGGTTAGGGTTACTGTTAGTTAGAACTGGTTAAGGTTAGGGAGAACTGGTTAGGGTTAGGGTTAGTGAAAACCAGTTAGGGTTAGGGTTAGTGAGAACTGGCTAGGGTTAGGGTTAGTTAAAATCGGTTAAGGTTAGGGAGAACTGGTTAGGGTTAGTGAGAACCGGCTAGGGTTAGGGTTGGTTAGAACCGGTTAGGGTTAGTGAGAATCAGTTAGGGTTAGTGAGAACCGGTTAGGGTTAGGGTTAGTGAGAACTGGTTAGGGTTTGGGTTAGGGTTAGTGAGAACCAGTTAGGGTTAGGGTTAGTGAGAACCGGCTAGGGTTAGCGTTAGGGTCCGTTAGAACCAGTTAGGGTTAGTAAGAACTGGTTAGGGTTAGAGAGAACTGGTTAGGGTTAGAGAGAACTGGTTAGGGTTAGAGAGAACTGGTAAGGGGTTAGTTTTATTGTAACATCAAAAATCAGTTGTAGAAGTAGATAAATATGACCTGGGGGAAGTCTGTTTACCTAACACATCATATTTCAATGCCACAGGCTCTACAGAAGTCTATAGGAATCCCTGCATGTTGAAAAATGATGTCGAAAGGGGTACCCAGTGCGTCTAAAAGTGATCCTGCCGAAAGTGTCCATATGTGATGAGTTGGAAGTGAGAACGTGTTTGTTTTAGGATTGTTTTTCTTCAGCCAGAACTCTGGAAGTGGTGAAATAAAATCATAGTCTTAATCTTTGCTTTAAACTGCCATTTTAACAGTGGTGTGTAGATTTAAGGTAGTTTTTACTTAATGTAGTCATAATTCCACATAACGACACAGTTTATAAACAAGACAACTGAGAATAAAGATGAAACATATTCATAGACATTTGTTTCTTTTATTTTAACTTTTTATTTTAACTCCATCCAGGGAAATTTTCCCCAAAGCAATGTACACATCTTCTCATCATTTAGAGAAAATGTTCACACTTTCTCTACAATCTTTATGCTGTGCTTTTGGGAAATGTCAGCTTTAGAATCAAAAGGGAGTGACAAATGTTTGAGTGAAAGACATTGACTGCACACTTCTACAAAACATTTTACAGATGGGTCACTGCAGTGAGTATAATATATTTTATATTGTCTTACTGATGGTTCTGGAATTTTGGTATTATTACACATATTTCTTGCAAAAATAATAATGTGCAATTACATATATACTGCATATGAATATATATATTTAAACACACACAGCGAAGAGCTTGTTTTTCTTTGTTAAAAACAAAAACACATATTAAAGATGATTACAATGGAAGGCAATATACACACATTTATTGATGAAATAAAATTTTGTTAAAAATAAATTATTCCTATCCACATTAATTTAACAGAAAATAGAACATTAAATTGTATTTATTAAAACCTCTAAAACCACATAAGTAAACCGTACAAGGTTTATGTGCTGAATGTGAATAATAACAAATGTGTAATTGCACAGTTAACAAAGCTAGACCATATTTAGCTTGATTTGAAACAACCTACCTATGGAAATATCATGCACTGTTATAATGGAAGAAATCCACGCAAGGTGGCGATACAGGAATGGAGAGAGATAATCCATGTTGACTACATTCAGGGTGGACTAAACGTCCCTTAAGTCATTGGCTTTTTTTTTAAGTCTAGTTTTAGATAAGACTTTTATTAGATTAGTCTAATATGCTATGGCTAGTCCTTCGAGCTTTTGCATTCTAACTCTATACAGAAGCAAAAAATTTTGCATAAAGCAGATAACATTAGGTCCCACATTATGTTTCATTACAGACTAATTGTTGATATCTTTTAAGCCTCTGTTGTAGTATCGTAGGCCACCTTCTGACAGGAGACATTTGTATATTGTTAAAACACTTTCTCTCAGTGACGCTGTGGAAGACCAGTGGGGAAATTGTGTCTGGTGTCTTCATAACTCAAGTCACTAGATGGTTCCTACTTTGCTTAAAACTGAGAGAGATTAAAAGCAATTTGCTCCTAATGGAGGTCAAAAGTTGTTAACCTTTAGTTTGACTTCGAAACGCCCTTGGAAGCGATCCTTGTCGCTGTAAAATATGTTCTCCCCATACACTTTGCACTCGATACGTATATCTTGGTTCATGGTTATGTTTAGGAACTGAATGGCCACCAATGGCTGTAGGTAGTGTGAGTGCAGGAGCTTGCCATAGTATGGATAATACTGGAGAGGAAAACCTGGTCCAATGCCATAGTATGCCACTTGCCCAAGCAAATCTTCATCTTCCTTTTTCTACAAATATGTAAAGAAAAAAAAAAGATTTTTTACCAGTATCTTATTTTAGAAAATCAAACCACACACTGCTCAATTGCTGCTGTGTCACATTGCAGTTGAACAGACTTGGAGGAAAACTGCTACTACACTTTTAGCACACACATGCGTTCACAGGTGCCTATTCAAATTTGACAGTCACTTTAATTGCCCCTGTGAGCCACATTTACTTATTTAAAAAACTCTGCTTCTCCTTAAGTGTGAATGCTTTTCTTTGCAGCTCAATCAAATATCACATATGAATCATTTCCTTTTAAAAAGCATTCTGACTTTGAAAACTATATATTGGTGTCTTTTGTAGAACAGGATGTTATGGGGTAAACTGTATCCTGTTCGTTGTCACTTCGTGCAGTAAAAGAGATTCTACTTACCTTACTTGTGCAGTGGATCGGTATCAGGTTAGGTTGGACTTTGGACTTGGCCTCCTCTGGCATAGTCTCATTGGACTGTGGGGGCTAAAAACAGTGATGAAAAGGGATCAACCAGTAGTATTATTAAATCCTTGGACCTCTTTATAAAAATATTTGTAATGATTTAGCTTTACAATTTAGATTGGGTAAGGATTCATCGAATATATATTTTTTCAACTAAATCAATACCTACCTTTGGTAGATAATTCACAACTCTATTGAGTTTGACGATCAGACAAGGTTTTCCATCACTGAAGCCAAAATTCTGATCATCAGCGCCTGAGCAAGGCCCAAGAATTGACTTAGGGAATCGACATGCTTTCCGAATACCTATTTCGGTCTCCAGATCGCCCCTGTTCTTATAGACATCAGGTTGGTCTAAATGGAATGGGATAAACCGATTAAAAGAAACCAAAACGCCAACAGCCCATAAAATAACTGGGCACTGCATCTTGTCTGTGATGCCTCATAAAGAAAAGTGTTCAGAGGTCTGACATTTTCTCTCCTTTAAAATCAGGTTTGATTGATTTAGATCTACACAATAAATAAAGCTCTCTCTAGATATAATAACTACTTCAAAGCAAATACTGTAAATCAAATTCAATTTATGGTCAAGAGTTAAGGGCATAAGAGCAAAACCAGTAGGCTATAATGGCACACATATGTGTTATCAGGTCTCTGCACAATAGATTTCACCTGCTTCTGCAGTATGCATAATATTTTTTTCAGTACAGTAGGTATTAAACAAACATCAAAATATAATATATGAAGAAACTAAATTGAGGACATGTATAGTTGGAATATGCTACTATACCTCCACAGTCCTCATACTTCAGTTGGTCACGCTGGGTTTCATCATCGTAAGGCTTCAGGAACTTTTTAATCGCCGCCACAGATTTCCCAAATGTAGACATATCATTCATGTTGAACATAATCTCTAATTTATCTGAACGAGGTGAATGGGTGAGTCCTGCACAACAATGACACTAGAGTTAACACAATCTACTGCAAACGTTTCAGAATCTGTTTTAACTTTCGTACACATCATATTACTCTTTTGTCTCATAATTTAGGTTTGACCAGGAATAAGCTAAACCAATAACTTATTGATGATTTTTCATGTAAACATTATCATAGCTCCATACTCTTCAACAATGAAAGTTTTGTATGTTTGGTATGTGGGCGGGGCTGATTGAAGGTCAACGAGGGGTAGATTTTGGAAAGGGAGCTAGAGAGGTAATCAATATCATGGAACACCTGATCCCTGATGAAAATATTGAGAACAGGCACTCTGACCCAGGATGTGTTGTGTTCTCTGAGTGGTATACCATAAGGTTACAGTAGCATTCTATACAGAAGCTAAATGGAAAACCTAAAATCATCAGCCTTTTTATGGTGAGTCTAAATATTTGATTATGATTGACTGAAAGGTTTGAATTCAATCTTTTGAGGGCACAGGTAGGACTGGTCAGTCTCATCTTCGATCTAAATGAATACGCTGCCTTAACTGTTACTATGGTAACATACAGTTACAGCTGTACAACGAATGAGACAACAAGACAGCTGTTGAACATTTCCTTATAACCTTACTGATTTTTTTAATTTTTGATTTTATTAGTAAAAATGACAATTTTGATAAATGAATCACACACAAGATAAATTTGATCAACTTTAGAAAATAAATGAACAAAAAAAGCACAAAGAATTAATGACCAGGGCTTCATTATTAGTAGAGATGCAGCAAAGTCACATGTAATTCACATACAATCTCACTCTATTCTCTTTCTTGAAAAAATTAAAACACAGTTTACCTTTTCTGTAATTTGTCTACAAGAAAAGCATATGCTGGCCAGTAATCATTTTCAGATAGCAAACATATATTTGAAGATCTTCTTTAGTGGTGGAAGAGCCATTAGTTATGTTACCATTTTATATATATATATATATATATATATATATATATATATATATATATATATATATATATATATATATATATATATATATATATATATATATATATAAGGTAAACTGTGTTTTAATTGTTAGATTAAACAAGCTTGCATCAGTGAGTCAGTTGTGCCCTGACAGTTACAGTTACAGTTACAGTTACAGTTATGTGCAGACAGAATGTCTGCCTCTGAATTAGTCAAATATATTTGGATTATTATTTTATAGTATTATGTTGCTTCACTATCTATTTAATTAAATCCAATGATATAAAATGACTTAAACTTGCCAAAATGTTCCACATATAGAACTAATCCATGCATATATTATGACTTGAAGTTGATCTAGTTAAGGTTTACTACACATACATTACACTCTTTTGCATAAACCTTAAGAGTATCAATATTCAGAAGGGTAAACTGTCCTCTCCTGGGTGACTTGGGATAAATAAGCAGGAATATAATAATGGGATGCCAGCCCATGACGATGTGTAACATGTATACACACATTTAGTTTAGAGTAACCTTTCCTAGACATCTGAACCCAAGCTTGGTCTCAAACAACTTAGGAGATGTGACACAGCAATGACACTGTGTGACACTGTGGGGGTACTGTGGTGGCAGTGGCTAAGGCATTCCACCTTGGATCTAAAGGTCATGAGATCAAATCCCAGCCTTGCCAAGCTGCCACTCCTGGGCCCCATAACAAGGCCCTCAATCCACTGGCTGCTCAGCTTTATGATTAAGATAAATGTAAGTTGCTCTGTATAAGGGCGTCTAATGTCATAAATGTAAAGGAGACTTCATGCAAAAACAACAAAAACTGAGGGCATTTTAAACAAATTAAATGTGACAGAGTAGTCAATTATTCAAGTTAATTCATTTTTATTTGTATAAACAATTAACATTGTTTTAAAGCAGCTTTACACAGATAATGCGGTGATAAAAATGAACAAGATGTTCTTTATAAGTAAGCTTGTCCCTGATGAGTGAGCCAGTGGTGACTGTGGTGAAGGAAAAACTCCCCGAGATGGCATAAGGAAGAAACCTTGAGAGGAACCAGACTCAAAAGGAAACCCGTCCTCATCTGGGTTGCACCGAATGTCCATTTATTACAGATAAACGATGTTGCGGGGTGCAGTGATGGTGATCAGAAGCAAACTGTAGTCCTGAGTCGGTGTAGCAGACTGTTGACATTAACTACAGTCCAAATCAATATATATAAATCAAAAGTTCCAAAAATGTTCTGTTGAACCCAAATGTGTTCATTGCTTTTAGAAGGGTATGACTAACTTTCCATCATGGGCGTGCTCAAATTATCAGCGGCAAAACATCTTAATTTTGTATAAAGCCAATTTGTTTGATATGAAATTGTGCAGCACCCAGAACAGATACCACACTTTAAACCCCTTAAAGTTTCCATGCATCTACAGAGGGTTGCCAGATCCAGATCCACCAAAGGAGATAAACTATTGGAGATCCCCTTTTTATCTAAGTGTATGCTATTAAAAAATGTATGCTATTTGGCAATACATTTCATTTTCTGCACACTTGACACTAAATGTGGCTCTTTCACAAACTTTTGCCTCAAATTTGAAAGCATATCATTATATAGAATATATTTTAATGCTGTACATTTCAATATGACAATGCCCCTGTGCACAAAAAAAAGCTCCATGAAGCAGAGTTGGGGTAGAACAAATTTAAGTGGCCTGAACACTTCTGAAAGGAATTGGAATATAGATTTAGAATCATGGCCAACATCACTGCCTGACCCCTGTGGTTTTACTTGTGGCAACTCTTCCTGACCATTGTTTTAAATAAAACTGTCTGCAATTATATTACTACAAGGGGTGTAACAATACTTACCATTTTTGTATTTTTGCACTACATTGTGTTCTTATATTCACTCCTGGGTATAGTTTTTACAGTTCACAGTACTGTATAACCAAGTATACAGTAGGTTTACTGGTAAGCGCTGTCTTGGTTTTGTGTCTTGTCTTGTGTTGTCTGTCTGTACTGTTTTTTGTCTGCACTGTTTGCACTAGGTTGCACTCGATGCACTTTATGTAGCTTGTGTTGTGTTGTAGCTTTATGTTGTTGTTTAGTGTAGCACCAGGGTTCCGGAGGAACGTTGTCTCGTTATTACTGTGTACTGTGTACCACTGTGTATAGTAGAAATGACAATAAAAGCCTCTTGACCATTCAAATGTGATACAATATGTCTGAACCTGCATGAATACAAGACTTAGACTTCTATTTCCAGTTGCTAAAATATTCAGCATTATAAAAATATAATATTCAAATAGAATTAGTGTTTCTTGATCCATTTAGTCGTCTTAGTCACATAGCTCTATATATGGTTCAGTATCCTGCCTTTTATATTACTGAATATGACCTGCCCTATCACTGCTATTTACTTGACTTGATTTAATCAACAAGGAAAGACTGGAGGAAAAGAAAGGAAAGGAAAGGAAAGGAAAGGAAAGGAAAGGAAAGGAAAGGAAAGGAAAGGTACACATATTTGGCGAAGTCAACACCACAACTTACCAAAGTTGCCAAATTTCTCCTATAAACCACACCACCAGATTTCTAGCATCCTGTTTCCTGTTGAACATGGGGGCTAGAATGGTAGTACACTTGTATGGTAAGGTATTTGATCATGGCTCCTGTCCACCATGGCTGGATGTCCACCATGTATGGTAAACATTAGAGAGGTATGGAATTTAAAACCCTGTAGCCGGCCTAATTTGAGATCATAAGAAGGGTACATTTTGAGAGGATAGAATGTGGGCTAGATTAATTCTAATAGTTTTTTAAACCTCATGTGAAACAAGTGGGATTTAGTGGGAAGTATTTATAATTTAGACTTTTTCATTTTGCCCTCTGAATAAATATTAATGAACGATGAGCAACCTTGAACTTTAATCACACTTACAGAGCAGGACATAAATGTTGTACTGTGTTAATGTGCTGTGAGTTATTTCAAAATGTTACCTACAAAACAACGACCAGGTGACAGCAAGTCTCCCATTTTAAAATTAGGAAGATATAATGTGCTGCTGAAGAACTGTAACAAGAGCGCTTTTACCTGGAGGAGTAACTCGGTCCTGACAGGTGGGTTTGTAGTTACTCAAGGTGAGAAGAAGTGCCTGGATGGTGCCAATGAAGATTCCAGCCAAGAAGCCATAAAAGACGAGATAGAACAGCAGGATTTTTGCTGTCAGGATACAGACACACAGGAACAATTTGTAAGAACATCAGCCAGTCGGTGAATTGATTTACCATCTCTGTACTTTATTTGCCAATCACCGGTGTACTTGTCACTTTAATCGAGCCCATTAATAGCTTCAGACTCACATCAGTTAATTTATCTTTAGATTTAGACTCTTTTTTGGGTTAGCGTTGTTTATATTGTCCAAACATGACATTCTATTTACTAAATACATAGAATCTAAATGCATATATAATGCATTGCATGTGGTACTATACATATTATTTAATAATTTCTGAATTTGTACATTTATATAACAAAGTTATATAAATCTTATATAAAAATGTTATGCTTTCATCATAATGGTATAAACAGGCTATAAAATATAATCGCTATGAATGTTAGTAAATATAAATTTCTTAACAAAGTAAATGTTATGGTTTTTTTTAATGTATTTTATAATGATGTCAACTTTATTTCACAAAAAAACTTTATTTGCATAAACATACATAACCTCTGTATAAACAAATGTTTTGTGTTGTCATATTTCTGTATTTAGGCAAGAATTTGGCTTTAAAAAAAAAAAAAATAATAATTCTTATATCGTTTCTCTATGGTTAGTTTGCAATTCTCTCAATTAAAGAATGTTTTTGTGAACATAAAAAATACTGAATAAAATGAAAGATAAATAATGTCAGCATCTTTTTTTCACCTTCAACCATGTGATTTTAACATCCAACAAAATTCATGTGAAAATAAAAAAAATCATTTTAGGGGAAAAAGAAAAAGTAAAAAATGGCAATAACCTCGTTGCATGACCTTTTTTGAAGTGGGGAAACGTGACCGAGCTCAGAATAAAGCATCATGTTTCTCATTCACTGTTATGGATGAAGTAATTCTGATTAACTGCAAAGCAATGATGACAGCTTCATGTTTTCATCCACTGTGTGTCTCCATGTCTAAAAATGTCCTCAGACAGACAGTGGGCAGCACAGAGTAATCAATGATCTGCTGTCGGAGATGCCGGATGACCACTGCTGAAACATTAGCTGAGCAGTTCGAATCCCAACACCCCAAAGAGCAGGCCTATCACCTTGACTCACCTTGGATATTGATGCATTTTTAACCCTTTCCGTATAGAAGTTACACATTAGACAACATGCACATTTGATATCACTCATTGTTTCAATGTTTAAAATTGCATCACTGTTTTGATAGCAGAAAGTCTGATGTTTCTCCTCACATATTTGCTGAGCTGGTAGAATCCCTGAGGCCCTGTTTTTTTTTTCTTTTCTTAATCAATAATACTTTTTTTTTGCAAACTGGGATCGCTAATTTTGTTGAGGATCAGGAATCTTCTCAACCCTTTCATGACCCATGACATCACACTGTGCATACTGGATGGTTAGAGAAAAAAAAAATAACCAGGTTGTAATCTATTAGTGTTGCTCTGATGTGATGGATATGTGAGAAGAATCACACACAGTCTAATCATCTAATCAATTATAGGCTGTTACTTTTCTTAATGAGCAGAACCACGTCCTTTAAATGTGCTTTTGATCCGCTTATTGCGGAAATCCGCCGTGCGTTTGGTGCAAAGTCAAATCTAACAGGTTGCTTCGTGACCAGACAGCAGTCAGGCAGACTGAACCCGCGAGACTGACGACGCTCGGAGGAACAGAACACACATTAAACACATGACATCAGCATTAATCAGCGAGAGACCTTCCGATCTCCTCAATGCATCCTTACCCCAACTACCACCGGTGCGTCCGAGAAACTCCCGGGTATCGGAATTCCACACAAACTTCTTCCATCCTCCATCATCTTTATTTTGGACAGGCATTTTTTTTTTCCCCAAACGAATCAGTGCTTTAAAGGTCTTCTGATTTAAACGAGATGTTTTTCCTGCTCGGATCACTACAACGCCCTTTGGATGGAGCTCCACCACCCCAAAGACACGGAGCGGTACCCAGGTCTCATTCAAGGTGCCCCGTGCGTTTTATCCATTACGCCGCGAAGACACGCCCACAGGTCCCCACGCGCATCCATGGAGCCTCTGAGCCAATCAGAAGGACCTACGCACCGTGGACGTAGAGGACTCGTGTCGGGGAGAGGGACGCGTCTTACTACAGCGCTGCGACGACGCGCGGAGACACCGATCTGTCCTTGCGGGAAGCGCACAGCTCATGACGTGTGTAATAATGTCTAATCCTGCTGCTGTGAGTGGGAACATGGAGTCCCGTGGAAACTGTGAGCAAAAAAAAATAAAATAAACCTTTTTCCAGTATGTTCAGTTCAAGTCAATTATTATTTTGTATTGACATAAAGGACAGTGTCCATCAGCAGCTTTGCAGAAATAAACATAAATTCAGATCACAAATATAAATTCATAACTTAGTCGCTGTAAAGTTCATCCCTAATGAGCAAACTAGTGACAAAAGTAGCACGGAAAAACTCTCTGGGATGGTCAGAGAACCTCTGAAGGACCAAACTGAAAAGATTTGGGTGACATCCAATGTCCATTATACCTACAATATTGATTATGAACAGTTTACTGATGGACACCCAAACTGTTTATAATAGTTGCAGTTCTGTTTCCAGGTGTCCAGAGCCACTGCCCCTCTGCCCTTGTCATCAAAAAGGGAATACAAATGTTCTTTTATTGTTTATTAGTGTAAATATAGTATAAAATAAAAGGGTTTTGCTGTAAAGGTTACAGGTAAATATCAAAATGTAAGATAGCAAATAGTTTCTGTTATTATCAGCAATCTGCAATTGTGATGTTCTATCAAAACATCTAAAATGAAGTCTGGATTTATTACAGATTGTGCTGTCTTCTCTTTCAATTGTACATTTGTAACAACTGGATAATTTGTATTATTAACCACCCATCCGCTTAGAGCCTGTTTTATTCTGTTTGGGTCTCTGCCTCTCAAAATATCTGTGCAAGACTCTGTTTTTCACAATAGTCCTGTTATGTTTGTATTATAACAGTATGGTACCTACCTTTAAAAACTCTGCAATGCTTCTGTTGCCTAAAGATCTAATGTTTTATTTCATTCTAGAGAGCATAAGGGATTTTCTTATTAAAACCTCACTCTGCAGCCAAGACTTGACAGTAGCTGCCAGGTTTGGACTAAAATGAATCCAGAAATAATCATTGGTTCACCACTATACACTGAGTTAAAAGTCATTTCCCTGGGCACATTTGCAATTCAGTTCAATTGAATGCTATTTGTATAAAATGCATTATTAGTGCCTATATGCCTATAATTTTCTCGATAATGAGTGAACTAGTTGCAACTATGGCAAGGAAAACTCCATGAGATGCTATGAGGAAGAAACCTTGAGAGGAACTAGACTCAAAAGAAAGCCATCTTCATCAGTGTGTCACAGAATATCCATTCATTAAAACATTTCATATACATTTTCGTTAACATGCTGATAATATTAATGACCAAAAAGATCCTCTTTGTTTTTATATGATATTTGATTTGAATTGTAGTTAGACTGATGTTTGGCGCTGTTCAGATGTTTGGTGCTGTTTTCTGGTTAAAAACATTTTAAAATTGTGTTGAATTATACTGGTTAAACTATTCCAGACATGTTAAACTTTTAAGTCTTGGTATTGTTCTTAATTATTATAATATTTTAACAGTTTACATATTTTCACACAGATAATCAATTTTGTCACAATAAGCAATAATCCGTGTCATGTGGGTAGAGGTCCTGGACAAGTGAACTGACAATTGTTTTTCAGTTTTAATATGATTCTGAGGTAAACAGATTCTTCACATATAGTTACAATACATTGGCCTACATTTAAAGGACCTCATGATAATAATTCAACTAATAAAGCTAATGAAGGTCACGAAGTTTTGCTAATGTACCCTGTCCTTATCTCACAATATCTGATACAATCTTAAAGGAACAGTGGTGTTACTTCACTTACTGATACATTTTTATTTTCTTACTTAACTGAATTGAATTGATATATACCTATTCTTTTAAAGAATGCCAGTAAATCTGGACCATGTTATTTATGTTTAATGCATATAATTTGTCAGTCAAAGCTCTTGCACACCCAATCCAACCTCTTTATTTATGAATTTATCAGGAAGAGAGAGAAAGACATTGCATTTAATTGCATTCTGTAAACTTTAGGTGATAGATCCTGTGTGTATCCTGTATTTCTGCCCTTGATTGTTGTTTTCATGCTGATTTTTGATAACCTTTAAGTTGACCCGACTGTTAGAACTGTATCTACAGCACATTTCCCATATGTTTACATGTATTTTTTAGAACTAGTCAATATAAGTTCTGTTTCACATCTCCTAACCACCATGGGTAAATTTTAACAACAGGATATCCTATGATGCATTCTTCTGGGAAGACTTTTCCTATGACTGTGGGGATTTTCTCATTCAGCTACAAGAGCATTATTGATGTCGGACACTGAATTCGAGTGAGAAAGGCCTGGCACACAGTCTGTATTTCATAATCCCAAATGTGGAGTTAGGATTAGGTCTCTGTGCAAGCCATTCAAGTTTTTTCCATCCGAACCATGACAAACCATGTCTTGATAGACATCATTTTGAAAACAGGGGAACACATCACATTGGAACAAAATGGCTTCTTAATGATACAACATACAAATACATTCTAGACAATTCTATCACTACAGCTTTGTGGCAACAGTTTGGGAAAAGAACAAGTATTTGTGTTAAGGAATTGTGGCTTTTGGTCATATAGTGCATTTTTATTTACCACCATATAATTTCATTGGATATCATGAATTGTTTAATCTAATAGCTAAAGATTTTTTCATTTTGCAATGAAACTGATACATAAATTGAGTATTTATGGCATTGCCTTAAAATGTTTTTTTCAATTTCAATAGTTTCATGCTGTTTGCAACCATTCATGACCTCAATGGAGGTGTAGGTATGATAATGTAAATTTACACTATACTTCTGTACTGCAGTTTAGTGACAATCACTATGTTTAATGTAGATATGATTGGTACAGCACCATGTTTGGTGAAAACCATACACAGCATTTCACATCATATCTATTGTGAAACAGGATGTTAATAAATCATTGAGACAACATTGTAATACACATTAAACCAAGATTTTTCTTGTTAGGCCAAATGTCCTGCAGCTTACTTGGGCCAAAGTTGAGTCATGGGTCAATTATCATAAGAAAACAGCAAGTACTTTTACTAGGACCACATGCAGCTAGAAGTAAACTTTCTGATTACGTAGCATCTCTGGATGGTGTTTCTATCTCAGTGTATTTTCTCAGGGTATTCACCAGGATCGCCTTCTTTCACCTCAGAATTATTGCTAAAATGAGAAATATGATGTCGTTACAAGATGCATAAAAAAATTGTTCATGCTTTTGGTACATCTAGATTAGACTACTGTAACGCTTTACTGTCTGGGTGTGCGAGTAAGTGCATAAATAAGTTCCAGTTAGTTTAGAAGTCCTCACTAGATCTAGAAAATATGACCACATCACCCCTGTTTGAATCAGTCTACACTGCTCCCAATCAAATCTTGCATTGATTATAAAATACTACTACTGACATATAAAGCACTTAACAGTCTTGCACCACAGTTCACATCTGAGTGAACTTCTTTACCAATATGATCCTCCACGCCTACTTAGATCAAAAGGTGCAGGCTATTTGTTGGTCCCTCAAATAACAAAGACTACAGCAGGGGGCAGATCTTTCTCTTATAAGAGACTGTCCCTACAGTTATAGACGGCCACAGATATCAGTGTTCAGTTTAGTCAAGTCTTTTTTTAGTAGATTTTTCTGAGGTAAAGAAGCAGATCTGGAGGTATCATGGATATAGAGAGTGTTTGGTGAACTGGGATATTTGTATGCTGTCGTCCCCTCACATTCACACGTTCAATCAGGTTTGTTGAGGGTGGTGGGGTGCGTCGTCTCTTATCCCAGAAATCCCTCATGTCTGTGTTACCTTCTGGTTCTCCCTTTTAGTTATGCTGCCATAGCGAGTCTTGCCGGAGTCCAAACTGCACAGTGATATTAACTTTCATACAACAATAAGGACACTTAATAATCCATATCCTTCTCTTCCTGTCCCCCTCTTCTCTCTCTCTCTCTCTCTCTCTCTCTCTCTCTCTCTCTCTTTCTCTCTCTCTCTCTCGGGCGAGTCAAACATGCTCTTGAGGTTCCAGTGACCACTCATTCCTGGGATCTTCCCACTTCCTGGCCTGCCTCTGGATGGTGTTCTCTTTGATTGGAGGCCACTCTGTGCAGCTGGGGACAGTTTCTCATCTATGGCCTGGGGATCCATGAAATTCCGGAGTTAGAACAGGAGTTTGAGGATGGATTTAACAGTCTGCTACACTGACTCAGGACTACAGTTTGCTTCTGATGGTAACATCACTGCACTGTAATAAATGGACATTCGGTGCAACCCAGATGAGGATGGGTTCCCTCTTGAGTCTGGGTCCTCTCAAGGTTTCTTCCGTACGCCATCACAGGGAGTTTTTCCTTTCCAGATTCGCCACTGGCTCGCTCATCAGGAACAAACATACACTTATAAAGAACATCTTATTTATTTTTATCACCACATTATCTGTGTAAAGCTGCTTTGAGACAATGTTCATTGTTAAAAGCGCTATACAAATAAATGGAATTGAATTGAATTAATGATATTCCTTGGAAGCCTGATTACTTGACATGGCTCAGGGCATTCATCACATTTCATAATTAGCAATTAGTAATATCACATTTAGAAAATACCGCATTATGCATCTGGTGTCTGTGTATTTGTGGTCAAACTGAGAGCCAAATCTGGGAGAAATTACTCACATACAAGTTAATTTGTAAATACATGTACATTTTGCTAAAAATCATAATATTGAGACTTTTGGGACTCCCTCCCTCCCTGTAAAGCACATTTTTCTAAAGGAAATAATCAAAAATGTTAAATGTTATATATGTATTTCCCTCCTCACTGTCTGCAAATGCTATACATAGCATATCTTGCAGCACTATGATTTATTACGGTGAAACCTTCCCTCTGCAGGAAAACCTGAAGATGACCTTGATCATGTGCAGCCTTGGGAACTATTCTTTAACTTACAAAGTCAACCTTCATTTGCACCCGTTTTAGATTCTGTGCCAAATTCATTCATGCTATTTAAAAAAAAAAAAGTTTTTATTAAATAAAAATAATAATAATAGACCTGATTACAGTTTAAACCATTCCAACACAGTAAATTATTACAATGCTCATACCTTTTAGATAAAAAAAATATAGTTCTGTGCAAAAGTTTTACACACGTGTGAATAAATGTTGTAAAATAAGAATGATGAACCAATGATTCCATGCACGATCGATTTCATATGTAGGTTGAAACACAGTAATTTAACTGAAACAGAAACAGCTGTGGGTGGGGAAACTGGGTGAGGAGCAACCACCTGGCTACTAAAACATGTCATTCACAGGTCATACACCATGGCAAGACCAGTAATTAGCAATAGCTCAAAATATACTTGCACATAGACGCCTAATTACGTCTATATAAGTGAATTTACTGGCAGAAGTACATCACAAATGGACCTATTAATGAAACAATGTTTTTGCTATGTATTTTTTAAATCAACTGTAAAATAACTGTAATAATAATAATATTAGCTATCTGTGTGGATCACTTTATAAAATATGTGTGTTTATATTAATATTTAAATATAGTAAGGAAATTTCAGGTGAAAATTTAAAGAGACAAAATGATGACATTGATTGGGAATGTGTGCTAAACCTAACAAAGACTGAATGCGCTGCAGAGACGTGCCAGAAATATCAAAGCTGGATTTTAACATGAGCTTCTCCTCAGAATTCCATGCCAATCACACACAGAAAGCCTGAAGGAGTTGCTGTGGCGTTGGAAGCGGTGACTCAGCAAAGGCTACCATGATAGAAAATGTGACTTACACAACCCACACAGTAACTCCATCTTGCCTCAGTCACACACACACACACACACACACACACACACACACACACACACACACACACACACACACACACACACACTGTATGTACTGTATATGTTCCAGGATGAAACTGTCCACATTACCAGAGCATGAAGGCTTAATAAACTGTTTGATTCACATAAAAATATGGGAATTGTATATTATTCCCAGAATATGGGAATAGGGAATATGTTTTGAAAAAAAAGATGTTCTCCACTCCAAAACATTTTTAGAAATATATAGAATCTATGCCAGGATCCAATTAATCTGTTGTGGAAGCTTATGGTGGTTCAACCTTACTAAAACTCTACGTTGGTTTTTCCTTCATCACTGATTGGTATCTATATTCATACTGTTTTACTGCTAATTCTGAAATCTTTAGCGAAATGTTTCTACTGAAATCATCATTAGACATTACACAACATTTAGACATTAAATATTGAATACTTTCCAAATGAAAGCTCAAAGGATGCAGGACTTTCATGCTCTGAATTTGCAAAGACAGACATTTGAGTCAATATCAATACTCTTTGTCATTTTTTCTCTTATTTGCCCATGTAACTTTATACCTTGATTTCCTCATGCATTTCCTGTGCAACTGCTATACAGATGGGGTACAGCTACTGAGTAATAGCATGATGGTTTTATTTTTTGTAACCTCAGCTTTTCTGTGATACTGACAATATATTTATAGCACGCAACAAACACCGCTAAAGGCTGGATTTGCTGAATAAACGAAAATCTTGTGCAGCCTCCATATACTGTATACAGTATATTACAGCAAATTCATTATCAGTAACACAAATTATGCAAATGTTATTTTTTTGTTTTTAATTTTCAGATTTGAACTTTCTCAGAGTATTAATAAGGAGGGTCAGACGGAAGAGAGCAGTCAGAGGTGCAGGATGACAATAATCAATGAAGCAAACAATGATCAATAAATAATCAACACAAAACTCCTCTGCCATAAATTAAATACAGAGATTTGTATAAAAATAAACAGTTAGACAAATCTATTTGGAAACATAAATGACAGGATGCACTGGGAAATTAAAATTTAAATCTTATTAACCAAAGAAATATATATACAGTGAGGAAAATAAGTATTTGAACACCCTGCTATTTTGCAAGTTCTCCCACTTAGAAATCATGGAGGGGTCTGAAATTGTCATCGTAGGTGCATGTCCACTGTGAGAGACATAATCTAAAAAAAATAATTCCAGAAATCACAATGTATGATTTTTAATTATTTATTTGTATGATACAGCTGCAAATAAGTATTTGAACACCTGAGAAAGTCAATGTTAATGTTTGGTACAGTAGCCTTTGTTTGCAATTACAGAGGTCAAACGTTTCCTGTAGTTTTTCACCAGGTTTGCACACATTGCAGGAGGGATTTTGGCCCACTCCTCCACACAGATCTTCTCTAGATCAGTCAGGTTTCTGGCCTGTCCCTGAGAAACACGGAGTTTGAGCTTCCTCCAAAGATTCTCTATTGGGTTTAGGTCTGGAGACTGGCTAGGCCACCCCAGAACCTTTATATGCTTCTTACAGAGCCACTCCTTGGTTATCCTGGCTGTGTGCTTCGGGTCATTGTCATGTTGGAAGACCCAGCCTCGACCCATCTTCAATGCTCTAACTGAGGGAAGGAGGTTGTTCCCCAAAATCTCGCAATACATGGCCCCGGTCATCTTCTCCTTAATACAGTGCAGTCACCCTGTCCCATGTGCAGAAAAACACCCCCAAAGCATGATGCTACCACCCCCATGCTTCACAGAAGGGATGGTGTTCTTGGGATGGTACTCATCATTCTTCTTCCTCCAAACACGTTTAGTGGAATTATGACCCAAAAGTTATATTTTGGTCTCATCTGACCACATGACTTTCTTCCATGACTCCTCTGGATCATCCAAATGGTCATTGGCAAACTTAAGACGTGCCTGGACATGTGCTGGTTTAAGCAGGGGAACCTTCCGTGCCATGCATGATTTTAAACCATGACGTCTTAGTGTATTACCAACAGTAACCTTGGAAACGGTGGTCCCAGCTCTTTTCAGGTCATTGACCAGCTTCTCCCGTGTAGTTCTGGGCTGATTTCTCCCCTTCCTTAGGATCATTGAGACCCCACGAGGTGAGATCTTGCTAGGAGCCCCAGTCCGAGGGAGATTGACAGTCATGTTTAGCTTCTTCCATTTTCTAATGATTTATCCAACAGTGGACCTTTTTTCACCAAGCTGCTTGGCAATTTCCCCATAGCCCTTTCCAGCCTTGTGGAGGTGTACAATTTTGTCTCTAGTGTCTTTGGACAGCTCTTTGGTCTTGGCCATCTTAGTAGTTGGATTCTTACTGATTGTATGGGGTGGACAGGTGTCTTTATGCAGCTAACGACCTCAAACAGGTGCATCTAATTTAGGATAATAAATGTAGTGGCAGTGGACATTTTAAAGGCAGACTAACAGGTCTTTGAGGGTCAGAATTTTAGCTGATAGACAGGTGTTCAAATACTTATTTGCAGCTGTATCATACAAATAAATATTTTAAAAATCATATATTGTGATTTCTGGATTTTTTTTTTTAGATTATGTCTCTCACAGTGGACATGCACCTACAATGACAATTTCAGACCCCTCCATTATTTCTAAGTGGGAGAACTTGCAAAATAGCAGGGTGTTCAAATACTTATTTTCAACACTGTATATATTTATTTTATTTATTTATTTATTTATTTTTTTTATGTATGAACAAGACATCATATGACCAAAGTAACTGAAAAGGATCTGCTGACTTGTGATCTTGGGGAAATGAAGAAGCTTTGTCAAGAGGAATGAACCAGTGTTGGAGCACAAGGCTGCGAAAATCTAATTGTTTATTCCCACAGGCATCTCACAGCTTTTAGAGCAAATTACATTAATAATTCCTTCTCCTTTTTTAAACATATATTTGTTTATTCTTTTTTATCTTTATATATATATATATTCATATGAACAAGATCAAATACATAAGATGTGTAAAGTGTATATAGGTACTGGATTATTATATTACATGTAATAATTGTAGGAAGGTCCCAAAATAGCAAGCTGTGTGACATCATCCTGTGTTCAGCACTATATATAGTCCTGGGAGTGAACATAATGCATCTGTCTGTGAAGGTTTGAAGCATATATATAATGGGATTATGCTCTCATGATAATATTGAAAATATTTTTACCATGAGAGCATAATCCTATTATATATATGCTTCAAACCTTCACAGACAGATGCATTATGTTCACTCCCAGGACTATATATAGTGCTGAACACAGGATGATGTCACACAGCTTGCTATTTTGGGACCTTCCTACAACTGGCTAACAATCTCTTACACACTGATATCATGACAAGATGCATGATTCCTTTATCATCACAGTCTTAAACATTGATCAGCGCTGTCGGGAAACACTGTGCGTAAGTGTGTGTGCAAAAGTGCTGTTGTAAAAAAAAGTGCTGCTGTAGGATTATTACATTTTGACCTTGAGACATGATTGGTCATGGACCATTTGTGTTGCTGGGGAAACAGGAACTGGCAGCTATTGCTCAGGCGGATCATCTGAACCTTGGAGATTATTAATGCACAGAAATTAGCTTTATGTTCCCAAAGAAGAAACCAACATCTGTAGTTGTGCTACACAGTTGTAAAATCAAATCAAATTTTATTTGTCACATACACATACATACAGGGTCCGACATGCAGTGAAATGCTTTTTACGACGGTCCGGCATGAGGCAATAGGATGGGGAGAAAAATAAAACTAAGAAAAAGATAAATAAAGTATAAAAACTATATAAAATAAAATATAAGAATATATAAATATATATATATATATATATATATATATATATATATATATATATATATATATATATATATATATATATATATATATATATGAGAGAAAAAGATGTATATATAAAAAATGCTTATGGCAGTAAGCAGTAAAAACAGTGAACAACCGTAAACAACAGTAAACAATTTAAGGTGGTTTTGATTGTCCATAATGTGTCCATAAAATTTCCGTGTGCGGTATGGTGTAGTATAAAATATAAAGTGCACTGTGCTGTGTGAGTCCAGAATTACGTTCAGCTGAACGCACCACCCTCTGGAGGGCTCGTCTGTCCTGCATGGTGCTGTTCCAGGAAGTGATGCTACTTGTCAGAACGCTCTCAATGGTGCAGGTGTAGAAGGTCTTTAGACCCTGAGAGGGTAGTTTAAAGTTCAGGGTGTTGGTGTGACAGGACCAAGACAGGTCCTGTGTGATGTGAACACCAAGGTACCGGAAACTTTCCACTCTCTCCACTGAAATCCCGCTGATGTTAAGTGGTTGGTATGACCGCTCCTGCTTCGTGCTGAAGTCCACGATCAACTCCTTAGTCTTGCTGACTAGGAGAAGGTTGTTCTCCTGGCACCATCTCTCCAGGTTTTTAACCTCCTGTAGGTAGGCCGTCTCATCGTTGTTGGAGATCAGGCCCACCACAACGGTGTCATCAGCAAACTTGATGATGGTGGTGGAGTTGGAAGTGCCCACACATGTGTACAGTGAGTACAGCAGGGGGCTCAGAACACAACCCTGGGGAGCTCCAGTGCTGAGGGTGAGGGTGGATGAAGTGTGTTTGCCCACCCATACGGCTTGTGGTCTGTCTGTCAGGAAGTTAGAGATCCACTGGCACAGCGGCAGGACCTCCAACTTAGAGGTATGTGTGGAGGGAATTATGGTGTTAAATGCTGAACTGTAGTCCACAAACAGCATCTTTGTATAATTCCCATTTCTTTGGTCCAGGTGGCTCATCATTGTGTGGAGGAGATAAGCGATGGCGTCCTCAGTAGAACAGTTCTGACGGTTATGGTTATTGTTCATGTGTATATCCATGAAACAACACGAATCACACAGTAATAAGTTATGGCCATATAACAGTTAAAACAATTATACAGCTAATGTTCAAGCATTAGCTATCGCTATAAGAGCAATATCATATTATAAATATAATAACTCACACACAGTATCTTAGAAAAGTAAGAACCCCTCACATTTCAGCAACCATTTTAGTGTCTTCTCAAGGGACAATACTAGAGAAATGGAACTTGGATATATTTTAGAGTAGTCAATGTGCAGCTTGTATAAAAGTACAGATTTACTGTCCTTTAAAAATAACAACACAGTCATTATTATCTAAATAATTGGGAACTAAGGTAAGTACACCCTAAGTGAGCCTCTCAAAACTATGTCCAAAGTGTCAATATTTTGTGTGAGTACCAGTGTTATTCAGCACTACCTTAATCCTCCTGGGCATGGAATTCACCAAAGCTGCACAGGTTGTTGCTGGGATCCTCTTCCACTCCTCCATAATGACATCAAAGAGCTGCTGGATGTTAGACACATGGAGCTTCTTCACCTTCTGCTTGAGGAGGCCCCACGGTTCAGGTCTGGAAACATACTTGGCCACTCCATCACCTTTACTCTTACCTTCTCACCAGCAAGGCAGTTGTCATCTTGGCGGTATGTTTGGGGTCACAGTACATGTTGGAATCCATGTTTCTATGTTTTCAGTACCAGGCACTCATGCAGCCCCAGACCATGATGCTACCACCACCATGCTTGTTTTTGAAGCAGCTATTGCACCTGATGCACAGCACAAGGACTGCTCAAATACCCAATACACAAATTTGTATGGTTCTGTCAATCAGACAAAAAAATTACCATAATGAATAGGACATGTGGCTTTGCATGGTTACACGCATACAGCTGTTAATCACTTTTATTGCCAATTATGGCTGTATGTTGAGTTATTTGCAAGGGACAGTGAATCTATACTGCTATACAATCTGCACATTGACTACTCTAAAATATTACATTTTCTTTTCTGTAGTATTTTCCCTTGAGAAGATATATAATATATAATATATAAGTCCCTTTAATTTCTAAGAAATTGGTCATTGTAGTTGCACATGGCTACCGAAACAAGCATGTAAACACATATAAGACCAATTTCTACCTTATGTTAACATGCAATCTGTTAAAAAGATGCCAGTATCTGGATAGTCACCAAAAATGCACACAGCAGGCGCTGCAATCAGGACACCACAATAGCCAGTGTGCTCCTCTGAGGCTGGCAAAAAATGAGAAAATGTCTGCCCACAAAATGCATCATCAATTTATTTTTAAATAAAGCACATGTATTTCCTATTTCTTTTTTGAGAACAACCCAGGGCATGACTACATCGATCAAGAAAAAATAAAAGTATCCAGGTTTACTTTGAATTAAAAAAAAAAAAAAACATATATAGTCAATACCCTGCTTTAGGCCAATCAATCAGAAAGCTTTCAGGGGGTCCCCAAGGTTTGTAATAGGAAACTCATGCTGTAATTTACATACCAAGTTGTTATCAGATAAATAATACATTAGGTTCTGTTTGTAATAACAAACAATTTAAGTCAAGAGAGAGAAGCTTTTTATTGTTTTTTATTTCAGCCATATATATAGCTGACGCAGTACACAGTGAAATGAAACAACATTCCTCCAGAACCCTGATGCTACATAAAACAACATAAAGCTACATAACAAAAAACACAGGGCTAGAGACCTTTCATTTTGTATTTTCAGTTCTTCATGATTAAAGCCATTTTTCCTTTGAAATTAACTGAAAAAGGGGTTAAAACTTTTTCAGTAATAAATAAAAAATAACAATAAATTTGAAAAATACCTTTGCAAAGATGTTTGAGCTAAAAACTGCATCATAATTCAACCTTCAATTTTATGTTTTTATTTAACAATTTTAAACTGAGTTTAAATTGAGTTTGTTTCCCTGCCATTAGACAATACAGTTTTTCTGTATTCATCAGTCATTGTGCCACTATACACTGAGTCATAAGTCAGATTGGACAATAACGAGACTGTGTCTGTTTCCTGAGCTAAACTTCTTCTTCTTCTTCTTCTTCCGGCTGCTCCCATTAGGGGTCACCACAGTGGATCATCCATCTACAAGCCCTCTCATCTGCCTCTTTTAACGCAACTACCTGCATGTCTTCCCCCACCTCATCCATGAACCTCCTCCTTGGCCTTTCTCTTTTTCTCCTTCCTGGTGGTTCCATCCTCAGCATTCCCCTACCGATTTACCCCATGTCCCTCCTCTGAACATGTCCAAACCATCAGAATCTTGCCTCTCTCACCTTCTCTTTAAAATGTCCTACATGTGCTGTCCCTCTAATAAACTCATTTCCAATCCTGTCCATCGTCGTCACTCCCAACGAAAACCTCAACATCTTCAGCTCTGCTACCTCCAGCTCCACCTCCTGTCTTTTGGTCAATGCCACTGTCTCTAATCCATACAACATCGCAGGTCTCACCACAGTCCTATAAACTTTTCCTTTCACTCTCGCAGATACCCTACTATCACAAATCACTCCTGTCACTCTTCTCCACCCACTCCACCCTGCCTGCACTCTTTTCTCCACTTCTCTAACACACTCTCCATTACATTGCACTGTTGACCCCAGGTACCTGAACTCGTCCACCTTTACCACCTCTTCTCCCTGCAACCGTATCACTCCACTGCCCTCCCTCTCATTCACACACATGTACTCTGTCTTGCTCCTACTGACTTTCATTCCCCTTCTCTCCAGCGCATACCTCCACCTCTCCAGGCTCCTCTCAACCTGCTCCCTACTCTCACCACAAATCACAATATCACCGCAAACATCATAATCCATGGAGACTCCTGTCTGACCTCGTCCGTCATCCTGTCCATCAGCACTGCAAACAGGAAAGGGCTTTAGAGGCGGTTGCAGTCCAACCTCCACCTTGAACCAGACTGTCATTCCTACTGCACACTTTACTCCTGTCACACTGCCTTATACATGTCCTGCACCACCCTTACATACTTCTCTGACACACCTGACTTTCTCATATACTGTATGTTTCCTGAGCTAAACAAAAGTGTTAAATGATGCAGAAATGTGTTTTGTGTATTTGTCATACACTGTCTTGTGTTGTCTTGCACTGTCTTGTCTTTCACTGTCTTGTCTTTCACTGAGGAGTCCTCAGTTCTGTCTTTTCTGTTATGTAGCTTTATGTCGTTTTATGCAGCACCAGGGTTCTGGAGGAAGGTGTCTCATTTCACTGTGTACTGCGTCAGCTATATATGATTGAAATGACAATAAAAACTTCTTGACTTGACTTGAAAGTTAGTTCTAGTAGCCTAGTTAACATTAAATTGTTCTACTAAATGCATAGTCAGAACTTTCGATCTGTTTAGTTTTAGATCTCATATAGAAATTGTTCATTGTTAATGGAATTATGATCAGGTGCAAAATGTACTGTGTTTAACAGAAATGTGGATTAAACCAAATGAACATATAGCATTAAATAAAGCCCTTGCAAAACCTGAGCATAAACACATTTGACTTTCTTCATAGTGTCATAAAATATGTAGACACAAGAAATAAGTCTACCCAGAGAATTCTATGAATTAATAATGTTATTATTTATTCATATTCTGAATGACTGAATTTGCAGATTTTATTTCACTCCTAATTGCGATAATAATTAGAGACTTTAATATTCATTATAATAAACTAGAAGATACTCCGAGTATAGAGGTTGTGTCTATTTAAGATTCCCTAGCATTTCATCAGAACCTAAAAGGACCTGATCATAATGATGGCCACAATTCTGATCTAATATTAACATTTGGATTACATATAGAAAATATAGTCAGTTCCACAGATACAAAGGTATCAGAAGATATTCTGAAGCCACTTCAGATCATTACCACATAAAATGTGTCTGTCATAATTTATGCATCTCGCCACATAAATCCATCCAACACTTTTACATAAGCTACTGCAGAGTATATATTTAATAATAATAATCATATAACAATAATCTTTGAGGTATCATCCTTGTTTGGATGATTGTCTGACCCCACAAACCTTGATAAGGCGATGTAATGCTTGGAGTCAATGTTCAATGGTAATCTAGCACCACTTATAAGAAAATAGTTACTGTAGAGTGAAAAAAAACACTGATCCTTATGTATTTATTAACCATATACCCTAAAACAGGTGAATTGAAAATTAGAAAGTAAATGGGATCAAAATAAATTGGTTGTATTTCAAAATTTTTCCACCCTAGAAGAAGATTAAATAAATGTTGATTCTTATTTAATACTGTAGCAAAACTTACTGAGAAAAAGACCAACATGAAAAGTTTTCAAAATTTACCAACCATGTAAATTACAGTATAAAAGTATCAGATTAGCAATTAGACTGTTTTACCCCCTCACTTATTTCCTCATTAAAAACAATCAACTAGTGTATAAGAATCCCTTAATTACACTTATTCTTTAAAATTTATACAGATGAAAGCAATCATCTTAACCTTTTACTCTAGCAGTTATTTTAATTTAATTCATTTTCATTTTCTATAGCATTTTTAACAATGAACATTGTCTCAGAGCAGCTTTACACAGATAATGTGGTGATTAAAAGTGAATATGTTCTTTATAAGTGTAAGTTTGTCCCTGATGAGCGAGCCGCTGGCGACTGTGGTGAAGGAAAAACTCCATGAGATGGCATAAGGAAGAAACCTTGAGAGGAACCAGACTCAAGAGGGAACCCATCCTCGTCCCCTATATCCCCTATTTAACCCCTGATTAAAACCATTGTCTCGACCCCTGTCTGTAGTCTGTAGGGATCAGACATTGCAACAAAGCTGGAGACAATGACGATGTGACCATCATTGAACAGATCATTTTTCCTGCTAAAATTACTTTAGAAATATGCTTATATTCATAAATTGCTCATGAGGTTGTTCATAAGCAGAACAAATAAAATCAAATCGATTCGAACAGCAGATTTCAGATCCAAAAGGTAAACCAAACCAGTATTGGAAATCCAGGTTAGAAAAAATAAGTACACTGAAATAATTCTGTAACATTTAGAATTTTGCAACTTTAACTTCATACCAAACTTCATCTTCTTCAGTCTCTCATGTAATTTTGGTCCAATCTTTTTTACAAAATTCACTCACAATCTGTTAAGATCCCACCACAGTATCTCAATAGGGCTGAGGTCTGGACTTTTTTTTTATTATTATTATTATTTAGCCATTCAGATGGTGAGAACTACACAATTATATTTAAATTATATTTTTGTTTTTTCCCAAAGCAGCTTTACAGAATCAAAAAGATATTAAATATATATGATATTTATATTATATGCAATTCATAACCGGAGCTACACTTGTAATTAAAGCAACAATCAGCTATGAAAAATGAACAAATCTGTAAAAAAAAATGAAATGTCAGGTACACTAAATGGACAAAAAAATATTGGTGCACCTGATCTTTCCTGCCACAAACTTTTACCACAAAGCTAAAGGAGCACAATTGTATACAGCATATTTGGATGTGCTATAATAAAATGTAGCATTCACCTAAACTTGGAAAACTAAACCTGTTTGGCAAGCTGCATGAAGATATGCTTTACATGGTTTGGAGAAGATGATCTTGAATGGCCTGGTATAAAGCTCTGATCTCATCTGTACTGAACACCTTTGGGATGAATGTGGACACTGACTGCACCCCAGGCTTCCTCACCTCATCTACATCAGAACCTGATTTTACTAACACCATTGTGGCTGATGAACACAAATGTCCACAAGCACGGTCTTCAAAATCTCGTGAAACATCTGACCAGAAGAATAGAGGGAATAAGAACAAATTGAGACTAAATATCGAATGTGATGCTCAAGAAACACAAACTATATTTATGACTAGGTGTATGCAAACTTTTGGCAATATAATGTATCTCCAATGCTTCCAGAGATTGTAATTATGGGGCATATGTCAGCGATAATAGAAAGAACAGTTGGCAGCATCAGCAACGGAGCATCAGAGAGCGAAAAGAACTAAGGCTGAACTTATTACGCTGGTTGGATTAATGGAAATCCCTCAATATCTTAAGATGGATCGAAAGACAGTGTATTTTGTAAAATTCATCTACTGCACACTACCACTCCTGTTCAAATGACTGTATAAGACTGCAGAAAGAACATTACTCATTTCATTCCAGTGCTCATGTTAGTTCTCACTATCCAGTGTTCTGTATTGTTTAATGATTTATAATCACACTCTTGATATCATACAGATGAGGATGGGTTCCCCTTTTGAGTCTGGTTCCTCTCAAGGTTTCTTCCTCATAACAAAGGAGATTTTCCTTGCCACAGTCGCCATGGCTGCTCATCAGGGGTAAATACACACTCACCTTACTTGTGTTCAATTCTTTAAAGCTGCTTTGACACAATGTCTGTTGTGAAAAGCACTATAACATTTTTTTTACCTTGACTACTACCACAATGACTACAATGAGGAAAGGAAAAAAGAAATAAAGACCATCGTTAGATCTGCTGCTAACATTTAGCTGCCAGATACAGTACCACAGCACACCTTTAGAGGTCTTGTTCATGTTATGGCTCATTAAAATTATGAAGATGAAAAGTAAATTACACAAATGCTCATGCACATACTGAAACCAAGCGGTTTATTAAGAATTCTCTTTGAGTCACGATGCTCTTTCACTGCGAGTAACAGGAGAGAAAAAGACACGTCTACAACACTTTGCATGGCATTTTATACAGACGATTCTGTTTGCATTTCTGGACATTTTGAGAGGTTGTGTTGCAATTCATGTGTAACATTTACACTGGTTCTATTCTGCACAAATATCTGACTGGCCCACTTTCACTTAATAATAGACAACGTCTGATTAGAGCTCTAGACAGAAGTGCCCTGAGATCTTGTCTGTACAGTCTACAACTTAAACTTTGCATTCATGAAAAAAAATAAATGATCACAAACTTGTATCACCTGCATTATTTTTTTCTCCAAAGTCAGCGGAATATTTTAGATGTGGTTAAAAAAAAAAGCTCCTGAGAGTAAAACATTTATTACATTTATGGCCACATTTCAAAGGTTTGCCTCACATATATCTTCACTATTAATGATAAAACTACAAATTTATGAGAACAAAAATTATAGTTATGTCTCAAAATTATTGGATGGAACTTTAATAGAACATAGTAAAATGATGCAGTTATTCATACTCATGTTTAAAGAGTTAAATAAAAAAATAAAGGCAAAGAATGAGGTAATAAAAAAATGGATTTTTGGCATTTGCAGTAAGAAAAAAACATCATACTGTTTGAATTCTCTTTTCACATAGTTTGCTTTAATTTAAGATGGTATCCAGTATATTCTGTTCCCCTGTCTGGTTCAGGACTGTTGAACTTCATGTTCCTTCTTCTTCAACTCCTGATTGTACCTAAAAAAGGGAAATACATATCCAAATATAGCTAAATGCATACCTGGCTACATACGTTAGCATTCTATTATAGTTACTAGAGGTCGACTGATTTTACTGACACCGATTGCTAGGTTGGATCGTATTTGCCGATTAACCGTTTGTAAAAATGAATACTGGATTAAACAAAAAAAAAACAATTCATGTAAAATTGTACTGAATTTTCTTACAAAAAAAAAAAAAGTACTGAATCATGAAAATGGCTAAAATGAATAAATATTAATTATATAAATATATAAATATTGCGGTAAATAAAAGAAATGCATTTAAACTGAAACAAAAAGTAACACCCCAAATAAATAAAAACAAAAAAAAAGAAACTTCAGATAAACAGAATGAGGTGTCAGTGATTCGCCTCTAGAGGCCGCTCTCGTACTGTATAATGCAACCCGGACAAACTATCAGTATGGATTTTTGCAGACAGCTGATAGTTCCGGCAACCAAATAATTGTGTTGATCTCTAAAAGTTACACCTTAAAAATGTTTTCAGTACTGTATTTAACATGCATTTATGATAGTATTTTTCACACTTTATTTGATTTACCTAGAAGTTTCACACGATATTTTTCACTGATGGTTGTTAAAAATGGCACAAATCCATTTTATAATGACTTTACCTTTATTTTCCTAGTGCATGGCTTCCCAAACTAGGGATTGTAAAACTCAGAAGCTATACATCTGTTGTTTATTCTATATTAAAACAGAGCACTAGTGTAGTTCTATAATATAAATGAAAAATGTCTCTGTCCATCTACTTCTGCTAAACAAGTACTGTCTTTGAGTATTACACTAATCGAGGTATCTACAGGTCATGTTTGGGGGAAAAAAAACCCTCTTATTTAGCCTTTAAACATACCAGAAGGTTTGTTTGCGTACTACTTTCCTGGATTTTTGATGTCAGTAAATACTTGGTTAAAGTCAGAGTTTTCCATCTGAGACACATCCTGTGACAACAATCACAATGGTGGTGGAAAGTTTTAGGAGAGACAGAGCTCACCATTGTGTTTAAAATCACTACTCATTTTACAGTTTTACAGACTTTAAAACCTGATCGACAGGTATATATTGTGTCACCTACACACCTGTCCCCTAGTGTACGTCGTCAGTGTAAGTCTTCTAGACATAGATATGCAGGAAGCGTGTGTAAAATGTAACTCAAATGTGCAATAAAAAAAAAAATCGACATAACACTTCCTAATACACTGATATTCAGTGCATAGTATAATTCGTTAGTTTTTAATATCTAATATCACAGATACCTGTGTAAACCATTTAAAAACATGCAAATCTCTCAATAGTCCTATGATTTAATTCTAGAAATATAGCAAATATGGGCAGTCTTGACTTTGGGGTTGCAGATATTTCATCTTCATTTGGGGTTGGAAATTGGATCTCTGAAAAAGCTAAAAACTTAGATAAGCTAAAATGTCAGAATATTAGAGCATCTACCAAAAACTTATATCTTTAGGTTTAAAGAAATGCTAATGCTGCAGCCCAGTATTATTTATTTATCTAGTTTACTCCAGGGTTTTTTTTTAAACCTAATACAGACTCTCAAACATTCATACAGTCAATGATCAGGACAAGCCTGAAGCTGGAATCCTATTTGCATTTTTTTTTTTTTTATCTGAATTTTAATTAAACTTTATATATGCCCCTTTTATCAATGCACATTTTCACAAAGCAGCTTCCCAGAAAATCTTGAGATTAAATTAAAACATATTCCTTCAATTCAACAGAATTTGCTGCTCTAAAATAAACTGCAGATAAGTCCTTTGCCTGTAGAGGGCACCTGTGTATTTATTCTGTTTTGTCAGTTTGGATCTTCCTAATTAATTTACCCAAACACATTTCCATCATTGAATGGTATCCATACACCAGTATGGAACAGATGTTCCAACCAGGTGTATGATTTCTGTGCAGGTATAACTATCAACTTAATCTTGTCAAATGCATTTAAAATAAAAATAATGATGGCTGGTGTCTTGCTGCAGTTCACATGACGACATCAAGACTGTTTTCTGTTCTGGCATCGAGGTGGTGAAATAAACTTCCCCTAGACGTCTGAACGGATGAGTTACTGCCAATCTTCAAACGACGGGTGAAGACCTTCCTGAAACACTCGTACTAGCACTTATTTTCCGTTTGTTTTATGTCTTTAGGTATATAAAAAAAGTGTGGTATAACTCCTTTCAAACAGCATTTAGGCTGATGGTATCCCAAGTTTCCAATTTTGTTATCCAGTGTTGATTTATTCATTGATAGAGAGTTCAAAGCACTTTTGTACGTCGCTCTGGATAAGGGTGTCTGCTAAATGCTCTAAATGTAAATGGTAATTATACAAGGGTCACTTTCGCAATTAACCTTAAATGCACCCTCCAATCCAAAACAAATAAGGGTATAGTCCAGGACCATTTAGAGCAACACATGTGTGACATTAAAATCTAATAATAATGTATAAAAAAAGTGTCGGTTTAGTGGATTGCGTTTGCAACATCATTTTAGTCAGGAGGAAAGTATGCATATGGAATTGCAACGACAGAAGAACAGAACAAACTCGCACTCAATCTTCAGCCTTCTACCTTTAAAAAATATTTTAAAAGGCACAGAGGTTGTTCATCTTCTTTTCCCAGACATCTGACATCTTTTTTGGTGACACAGTTTTGTTAAGCGTCTTTTTGGCCCAGTGAAATAACTAAAGCCTATTTTTAATAGCTCTATTACACTGACCCAAAGGGGTTTAATAGCTTATTTAGAGCTGGGCAACTGTTATAACCTGCTGTATTCAGTATTGCTTATTTTAGCCCCTAATTATTGAGCAAAAGGCTTGTTAATTCTTGCGATTCTAACTTCGATCCCCTGCTGATAGGCTGAGCACCCTTCTGTTACACCACTCAGAAGCCCACTGTTAGGAGACTTTTAAGATAAGAAAGACTTTTATCCAGCCTGGAGCCAACTGATACAATTACAGCTCATCAAGCCTATAAACCCATTAACTGATTCTGAAATTTATCTTGAAACAACATATGAGGTGGTATCACAAAGATTCGAAACTTGCTCTGTTTACAAGAAAATACTTTACACACTATCGCCTACAAAATAGTCCCCTTGCACAGCAATACAGCGCTCCCAGTGTTCCTACCACCACTGGATTGTGTGTGAGATCATGTGGATTGTTCTCCGACAATCATCATGCACGAGTTGCTGAATGGTTTTGACATTTTCAGGGGTTGAGCTCGTTGAAGCTCTTCCTGATCTCGCTTTGTCTTCCAGTGAGTTTCTTCACATGTGTCAAAGGTCTCTGTGGCAGATTTGCCCAAGTTTGTTCTCTGTCCTAACTTGCTGTCCGTGATGAAATCGCAGACGTGGTAAACTTTTTG
This sequence comes from Silurus aristotelis, assembly GCF_946808225.1. Classification (NCBI taxonomy): domain Eukaryota; kingdom Metazoa; phylum Chordata; class Actinopteri; order Siluriformes; family Siluridae; genus Silurus; species Silurus aristotelis. The sequence goes on from NC_139593.1 coordinate 17,941,302, forward strand.
ATACCACCTTGTAGCATAAGGTTTAAATGTTTATGGGTGATCTACTAACCTTTATTATCCATATACTGTTTATATATTGCGGTATTATGGACAGTTTGAGGAATTGTTATAATGTGTATACAGTGGGTTAGCCAAATAAAATGATTGGCTACAATTTGCAGGTAAATGACTGTATATTATCTGCAAAACTTGTAATTTAATTGGTCATACTGGAGGTGAAAAAAAACTAATACTTTCTATGAAAATAATTAATAAGCAAATGCGTGCACACTTACATCCAGATTCTCAGGAGTTGAATGCTTCCAGACACCCCCAAGAAGAAGTTTACTGCAAAGAGTGCCCAGATCCTGGGAGTGATCACCAAGCAGTACCGGGACCAAATTACGCCTAGAACACAATCATGAAGGCATGAGCATAGAAGATATATATTTTTATTTTGCCTGTAAAGTCAGAACTTTTAAAATGCTGTTATAATTTGTAAATACTTTAGATTATCATCGCACAAGTTTGCTAGACAAATTTTAAGGCAAATAGCACTTGTGCAACTTTTAGCTCAGCTTCTTATAACAATGTGAGTTAAAAATGAAGAGACTTGCTGCATAAGCTACCAAAATATAAATTAGGATTTATACAATATGACTTTTAGAACTTATACTTATATACTTATACAATACTATGACTTCTATCTAAATATTCTCCCCATATAATCTTTCATCAATCCGTACAGCCATAACATTGCCATTTTTACCAGGAACCTGTGCTGCTACAAATGCCAACAAATTTGTGACAGCATCTGGCTGACATGTTTCAGAGAAGACACTGTCAAAGGAAAGTAAAGGAAATACCAAGCTGATGTGAAAACCATCTATTAACTCCTGAAGATATTAGAAAAGTTCCATACAATAGAAATCACTATGAACTGTTGTGTCTATCATTGAGAGAATATTTTATCTCCACGTTCTATAGAAATGGTCATTTTCTTGGAACATAAGTATCTTCAGAGCCGCAAAATAATAATAAAAAGTTTAGTTAAGATCTAAACATTTTCAAAAGGTTTTTATTATAATTTCTGCTCATGGGATGAGTATTCCATGAGCGTGAAAAAGAGAGAGTGAAACTGCCCAGCTACTACCCAGAGCACAAGTTCTTGGATTTACTACCTGTAGCTGTGAGGACACATGACTGAGAGACACTGAGCTTTTCTGGGGGACGTGTCAGATCTGAAAATCCAGCAAAAACCAGGCCCTGCAGACAAATGAAAGAGAGCAAAGAGAAAGAGGGAGAGAAACAATGCCTTAACATGAAATGACTTGCTGTATAAATACACTATAAAGCCAGATGTTTGAAATCAGCTGACCTTCATATGTACTTTATGAACATTTCATTCTAGATTTAGTCTGCATTGGCTTTTTATTTTATTTTTTATAGCTTCCACTCTTCAGGAAGTGGGAGTTCACCCACAGGAGCATTTGTGAGGTCAGATGTCGTGATGCCGAGTGAGAAGGTCTGGGATGCAGTCAGCATTTTAATTCATTCCAGAAGTGTTCAGTGGGGTTGAGGTCAAGGCACCGTGCAGCCACTCAAGTTCTTCACAACCATGTGTTCATGAATCTTAACTTCACGTTCTTTGACTTGTACCAAAAAGTATATACCACTAGTGCAACACATTAATACAGAACACCAACTATTTCAACTTCTTGAGAAGGAAAGAAGCATTTTAAAATAAATTATAAACATTATTATGAAAGATCATGTGATTATTAGCAGCAGATTTTGTCATATGAGCTTATTTTTGAAAATTGTAACCTGAAGGACAGATTTGACATATTTTATAAACAGGAAACATTGGAGATTAAAAGATAAATGAGATGATTGATCAAAATTCCAGATTTAATTTACATCATTTGGACCCACATTTCCAGTGATCAAAAATAGGTTCTCTCCAGGTTCTCTCATTGTGCAGGTTTAAACAATTATTCGCTTTGAATCTCCACTCAAGATCATGAGGACCCAGAAAGCAGTCTGTTGGAGAAAATTAAGAACATTGGCAAAAACCAATACAACAATTTGGAATGTGGGCAAAAAAAACCAGAAACTGCTTGTGTACTAGACACGGAACAGAACCAAGGAGAACAACAGCTGCAAGAGTGAACGTATCACAATCCATCATTTATAAAGACTGTGAGAGCAGAAACATAGAGAAACACACACGATCTAACTGTGTCACAATTAGATGTGAACAATTAGATGAACACAATGCACCTGTTTACAAATGTCATATGATCTCAATATACTGTAAATAGACCTGTTCCTGGAAGGCAACTGTTCTTTTGATACTTTCTTCAAACTGTTCCTACTTGATACTTCATCCATGAGCAAATATCGATCTAGGTTTGGTTTAAATATCCCGGACACACCCTGCACGATCAAATCCAAAAAACTGGAAACAATATGACACACCAGTGAGGAGACCAATAGGTGTCCTTCAAAAAACAGTGCTCTGGTTAAAAAGGTCATTCAGAGACACAAAGCAAGAAGCCAATTGTACCTCTGAAAGGTGTTCAGGACGATTAATCTGTTGAAAGAACAATCTCAAACGTTTTACTGGTTAACACCCTAAAAAGGTTTACAGTTTATTGTGCAGAAACTAGGAACCTATTCAATGTTGATTGAAAGATGAATGAAGCCAAAAACAAGGTATCCTGTTCCAGTAATCATCAGGCTTGAAAACAGTTGTTTTCAACAATAGGATTATTTCAGAAGCAAGAACCTGATGTTGTAGAATGGCCCGGTCGAAGATTCAAGTTTGGTCAAAATCCTATTGAACAGAGCTCGAGCAGTTTAAGCAGGAATGAGCACAGATACAGTGTCAGCTATTTTTAAACTGAATAATAACAAATCCTGAGATTCTGAATCCTCAGACACATGCAAAGGAAACTGCAGCCAGAGGAATTTACTTGTGCACCTAAAACAACATCTGCTTTTCTGTTTAATTTGCCATTAAGTCATCTAAAAGCATTGAGCACCTTTTTCCACTGCAATTCGCCCAAAAATACACACTTAAACAAAAAGCCGTAAACCATCACAATAACACCAACAGTCAGTTCACTGGGGTTCAGTCAGCTGACAGATGAATCTCAGCTGAGTCTCTACCAAAATAACTATCCGCCCGATAGCAAAATTGGGCCTGGCGTTTGGGCCTGGCGTGTGTGTGTGCAATGTCTGCACGCACACACACACACACACACACACACACACACACACACACACACACACAGAGAGTGAGAGAGAGAGAGATTAGATTAAATGAGATTAGATCAAATAGTTCTCACCCATTTAAAAACAGGCGCCCAGAAGAAAACTGTCTTTGGTCCTGGAGAAAAAAAACAAAACCACAGCATTAAAAAATCTGTGTAGATCCATAGAATTAAAATGGTGAACATGTTCACTGTTCTTTTTTGTTTGAATGAGGAGTGCATGGTGAATTATTATGAATTGGTATAGCAAAAACTTGCTGTACTCTAAAATGAATGAATGACATCTAGGAATAAGGCAGTTGACACAGGGGTTTTAAACGTTACATTTCGAGGCATTTAGATTGAACTATTGCACATACACACTAATTCAGTAAATCACAGCAGATGTGTAGGATTTGTGTATAAATAGAAGTTCGATCTGAAAGTTATGCACATCCTAACTCAAAAAATATACTACTGCCCAAACTGCGTTTTAGTCTGCTGGCTGTATTTTTCCTTTATAAGTCACAGTGTTAGATTTTGAATGGATCAAAGACCAACAGGACTTTTTCTTTTTTATTATTTTACTGTATTTTGGTGACTGTTTAACTTTTTAGTGAGCGTAGTTCAACCCACATTTCAGGCCACCAACCTATTAACATGCAAAGCACAATAATAACAGAACTAGGATGCAATTATATAAAAGGTCTTTGGAAAAACTTGAGTTTGAAGCACGAGCATAAAGACTAAAGAAAAAAAAACAACAAAACACAGTACCAAAGGAAGCCAATGTTACACAGAAATATAAATCATAAATAAATTATTTCTGAAAAAATACATCTTATTGCACTGGTGTTTGGTGAGACACAGGAATTAAAATGTATTATGAATATATATATATATTTGAAGATTAGTATTTACAGCTGTTATTTTTTTTAAGGTTGTTTTCTGGTGGGACCTTTTATTTATTTGTTTTATTTATTATATAATTATGTTTATAAATGAATATATTCATGTTTATTTTCTTTTGCACATTGTCATAATTCAGTACTGTTTTTTTTTTTTTTTTTGTAATAAAGTTCACTATTATTATACATGTAGTGTTATGTTTTTTTTTATTTTTTTTATCCGGATTCTGTTTTAAAAAACAGATTAGTTGATTATTCAGTTATCGTCAAGTACGATCCAATCTACAGTAGCTGTTGGTAAAATACACGTGACCTCTAGTTATTAATGTAGACAAATTATTTTGTTTCGATTCAACCGTAAGCAGAAATAAGTAAAGTAGCTATGAATATATAAGGGGGAGTGGTGGCTCCAGCGGTTAAGGCGCTGGGTTGCCGATGGGTTGCCGATCGGAAGGTCTGGGGTTCAAGCCCCGGTATCGCCAAGCTGCCACTCTTGGGCCCTTGAGCAAGGCCCTTAACCCTCTATGCTCCGGGGGTCCCTTACGAGGAAAATATCAAGGTCCGTGACGTCGGAGTGACGTGGGGCCGCCTTCCCGTGGGCTCACCACCTGCAGGAGGGACCGTAAGGGACGGTGCTGTGAGGATTGGGCAGCAGTCGAAGGCGGGGGTCTGCTTAGACTGCTGCCCCCGCGACACGAATTACGGATAACCGGGAGAAAACGAATGAATGAATGAATGAGCTATGAATATGAAAAAATGTGATTATTATAGTAATAATGATCTTTTAATAGGTGAAATATCTTTTGGAAAGAAAAATCTGATGTGTCTATACGGTGCAGAACAAAACAAAGTAATGGAGCATTAGGAGGAATAATAAATATATTTAAAATCATAATAAAATCTCCACAATAATACTATTAGACACTTTATGGTCCCCCAGTAATGATAAGAAAAATGATGTGGCCCCTCACAGAAACCAGTCTGAGGACCACTGAGATGCTGAAATCCCACATCAGAGACACAACATTCCTCTGTTTTTATTGTGACCCACTAAAAACTCATCTGATGCAATTGTCAGAGTTTTAAAAGCAGAGAAGGGACTTCGGTTTGCTTTCGTAAAATGTTTGCTTTTCCACATGTTGGCTCGTGGATGAAGATTGCAGCATTGCATAACATGCAAAAGCAGGTGACCACTGATGAAGGTCAACCAAACAGTATCTTTAATGCAGCATGAATTGAATGCACCATGTTTCCGTTTTAAAAACCATGTAGAAGATAATAAATTACCTGCCGGATGGTTGTACATTGGTCTCAGTTTGGGAGGAAGCATGAGCTCAATCCTGTCCAGTGTCCTGTGATATGTGCCTCTGAGACCACTGGAATAAAAACGCTGCAGTCGCAGGAGACCTCTGGAGAAGTTCATGTTTTAGGCAGGAGCTCTGATCTCCAGATCAACGCAAAGCTTCAGGGGCAACCGGAACACGTCGTCAGAAGTTCTCCTGATCTCCTCCACCTTCCTGCACGAACCGATCACAATGTACAAGTGTGAAAACGCGCATGTTGTGGTCACTGCGCTCGTGCACGAGGGCTGGACGTGTGGGTCTCGCGCACAACCTGCGATTTCCACCTGCACTTCCGCGAGACACGTGAACGAGCAGAGCTCTTATTATTATAATAAATAATGATATTAATTACAATATAACAACAACAACAATAATAATAATATTAATCGGTTATTAAACCCCCCCCCCCCCTCACACACACACACACACACACACACACACACACACACACACATATATTTATATATATACACACACACACACACACACACACTCCACTGGAACAACAATGCCATGAACTGCATAAAGTAACCAATAAACTACAACAATCTACTATTTTTTTAAATCCAAAAACACTGTTTTTAATAAAATATATAGAATGACGTCATTACCGGTTACACACTTCCGGGGGAAAGAATTGAGTCGAAATGAGCGCGTGCTTGTGGTGTTTGCTGAAGGACAGGAAGAGAAACCAGACCCTGATTTACCCTCTGACTTCCTCAACACAGTTTATTAAACGAGGAACGTAAAACAGGGATTATTCTTTTTTATTATTATTGATTTATAAATTATTTCATGTGTAAATCCGGAAGCGTTTTTTTTCTATTGAAGCATAAAAAATTATTTCCCAATCATTTTTTATCAGTTTCACGTCATAATGAGAAACTTATTTTTATTTTTAAAAAGATTGAAAATTGAAAATTGACGTCATAACGCGAAAATATCGCGGTTTTCTTTTTAATTCACGTGACTACGAGAAACGCGTCATATCATTGTAAGAGAAACACGTCATTAGCAGGAATAAAATAAAAACCCGTCTTGTAGTTGTGACGTAGCGCCTGTAGGAGGCGCTAAAAACATTTACACCAGCTCTGACGTGAATCTTCTTCTTCTTCTTTCGGCTGCTCCCATTAGGGGTCGCCACAGCGGATCATCCGTCTCCATACCACCCTGTCCTCTACATCTGCCTCTTTCACACCAACTACCTGCATGTCTTCCCTCACCACATCCATGAACCTCCTCCTTGGCCTTCCTCTTTTCCTCCTACCTGGTGGCTCCATCTTCAGCATTTTTCTACCAATATAATTCATGTCCCTTCTCTGCACATGTCCAAACCATCTCAATCTCGCCTCCCTCACCTTGTCACCAAAACATCCTACATGTGCTGTCCCTCTAATAAACTCATTTCTAATCTTGTCCATCCTCGTCACTCCCAACGAAAACCTCAACATTTTCAGCTCTGCTACCTCCAGCTCCACCTCCTGTCTTTTACTCAATGCCACTGTCTCTAATCCATACAACATCGCAGGTCTCACCACAGTCCTATAAACTTTCCCTTTCATTCTTGCAGATACCCTACTATCACAAATCACTCCTGTCACTCTTCTCCACCCACTCCACCCTGCCTGCACTCTTTTCTTTACTTCTCTAACACACTCTCCATTACTTTGCACTGTTGACCCCAGGTACCTGAACTCCTCCACCTTCTCCACCTCTTCTCCCTGCAACCGCATCACTCCACTGCCCTCCCTCTCATTCACACACATGTACTCTGTCTTGCTCCTACTGACTTTCATTCCCCTTCTCTCAAGCGCATATCTCCACCTCTCCAGGCTCTTCTCAACCTGCTCTCTACTCTCACCACAAATCACAATATCATCTGCAAACATCATAGTCCAGGGAGACTCCTGTCTGACCTCGTCCGTCAACCTGTCCATCACCACTGCAAACAGGAAAGGGCTCAGGGCCGATCCTTGATGCAGTCCAACCTTCACCCTGAACCAGTCTGTCGTACCTACTGTACACTTCACTGCCGTCACACTGTCCTCATACATGTCCTGCACCACCCTCACATACTTCTCTGACACACCTGACTTCCTCATACAATACCACAACTCCTCTCTCGGTACCCTGTCGTACGCTTTCTCTAAATCCACAAATACACAATGCAGCTCCTTCTGTCCTTCTCTATACTTCTCCATCAACATCCTCAAAGCAAATAAGGCATCTGTGGTGCTCTTCCTCGGCATAAAACCATACTGTTGCTCACAGATGGTCACCTCTTCTCTCAGCCTGGCTTCCACTACACTTTCCCATAACTTCATGGTGTGACTGATCAACTTAATTCCCCTGTAGTTACTGCAGGTCTGCACATCTCCCTTATGCTTAAAGATCGGTACCAGCACACTCCTTCTCCATTCCTCAGGCATCCTCTCCCCTTCCAGAATTCTGTTAAACAATCTGGTTAAAAACTCCACTGCCATCTCTCCTAAACATCTCCACGCTTCTACCGGTATGTCATCTGGTCCAACCGACTTTCCATTCTTCATCCTCTTAATCGCTGCTCTCACTTCCTCCTTACTAATCCTATCTACATCCTGCTTCACCAACTCCACATCCTCCAATCTTCTCTCTCTCTGATTTTCCTCATTCATCAGCTGCTCAAAATACTCCCTCCATCTTCTCAACACACTCTTCTCACTAGTCAACACATTTCCCTCTCCATCCTTTATTGCTCTAACTTGCAGTACATCCTTCCCAGCTCGGTCCCTCTGCCTGGCCAATCGGTATAAATCCTTTTCTCCTTCCTTAGTGTCCAACCTCTTATACAGCTCCTCATATGCCTTTTCCTTGGCTTTCGCCACATCCCTTTTTACCTGCTGCCGCATCTCCTTGTACTCCTGCCTACTTTTCTCATCACTCTGTCGATCCCACTTCTGTTTTGCCAACCTCTTTCCCTTAATGCTCTCCTGCACTTCCTCATTCCACCACCACGTCTCCTTGTCTTGCTTTCTATTTCCAGATGTCACACCAAGTACTTTTCAAGCTGCCTTCCTCATCACTCCTGCAGTAGTTGCCCAATCATCCGGCACCTCTTCACCACCACCAAGCCCCTGTCTGACCTCTTCCCTGAACCTCACACCACACTCTTCATCCTTCAGTTTCCACCATCTTATTCTTCTTTCAATCCTTACTTTCCTCCTCTTCTTCTTCGCCTCCAAAACCATCCTACAGACCACCATCCGATGCTGTCTAGCTACACTGTCCCCCGCCAACACCTTACAGTCTCCAATCTCCTTCAGGTTGCATCTCCTACACAGAACATAATCCACCTGTGTGCACCTTCCTCCACTCTTATACGTCACCCTATGATCCTCCTTCTTCTTAAAATACGTGTTCACCACTGCCATTTCCATCCTTTTTGCAAAATCTACCACCATCTGCCCTTCCACATTCCTCTCCTTAAAACCATACCTACCCATCACCTCCTCATCACCTCTGTTCCCTTCACCTACATGCCCATTAAAGTCTGCCCCAATCACCAATCGTTCTTTCCTAGGTACACCATCTACCACTTCATCTAATTCACTCCAGAATCTTTCCTTCTCCTCCATCTCACAGCCAACTTGTGGAGCATAGGCACTGATGACATTTATCATCATCCCTTCAACCTCCACCTTCACGATCATCACCCTATCAGAAACTCTCTTCACCTCCACTACACTCTTACTGTACTCTTCCTTCAGAATCACCCCTACACCATTTCTCTTTCCATCCACACCATGATAAAACAGTTTAAATCCACCTCCAATGTTCCTGGCCTTACTCCCTTTCCACTTGGTCTCCTGAACACACAGCATATCTACCTTTCTCCTCTCCATCATATCAGCTATCTCTCTCCCTTTACCCGTCATAGTACCAACATTTAAAGTACCAACCCGAACCTCTACTCTCCTACACTGCTCCTTTTCCTGCCGTCTCTGTAGACGTCTTCCTCCTCTCCTTCTCCTCCTTCGGCCAACAGTAGCCCAATTTCCACCGGTACCCTGTCGGCTAACGATACCTGTGGCGGTCATTGTTAACCCGGGCCTCGACCGATCCGGTATGAAATTCTCATTTGTGATCCGCATATTTGATTTGGCACATGTTTTACGCTGGATGCTCTTCCTAACGCAACCCTCCCCATTTACCCGGGCTTGGGACCGGCACTAAGAGTGCACTGGCTTGTGCCCCCCTAATGGCTGGGTTCAGCTCTGACGTGAATACATTTATATATATATATATATATATATATATATATATATATATATATATATATATATATATATATATATATAATTTTTTGAAAATTATTATTTAATGTTTTTCCTTTCTTCTGATTTCTTTTATTTTAATTACTTCAAAATGCACCGGGTATTTAATTCAAATAAAATTATTGATAAATATCAAAATTTACATACATGCGTGTGTGTGTGTGTGTGTGTGTGTGTGTGTGTTGTGTGTGTGTGTGTGTGTTGAATGTAGGTATATTAAAAAATTAAAAATTAAACGTCTTGTAGTTGTGACGTACCGCCAGTAGATGGTGCTAAAAGTTATTTACACAATCTATGCTCTGAATAAAATGGTCTACCTTGTTTTTTATTTACTGTATATAAACATTGCGTGTGTGTGTGTGTGTGTGTGTGTGTGTGTGTGTGTGTGTGTGTGTGTGTGTGTGTGTGTGTGCGTGTGTGTGTGTGTGTGTGTAATAAAAATACTTTATAAAAACAAATCATGTCACAAATGCATATTTAAATGAAGACATTTGGATATAAGATTATTCAGAGCACTTGATAAGAACAATATTTTTTTTTTACATTTTTATATTTCAACATCACACTAATAAAATACAATACAATACAAATACAAAAATTAAATATAACAGAAAACAAACCAAACAATATTCAAGCAAATTTACCCTTTCATGACAATAACATTATCCTCATTATATAAACATAATATAAAATCCGCCAGTTCCATATGCAACTACATTATATGGTCAAGTGTTTATTACACTCATTAAACATTAACTATAATAAACGTTAATCTTCTGGGAAGGCTTTCACTAGATTTTGACAGACACTGTGCAACAAAGTTGTGTCTGGCTTGCAGAAGAACCCCTGATAACCTCCTAAAACAAAGCATTAGAATACTGTATGCTTATGTAACATCAAAGTAAACATAAAATAAAATGCACTAATAGTATCAATCCAAAAAGGCCCATATTGCAGCTGGATTTATCAGTCACAGTCTCACTTGGTGAAATAGGTGAATTTTATGGATCCAAAAAATGACACTGATTGTCAGTAGAATCATATTTACATCACATCGGTTACAGCAGTTCAGAATCTTCTGACCTTTTTTAGGATCGCCTGTGAAAAATCAAATCAAATCAAATCAAATTTTATTTGTCACATACACATACATACAGGGTCCGACATGCAGTGAAATGCTTTTTACGACGGTCCGGCATGAGGGAATAAAATGGGGTAAAAAAAAATAAAGAAAAAACAAAGAAAAAGAAGGCAGATAAATAAAGTATATATAAAAATAAGAATATATATATATATATATATATATATATATATATATATATATATATATATATATATATATATATATATATATATATATATATATATACTGCAAGGGGGAATGCAATCAATGCTATTCATCTTGTTCTTTTTAAAAGAATTGAAATTCTACCATTTAAAGAAGAATTTTTTTTTTTTATTATTTATTTTTTTTTTTTGTAAAAAGTGTTTTAACTCGAATGTTTGCAGCCGTTTTGTTCTTTAATCCGGTTTCATTTAATGGCACATTCCTGGTTTTTATTTATTAGATATTCATAAAAATAAGAAGACTGTTTTAACAACAACTTGGGTTATACTGGTTCTTCAAAAAAAGCTTGTTACATGACCATTCTTGCCAATTCTTTAACAGTTACATGATATCTTCACCTAGCCTTTTTTTTTATAAGGTTGTTCTTAACTGACTCTAATAACACTGACAAAACACACATGTAGCATACATGACAACGTACACTGCTTCTAAATGAATATCAGATACATTTCTAACACTTAAACATGATTTATGAGCTCATACCTGTTACGGTGACATTGATGACATGGCCTATAGCTGAGGTTCCGGTTGCACTACATTTGGCGTTACATTGATAAAATCCAGTGTTATTGAGAGTCAGCTGTTCAAATGTAATGAAAGCATCTCGTTGCCTTTTTTCACTGATTTTACTTTCGTTGATATGGAGTGAGTAAAGGTCAGGATCGTTAAGTGGCTGCCAATTTATTGTGCTGATAGTAGGTTTAAAACACCATGAGACCACGATGCTTCTAAAATGCAGTTCATCATACTCTGCTGTGCATTTGAGGGTCAATGGCTGGTTCTCTGTTCTCAATACTGGAGCCCTTAAATTTCTCACTAGCACTATGGTCATGTCATGAAAAAAACAAAAAAAAAAACAGTGTCTCGTGTCAGCACAAACACACAATAAAGCACAAACGAATATAAAGATCATATTTCAGTTATATACAAGTTTAGTATTAAGGTTGAAGATTAAACAGGAAATATAAAGTGGAACTTACCCAAACATTCAGATGAAAATGTGCAGATAGTAATGAAGAATAAGAACAAAGCGGTGGAACTTGTGGTCGACATGACGGCTCTGCTTCAGCAAGGTGTTGTTTCCACCACCCACCGGGTCACTTCCTTACAAAAATCTCATTTGCAGAAAGTGAAGAGAGCAGATTGTTACAACTGCTATCGTTTCAAAAGCGCCTGCAGAGGTCTGTGACACCCACCTATATAGAGTCATGACCTTCAGTGCGAGTGGAAACAAGAGAAACCCTTTACAGCCAGGTGCATATTTTATAGAACAGTTTTTGTGTGAAATCTTCATGATTTCCACGATTTTTGTAATAAATTGGATGATTATCAAGGACAGTGTTCGGTACAAAAAATGCTGACAAGCATTTATTATTTATTTGCTGCTTAAATGCAGGGAAAACTTGTTTGTGAGACAACCAAAGGTATCATCATCTCATAGGAGTTCTTAACAGTACTGATGTAGATCTTAGTAATAACCTGTCATACATTTGACCTTTGAGCAAAGAGGGAAAGAGAGAACAGCCCAGACAGCACAAGATGATTTATGTGATGTGCATTTGTTTGAATAGGGAAGAGGATGTTATGTTACTGGTCAGAAGTGAATTATATTTTGTAACCTACAGCAGCGGTTGTACTTTACCATGCACAACAGGTTTGTTCGAACGCGTTGTTTCTCTAGTAACAGCAGGAACTGGATGGGTTTCTGCTGGTCTAGTGGTTAGGTAGGGATTCTCACCGCTGAGGCCCGGGTTCGATCCCCGGTCAGGGAACCGACCCCAGCCATTAGGGTTGCACAAGCCTTAGTGCCGGTCCCAAGCCGGAATAAATGGGGAGGGTCGCGTTAGGAAGGGCATCCAGCGTAAAAACATGTGCCAAATCAATTAAAATTAAAATAATACACCAAATTCCTTTTATCACAGCATTAGACAGTTATTCCGAAACCCAAATCTACTTTACTCTCTCTCTCCTGTTTTTTTTACTCATGTTTTATTCCTAATAAATTACACTGAGACAATGGTGAACTATTTCACCCCTTTAACTACAAAGGATCGTTGAATCACTTGGATACTGTCACATTTCTAGATCCTACATCATGAAGAAATGCCACTGTCGTAGCTCATGAGTTTCTCTTTGATTCCCAGAACAATCAAAGATCTACGAATATCCTGTCCTCCAAAACTGCCCTCAGACTTCTAGACTCCTGTTACCTCTTAACTTGACCTCTTCTGCATGACTAGATTTTTTCTAACATAGTTAATTCCTGTATTTTCTTTAATTGCATGTCTATTTTTTTATGAGCTTCTGACATACATAACATGTTAGATTTGTAGTAAGAGTAAAAAAATACCATCAGTCTAAAACCATCTTCACTGTATGTATGCAATAATAGACCCATTGAGAGTCTCTGATGTATCATCTGATCGCATTCTCACTATTTTCCATGCATGTTTATAGATGTGGATTGGTTGCTGACTGGTTGACAAATTTTAACATATAATATAAACTTTCTTTCGGCTTCTCCAATTAGGGGTCGCCACAGTGGATCATCCGCATGTTTTTATGCTGGATGCCCTTCCTAACGCAACCCTCCCCGTTTATCTGGGCTCGGGGCCGGCACTAAGAGTGGCTGGGGTTGGTTCCCTGACCGGGGATCGAACCCGGGCCGCAGCGGTGAGAGCGCCGCATCCTAACCACTAGACCACCAGGATAAGTTCTTTCATTTATTAGCCTTAATAGCGAACATAAATTTCCCCTGTGAAGATATTAAAGAATGAATGTGTAAATGTTTACATGGGGTCAAGTTGAGGGAGTCTTTGATGACAGGCGTTTAACTTCTGCAGTAGTAACGTCTCTGGGTTACGACCGTAACCCTAGTTCCCCGAGGGAACGAGACGTTGCGTCGAAACGCTATGGCAGGGGTCTCCAATCTTTTCCAGAAAGGGCCAGTGTGGGTGCAGGTTTTCATTACAACCAATCAATTTATGGTGGAATTTATTAGGCAGCAAGTAAACATTTTGTCCTCAGAGTTGACGTGTTACAAGCGGGAAAAATGGGCAAGCAAAATGATTTGAGTGAGTTCGAAAAGGGCCAAATTGTGAAGTCTAGACAACTGGGTCAGAGCATCTCCAAAACTGCAGCTCTTGTGGGATGTCCCCAGTATGCAGTGGTCAGAAGGAACAGTGGTGAACCGGCAACAGGGTAACTGAACTACTTCTTAAATTGCTAAAGAAATTCATGCCTGGCAGATCAGCATATTATATATATATATAAATACAGTAATCCCCCGAATCTCGTGCCCCCGATTTATCATAGAATTGCATTTGCCACATAACTAATTAGTTTGGCTGAACTCTTGCATTTATGTTGAAATAATAACATTTATTAATAAAAATATAAGCACTGTATTCTTGCAAATGTTTTCTGTGTATTTAAGGTGTGTGGGAGGATGATTTACCGCTTTAACAATAAAAAAACAAAAAAAAACATTTTTGTCGGTGGCGTCTAATTATCGCGGTTTTTCGTTTTTCGTTCAAGTGGTTTTAAAAAGTAACCACCGTGATAAATGGGGGATTGCTGTGTGTGTATATATATATATATATATATATAGATAGATAGATAGATAGATAGATAGATAGATAGATAGATAGATAGATAGATAGATAGATAGATAGATAGATAGATAGATAGATAGATACAACTTTATTGTCATTGCATTGTACAGGTACACAGCAAAGAAATGCATTTTGGCATCTACCAGAAGTGCAAAATGTGCAGAAGTGCAGATAGATATCTAGCATATTTACAGCAAGTGGTATATATGAAAGCATATGCAGTGAATAAATATAAAGGCTATAACAGTGCAGAGATGTGTGGACATCATTAAGAATTACAGAAATGGTTCTAAGGCTATGGCATTGAAGAGGAATATGCAGAAGTGAAAGGTTACAAGATTACAAGATTATGGCATTTAAGGAGTTAGCAAGCTGAAAAAACAGTCTACTATATATAAAAATATATACAGTACAGACCAAAAGTTTGGACACACCTTCTCATTCAAAGAGTTTTCTTTATTTTTATGACTATGAAAATTGTAGAGTCACAACCTTTTGTCCAAACTTTTAGTCTGTACTGTATATACATATGTTATATACACATAAGTGAATGAAATGTTGGGCAGAATGTACAGTAATGATATAAAGATACATATAGATATAATAGTGCAGGTGTACTGAGGAGTAAAAAAGATGTACTATGAAAAATGTACATGTATTGTACAGAGGGCATATACAGTGTTTTGTTTTGTGTTTGTTTTGTAGTGATCTAGTGATATATATATATAGAGAGAGAGAGAGAGAGAGAGAGAGAGAGAGAGAGAGAGAGAGAGAGAGAAACATAAAAAAAACATACCCATCAGTGTATCGATGTTTTTTTGTAATACAATTTATTTAGATTTAAATACATTTATATATAATATAAAATATAAAACTTTTCTCTTGCAAATAAATATTCATTCAGTGCGTTCTCTAAAATAAAGTGCATTCAAGTTAAGAGGCTTTTTTACAGTCTTACTTAAAGTAACAGACTGTAATATCTGAAATACAATAAAGTGCTGAGAGGAAAACATTCAACTGGTGCATCTCGAATAAATATGTCACGCAAGTTCAACACAGTGTTTCTGATGTTCTGTAAAAAATAAAAAATACAAATAAATAAAAAGTACATTAGAATGCTGTTAATTGCACAATACATTGAAATAAATAAATAAATTTGGATTCAATTGCAAATTGCTCGAGCTACAATGACATCTATATTAAACTTATTTAAAGAAGGCAGTCATCAGTCAACAATCAGTAACACAAGACAAACACATCTAACAGAGTCTTTAGGCAAACTATTAAAATCAGGTTGATCAATTATGAATTGACTAATACTACTCCATAAATCCAATATAGGTTTTGTCAAAGTAAACAATAATGATACATTATGTAACTTTCAGACAGAACCAACAAATAAGTTTAGATTTAGGGATAAAATTATAAGTATCGATATATCATTAGACTTTTCAAGAACAGTTTGCTCCAGAATATTAATGCTTTCGTTAAGTTCTTTTCACTGATTTTTATTTACTCATACACAAGGCTCAGACACAAATACGTCATGATACCTACTTCTCCTTCTGTAAATAAGTATAACAACACAAATGGTAAAAATGCAGCAGATCATGGCAACAGCAGACATGACATAGAGTCTGGACGCCACTGGAGTCTCTAAAAAGGACAAAAACAAAGTATAAAGGGTTTTTTTTAGTTTTTTTTGTTGGAAAACAAATGTGCAGGTATATTATATGTATACATAAGGAAAGTTTTTATAAGTTCTCTTACCTCTCTCAATCTGTTGCTTCACAATAATGACTTCGCTTCTTTCTATACTTCCACTTTTAGCCACACATTTCACATCTTTTCCACTGAATTGTGACTGTGGGATTTTGAGGTTGCTCGTAGTTGTCTCTGAACTATCCTCATTCTGTACTGTCCCTGATAAGCTATTGTTCAATTCTTCCTCTCCAGACCACCAACTGATCACTGGAGCAGGCTTCCCAGTGGCTGAGCAGGAAATGGTGGCGTCCTTCTCTTGAGGTTTACTTACAAGCTGGGACGTTATTTCCGATAAACCTGCATGTAAAAAAAACAAGGTCAATGACATATTCGTATGTTTTTCCGAAGAAAAAAATGTAAAAGTCAAGATGCGTCTACAGTAATTTATATCAGTCCTCTTTTTACGCAATGACATTCGAACTACAATCAAATGAAAGAACGTTTTTAGGATGCCCTATTATATTTAATCTTAATGACAATGACGTAACTATATATAATAATTTACGTCTCATTGAAATATTTGGATCATCAGACAACATGATTTGTTTTATTACAAATAGAAACGTAAAATGGAAATGATCTAGAAAAGCAATTTGAGAGGTACGATTGTAATGTTTCAATGTCATTTGAGTTTTTTTTTTATTTACTTATGTTCATAGACTTATTGCTGTAGTAGTATTTCTGATTGTTAATAAAAATGAAGTTCATTAAAGCACAGCAAATATACAAAATATACACTTTCAGGGTTCATTAAACAGATTTGAAAAATAGGATCTTTTTAGCTGATGGAATTAGAAGGTCTACTGAAAGTGTGTAAGCTTTCTCATGCTACAGCTCCAGATTTGGTCACAATGATCTACTCCAGAAGAACCTACCCTCCACAGTGAGGCACGTGGTCTCCCTCTCGGTTCCGGACGGATACACACTGAAGGTACAGATGTAACAGGCTTCATCCGCGAACGTCACATTCTTTATCACGATGGTCGTTTTTTGGACCGAAGCCATTTCGACATGCACTTTGCCCACGAACGCATCGTCCACTTGGTGTTTGGAGCGCTGGGTGAACGTGACCATGTTACGCAGGGTTCCATCATCTCCATGCCGCTGCCAGATGACCTGCTTCACTCCTACAGCACCCGGAAGCTCGCAGGAGAAAGTCGCGTCCTGCCCGAGCGAGACATTGACGTCCTCTCGCTTTAGTATTCTCGCTGAACAAACTGAAAATAAAAATTAAAATGACTTCAATTAATATATATTTGGTCCCAAAAAAAAAAAAAAAACCCTGTAATAATAATAATAATAAATGCTAATTTCAAACTGAAGCTAATTGTTTATAATACGCTGCTACAATAAAAATGCAGTCCTACCCAGAGACAGCAGGATTAGAAAAACAAAATAATCCAACATGGTGTTTCTTCTTCTTCTTTAATCCAGCAAATGAAACTCAAAACTAATGGCACACTGATGCCCTGGTCAGTATATACACGAATCTAAACTGAAAGCATGACTCACCATTGACTCAGTTTACCAGACGCTGGAGCAGGAAAATCCCAGTTCTTGCCCAAGCAGTGCCTCTATATCATCATATTACTGACATATTATGCTTTATGGTAAACAGTTTATTCTAGTTTATTTCAGTCCGGTTTATTCCTTGTGCCTACCTGGGAGTTTTGTGAGGAAGACTGGGGCACCTGAGAAAACCCACAAAACCCACCTGGGACACCTGAGAAACACAAAATCTCAACATGCACATTTCTACACATACTGAGGCTTTAAATCACAGACTCTGGAGCTGTTTGTTCAAAATTCGATAGTAAACGGTTATTAAAAAAAACACCTATGAGGTCCACCTGGACGTACTACTTGAACTGAATTGTACAAAAATAATGTTCTAAATCTAAATTCAAGTCAAGTGAATTTCGCTCAAAGTATCGTAGTTTAGCTTTTTCTGAAATGTAGCTCTCATAACCAGATAAATACCATCTAATTTTAGCCAGTACAAATTCATTAGCATTGATGAGGTCATAAGGCATACTTTGATTAATAAGGGTACATCTAGCAGGTGAATCATACCACATAGAACGAGAGAGAGAAAGAAGAGGAGATAAGAGACAGAGACAGAGAGAGCATGAGAGTGAGAGAGAGAGAAGATCTGAAACTAAAACTGACTCTGTGGTATTTCCCACTATTCAGATCACAATAAAATGTTTATTGTCAGGGTTTTTTATTTAGAACTGGGGTTGTGAGGCCAGTAATTTCCAGGCATTCTGTCAATATCAGATGTTTTCAAGTAATAACAGGAAACTACAGTTCAAATATGAGAACTGAAATCTGGCATGACTACTTCACTGACCTGAGTGATTAAACTATAAACAAATTTTCACTTATTCATGTTCCTATAAGTGAGACTAACGCTAAGTTAACAGGAAGCTGGCTTCAGAGAAGTGACACCAAGGGGAGTAAAGAGGAAAAGAAAAAAACATTGTATTTCCGTGTGAAAATCATGATCTATTACATCAGCATGACGCAGGAATTAGTAAAGGCATTTTACTGTCATTTTATATTTTAGCCATTTAGTTATTTTGAATTTACATTTCAATAATTATATCACTTCACAGATTTAAATAAGGTTCTAATGAACCCTTATTACATGTGTAACATTAATAATATTCTTTCAATATGCTCATTAAAATTATTATTCCTATAATCTTATATACGATAATTTGTACGGTGGTCACAACACCATAATCTACGCCTAAAAATAAACAGATAAAAAATGTGTCGAAAAACATATAATCATTGATTTGTGAAGCATTTTGTTAGGATTTGACTCAATTTTAATGATTAGCCAGTTTTTGAATACAGGTGTTGCTTATTTAATAGCATTATGAAGATAATAAAACTATAAATAAATAAATCACAGCTTGTAATCTAAGAGAGAGACCAGTAAAGGCAAACTCGTTTGTTCTGAGGAACAACCTCACAACCTCAAATGAATTTATATATAAAAAGGAAAATTTAAAAGATGACACACGTTTGTATATTTCTGCTTTTCCCTGTTTTTACTTCAGTGGAAAAAGAGGGGATAAAAACATTGGATAAAATTCAGCGTCAAACACCTTTATTATTGTGCGCTGGTCTTACTTTCATTTTTTTCCCTGCTCATCTGAGGTGCCTCAGTATCACCAGTCATCTTGAAAAGCAGACAATATGTGACAAACTTATTTGTATTATGTCTTTTTCTAAGCATAACTTGCACTTGCTGTTGGTACAAATTGTTGATATGATTCAGTGGAACATTTTTTTAAATCTTCATATGCACATATATGTGAAGATTGGTTTCTAGGAGTAGAAAGGAAGACGCAGATCCTTCCACACAGACCCTTATTCTAAATTGTTCCTATGACTGTACATTCTGCTGTATATGGGGGGCCTTTAAAATGGAGGAAAAAATAAATAAAGCTGAAATGTTCCTGAGGATCTATAAGGATGTACACTTTTAAGCACCACCCATTTCCTTGTTGATGGGAAAGGACCTAAACTTAAGGTTAAAATCACATGTCCAAAAATTAATTTGTCAACAAAATTCTTCAGCTAAACATAACATCGCTCACAATATTTTCCCATGTAAAAAAATCCCTTGTTTGCTATTTAATGATAAATAGAAAGTTATAGACGAAGAAGTGTTTGGTTTTGGGCAATTCATTAATTTTCCAGCACACATTTACAATTTGGTTGCAAAACCAAGTTGTTTTGTTATGAACTTTGCAGTAATTTTACACCACAGTAATTTCCTGACTGTACAATCATAGATAACACACAAGTATGTGTTGTGGTGTGCTGATAAAAAACAGTTGCCTGTATATTTACCAGGAAAATAGCTGTTTTGCATTGGAGGGCATCAGCAAAACCTCACAAAATGAATAAACAATAAGCAAAAAACTTACAACCATTTCCAAAGAAAATTGGAAAAACAGTAAGAAATGATTTGCAAATCTAATAAATCCATATATATATATATATATATATATATATATATATATATATATATATATATATATATATATATATATATATATATATATATATATAACATATCTAATGTTTAAACTGAGGAAATGTAAAATTATAGGGTAAAAATAGTCATATTGAATTTGATGGCTGCAACATGTCACCAAAAATTTGGGACTGGGGCAACAAAAGACTGAAAAGGTAAGAGTTAACAAAAAAGAAACAACTGGAGGAACATTATGCAACATGATTAGGTATTTAAAGAGTATTTTAGAGAGGAAGAGTCTCTCAGAAGTAAAAATAGGCAGAGATTCACCAATCTGTGAAAAATTGAGGATTCTTGTGGAAATTGTGGCAGCGCTACATTAAAAACATAAAATGGAAATCACTGCATGGGCTCAGGGACACCTAAAGAAATCACTATATGTGAACACAGTTCCCTGTGTCATCCACAAATGCAGGTTAAACCTCTAGCCACATCAAGTCAAGTCAAGTCAAATCAAGTCAAGTCAAGTCAAGTCAAGTAGGCTTTATTGTCATTTCAGTATATATATAGGGTACACAGTGAAACAAAACAATGTTTCCCCAGGACCAAGGTGCCAGAAAAAACAACATAAATTAACAAATGGAACACAAAGAACACATACCTAACTCCAAATTAACAACACAAAGTGCACATAAGCAACATTTAGTGCAAAAAAGCAGAAAAACAAACAAGCGACAACATGAGGCAAGGAAAAACAGTGACACAGTAGCACAAACCAGTACAGTACAGAAGGTTGTGCACAATGAATTGTCCGTATACAAATAAACAATAAATACTGTACATGTAAACATTTGGCTGGATGTAAACTTTTGGTTCAACAGAAGTGTCCAAACAGCATGTTTTTTTTTATTTTTCATTTTGCGTCGATTTTGTGTGTGTATCAGTTCAGTTCCTTCATGTTGAGAAGCCTGATGGCTTGTGGGGAAAAAAACTGTTACCCAGTCTGAATGTGAGGCCTGAATGATTCTGTATCTCTTTCCAGACGGCAGTAGAGTGAAGATTGTGTGTGAGGGGTGTGTGTGTGGACAGGCTTTACAGATGCAGCTTGTGGTGGTCCAAGATGGAATGAAGATAGACCCTGATGATCATCTCAGCCGACCTCACTAACCTCTGTATGATATCATACTAAGAAGAAGCCATATGTGAACATGATCCAAGAATGCTGCCATCTTGTCCGGGCTAAAGCTCGTTTACTTTTTACTGTGGCAAAGTGGAAATCTGTTTATTCTGTAGTCAGATAAATGGAAATTTGGAATATAAAATAGGTTTAAATCATTGAACGAGACACCTGTCATTCAAGATATACAGGAAGTACAACAAATTCTCCTTGCATGCCAATGTTTACTTCTGTTATTTTCTTATTTAAAGGTGCACTAATCGAAATAAAAAATAGTTTAAAGTAAACGAAGAACTTTACACATGTAAAAGAAACAAAGTTATACGATTTCATACTTCCTGTATATCTTGAATGACAGGTGTCTCGTCCAATGATCGGTAAGTGTTACATTCACAAATTATACCTACCTTTTCCAGTTTGTCTGAATTGTCGTTGTATTTTCGGATTTGTTATTTTGTTTTTGGATTTGTTAATGTGTTTTGCACTGTAGATATGAGTTATATTTACATTTAAGACAGACACCTGAATCCTGATCTACTTACAAAAGTGGTTTGAAATCTCAATAAAAAAATAAAAAAAAAATTCCACATTTAGTGCCAATTTGCTGTTATAATAATCTCCACTATTCTGTGAAAAAGGTTTCCCTAAATTTCGGTTGTGGAAATTGTGGAAATATTATAGAACACTAATATTTCATTTGATTGTCTTTTCTTTGATTACGCCATGCACTCTCTGCGGTGTTGCTTCGATAAGCTTATGCAATGTCACATTTCAACATTTATTTCCATCCAGACTTGTCTTATTTTCTCACCCACATCTTTTATTAATGATGGACGATTCAGACCACTGTATAAAGTATTCTCCAATACATCCGATTCTCAATGGGGTTAAGGTCTGGTCTCTGTGGTGAACGATCCATGTGTAAAAATGATGCCTCATTTTTCCTAAACTGCTCTTCACAGTTTGAGTCAGATAAATCCGGGCGCTGTCTTTCCTAAAATATGCCAATGCCATCAGTAAAGAAAAAAAAATATATATATTTTAAAACCTGGCCAATTTAGCTGTTTTTTGACACATAACGCTGAACCAAAATCCGACCAACTAAAGCAACCCCAGATTATAACACTGCCCTCAAACCTTGAATGGTCAGCATTTTGCATGATTTGCTGTGTCACATAATTCAATACTTATTACTCTGGAACAGGCTAAATCTGGACTCATAAGACCACATGACCTTTTGCCATTGCTCCACAGACAGATCTTGAAGTTTCTTCACAAACCGAAACCTTTTTCATAAAGTGACACAGCTATTTTTGTCCAAATCCCTTGTGTGCTTGTGAAAGAACTCTAACTTTCACTTGTAACATAAGCTAGATCTGCTGTTGTTTTTCAACAAAACTGGTCTTACAAAATGTTATATCTGTTCAACATTATTCAAGATTTTTTTCCAACCACATTTCTTTTTTAAACATGATGGTTCACTGCTGTCCGTCCAGGTTTTAATAATGTGTTAAACAATTCTTAAGATTCAGTTTCTATCTTCTTTGTTGTGTTCTGTGCTTTATGCAGGTCAATAATTTAACCCTTCATTTCCATAAGCACAGGATATGGATATATATCCAATATGGTGGATTAAGAAATGAGAAACTACTCACCGAATAAGTTTGGGTTAAATAGCTTGTTGCGTCACTGCAGTTCCACTTCAGTGAATGCAGAATCGTGCCGTGTATTTCACACGAGGCCTTCAATGATGAACCTGAAATAATCCACCTCTTAATACCATCATTATAACACCAAAGTTTTAGAAATACTCAATTTTATAGAGAAACACAGTATAACAGAGCACTGCATTACACACGGGTATCTCATGCAGCGTGAATGAATGCCATTACTAAAGCCATAGCTGCATATATCATCTCTAGCCAAAGCATCAATATAAACCTCATTAAATGACCCCAAATTTTTGTGCATTATAGTTTTCCTGGGGATTGAAAATGAGGGGAAAATTGTGTTTTTGTGCAAATTCTACAGAAAAGAAAAGGCAAAAGTAAAAATGTTTCATGCAAAAGCTTAACAACTGTCTGGGCTGATTTTTTCTTATGACATCCAGAGAAATGCTAAGAAATGAAGAGAATAGACTACTGGGAATAATTTAATGCATTTTCAGAAATAAAAAAATTAAAAAATAAAAAGTAAGTCAGTGACTTAAGTCAGTGGTAGTGTTTAGGCCAGCAAAGAAGGCCTTGCTGATAGGAAGCTCTTATCTACATGCATAGATAAAAAAAGCTAATAAATTATGCATAGCTTCAGTTACAGAGGAAACACTGCAGTATAGAGCACTAATCTCACTTCTCCTTCTGAACATTTCTCTTCACTTTAATGTCGATGTGTATAGTGGCTGGTATAACTAACACACTAAACAAAAGCTTCATGTGTTTTTCTAACTTATATTAAACCGGGCATCCTGAACAAGACAAACCTACCTTCACATTTATGCGGTAAATGCACCCAGTCATGTTATGCTTTGAAATCCTTCCCTGGGAAAACCGTTGCTGATGCAGCATAACTACCTTGTGTCTTGTTGTCGTGCTCAGTCTTGCCATGGCATATGACCTGTAACATAAAACTGGCTTCCACACCCTCATCTTAGTAGCAGAGTTTGTTTTTTCCTCACCCAGTTTTTAGCTCCGACACAGCGGTTTCTGTTTCAGTTAATGACTGCGTTCCAACCTGCCAATGAATTTCATGATCATTAGCACCTTTTTCTGTTCGGCGTGCAATATAAATAAAACAGCAAGCCAAACTCACACAATCAATCTCAGTGGCCATAGTAAACATATATATATATATATTAAACATGGATCACGGCAACACAAAATAAGAGTCCTCACATAAGTCTTACACAGTATCGGCAGGCAAAATTTAACTTATACAGAACGTTAAAGGTTCACGAGAAATATTCATTCATTCATTCATTTTCTCCCGCTTATCCGTAATTCGGGTCGCGGGGGCAGCTGTCTAAGCAGACCCCCGCCTTCGACCGCTGCCCAATCCTCACAGCACCGTCCCTTACGGTCCCTCCTGCAGGTGGTGAGCCCACGGGAATTCACGAGAAATATAATACTGATAATTGCAAATATCATCACAAAATGTACAGAGCCTCTAACAGAGGCAGAACACTCCCCGCCTGGCATTATTAATGCCATTATAACAGTTCGTGTTCAATCTTACTTAGTCTTCCTTGGCTAGCAGTAAGATCACATTAGAAATAGGAATTAAAAATAATTTCACGTTACCGCCTGAGGTTGTCCTAACCTCTACCTTGCGGACCATTCCGTCATTGCTTGGGAAGACGGATGTGATTAACCCCAAAGGCCAGTCGTTCCTTAGGGACTTAATTTGCTTTACCAACACAATATCTCCAGGGTGCAGATTTCGATTAATCTCATGCCATTTGGGTCAAGGTTGGAGTGTACTGATGTATTCTTTTCTCCATCGGCTCCAGAATTCGTTAGCCAATGCCTGCACTTGCTTCCACTGACATTTCAAGAAGTCTTTTTTAGATGTTAGTTTTAAAGGCACTCATCCTCAGCTTATGAGCTCTGTCAATGCAGACATCACCTACTATCACCCAGTGATAGTGAAAGTCTAACCTTTGCGCAAAAATTGCATTGTGTGGCCCTGTGAGATCATGTCTCTTCCCAGACTTCTTACTTACAAAACACTAAATGGTTTAGCTCCCAATTATCCTTCCAGTCTTCTAACACACTACAATCCGTCATGACCCCTGAGATCTCAAAACTCTGGACTTTTAGTAGTTCCTAGAATAGCAAAGTCCACTAAAGGCGGTAGATCATTCTCACATTTAGCTCCTAAACTTTGGAATAGTCTTCCTGACAGTGTTCATGGCTCAGACACTCTCCCAGTTTAAGTGGAGATTAAAAACGTATCTTTTTAGCAAAGCCTACACATAACATACTTCACATATCATAAACTTGTGCTCCAGAACAACTGATCACATGCGCATTATCAACTTGTGCTTGTTAATATCATGAACAGCAGCTACGCTAATTGCTCTCAACTGCTTCTCTTTCTCTCCCCATCCCGAGGCATCCTGAGGTTGCTCCAGCCCCAGTAACGTCCCACCTTATGAAGAGTGTGGTAGGTAAAGAGAAGCTGGTGTTGGATCGGTGATGATCGCAAATGTTGAGCTATTTTATGAATTGCTCAGGAGCTCCTAGTTTTATAACCACAATGACTGTAGAAGACTGTAGAAAGAACATTACTCATAATCTTACACTCATGTTAGATCTCCCCCCCAATTTTTCTGTATTGTTTAAAGACTATAATTACAGTCTTGATGTCACCCAGATGAGGATAGGTTCCTCTTTTGAGTCTGGTGCTGCTCAAGGTTTCTTCCTCATAACATCCAAGGGAGTTTTTCCTTGCTACAGTCGCCACAGCTGCTCATCAGAGATAAATACACATCATTCACCAGAACTGTTAAATTCTGTAAAGCTGCTTTGAGACAATGTCTGTTGTGAAAAGCGCAATAGAAATAAACTTGACTTGACATTTCTCATCACTCTGTCGATCCCAATTATGTTTTGCCAACCTCTTTCTCCTGATGCTGTCCTGCACTTTCTCATTCCACCACGTCTCTTTGTCTTCCTTTCAATTTCCAGATGTCACATTAAGTACCTTTCAAGCTGTCTCCCTCATCACTTCTGCAGTAGTTAACCAATCACCCAGCACCTCTTCACCACCACCGAGCCCCTGTCTGACCTCTTTCCTGAACCTTATTCCTCTCTTTGCCTTTCCACATTCCTCTCCTTAAAGCCATACCTACCCATCACCTCCTTATCTCACCTCTGTTCCCTTCACCGACATGCCCATTAAAGTTTGCCCCAATAACCAATCTTTCAATCCTAGGTACACCATCTACCACTTCATCTAACTCACTCCAGAATTGTTCCTTCCCCTCCATCTCACAGCCCACTTGTGGAGCATAAGCACTGATGACATTTATCATCATGCCTTCAACTTCAAGCTTCACGTTCATCACCCTATCAGAAACTCTCTTCACCTCCACTACACTCTTACTGTACTCTTTCTTAAGAATCACCCCTGCACCAGTTCTCTTACCATCCACACCATGAAAGAACAGTTTAAACCCACCTCCAATGTTCCGGGCCTTACTCCCTTTCCACTTGGTCTCCTGAACACACAACATATCTACCTTTCTCCTCTCCATTATATCAGCTTCCTCTCTCCCTTTACCCGTCATAGTACCAACATTTAAAGTACCAACCCAAACCTCCAGTCTCCTACACTTCTCCTTTCCCTGCCGTCTCTGTAGATGTCTTCCTCCACTCCTTCTCCTCCTTCGGCTAACAGTAGCCCAAATTCCACCGGTACCCTGTCGGCTAACGATATGGTTGTTTGACTTGGCCCATGTTTTACACTGGATGCCCTTCCTAACGCAACCCCCTCTATTAATCCGGGCTTGGGACTGGCACTGCAAGAGTGCAAGAGTGCACTCTTTATTAATTAAGTTATTTAAGTTAATTAAGTTATTAAAAATAAACAATTAAAATATATATTTTTAACATTTTTAAATTACAGCATTTTTTCCATGCATCTCTAAAAACCAGTGCTGGATAATAAATAAGTAAATGTAATTAGTTACTTTATTTAAGTAGTTTTTTTTTCACATATCTGTACTTGGGGGAGGTGGAAGCCAAATGGTTAAGGCTCTGGTTTATTGATTGGAAGGTTGGGGGTTAAAGCCCTGGTATCCTCAACCTGCCACTCTTGGGGCCCCTGTGCAAGGCCCTCAACCATCTTTGTTTCAGAGGTGCTGTGTCATGGCTGACCCTGCGCTTTGATAAACACCTTCCTTGAATATGAAAAGGAAGAATTTCACAGTGTGGTAAAGTACATGTGACAAGCATAAAGCAAGCACCTTTCTTTCTTTCTTTCTTTCTTTCTTTCTTTCTTTCTTTCTTTCTTTCTTTCTTTCTTTCTTTCTTTCTTTCTTATTGAAGAATTTCCATTTGGGGAGACTTTTACTTTTACTTCACTAGATTTCGAAGACAAATAGTTTACTTTTTACTCAAAATGTTCAAAAATAATTGTACGTTTACAGGTTTTTCATCAATTGACATAAATCTCGCGAGATTTGTGTTCTTGAGCCGGAGGGCGGGGCTGCGTATCTCTCCCGCAGTTTTCTATTGGCTCTGCGCTGCCACTCCGTAGACTCTAATTGGTCAGGAGTGCGGCAGGGCTGCTTACAGAGCGCGCGACTGCGGAAGTGAGTGCACAGAAACAGGAACTGATTAGAGATGTCAGTTATTGTAGTTATTTGCACCGTGTTGTATTTTAAGTAGAAACATCACCAGGAAAACACGGTGTTTGAAATGAACGTGTTTATTTATATTGCATTAGTTTTTGCAAGTACACAAGCGGCTCGGAAAAGTGAAGACAATGAATGGGTGCATTTACCGAATAAATGTGAAGGTAAGTGTCAGTTTACTGGTTTATTATAAAGGAAAAACATTGTTGGTGTGTTGGTTTTAACCAGCGGTTGGTGATTGAATGCATGTGGATGTTAGAGGGAGAAAGAGAGATGTTCAGAAAGGAGAAGTGACAGCAGGTGCTTCAGACTCCAGGGTTTCGTCTGCAGCTGAAGATAAAACAAACGGGGGACATTTCCTGCTTGATTTGCACCTGTTCTTTTATTATTATTATTATTATTATTATTATTATTATTATTATTATTATTATTTTACAGTTTGCAAGTTTTTGAGCATTGAGATGAAATCCGCGTTGGATGAAACTGGGAAAACGAAAGAAGTGATAGAGACGAACTACCGGTTTTTGGATGATAAAGGAGCACCACCCATCAAATATGTCAAATCGTAAGTGTAAAGTTTATATAACATGTTTTTATCCAGATATTTATTTACACAAACAGTGTCTTCTGTAATAAACCGACTGAGACTGTGTGTGTGTGTGTGTGTGTGTGTGTGTGTGTGTATCTCTGTGTGTGTGTGTATCTCTGTGTGTGTGTGTATCTCTGTGTGTGTGTGTGTATCTCTGTGTGTGTGTGTATCTTTGTGTGTGTATCTTTTTGTGTGTGTGTGTGTGTATTTCTGTGTATTTTTGTGTGTGTGTATTTCTGTGTGTGTGTGTGTGTGTGTGTGTGTGTGTGTGTGTATTTCTGTGTGTGTGTGTATTTCTGTGTGTGTGTGTATTTCTGTGTGTGTGTGCGCGTGTGTGTGCGCGTGTGTGTGTGCGCGTGTGTGTGCGCGTGCGTGTGTGTGTGTGTATCTCTGTGTGTGTGTGTGTATTTTTGTGTGTGTGTATTTCTGTGTATTTTTGTGTGTGTGTATTTCTGTGTGTGTGTGTGCGTGTGTGCGTGTGCGTGTGCGTGCGTGCGTGTGTGTGCGTGCGTGTGCGTGTGTGTGTGTGTGTGTGTGTGGTTTGTCTTCCAGTGACATTCGGTTCATAGAGGTCATGGAAAGTGTATGTTCAAGGATCCTGCAGTACAGTCTACACAAAGAGAGAGATGGCAGCAATCGCTTTGCGAAGGTCAGAGACACTGGACTTTTACAACAGCTGCCTTTTTTTTTGTTTCAATCTTTATACTCTTTATTTATTTATTTATTTATTTATTTATTTATTTATTAAATGAGATTTTCTTAAATTTTCTGTGGAAACATCTAATTTTCCAGAACAGTGCATTTTTTTTTTTTATTAAACGATCAGTTCTTGATTGATCTTAATGTTTTATTTTTCCATTACTGCAAAAATGAAACACTGTCAATTTAGCACCTGGATTCTTCTACCACAAAGCATTTGTTGCTCTAAAGCATGTGCACAGTGGAACCTCGATAGTTTGTGAGTTTTTGAATCCGGATTACGTGTAACTCGCGAAAAATCTGATAGTTGGCGAGAAGCCGTGACTGGCTCGAAAGTAATAAATACAATAATAAATTGCATAAGAAAATATTTAAATAATATTTGAATAACTATTTTCTTATTGTGTTATTTATTTAAAGTATTAAATAAAACATATATGACATATAATTCACAATTTTTGTTGAGTTTACAATAAAGTACAATGTTTACAATGTACAATTCCCCTTGAAAATCCCCTTGGGTATCGAGGTTGTACTGTATACCGTTCAGCATTGATAGAACCTTTCCAGATGTGCAGATTGCCCATTCCACAGGCACTAATGTACCACAGAGATGTGGCTTTATGATCTAAACGCCAATAACAAACCAGATTTCCAATTGTCTGACCACAGAACATTTTTGCCTCAGTGCATTTTGCATGAGCTTTGGCCCAGAGAGGATGGCAGCATTTCTGGATCATGTTCATGCATACCTTCATGCCTTTAAAATAAACAGTTTATTAAATCTATACTCACTTTTCTAGTGAAAAAAAGGATAAATTAGACAGAATAGTGTGTATGATGGAATAAGGAAATATTTGATGGTCAGGCTAATTTAATTTTCTCTTTCTCTGTGCATAGGGTATGTCTGAGACATTCTCCACCTTGCATAACCTGGTCCACAAAGGAGTCAAGGTTGTGATGGATATTCCTTATGAGCTGTGGAATGAGACAAGTGCTGAAGTGTCTGACCTCAAGAAACAGGTATGTATGAGATGAATGAAGACACTCTACAAGGTCCATCCACTTTGCATACTTACACATTCATGCAATTATCTAATCAGCCACTTAGCAGTTCAGCACTGCAATGCAAGAAATAATACAGATACAGCTCCAGATCTTTATTTAATATTCATGTCAAGCATCAGAGGTGGGCAGGGGGGTTTCCTGCTTTAGTAATAGAATTTATTCTCGCTGCATGAGATGCCTGTCTGTGAATGTGCTCTGTTATACTGCGTTTCTCTTTAATATTGATGATTTCTAAAGCCGTGGAGTCTACCGATGGTATTAAGAGGTGGATTGACTCAAGTAGGACACCACTGAAGGCATTAGTGTGAAACAGCCCGACACAACAACTAACTGAAGCTCCTAATCTGTACCTGCATCATATATTTAACATTGTGTTTCTGTAGTTTCACAGGTTTTTGAATGATATACAATAATGTACTGTTTTTATTCCCCTCTTAAGTGTGATGTGATGGTTGAGCAGTATGAAGAAGTTATTGAAGACTGGTATAAAGGCAGCCAGGAAGAAGACCTGATGTCATACCTGTGTGAGAAACATGTTCTCAAAGGACAAGACACATGTAGGTTACAGCCCATAAAACCCTTTTGTTTGTTTACACACTTGGAGTAATGTTTGAATTATCTATTTGAAATCACAGCCTAAAGTTCACTAGGTCATGTCTTGTTCATAATTATTTTGCTTTTATTATTTCATTCACATGATCTTATTAGACGCGTTTGGTTCACTTGCATCGAAAATCGCCACCATTCCCTCATATATTTATGCCTCATGCAACATTTATTTACTTTTAAGCAACATGGATAGACAGATGGATAAATACATAAATAATGTTATACATTTAAATGTATTATTATTATTATTGTTTTTTTTTGCTGGAAGCATGTCTAAAAGAAGCTTGGGCTAAGAAGAAAGGAGATCTTGCAGCAATTGCACAAGACAAAAAGAAGAAGAAAAGCAAAAAGAAAGCGAAAGGTGGGGAGCATAACAAGAACAAGGAGAAGAAGGTAAAGAAAAAGAAAAATAAACTGCTCGATGAGCACGGTGACAAGCAGAAAATGGAAGAGGAGGGACAGACATCTGACGAGGAGATACAGAAGAGTGTACCCCTTCATCAGGAGAGAACTGAACTCTGACCTGTAAATTCATTTTGTGTTCGCTTCCTATATATCTGAGCGTGTGTGTATGTTTTTTCATGAACTGTGTTAAAACCTTTAAAGTGTGGTAATGAAGTTTCTCAGCTCATAATGGCTTTTCTTTTTCTCTTCCTTTTGTTGCCAGTGCTTCTTTTCTGCTTTTTTTGGGTGTGGTGGATTTTTTTATTCAATATTTTCCCTCAATAGAATGCTTTATTGAGAAAGAAGAGACAATTTATCATGAGGATTGTGCCTCTGTAATGATGTTTAAGAAGTGGAAAAATGGATAAATCATTTCAAGCATTCTGTTTCAGCTAATATGACTATATATTTTATTTTTGCATATAAAAGCCATAAAATGTGAATTTTTTTTTTTTTCTAAAATCTTAACAGCTTATTGCAAACTTCTAGATTTGGAATGCTTATTTGAGAAGAGATAGTTCGGTCATAGTTTAATCTTTTATTCTTAAGCTTCATAAGATTTAAAACCTTTGCATTATTCAATCTATTTCAGGTCAGTAACATTTCTGTATGTATTAGTGTGTCAGTGTTATTTTGGATGATTTCTAAATCAATTTTTTAATGTCTTTGCTTTGATTTTGAAATGCTGCTACTCCTAAAGGTCAAAAATATTGTATTTTAGGAGGACAAAACAAATCATAAATATTGCATTTTAGAAGGCTGGTTCTCTACATCTGGTATCTGTGAATAGTATCTTATTGGATTAGACGGCTGTTTTTTATATGCAATAAATAATTAGTGGTATTGTACGGTTATATGCTGGTTATATTAAATGTCAAATATCAAAAATAATCTGGCATGTTATTTTCTTATTAATTAGATCATGACATATACAGGGTGGGTGAAAATTAACTGGGCAATATTTAATGGCTCTAGAACTTGGCAACATTATTTTCCTACAGGTTGATGCACCACACCATTATGCTCTCAATGTTCATGCGTGATTAGACCAGCATTTTCTAGGATGTCCGCAAACTTGCCGATGCTGGTGGAAATGGAAGTGGCCACACAGTCCTGTGTGTACAGTGAGTACAGCAGGGGGCACAGAACACAACCCTGAGGAGCTCCAGTGATGAGGGTGAGGGTAAATGAGGTGTGTTTGCCCACTTGTATGGCTCGTGGTCTGTCTGTCAGGAAGTTGGAGATCTATTGACACAGGGGTGAGTCCCAGGACCTCCAATTAAGAGGTAAGCGAGGAGGGAATTATGGTGTTAAATGTTAAACTGTAGTCTACAAACAGCATTTTTGCATAATTCCCTTTTCTGCAGTCCAGCTGGCTCATTGTTGTGCTGAGAAGATGAGCAATTGCGTCATCAGTAGAGCGGTTCTGGCAGTACGTGAACTGTAGAGGATCCAGTGTGTCTGGTAGTGATGCAGTGATGAAGTCTCTGATCAGTCTTTCAAAGCACTTCATCAGTAATAAGGTCAGGGCTACAGGGCAGTAGTCGTTGAGGCAGGTGATCTGCCTGGTGGAGTTCAACCAATTTCTATTCTATTCCCGTTTATTCCAAGACTAGATTACTATAACTCTAAAAGATTAAGAAAATCTGCCAGACCTTCACTTCCTCCCCAACAATGATTACACAACACCGACAGCAATCCACTACGTCTCTGTGAAGCTTCTCAACCTTAACAGAAAATGAGATACTGCAAGTCTTTCAATCTTTCAATCCCACCACCTGTCCTCTGGACCCAATACCTTTAACTATGCTTCAGACCATCACACAAGATCTCCTGCCCTTCATCTAAACAATCATCAACGGGTCATTAACATCTGGCTATGTACCAACTACCTTCAAGCAAGCAAGGGTCATTTCCATCTTGAAGAAACCTGCTTTGGATCCATCAGACATCAACAACTACAGACTCTTTGGTATCATTTCTCTCCTTTCTTTCTAAATCTCTGGAATGCACTGTTTTTAACCAGCTGTCAGTCTATTTCTCATAGAACAACCTCCATGATCCAAACCAGTCTGGGTTCAAAGAGGCACATTCCACAGAGACGGCCCTTTTGGCTGTTTCGGAGAAACTGCATGCTGCTCGGTCAGCCAAGCTGTCATCTGTACTTATCTTCCTGGACCTTTCAGCAGCATTTGACACAGTCAACCACAAGACTCTTTGGTCAACCTTCAAGAGCCTCGGTATCCGCGGAACATGATGGAAATGGTTTGCTTCCTACCTGGAAGGTCGCTCATACCAGGTAACATGGAGGGGATCCACATCTGCCCCGTACAGACTCACCACTGGTGTCCCACAAGGCTCGGTACTTGGTCCCCTCCTTTTCTCGCTTTATACCCACTCCATTGGGGAAGTCATATCCTCACATGGGTTTTTTTTTACCACTGCTATGCAGATGACACTCAACTAATCTTTTCTTTCCCTCCATCATATACCACGGCTTCCGCTCGGCTCTCGGCATGCTTGACAGACATATCTTCATGGATGAGTGCTCACCAACTAAAACTCAACCCCAGCAAAACTGAACTGCTGGTCATCTCAGGTGATTCATCTCCAGGTCAAGATCTCCAAATAACACTTCATGACTCTCTGCTCTCCCCTTCAGCCACTGCTCGTAACCTTGGGGTAACTATGGACAATGAACTGTCCTTCTTCCCACATGTTGTTAATGTGTCTCACTCCTGTCGATTTCTTCTCTACAACATCCGAAGGATTCGACAATTTCTGTCCACACAGGCTGCCCAGGTGCTTGTTCAGTCTCTTGTCATTTTAAAACTGGATTACTGCAACTCTCTGCTGGCAGGTCTTCCCCTGAACGATATTCGTTCACTGCAAATGATCCAAAACGCAGTTGCACGAGTTATTTTCAATCTGTCCAAGTTCGCCCACCCCACCTCATTGCTGCGCACCCTTCACTGGCTTCCAGTAGCTGCACGTATCAGATTCAAAACACTGATGTTTGCCTAAAAAGGCCAAAAAGGTAAAAAAAAATGGACCAGCACCATCTTACTTTAGAGACCTCATCACATCTCGCACTGCACCATGCTGTCTGAGATCCTCCAGCACTGCTCGACTGGTACCACCTTCTCTCAGAATGAGAGTTAAGTACACTTCAAGGCTCTTCTCTTCTCTGGCACCGAGGTGGTGGAATGAACTTTCCTTAGATGTCCGTACAGCAGAATCCCTGTGCAGCATGAAACAAAAAACAGCCTTGAACTGTTGATCAGCTTGAATCCTGTATCAGATGCAAATGGGAAATATAAGCAAATAATGAATATGAACATTTAAGTACAACACTGTTTGTTGTATTTTATAGTACCAAGCCATCATAACACTATTATTTGTTGTTAATTATTGCAGTCCCAAATTATCTATATCAGCAGTGAATCAGTAAATTGTTTTCCGATTTGAATAGATTTAGAAACTCTATATTCATAAATACTAACATATTAAGGATCATGGTAGAATACAACCAGAAAAGGTGTCACATTTTATAATTTATTTCTTGGAGTATTATAGTATAAGATTAAAAACTATAGTCATTTTTAACACTACGTAGAAATCTTTGCATAAAAAGTTACAAATATATTTCCAGCTGAAAACATCATTCAGTGCACACAAACCTCCTGGTGAATTATTAAACCATTGTTGCCATTCCCTTTTATCCCAATCTCTTCTTTTACTTTTTTCTTATTGTATTTATTAATGTGTCCAAAGTCTGCCCCGGTTAATCTCAAATACTTTTCTTTGCTTCACCATTGTTGTTTGCTGATTTATTTCTTTAGCCTGAGGAGACAAAGAGCAGTTAACATACACACTGGAATACAGTCATGTGTGTGTCCAGTGCAGGCCTAGATTTCTGACCCTATTCTTCAACATGCCTAATGGCTACACTCTGCATGTCTCTCTTTAACCTCTCTGACTAAAAGGTTTTCTACACTGGAAATAATGTCAGTGAATTTTATAGGGCAGTATTAGAAATACAACAGTACCATAAATATACAATGGAAAACGATACATGGAAAAATGGTGAGAAAACATAAAAATGTAAACAGTAATGTGACTTTAATGTATAGAATACTGTCTATCCATTAAAAATTCTGATGAAATTATATATATTTTTTTTACCATCGAACTCTAAATATTTCATGTTGTGTTTTTTTTTCTTCATTTCATCATTACAAAAAGTCTGCAAATGACCAGTGTGTGTGTGTAAATGTAATGTAATGTTGTAATTATGTGTTTGAC
Source organism: Silurus aristotelis (assembly GCF_946808225.1). Classification (NCBI taxonomy): domain Eukaryota; kingdom Metazoa; phylum Chordata; class Actinopteri; order Siluriformes; family Siluridae; genus Silurus; species Silurus aristotelis. The sequence continues at coordinate 17,977,071 of NC_139593.1, forward strand.
CATATGGATCTGACCATTGATTTGTCTATAATATGTATTATACCTTCTATTTTTTCCTTTTCTATATTTTTACAACCTTTATTCTTATGAGTTCGATTGTCATTGATTTGTGCTAGTTCCATTTGGAAAATTGATTACAGTAGGCATAAGTAATTGGTGTTTTAATGAAATTGAATGCTAGACAGCTACAGTAGATAGATAGATAGATAGATAGATAGATAGATAGATAGATAGATAGATAGATAGATAGATAGAACTACAGTATAGTCATTGCATAATATAGTCACACATAATCTACTATAAATGCAAATAGTAGCATTGTGCAAACTTACAAGTACAGATAAATATATAAATATATCTGCAACGGATAAATATAAAAACTATAAACATAAATACACATTATCTAAAAGAGAAAAGTTAAATTTCGAGAGAATAAAAGTAGAGAAAGATGGTTCTGGTGCATATGTTCCAGTATCTCCTTCTGGATGGAAGGAGGTCAAACAGGTAGTTAGCAGGAAGTGGTAATGATGCATTGGACGGTTTTGACCACCCTTTCTGTTTACACACTTTTGAGCTGCAATATTACACCGTGATGGAGTTGGTTAGGATGCTTTCAATGATGAAGCAGTAAAAGCTATTTTAAATCTTAGGGAACAGATGTCTTATAAAGAACTTATTCTGTAAAAAAAAACAAAAAAAACTCTGGACCGCAGAGTGAAGGCAAAAGGGCCAACAAGTGCCAAGCATCTCTCGGGGAACTCCTTCAAGACTGTTGGAAGACCATTTCAGGTGACTACCTCTTGAAGCTCATCAAGAAAATGCCAAGAGTGTGCAAAGCAGTAATCAAAGCAAAAGGTGGCTACTTTGAAGAACCTAGAATATGACATTTTTCAGTTGTTTCACACTTTTTTGCTATGTTTATAATTTCATATATAATTCCACATGTGTTAATTCATAGTTTTGATGCCTTCAGTGTGAATCTACAATTTTCATAGTCATGAAAATAAAGAAGGTGTGTCCAAACTTTTGGTCTGTACTGTGTGTGTGTATATATATATATATATTTTTTTTTTTACAGAATAAGTCTGGCATAATACTTAAAGCGTACCATGAAATAAACAGTAAAATGATGTTTCATGTAATATTTAATGGTAATGGTAATACAATGAAAGCCAATGCAAAAATGTATGGTTAATTTTTTGAAAGTCTCACATTCCACTTGAAATAGTGTATTTTTTGTACATTATTATCGAAAAGTGACAATATTTACATAATATAAATGGGCTGGGAACAATTTTAACATGTTTTAATACTGACATTTTAATAGCAGTGTTTTGGCAATTTATTTATTTTTTTTTATATCTCAGTTAATGGAGTAGATGTTTATTTTCTTTTCGTTTTTTTTACTAATGTGTCTATTATAGTTCAATTCTCACTGGTATTAAAACCAGATGTGGCTTTTGAAAACATGGACATGCAAACATATACTCTGATGTGTGCAAAATAATTATAGTTAAATAAACAAAATCTGACTTTATAAACGTGATATAAAGGCATGTGTTTATTTTTTCCAAGCTTTAATTATCCACTTTAGAACAGAAGTGGAAGAGACTCTAGAAGCTGATATTATGACGTAACTAGGAGCGGATGCACGAAAGGATGCGCCAAAGCGCTGTTCTTGAGATGTGATTCACACCAAGGTTTCTCCCGGTGCTATTCCAAGGCAAACCTGAGAGCTGGTGGTGTAGATCGGAGATGTTCAGTAGATAGTGAAAGATGGCAGAGAGATCGGAGTTGAAGGTGAAGGACAGGAGCTGCGCACAGCACCAGAGAGCCAGAGAAGCGACATTGCGCCTGCGGGTCATTTTCTTAGATGACAGCGAGCGAATTTTCGATGTCGAGGTAAAAAATATAATTCCAAGTATTTCTATTGTCTATTAGTTGTCTAATCGAATGCAAAATACTCTATATGCTTTATGCATGATTATTCAAGAAAAAAAACACCGTCTTTTAATTTACTGTAAGTGCACTTGTTTTAAATGTCAGCTGTTACAGATGTTACAGATGTTACATAGTCATCTAATGCCTCTTTACATCAAACTTTTCATCTGACTTATGACTTTTATTACTTACATTAAATTACATTTTGAAACTTATTCCAGTGAGTATTCCTAATTTAATTTTATTTGCAAAAAAATTATAATAAAAAAATAAAATAAAATAAAAAATGATGCATTGGACGGTTTTGATCTCTCTTTGCAGGGCTTTCTGTTTACACACTTTTGAGATCCAATATTACATTGTGATGGAGTTGGTTAGGATGCTTTCGATGATGTAGCAGTAAAAGCTTTTTAAAAACATGATATTATTATTATTAGATATATAAAACAATTGACATTATCAAGAAATATATTACAGTAAAATGTCTATAGTCACAATAATGCTGAAATGTAGTGTATTGAAATACATACATACATCCATAGACAAATGCAAAGACATAATACTTAAAGCGTACCATGAAATAAACAGTACAATAATGTTTCATGTAACATTTAATGGTAATGCATAATGCATCTACTGTCTCTTTTCATCAGACTTTTCATCTGACTTATGACTTTTATTACTTACATTAAATTACAGTTTGTAACTTATTCCAATTAGTATTCCTAATTCACTTTCATTTGCAAAAAAAAAAAGATTTACATTCATACCATTGCATTGAACTGCTTTAAAGCACACAGAATTGAGAATAAGGTTTAGTATTGCCTTCTATTATTACAGTACAACAAAGTACCACAGAGTGCAATTGTGTGCATGTGGCAAGACATTTCAGGTCATCTTTTGCATTTACTCAAAGGGGCATGACACTGAAAAGAAAACCTTTTACTCATAGTGACTGAGAGAAAAGAAAGAGTGTAGTCATTATGCAGGTTGATAGTTTTGGCGTGGACTGGACACAGATATTGGCCAAATCCAAATACTATATCAGTCCTATTCCTCCTCAGGGTAATGCAATCAATCACAGAAGATCAGTGAAAAACAGGGTAAAGAATATGACATTTTGGATTGAGCTATTGCCTTCAATATCACATTCAAAGGAATAAAAAGATAAAAACAATAAAAAAAAATGTAACCTTAAAATAACATACATATGTTAACTTTAATACCAGTACATTTGTAGCAACATTATTGAAATAAACAGTATACTGTACATTTAAATGGAAAATCTATGACAACAAATTTAAAATGTACAAAATTACAATAAATCTTTTAGATGAAACATAAACACAACCTTTTCAACAATGAATTTTTACAGACAAAATTTTATTCAAATGTTTAAAAAAAATTACGTTTGGCACCTGATTATTTTAGTAACTCCAGAATCTTGATTTGCTTCAGATATTTGTGAACATTTATTAGAATTCATCCGTATTTCCTTTACTTATTTCCAAAGCGTAATACTTTCTCCCCAAGCTTAACAATTGGCATGGTGCACTAAAGCCTCAGACATTCAGTCAGATATTTAGAGGAACACATGGTATTTAAGTCTTTTCATAGGAAGTTACAGTGGTGCACATTTTCATTTGCAGGTCAACCCAATAAATGGCTGCCATACATGAAACCCAGCACCCCATGGTACTATGGGAAATGCTTTATTTGTTTTTATGAGCTTCAAAATCCTTCAAATTTCTAACATAATTCTGTACAAAACAACATATCAATCACTCGAGTATGTAATTGTGAATTCAACAAGAAATAAACTCTGTTGAAATGGAAAATCATATCTCTCATATCCTACTTATGATCCTGAGTGTGGGGAAATTTACACATATAAAGACTAACTAATACAGTATATTGTTTGATTGTCTTTAAAACATATACACAGTGATGACTGATTGATTTAAACAAGTTTATTAAACGTGTTCTTGATTGGGTAAAGACCACTGTTTTGAAAAAGTTACAGTATCTTACCTACACAGCTATAATAAATCTCAAAATGATAGAAAGGTTGACGGTGATTTGAGGGGAATAATGTTCTACAAATTAAGACGCTGTTATATTTTTTTTTTTTGAAGGAAAACAGATATGAACATTTTGAGAGATTTTAGAATAAAGGAATGCTAATCATATAAAAATACATTTTAAAATGATACGGTTTCTTTATTGTCACATTAAATGATCTTGCTTCACTTCCTTAAGTCTTTTTTGGGTCTTTTTTAAACTACCCCCTTAATCTCCCTCCCTAATATGGCTTCTGACAAGATAATAGCAATGTTCTATCAATTCTTGTCACAGTAAATATAGAGTCAGACTCTCACTTTCTCTCTCTCTCTCTCTCTCTCTCTCTCTCTCTCTCTCTCTCACACACACACACACACACACACACACACACACACACACACACACACACACACACACACACACACACACACACTCACACTCACAAAAACAAACATACACTACTGATCAGTAGCCTATATTTTAATGGTGCCTAAATGAGGGTTTGCGCATCACACTTGCAGACTTGATTGTATGTGGGCAGTCTCTGCTGACTTGTTTTTTTTTTTTTTTTTTTGCCACAGACAAAAGCTTTAGTGCTCAGAGTTCCTCAGAATCTGCACCATATGAAAAATCAGACCCAAGACCAGTAGTGGACAGTAAAAAAGTACTTTATTAATACAAAATTTTAATGCATGATATCTTTGAATCTTTTTACATTACATTTCTGTCACGCTTTGATCAAGAGTCGAAAAAAGTCAAATAATAAACTGACACAAGACCTCAGATGAAAACCCACAGTTCTCGTGAGAGAAAGTATATCTTTATTTGTCCCACAGTGGGAAAATTATTGTCATTGTAGTTATACAACAAAATTTCTTTGGTAGTTTTTTGGGACCAGCAGCAATAAGTAAATATAAATATAAAAATTACACAATTAAAAAAGCACACAATGAATAAAAAAAGATAAATGCTCTGTAATATAAATATAACAATATATACAGCAGAGAGTTTCTGTGGCATAATGATACACTTAAGTTCCTGTAACAATAAAAAGAGAGCTCAAAACACTTACTATGATAAACTCATACTGGTCAGCAGGACAAGCAGTGATCAATAGTGTAAGCAGGCAGGAAAAAAAGATAAAAAAAAACGTTAATCCAAAAGTGGAAATCCAATAAACAAGCATAAGATCAGTAACAAAAGGCAAGACAATGTAATACTGATGAAATTGCTGAACAGATGACAGATGAACTGGCAATACTGCACAGGGTGTATGAAAGCACTTGGCTTTTAAACAAGTAGTACCTTTAGAAAGAATGGAGTAATATCAATATTTGGAGATGGCTCCCTCTGTCCCTTCCTACAATCTTTCTTTTGGTTTGTAATCATTCCAGTCCATCAGTTCCTGCCACTCTTCTTCACCCACTCCACCCTGCCTGTACTCTTTTTTTCACTTCTCTAACACACTCTCCATTACTTTGCACTGTTGACCCCAGGTACCTGAACTCCTCCACCTCTTCTCCCTGTAACCGCACCCCTCCACTGCCCCCCTCTCATTCACATACATCTTACTCCTACTGACTTTCATTCCCCTTCTCTCCAGCACATACCTCCACCTCTCCAGGCTCTTATCAACCTGCTCCCTACTCTCACCACAAATAACAATATAATCCACAAACATCATAGTCCATGGAGACTCCTGTCTGACCTCATCCGTCAACCTGTCCATCACCACTGCAAACAGGAAAGGGCTCAGAGCCGATCCTTCATGCAATCCAACCTCCACCTTAAACCAGTCTGTCGTTCCTACTGCACACTTCACCGCTGTCACACTGTCCTCATACATGTCCTGCACCACCCTCACATACTTCTCTGACACACCTGACTTCCTCATACAATACCACAATCCCTCTCTCGGCACCCCGTTGTACACTTTTCTCTCCTAAACATCTCCATGGTTCTGCCGGTATGTCATCGGGTCCTACCGACTTTCCACTCTTCATCCTCTTAATCACTGCTCTCACTTTCTCCTAACTAATCCTATCCACATCCTGCTTTACAATCTCCACACTATCCACTCTCTCTCTCTCTCTCTCTCTCTCTCTCTCTCTCTCTCTCTCTCTCTCTCTCTCTCTCTCTCTCTCTCTCTCTCTCTCTCTCTCTCTCTCTCTCTCTCTCTCTCTCTCTCTCTCTCTCTCATTTTCCTCATAAGCACTGATGACATTTATCATCACCCCTTTAACTTTCAGCTTCATGTTCAAGTCTTTTCACATGGTATGACCTGGTATACATACTGCCCTCTAGTGGTGAGAAAATCCACTCTTTTAATCACCTCAAATCTTATAATTACCAGTTTTCCACTCTTATAATCATCTCGTGGCTTTAAACCTTTTAAACTCAAGCTCATATACCTACCGCTAAAGGTTTGTGGTCATGAACATTGTAAAATGGAAGCCAAAACCTCTTTGAAATAGATTTCTTTAGTTTAAGATTAAGGAAGTGATAGTGAGCATGACTGGCTTTTGGGAAAATAGTATTTGTCAGGCAATCAAAGGTGCAATTCCGATGACAGTAAAGGGGAAGTTATTTTACATTGTCTTGTAAACAACCTCTACCTACTTTACATAATCTCCTGGAATCTTAAGGGAACTCAAAACTTGGGGCTTTCTATGCTTGCACGTGGCAGAGTGATCAGAATTAAACCAGTGTTGTTGACAGTTACTCGACTAGTCAATGAGTTTGCTTTGTGCACAGGACTTTTTGGGATCATGAATAGGTAATCATGGGTGACGCAGAATGATTTGGTTTAGGATATGACATATAATGGAATCCTTTGTGTGTGGAATAGACCAGTCCATAGAGTTAGAGGAATAGGTTGTCTGATGCCTGTTCCTATGGGTTAATTAATAATGATGTTCACGGTATGGTTGGTATATTGAGTTTTGAGATGAGTTAATGGTGATTCAGATTTACAGCAGCCTCAGTATCCTTTTATGCTAAAGCAAAATAAAATATTTTATTACACTAGTGGCAGTGTGCAGCTCTGATGGAATGATAATTGAGAAGTTTTGCTTTTATTAGTGCATATGCAGCAGATGATTGTTTTCAGTAGAAACCAAAACGTTCATATAGGCAGTGTGAACCAGTATTATTGTGTTTTGTGTGCATTATTATAATCTTAGTCTTCTGTCAATTGTGTTTTTACAGCAAAAAATCCTGGGCTGTGATTTTTTTGGTAAGGTGTGTGAACACCTTAAACTCGTCGAGAAAGAATACTTCGGCCTGGAATTCCGTCATCAGAACGGCAACTACGTGAGTCACTTTTTTACTTTAGAATTTATTTAATTACGATTTCCATTCAGAACTGTAGATTACTTATTTTTGAACCTCATTATAACTACTTAAGTGCAAATCTTATTCTGTTTTTGAAATGCAATAATTCCTATATTTATGAATGTTGTATTTAGCATTAGGGGCACGTTACCCTATTTTTCTTACTGCCTTGATGTGGTATAAAGTTAAAATAAAATTAGCTGTATTTACACTGAAGTGTGGAAATGACTAATACATGTTTAGAATATGTAGAAAATTCAGAACATATGTTTCGATTCTATTTTCTCAAAACGTAAATGCAAGTTCGGACAAATTTTTATTCTTTAGGTGTGGCTCGAACTTTTGAAGCCACTGGCAAAGCAGATCAAATGTAAGTATGTGGTTTGTGTGTTTGTGGACACCAAAATAAAAAAAATGCAATTAATAAAAATACACACTGAGCACTCATATCTTTTCTTTGTTAGACACTAGTGAGCTGCCATTCCGTTTTATTGTGAAGTTTTTTCCACCAGACCCAGGCCTTCTGCAAAAAAGCTTGACCAGGTAAGCCATGACCAATTTAGCAGAGCTACATTCAATTCGCAGGGATGCACGAATCGAGCACAGTGTAATGGCATAACCTTCTAGGTTTTGTAGATCATCATTGCCTAAGCACAGGAAAATCATCAAACTTTGCTGGACCCCCATTGTGGGAAGAAGGCGTCCCAAAACTTAGGAGAACAGAATTTAAGCTGATGTTCACCCATATACAGTTTTTTGGTTATTTGTGAGTGTATATTAAATGTGTATATCATTTAAAAAAATCACATACTAGCTGTGAGATTTATGCAAATTGACTACAATACCCACCAGCCCTTGTATGTCAAATAACTTTCATATGTCACTAACCCTCAACTGTGTTTTATGTTTTCTTTAGCTATTTAAAATCTGGTCTCTGTATGTCTCTTTGTCAAGCTTTTGTTGGTGTTACCAAAAGAATGGATGCAGCAGAATATTTGTGGTCCAGGAAAGCCTCCTACAGAGGTGCTACAGGCCTTTGGAGAAACAGGAACAGGGAGGTATGATTAGAGCCACCTGGGAATGGCTTGATATCATGAGACCATTCAAGAAGTTTAATATTGTCCCAATTATCTCCCACCCTCTGCCCGCTGCTAAGGAGATTGTTCAGTCTCCCTGCACTGTTGAGGACGCCACTCTGTTTCCACGCTCTTCTTTGTACATTTGTCTGCCCACCTGCCCTGCCTATTTGCCCTACTAAGGATACAGGCAGACTAATGGCAAAGCAGTAAAAAAATAAAAAGCTTGACAAAGTGATAAACAGAGATTAGGCCTGCCCTACTGAGTACTTCCCTCTACCTCCTAGTCCAGCTGAGGACGTTGCATTGTTTGCCTGCCGTAATTAGGATGTTGTGCAACCTTTCTGTCCTGCTTAGGTGCATCCCTGCAGCAGGGTAAATTCTGGCCTCGCCAATGACTTCATGGGCTCTGTATTATTCCTATGCCTTGGACATAACTACACATTGACCCCACTTAAGACATTGCTCTGCCATACTGCTAGGCCTTAATTCCCCCATCTGATTCCACCTTAAACTTTGTCCAATCCCCATAAACTCTGCTGCAGTTGTAGCCCCTGTATCCCACTACAGAGCAGGGGATATCACTTTTGGCTGCTCATGACCCCACTATCATGTGTCACTAATCACCCTTACCTTTGTCTTGTTATGTCTTCTTAAGCATCCTATTTAAAAAGTGGTCTCTGTATTTCTCTTTGTCAAGCGTTTGTTGGTGTTTTGTGCATTTGTATTACAGCATTGTTATGAGTTTGCCTGTTTTTGTGTTGATGCCGATGGTTCTTGATGTTGGTTTATTTTTATTAGTTTGACTTGTTTAATACACCTGATATTAGCATATTGAATAGTACTAATGTGATATTAGCTCATATTAGGGATGGTATGATTCACCGATTTGCATCTGTGCATCGACATTAAAGTTAACAATGTGGTGCAACGATTTAAAAAAGTGTGCATCAGAGTGTGCATCAAGTTGGCATTTGTATAACGTGCATCATTTTTTAACATATCTGCAACAGTAAAAATCAATTTATTTATATATAATTATTAGTAGATGCACTATACTTTTATTGTTTAAAAGGTGACCAATAATTTGTGATACGTAGATTGATTGCTCAGAAGCGCCTCATTGCACACCAATGGAGATGTAGCAGATATCATATGGTTTAGCTTGATGACTGTATATTAGTTTAATTAGCTACTGGACATTTCCTCGCTGACCTGCCCCTCCTGCTAAGTAATTACGTTACGGTAAGTCTTGCTTCAGTTAACAGATACTGGGCATTAACTATTATTATTATTATTATTATTATTATTATTATTATTATTATTATTACATTTTAACATCTGAGAATTGTATTATTGTTGTTATTATTATTATTATTATTATTATTATTATTATTATTATTATTATTATTATATTTTAACATTGACTACTAATATATGTTACACATTCTGACTGTCCACTTGATAAAACTAACTCTTTTCAAGTGAACAGTTGACAGTCAGAATGTGTAACAAATATTAGAAAATGTCTAGTAGCTAATTAAACTAATATACAGTCATTAAGCTAAACCATATGATATCTGCTACATTTCCATTTCCATTACATTTCCGAGCAAAGAATGCAGTAACGTCACATCCGGTGCTATGCGCTAAAATGCTAACCCTGCCACAGACTGCCCCCACTTAATTATGCAATACTAAGCCATAATTATGAGATACTAAGTCGTAATTATGAGATATTAAGTCATAATTATGAGATAATAAGTTGTAATTATGAGATACTAAGTCATTATTATGAGTTCCTTTTTGTGATTTTTTTTCTTTGTGAATGCAATGCGCTTCCGTACAAAACAGATTAAACTCTATATTAAAACTAATTTTCCTCAAAATTGTACAAACAAAACCCCATAATGACAACATGGAAGACGTTTGTTGGAAATCTTTGCAAATTTATTAAAAATATAAAAAAACTAAAGAAAATCACGTAAGTATTCACAGCCTTTGCCTTGACACTCAAAATTGAGCTCAGGTGCATCCTGTTTCCACTGATCATCCTTAAGATATTTCTACAACTTCATTGGAGTCCACCTGAGGTAAATTCAGTTAATTGGACATGATTTGAAAGACACACACTTGTCTAAAGTCCCACAGTTAACAGTGCATGTCAGAGCACAAAGCAAGCCATGAAGTCCAAGGAATTGTCTGTAGAGACAGCATTGTATAGAGGCACAGATCTGGGCAAGGGGACAGAAACATTTCTGAAGCATTGACAGTTCCAATGAACACAGTCGCCTTTATGATCCGAAAATGGAAGAAGTATTGGACCACCAGGACTCCTAGAGCAAACTGAGCGATCAGGGGAGAAGGGCCGTAGTCTGGGAGGTGACCAAGAACCCAATGATCACTCTGAAAGAGCTCCAGCATTTCTCTGTGAGGAGTAGAACCTTCCAGAACAATAACCATCTCTGCAGCACTACACCATTTAGACCTTTATGGTAGAGTGGCCAAATGGAAGCCACTCCTCAGTAAAAGGCACACGACAGCCCGTCTGGAGTTTGCCAAAAGGCACCTGAAGACTCGCAGGCCATGAGAAACTACATTTTTTAACTCTTTGGCCTGAATGCCAAGCGTCATGTCTGAAGGAAGCCAGACACTGCTTATCACCTGGCCAATACCATCTTTACAGTGAATCATGGTGGTGGCAACATCATGCTGTGGGGATGTTTTCAGCGGCAGGAACTGGGAGACTAGCCAGGATTGAGGGAAAGATTAATGCAGCAATGTACAGAGACATCCTTGATAAAAACCTGCTCCAGAGCACTCTGGACCTCAGATCGGGGTGACAATTCATCTTTCAACAGGATAACAACACTAAGCACACTGCCAAGATAACAAAGGAGTGCCTACGGGATGACCCTGTGAATGTTCTTGAGTGGCCCAGCCAGAGCCCAGAATTGAACCTGATTAAACATCTCAGGAGAGACCTCCAACCCCATCCAACCTGATAGAGCTTGAGAGGGTCTGCAAAGAAGAATAAGAGAAACTGCCCAAAACCAAAAATAGGCATGCCAAACTTGTAGCTTTATACTCAAAAAGACTTGAGCTCTAATTAGTTTCAAATGTGCTTCAATAAAGCAAAAGCTTAATTGGAGGCCTTAATTGAGCAAAAGCTGTCAATAATTATGTACATGTAATTTTTTTAATGACCTTCTTTATAAAAATAATAATATAAAAGATTTCAAACACACTTTTTTCACATTGTCATTATGGGGTATTTTTTGTAAAACAATGAGGAAAACAATGAATTTAATTAATTTTGGAATGAGACTGTAACATAACAAAATGTGAAAAAACTGAAGGATTGCTGGTACCTCAGAAGTAGCATGTGTAGGTCAATATATATATATATATATATATATATATATATATATATATATATATATATATATATATATATATATATATATATATATATATACTTATTTGAGAAAGAAACACATTATTAGGTATGTTTATTGTCACATGATGATCTAGGGCAATGAACATTATTAGAAGTGTGCAAACAGGGACTCTGGCAAGACCTGTAAAAAAGACTAAATCGAATAGAGATTCAGTAAGTAACAAACATGAGCATCCCTTGAGACATTAAGTGGTCTGTGAAATCTGTTTTAAAAACAAAACAAAACAGGAGGGAGCTTTTTTTAAAAGAGAAAACTCTGCCATCTTTAGTGACTTTATTATTTACTTTATTATTATCATCACCCAAATGAGGATGGGTTCCCCTTTTGAGTCTGGTTCCTCTCAAGGTTTCTTCCTCATAACATTTAAGGGAGTTTTTCCTTGCTACAGTCGCCACGGCTGCTCATCAGGGATAAATACACACCATTCACCTTGACTGTTGATTTCTGTAAAGCTGCTTTGAGACAATGTCTGTTTGTGAAAAGCGCAATAGAAATAAACTTCACTTGACTATTATTCAATGTGCCAAAAATGTGTATCTGTTTTAATAAAGTAGTCATATCATATCATATCATATCATATCATATCATATCATATCATATCATATCATATCATATCATATCATAGTAAACCAGAAGCCAAAAGTCTTTAAGATCCTCCAACCAGAACTCTTTCAAGTTTCTCAGTGTGTGCTTTAATTAAGAGGGCAAATCTGTTGAAGCACAAACACATGAAGCAAAGAGAAGTGATACTCCCATGGGTTAGATTTAGTATTTGATTGTAACTATGGCTCTAATGCCAGAGTTGGGGGTTTGCTAACTCCACCCAAGGCATTCTGACTTTGTTCTTAATAAAGTGTGATGCTTTTTTCACTCTGTCCAATCTCTATTAATGCTGCAGTCTTTACTAATGCTAAATAATATACATTTATCAAAAATAAATGCACTCAACACACCATGTTCACAAAAGTGTTTTTTTGTGAAAATTAAATATAAAACTACAACAGAAGAAGAAAGTTAAAATACAACACAAAGTACAGAAAAAATTTAATTATAGTGTGAACATTTTGATAATTACTATTACTTTCAAGGAGTTTTAGAGTCATGTACGGCAAAGCATACGGTGCTCTGGATAAGGGTATCTGTAAATGTGGCATAAATATGCCACAAACTTCAACGTCTACTTTTCTGTGCTTTTTTGAACCACACAATGGAAATTTGGCCACATAAATAGCTATTTATTGGCCACAATGTTTGTTTATACAGAGTTTAGGACCACAGTGTTAGGCATCTCCACCATCAGGCAAGATCACCAGTCTATCTGTGTCTATCATGACAAGCCATTCTGTGTGACTCTGCTGTAGTATGATTGAAAATTAATGCCCAACAATGAATAGGCTACATGGGATATATCACTGTTAATAAATGTATATGTTTTTGTTTTCAGGTACCTTTTTGCCCTGCAAATAAAACAGGATTTGGCCAATGGAAGTCTCACATGTAATGACAATAGTGCTGCACTTTTGGTCTCTCATATATTGCAGGGTAAGTCCTGTTCTCTTACAGGTCACATTTAAAATCTTGGCCAATGCTATAACCTTCTTTACTAAATCTTCTTCACTAATGTTCTGGGTTATAAGGAATAGACTAGACTATTAGTACATTTTAACACACAATCATCCAAATATATAAATTTATACAGGATTATTTAAAAAGAATGAACCGATATCATACTGCATCAGTTCTCAATCATTGTCATGGAAATGGAGGAGTTATGTAAGTTTTTTGTGAGTATAATACTTGTGACTTGGCTGGAGTTTTTTATTACTTTTCCTTACTAAAATATTGCATAATGAAATCGGTTCCTTCTTTTAGATTAACCCTGTATAATATATAGACACTACACAGGAGTTGGACAATAAAACTGGAAAGAAAAAAAAACTATTTAAGCAGGGTCTGATGACCAGTCATCACTTATGAATTTCATATTCCCTAAATAAGAGCAGAGCGTGCAGGTTAAATTAGCAGAGCAATAGCAAAGCTATACTTCAAATACTGCAATCCAAACAGCATAAAGCACGAGTTATTGGTGCACTTCTTGCTGTCACATCTTTTTGGTGTATTGAGAGCTATGGTATCTAGGGCTACTAAACTACATTCTACAGAAGTAATTTTAGATGCAAGAGAAAGCTATTTTAAAGGGATGTTCAGGTACTAGCCCGGATTATATCCAAAATAAAATTAAATGTTATTTGTATAGTGCTTTTAACAATGTACATTGTCTTAAAGTATTTGTATACATATAAAGCAGAAATAAAATAATGTACTAGTTTGTTCCCCATAAATGTTAAGAAAAATTTCCCTGAGATGGCATGAGGAAGAAACCATGAGGGAAACCAGAGTCAAAAGGTAACCCATTCTCATCTGGGTGGCACCGAATGTCTATTCATTACAGTTCATCAATGTTGAGGTGTGCAGTGATTGGTGATTAAATGCAATCTGTGGTCCTTGAGCCATTGTGGTTGAAGTTGTACCTCGACATTCCATACCAAAAACGGTTGCTGGAAGCTCCACAGGGTCAGTATTCATTGCCTCAGCGTTTTCCTCCATCAATAGGTGTCAGGTGTTCAGTGGGGATAATGTCAGGGTTTTGTGCAGGCCACTCCATATATAGCAAAAATCATTAATGTAATGAATCATACTCGTGCATGAGGTAATTGTCATGTTGGAACAATTGTGTGCTTCCAACTATGTGGTAAAAGATTGGGAAAAGCCATCATAGGAGTGTGATGATAAGATGTCCACAAACCATAGCCCATATAGTGTACCTTGGGCTTATCTGCAAAGATGTGTCAGTGAGAATTCATTAAATAAAAATAAATGAACTCTTTACAAGCTACAAATTGCCTTTGCAAACTTTGATACCTGCCACCTGGTACTTATGTACTACTAACTACAAGGGTGTCCAAACCATTGTGCATGCCATTGTACAAATAAATAATATTGGGATTATATTTTGAAGTAAAATATGTTAGAAAACACAAAACCATTTAAAAAACATTCAACCTATAACTTACATTTCCCTTGTTTTTTTTTTTTTCTCTGCAGCAGAACTTGGGGATTACAATGAAGAGTTGGATGCACACCACCTAGAAAATAAGCAATATGTTCCAAATCAGGAATACTTGGACCACAAGATTATTCGTTTTCATAAAAAACACAGGTGCACATTCTCACATGCACAACAAATCATTTACATACATGTCCAGATGTAATTAAACAAGGCAAAAACAAGGTTTTTGCATTGAGCATTCAACAACAGGCACCAACGTTACAGATTCTGAAGACAATACTTCAATCTGAGGCTGATATAGGAATAATTGTAAAGAAACAATTGTAAAGATTTGAATTTAAATCTGTTCATTGTTTTTGAGCAGAGGTCACACTCCAGCCCTGTCAGATATACATTTGCTGGAGGTTGCTCGGAAATTGGATATGTACGGCATTCGACCACATCCTGCCCATGATGGAGAAGGCATGAGGATTAATTTGGCTGTTACACACCTGGGGGTGTTAATATTTCAGGTAACAGCCTTTAATCAGTCACCACCACTAGATTGATTTTTCTGCAGTCCCTTGTATTAATGCTTTTAATAATCTAATTAAAATATTAATTTTCTTCCAAGGGTAACACGAAAATTAATACCTTCAGCTGGGCCAAGATTCGCAAGCTGAGTTTCAAGAGAAGAAATTTCCTTATCAAACTACACACAGAGGCTGGGGTAAGCTATACAATATCATTCACATGCTTGCTACATTGCCCATTTCTTTTAACAGAACTATTGTAGCTCAGCACAGTGAAGTTCTGCTTCAGTGTTTCTCATCCTATCTATTTTTTGACATGTGCCAGTTCCATTTCCAGCAAATCACTATGACATGATGCTGCCACCCCCAAGCAAAGTGGGATGGAGTTCAGATTAAAAGCCTTGCCATTTTTCTTTTATATAGTAATGATAATTATTTGGCCAAACAAAGTTTTTAACGTTTTTGGAACCAAAAATTTTAAAGGTCTGGTAAATACCTTCATTATCAAGATTACCATTCTTAGAGTATTGTTCTTAAGCAATTTCCTTCCTTTCAGGCAATCACCTGAACTGTTTTAGTGTTAATCTGTTAATAATTGATGGACCTCCACAACTAAACACTTGTGGTACTTGATGCTTTTTTCTCCTGATACCAAAAACTGATGTCTGCATCTCCAATAATGTCGTTTGGAAGTTCACTGTGATTTGTATAGATCCAAGATTACTCTTTTGTATCAAATCCATTGTATAGGTACTCCTGGTCCATTTATTTCTTAGGATATTCTACAAAGTAACTGGGCTTATTTTCTTGTCTTGGCTGAGTAGCTAAGACTTTCCTATGGTATCAATGCCACTAGCTAATTTGAAGCTTCTTAGGATACGTTTCCTAAGTCGTTACATCAATTCCTGGAATCTTGCAGACTGTTTAAAAGATACAGTGAACTTACTAATGTAAATTGTAATTATGGCAAAGTGAATCAAGTCTAAGTCTTTAAATGATTGTTTTTAAATCGAATTAGATGTAAATACAGTAGCTCCAACTGTTACACTAAAAATAACAAGTGTTTCATAGCTCACTTATTATCTTTAGCCTATTTAAATACAAACCACAAGTCAAAGCACAGAAAACTGTAAAGAATCTTTAACAAAACCCAAATGTAAAGGATCTTGAAGTACTGAACTTCTGAACAGATTTCCATTTACAATAAGATATGTTGTTCTGTATTATCTATCTATCTATCTATCTATCTATCTATCTATCTATCTATCTATCTATCTATCTATCTATCTATCTATCTATCTATCTATCTATCTATCTAT
Source organism: Silurus aristotelis (assembly GCF_946808225.1). Classification (NCBI taxonomy): domain Eukaryota; kingdom Metazoa; phylum Chordata; class Actinopteri; order Siluriformes; family Siluridae; genus Silurus; species Silurus aristotelis. Next base: position 17,993,844 of record NC_139593.1, read on the forward strand.
CTATCTATCATCTTCCATTATTTCAAACTTTAATATAAAAGAATTGACCAAAATACAACATAAAAGCACATTTCTGACCCTGTGAATGAAGTCCATGTTTACACAAAGATTGTGGACATGCAGACTTTGCACAGAAACTAACCTCTGACCTCTTGATAGAAATGTAAAGCATTAGTCAGTCAGATCTTTTATGCCCCACATCAAGAACTAGCACTACAGGGAGTCATTTAACACCATTAAATTTTAAGCCATCGTTTATTTTTGCTACAGCAGAGCATCTTCCTTAGAGCCCCAGATGACAAATGAACAACATGCCCATCTTTATAATACATGGTTTTGGTTTTTCCTGATTCAAAATTAAGGTAGAAAGCCAATTTATGGTAACCCTGACCTAGTGTACCTGGACTCATGCTAGTTGTGGAACCAATAACAACACAAGAGAGACACAGGCTGGGGACCAAGACACCACCACTGGTACTTGATAGATAGTATATCAAAAAGCTAAAAAATACTAATAAGAAATAAATGTATTTTTTCCTATATGTCATTAGACTTTATTAACGAAAATTCACAATTTACACAGTTTAATCTGTATAAAATGTAAATAAATTTGAGTTATAACTTTACAGTGTTACAAAATTACAGTTACTAAGCATTTAGTTTTTAATGGGAGGTTTTGGAGAAACAAGTAACAAGTTGTGAGACAAACAAACCAATAATACACTAAACTAACAAACAATCTAAAGGCTTCAATGTTAGTGTTGTGTATGTGTGTTTTTAACTTTGTAATAATACACTTGTTTTGACTTGTTTCATATTATGCTCTTTTAATGTATGCATCTGTCCGTGTATAACAGCCTTCACGGAGGGACATGGTTGAGTTCACAATGGCAAGCAGAGACATTTGTAAAACCTTCTGGAAGATGTGTGTGGAGTATCATGCCTTCTTTCGTCTAGCTGAGGAGCCCAAACCATATCAAAAGTCATTGTTTTCCAGCAAAGGATCAAGTTTCAGATATAGGTACAGTAAAAAAAATAAAAAATCTGACAGATGCAGTTGCAAGAACAAGTAAGAACACATTTGGTAAAATATACTTATTTTGTAAGATCATGTTAGGTGTTGGTAATCTGACCATGTCAGCAAGGGTTTTCAATTTGTTGAGGTATATGGATAATTACTTACCTTTGCTTTAGTGGCAGGACACAAAAGCAACTATTAGAGGGTGTTGGCACTGGGGAACACAGGCATGTACCGTTTGAGAGGTAAGAAATGCAATTTAGTTTGAGAAAATCCTGTATAAACAAAGCACTATTTAGTTTGGTAATATAAACATTTGTTTTTTATAAATGTCTGTATGTTGTTTTAAGGTCAAAATTCAGGCTTGGCCATGAATCTCGGCAATGCAAGTCATCCCCAGACTTGCTTACTGATGTTTCCAAACAGGTACAGATTGAAAGAAATCAAGATTGAAATGGCCATAGTTGTGTTCTGAAATACTTAAAAATCATGTTTCTGCAGCTTTATGAGCAAGCCTATCAGTTCCCCCACCTTGATGATTCAAAGCAAGGGCCAAATGTGCTTGCTGAAGGGCTTGTCCGATCGTGTCCCTTGTCAAGACTGGCGCCCAGATCTAGCAGGGTTGCATCTCCTAAACAACGTTCCATGTCCACATCAGCAGCAGAGCGTCAAGGCAGAAGCTTTCAAAGGCCTGGGGCAAGGAGACATCAGTCCCCTAGTTCTCAGCACTTAGTCCTTCTCTATCCCAACAGTTCTCACCTGCAATTCCATCCAGTGCTGCCAACTTTCCCTTTGGCAACTTACCCTTTTTTACTACAAGATCCAACATCATCATCCTTAGACCGTCTTACGCAAGCTCACCAGGGTATCAAGCCTATGAAGTATTTAGCTAGGCAAACAGGACACTCTTTTTCACCTGCTTCCTCTTTATCACCACCACAACGGCAACAGCGTCTGGAAAGGCTGCAACTCTCTGGAATTGGAGTGGCTTCATCTAGACTGTGCCCTTTACCAGAGGGACCACTTGGGGTGGGGTTAAACAGAAGGCACAACATAGGAAGAACAGAAGCTGGGCACTACAGTGATGACTCTTCCTTTCAAAGTGCATTACCTTCCCGGGCCTCAAGCCAACCTGATGTAAAGTTCCAAAGACCTTCACTAGCTACTTCAGCTGCTGCATATGCCTCAGAGTTTCGGCCTCTAGGGTATTATCCTCACCTGTCACAACACAGAATCCCTACTAGGCCAACCTATCTTCCACTAAGCCCTTCTCCTTTGCCAGAAAGACCCACATCTTTATGTGTCCTTAGCACAGGCAGTTACAGTGATTCAGACTCAGAACTCTTTTATCCATGTTACTGTCCTGCTGTAGGGAAAGTGGTACATTCTGGTCCGTTAGCACATTTGCGTTTCTCATCTGGAAGCCTCCAACTAGATGAAGAAGATGGAGAAGAGGGAGAAGAGGATGATATGTGCGACCAGAGTGATGGGGAAAATACTGATCGTACCTCTGTTAAACTGTAGCATTACTCTTTCGAAAGCATCAGAAACACAACATGAGAAAAAACGAATTCACTCAAAAAACTTAATTAAGTAAATGCTGTTACAAATGTTAGATAATTCAATTCGAGATGTACAACTACTTGTAATTAGACAGCATGTCTAATTTGGTACTATGGAGTCCAGTCAGCATGATTGGTGTTTCCTTTCACTTTCTTTGCCTGTATAACTAAGCAGAATGAATCTTGTTCGCCTCAGATGCCATTCATGGAGTAAGGACTATAATAAGCAATGAGAATGGCAATACTTTTCAAGATATCTTCCTTTTTCATTCAACAGTATTGTATGTCAGTGAGGCCTGTATGGGTGAAGCATGATGAAAGGTATTGTATCTGCCTTTCTTCTTCTGGAAAGAATCATATCCCTGGTTCTGACTGAATCATGGAATCGGAAGCAGCCCAGAATATAGTGACTGTTGGTTGTCAATGAAATAACTCCATAATGATCTGGAATACAAGAGGGGCTACATTTAGACCACCATATCAAGATCTACTTGAATTGGAATCATGACTAGATAGCAGCTGGAAATAGGAAACAGCGTGGAAACATGAATTAAGCATGGTGAGGGCAAAGGATATTACACAAACTATCCTTCTGAAAGTGAAGTGAAATCCACTAGCACAAAAATGAAGACAGCAATATTGATTTTTCTCCATGAAATATTTAATGCTAAATATTTATTAATGGTTCTTTTTGTGTAGTGTCTTAAAAATGTGTTAAGATGTATGTCATTGCTTGATAAATAATAATTACATGAAAATGCTAAAAGATGAAAGTAATTTAGTAACAGACATTGCAGGACAACTTTGGTTAACAAATCTGGTATACAATATTTTGCTTGTTCAGAGCATCCTTTCATTCAGATAGTGATGCTTCCACAGTCCAAACGTTTACTTGCTCAGTTTTTGTGCTCAGAGGCACATTTAATATTACAAAACATTTATTTTGGCAAGTCAATTCATTATATCAGAATTAAAAAGCTAAGTTGACTGTGTTTAAACGATGGGGAAGATTTCAGAAATTCATGCTTGTGATTGAAAACGTATTACCTGTAGCCAGAGGTGAGAAGTAACGAAGTTCAAGTATTAGTTCTTTAGTTCAATATATAGTTTTAGGACAACTTTTTACTTTTACTCATTACATTTTAACACAAATATTTGTACTGTATATTTCTACTTCTTACATTTTTAAACCAAACTCGTTACTAATAATCTATTTGGTGAAATGTCAATAATAAATGTCAACAAGAAGTCTGGGGTTAACGTAGATGAGACGGAGGGAGTCAGTGATGGAAACATGACTGAGAACAGAGACATTTCTGATCACATGATCATCATCATCTTCTCTCTACTTGTGTTCAATATGGTGGATGTTCAGCCTGGATACGTTCATTACATAACAAAATGTTTCATTAGTTTTGTATATTAATATATTAATTAAGGCTGTCAAAATGCAAATGTATTTTAACTATTTTAATTTTATTAATAATTAAAAAAATATAATTAAAGAAATAAATAAAAAACAGGCGAAATTAAAACCTTCGGCGCAACACACGTTTATTTACGACGTCCTTTCTTTGCTCAGATATAATAAATAAACGATTCAAATAATTTTTAATCAGTAAACTAATCAACGTGGCTGACCAATCAACATGGACAAATATTGATGCTTTATGCAAATGCATGTTTATTATTCGTGAAACCAAAGTCAACATAGTGCATAAAGAAGGTTTTAAAGTAATCATGGTGTTTTAAATTACGTAAATTATCAGGACACCAAATGGAACCCTTGCTATGTCTCCACAAGGAAGGTTAATGAGGTGATACCAGAGAACTGCACCTCTTATAACTTTCATATGGATTACATAATCAGATATTGTAATATTTGTATTCGATGTGAATTGGTTTATCTAAAGGAACACTTTTTAAACTTTCTATACGTATATTTATTATGTCTGTGAGGCAAATATTCAGCGAGATTCAGGGTGTTGTATTCGTCTGTCTGTGAAGAGAGGAGACAGAGATGGCAGAGAGCGCCCCCTGTCTATTTTCCTTACTTTACAAAAGCACAACCTTTTCTTGTTATTATGAGTGTGTACAAATAAAGGTAGACCCTTTACATATTCAAATGATGTGTTGCTCTTATCTGTACAATTGAAAAAGACAGTAATTTATGTTCATTTCCAGGTTATAAAAAATAAAACGCCACAAAACACCCCATCGCATTTGTCGACCCCCAGTGGGATAATTGTGCGCATCATGGCATATTTCGATGCTGATTTAAGACTTCGCACCTCAGTAAAACAAATGTTTACTAATTTTTTATTTTTTTTTCAGTGGAGCTTTACTATTAAGGTTTTAATTTCGCCACTTTTATATTTATTTATTTATTTTTTCATCAAAATTGTTCAAACTTAAATACTCGCGCATTAATAAAACCAGTGGCGTTAAAATAAAAAAAAAATGCATTTTGTCAAAATGCATTTTGACAAAAAGTTTTGTTACCTAATGTATGTGTTCAGGCTGAACAACCACCATATAGAACACAAGCAGAAAAAAGATGATGATGATCAGGTGATCAGGAATGTGTCTGTTTTTAGTCATGCTTACAATGTTGACTTCCTCTGTCTCATCCATGTTAACCCCAGGACTTCTTGTTGCCTTCTGACTGCTTATTGTGAGCTTCTACGTTTGTGGTGTGTAAGAGCCAGGAAATGATACACCAATGATAGATTTAAAAAGCCACGCAATGACAGGAAATAGTATAAAGGGTAAAGTATAGTATATAGGGTAAAAATAGCACGCAATGAGAAGAACATTTTTTTTTTACATTTTACCAAATAGATTCAACCTAAAGTAACGAGCTTGTTTTGAAAATGTAAGAAATAGAAAGTACAGATATTTGTGTAAAAATGTAATGAGTAAAAGTAAAAAGTTCAGTCAGAAAAATAAATAGTGAAGTAAAGTACATACCAGAAACCAGAAAAATCTACCTGAGTACAGTAATAAACACCTCTGATACACAGTACGGCATGCAGTGAAGTGTCTTAATTGGACATATACATTGTACTGAGTGTGTATTTTCTTGATTTTTTATTCTTTTCAATATTGATACCGAACATTGTATCAATGTACATTGTAAAGATAAAAGATAAAAATTTATTCTTTTTTCAAAGTAGCTGAATAATCTTAAATAAAAAAAATTATCTAAATAAAAAGATTATCCAATAATTAAAATCCAATTATAAAAGATTATCCAATTATAAAAAGATTATAAAAATTATAAAAAGATTATCCAAAGTAGCTAGGTTTCCTGCTGGGTAGCTAGGTTTCAATCAGGTAGCAAGTGGTTAGGGATGCGGCGCTCTCAACGCTGCGGCCCGGGTTCGATCCCCGGTCAGGGAACCAACCCCAGCCACTAGGGTTGCACAAGCCTTAGTGCCGGTCCCAAGCCCGGATAAATGGGGAGGGTTGCGTTAGGAAGGGCATCCAGCGTAAAAACATGTGCCAAATCAAACATGATGTCCGCTGTGGCGACCCCTAATGGGAGAAGCCGAAAGAAAGTTTTGGTAAACAAGATATTCAACTTTAAAATGAAGTCTCACTAAATGGAAATACTTCAGTAAATTAGAATCGGAATCAGAAATAGCTTTATTACCAAGTATGTTTATACACACAAGGAATTTGACTTGGCGACAGGAACTTCCAGTGCAGGAGAAAGTACAGACCTAATATAACAAAATATAAGTAAAGCAGATTTTTTCTGAAGTCCACGATCATCTCCACTGTTTTGGGCATATTAAGCTCCAGGTTGTTGTGATTGCACCAGACAGCCAGCTCGTTAACCTCCTGTCTGGAAGCAGACTCGTCTCCATGCAAAAAGTAACTCAGGTAAATATCATACATAAAACAAAAGTTCAATCAGTTAAATCAATCCGGATGATTCAATCCAAATACCATTTACTGAACAATAATTACAATTTTAGATGTCCATACCCCATCAACGAAATCTCAGTCCCGGTGGAAGCGAAAAAATCCGTAATCGTTTCCTGAACCTCTCGATCCACACAATGAGCAACTGCTACAATGCTCCGTTCACTCGATTTTGAAGTTTTTGCAAAAAAAACTCAAAAAGGTATATCCAATGTAAATCCAAAGTAACTTTAATCCGATCCGTTCTGTGGGTGACTCGCCATCTGTTTAGTCCCGTGTAGTGAACTATTTAAAACCGAGTCCGAAACAAACGCAGGAAAAACAACTTCAAGGTCAAATCTCCAAATGTGGAAAAGAAAAATTTTCTCAAAAATATTATTCTTATACAAACACCAATTTAGCTAAGTACAGTTCTTTAACAAATTTTAATCAAGATTCTAAATCTAAATTTGATCAAATTTTTTCTCCTTATTCTTGGCTTTTCCCAAATTCTTTTTTTTTTTTCCTTTCCCTCTCTTTTCTCAAGTTCACCCCAACTCGCACTTCCCCCTCCCTTTTCTTTTTTTGGGCAGAGTTACCATCACCTCTAAAATGTAGTTAATTGGTTGATCCACCTCAGCAATGAAATGCTGCAATTTAATTGGGTAAGTTCGACTAATCATATTCAAATCAGTGTAAAGGTAATATTATTGAATATCAGGAATAAGAACTATTATCTGACCAGTTAAGAAAGTATATTTGGTTAACTTCCTGAAATCATGGGTTTTTTAATTAATCCCTAATTTGGATCTGGGTTACATAGGCACCTAGAATGTTTTTGCAGTTCACAGCTGTGCCTTATCAAGAGTTCATTTGTGATATTTCTTGCATTTGTTGATGCTTTAAACCAGTGGTCCCCAACCTTTTTTGCACCACGGACCGTTTTTTTAAGGTGTGGCGGATAAATACAACAAAATAAAATGATACGACCGGCAAAAAACTGGCGTTTTCTAAGTATAATAATAAATGTGAATCCACTGTGTTGTTTTTTGTTCATTTTGTTCGCTTAGGGGTTTGAATTTAGCGGTAATGTATTATGTGTTAGCGGCCGGAGCAGCTCATTTAAGAAGGTAGCGGATGGAGGTAAGACGTGACTGAGGCATCATGACATGCATTAAGAGTGAGTCATAGACAGATGTGTCGGAGAAAATCCGGAGATTTTCCAAAATAAAACATCGTTCAGAATCAGATAAATTAAACGAAAATAATGTGAGTTATGTATTCTTTCTGTGCGGCCTGGTACCAATTGATTAATTGGGCCCGGGGGTTGGGGACCACTGCTCTACACAATCATTCATGTTATTAACTGGTATATTAGCAGCTGTTCTCAGAGGTCCTTCCAGATTATTAAACATTTATCTTTTCCCCAACAATCAATGCTTAAAAATAATAAACAGAATTGCAAATGAAAAGTTGTAAAATTCTGAATATGGCCCCAGGGTTTGTTATATATTAACTATCGAGATTGACTGGCTATACTTGTTTTGTTTTTTTTGACTACATACGTTAGTATAAAGAACTTTAAACATCTTTTTAAATTAATCATAAATTTATGTGTATGTTTTAATGTGACATTAATATTATTATAAATACAGTAACTGCCACACCTTATTTAATGACTGTTAAACAGGACCTTCAAATATATAACTTTCTAGTTCGATTAAATGCTACATACATCATTTGGTTTGATAATACATTCCGGTGTTCATGTTAGTTCTCATTCTATGGTGTTTTATATTGTTTTTTTTTTTTTTTTTTATAGAATTATAATCACACTTTTGATGTCACCCAAATGAGAATGGGTTGCCCTTTTGAGTCTGGTTCCTCTCAAGGTTTCTTCCTCATAACATCTAAATTTTTCCTTGCCAGAGTCGCCCCAGGCTTCATCATCAGGAATAAATACACATCATTTACCTTAATTCTTAAATTTTCTAAAGCTGCTTTGAGACAATGTCCATTGTGAAAAGTACTATAGAAATAAACTTGACTTGACTTGTTTAACCAGTACATTTATCTCCTGATTAGTAATGTTTAACATTTGTCTTGGCTTCAGATCACTGGTGCTGGCTGTGCATTCAGTATTAGTATTTAGTAGTTAGTATTATAATAATTATATTATTTAGTCTAACATTTTAGTTTACCTGAGGAAACAGATACAGTTTTTATATGGTGAAACCTTGTACCCTGACCTACATTGATTAACTCGGCCAGTTCTGAAACGATGCAAGAAATAACAGAGGTACCTTCCCAACTAGGATGCCCCCAAAACTTCTCTAATTATCTGTGAAGCCCACATTGATTTCAGAGCATCAGCTGGATATCTAACAGTTCAATGACCATATCTATGTTACTTTTAGAACGTTCTGACTGATGAAGGTGAATATATTTAGTTTATGTCTAAAACTACAAAACCACGGTTGCCTGAGACCATCAGATTAGCCATAGTGATTTGAAAAAGTGCTTTATGTAGAACAAACCCGTGAGCAAGCCTTGGTTTTGCAATTATGTTTATGTATGTCCCATTTAAGGGCTCTGATGCTGGAGTTGGTGGATTTCTACCTCCTTCAAGGCATCCACCTGCCTTCCCTCACAGAAACTGTGCTGTTCACCCACTCCATTGGTGAAGTCATATCCTCACATGGTTTTCTTATCACTGCTATGCAGATGACACTCAACTCATCTTTTCTTTCCCTCCATCAGATACCACAGCTTCTGCTTGGATCTCAGCATGCTTGTCAGACATATCTTCATGAATGAGTGCTCACCAACTAAAACTCAACCCCAGCAAAACAGAACTGCTGGTCATCCCAGGTGATTCATCTCCAGGTCAAGATCTCCAAATAACACTTCATGAATCTCTGCTCTCCCCTTCAGCCACTGCTCGTAACCTTGGGGTAACTATGGACAATGAACTGTCTTTCTGTCGCTAATGTTGCTCGTTCTTGTCGATTTCTTCTCTATAACATCCGAAGGATTCGACCATTTCTGTCTATACAGGCTGCCCAGGTGCTTGTTCAGTCTCTTGTCATTTTAAGACTTGACTACTGCAACTCTCTGCTGGCAGGTCTTTCCCTGAACGCAATTCGTCCACTGCAAATGATCCAAAAGGCAGCTGCACCACTTGTGTTCAATCAGCCCAAGTTTTCCCACACCACCCCACTGCTGCGCTCCCTTCACTGGCTTCCAGTAGCTGCACGTATCAGATTCAAAACACTGATGCTTGCCTACAAGGCCAAAAATGGACCAGCGCCATCTTACCTCAGTGACCTCATCACATCTCGCACTGCACCACGCTGTCTGAGATCCTCCAGCACTGCTTGACTGGTACCACCTTCTCTCAGAATGAGAGGTAAGTACACTTCAAGGCTCTTCTCTGTTCTGGCACCGAGGTGGTGGAATGAACTTCCCCTAGATGTCCGTACAGCAGAATCCCTGATTATCTTTAAGCGACGACTGAAGACCTACCTCTTCCTGAAATACCTAAATTAGCACTTTCCAAGTTTGTAGAATTCGAGTTATATTTATATTAAGTTTGTAATCTTGCATACCAGTGTAGATTTATTCATTACTAGAGATTTAAAGCACTTTTGTATGTCGCTCTGGATAAGGGCGTCTGTTAAATGCCGCAAATGTAAATGTAAATGTAAATGTAAATGTTCACATTATCACTAACTTTTTTATTCATGTCTCTAGAGTCTGGATGAAAACCTATAATTCTGCAGAATTCTCTAGGCATGTACACTAATAACAAATAAAGCTGTTACTAACAACTAAGGAACAATTATTAACATTCTGCAAGCAACACGCTGAACAAGATAAATTTTGGTTATGAGCATTAACATTAGACAGATCTGACATGACAACTCAACAAATTATAATTTTATAAATTTTTTGGTCTAATCATGGGCCAATATTCACTAGACATAGCACCACTCACCTTTCAAAGACCAAATAAAAATCACATCACAGAATAGCATAGCTAGTGTAAACATAATTGCTTTTTTTTTTTTTTCCATTAACTGATGTTTTGAAATGTAGGTCATATTGAAAGTGTTTCAGTTAGAATTACTTGGTTATTTTCTATTTAATGTACTTAACTGTTAATGCTGTTCTGTTGTATTTAGATGCTTTAAGTTTATATATTTGTAAAACATTCTTTAGTGATTTAAGTCAGTATAAGTTTGAATAAAGGAGAGGAGTATTATTGTAGTTGAAGATTCTGAACAAGCTTAAGGCTAAAAAGAAAATGCAATGTGACTATAGAATGTGAGCCTGGGTAAGAAAAAGTCATATTACATTCCTTAAAAGAAATTCTTTGTAAATGACTAGAATTTATAAGCTATCTATTTAAGAGCTCCTTGTATTAATGGATTATTGTAGCGGCTTTGGCCACCAAAGGTCAAATCTCCGGATGGTGGGGGTCATAAATATTATTGATTTTTGAGAAGACTTCACTCCAATGCACCAGTGTTTTACCTACAATGTCTGTTACCCACTATAAACTTTTTGTGAGCTGTAAGGAATCTATCTTTTTTTAAAGGTTATTACACAAGAGAGCAGAAAGAATATTAATTTTGATTAAAACACTTTGGCAAAACCTTTTTTGTATAATTTTTTATCATTTGGTCTGGTTTGCTTAAATACATTGGGAGCTAGCTGCAGTTGAAATGTTTCCATATTTTTTTTTTTATTATTATTTCTATTGCTTCAAGGGGCATAAATTTAATTTGTAATGTATATATTTACATGTTTGGCTACAGTATTGCGTTTGGTTTAGTTTATAGAATCTTTTATTTTTCAAATGTTGTTACTTTTTAATGTCTGTCAATAATAAAGTGTTGTACATTAACAATTAACAGTAAAAATAAAATGATTTAAAAGACTTCCATTTTCCAAAAACTATTTGAGTCATTGTGATCAAAAAGCACTAGATCTAAGAGTCAGTCATTTTAACCCATATTGCAATCTTCTTCTTCTTCTTTCGGCTGCTCCCATTATGGGTCGCCACAGCGGATCATCCATCTCCATACCACCCTGTCCTCTACATCTGCCTCTTTCACACCAATTACCTGCATGTCTTCCCTCACCACATCCATGAACCTCCTCCTTGGTCTTCCTCTTTTCCTCCTACCTGGTGGCTCCATCCTCAGCTTTCTTCTAACAATATTATTCATGTCCCTCCTCTGCACATGTCCAAACTATCCCAATCTCGCCTCCCTCACCTTGTCTCCAAAACGTCCTTCATGCGCTGTCCCTCTAATAAACTCATTTCTAATCCTGTCCATCCTCATCACTCCCAACGAAAACCTTAACATCTTCAGCTCTGCTACCTTCAGCTCCACCTTCTGTCTTTTACTCAATGCCATTGTCTCTAAACCATACAACATTGCAGGTCTCACCACAGTCCTATAAACTTTCCCTTTCATTCTTGCAGATACCCTACTATCACAAATCACTCCTGTCACTTTTCTCCACCCACTCCACCCTGCCTGCACTCTTTTCTTTAATTCTCTAACACACTCTCCATTACTTTGCACTGTTGACCCCAGGTACCTGAACTCCTCCACCTTCTCCACCTCTTCTCCCTGCAACCGCACCACTCCACTGCCCTCCCTCTCATTCACACACATGAACTCTGTCTTACTCCTACTGACTTTCATTCCCCTTCTCTCCAGCGAATATCTCCACCTCTCCAGGCTTTTCTCAACCTGCTCACTACTCTCACCACAAATCACAATATCATCCGCAAACATCATAGTCCAGGGAGACTCCTGTCTGACTTCGTCCGTCAACCTGTCCATCACCACTGCAAACAGGAAAGGGCTCAGGGCCGATCCTTGATGTAGTCCAACCCTCACCCTGAACCAGTCTGTCGTTCCTACTGCACACTTCCCTGCTGTCACACTGTCCCCATAAATGTCCTGCACCACCCTCACATACTTCTCTGACACACCTGACTTCCTCATACAGTACTCTCGAATGGTTACTGAATGGTTACAGTCATGGTGTCGAGAACATAAACTTCTCTTTGTTAATAACTGGAACTGTTTCTGGGAGCGTCCTAGGTTCTTCCGCCCTGATGGCCTGCACCCCAGCAGAGTTGGAGCAGCAGTGCTATCAGATAACATCTCTAGGATACTTCACACCATCTGACTGGTAAGACATCAAGAAATCTTCAACTATAAGAACACACATACTACAGACCAAATAGTTACAAGTTCACACACAGCCCAGTTTATAGAAACCGTATCTATTCCTCGGGTAGTAAAACTAAGAATTACATACACAAGATCCAGAAATAATCTTATTGCAGTTAAAACTGAAAAATGCCAGATAAACAAACACAACAAAGTTCTAAAGTTTGGTCTTTTAAACATTAGATCACTTGCACCCAAAGCACTGATTGTAAATGAGATGATCACAGGGAATAATCTCTCAGCACTCTGTCTCACTGAGACCTGGATTAAACCAGGTGATTATATGGGTCTAAACGAGGCTACACCGTCAGGATATGTTTATAAGCATGACCCCCGTCAGACTGGTCGTGGGGGGGGGGGGGGGGTGTAGGAACCATTTATAGTGCTTCTCTTAATGTTAGTCAGAGATTAGGATTCAGCTTTAAATCATTTGAAGTGCTCGTTCTTAAAGTTGCACTTTCAGACATGCATAGAAAATTTGCTCTGGTCACCGTGTACAGACCCCCAGGGCCCTACGCTGATTTTCTTCATGAGTTTGCTTGTTTTCTCTCAGACCTCTTGATCAGCTTTGATAAAGTGCTGCTTGTAGGAGATTTTAATATTCATGTAGATGATGCAAACGATGACCTAGGATTATCATTTTTCGATTTACTAAACTCTTTTGGAGTTAAACAAAACGTCACCAGACCAACCCACCGTTTTAACCACACACTAGACTTAATAATATCCTACGGAGCAGACGTCACTGATATAGATATCTTACCCCAGAGTGATGACATCACAGACCATTATCTCATACTGTACACACTACCGGTAGAGCAGATTAACCGTGTTTCACCACGGTATCGACTTGGTAGGACTATTATTCCAACCACTAAGGACAGATTCATAAATAACCTGCCTGATTTATCTCAGTTTCACATTAAACCCATAACTGCTGATCATCTTGATGAGATGGCGAACAACATAGACCTTATCCTCACTAGCACTTTAGACACTGTTGCCCCCATCCGGTTAAAAAAGGTTCGAGAACAAGCACCTGCACCTTGGTATAATAGTCATACGCATGCCCTAAAGAGAACAACACGTAATCTGGAGAGAAAATGGAGGAAAACTAAATTGGAGGTATTTAGAATTGCGTATAAAGACAGTATGCTTAGCTACAGACAGGCGCTAAAAGCTGCTAGAGCTAAACACCTGAGCAAACTCATAGAAAATAACAAAAACAATCCCAGGTTCCTTTTCAGTACAGTCGCTAAATTACCAACAAATCAGGGATCTGAAAAATGTGTTCCATCACAGTTTAGTAGTGAAGACTTTATGAATTTCTTCACTGAAAAAATAGATAACATTAGAAAAACAATTGTGGCAGTTTAACCTCTGACAGCATCTCCTGACACAATCGTACTTACAACCCCACAACTACACTGTTTTACATGTATAGGACAGGAAGAGCTGTATGATGCTATTATGAAAGCTAAATCAACAACATGTCAGTTAGATCCAATTCCCACTAAACTACTGAAGGAAGTGTTATATACAGCTGGTGAGCCTCTTCTCAATATTATTAACTCCTCACTATCGTTAGGTCACGTCCCTAAATCCCTCAAGTTAGGAGTTATTAAGCCCCTCATTAAAAAACCTAATCTGGATCCAAGCACGCTATCGAATTACAGACCAATTTCAAATCTCCCATTTATGTCTAAGATTTTAGAAAAGATTATCGCTGCCCAGTTATGTAACCACTTGCAGGAGAACAATATCTTTGAAGAGTTTCAGTCAGGTTTTAGGCCCCATCATAGCACAGAAACTGCTCTAGTTAAAATCACTAATGACCTGTTTTTAGCTTCAGACCAAGGCTACATCTCCCTATTAGTTTTACTAGATCTTAGTGCTGCGTTCGACACTATAGATCATGATCTTCTCCTCGATCGCTTACAGAATTACATCGGTATTCAGGGACAGGCATTAAGCTGGTTTAAATCCTACCTGTCCAATCGTTACCATTTCGTAGATTTAAATGGAGAGCTATCCAAGATAATGCTAGTAAATTATGGCGTACCACAAGGGTCAGTTCTAGGACCCCTGCTTTTCACAATATACATGCTTCCATTAGGAAATATTATTAGAAGGCATGGAATTAGCTTCCATTGTTATGCTGATGATACCCAGCTATATATTTCATCCAAACCAGGCGATACAGCTCAATTAGCTCGCATAACTGAGTGTGTTGAAGAAATAAGAGATTGGATGACCCATAACTTTCTGCTATTAAATTCTGATAAAACGGAGATTTTGCTCATCGGCCCAAAAAATAGTACACAGAAGCTCCAGCATCTCAGCCTGCATTTAGACGGTTGTTCTGTAACTACTAGTTCAACGGTAAAAGACCTGGGAGTTATTTTAGACAGCAACTTATCTTTTAATAATCACATCAATCAAGTTACAAAAACAGCCTTCTTTCACCTTAGAAATATTTCTAAGCTAAGAAATATGTTATCTATATCTGATGCAGAGAAGCTCATCCATGCGTTTATGACCTCTAGAATAGACTACTGTAATGCATTACTAGGTGGATGTCCTGCATCATTAATAAACAAGCTTCAGTTAGTTCAGAATGCCGCAGCAAGAGTTCTTACTAGGTCAAGAAAATATGATCATATAACCCCAATCTTATCGTCCCTACATTGGCTTCCTGTTAAGTTTCGAATAGACTACAAACTACTGCTACTCACTTATAAAACACTAAATGGTTTGGCTCCCATGTATCTATCCAGTCTTTTAACACGCTACAATCCGTCACGCTCCCTGAGATCTCAAAACTCTGGGCTTCTAGTAGTTCCTAGAATAGCAAAGTCCACTAAAGGTGGTAGAGCATTTTCACATTTAGCTCCTAAACTCTGGAATAGTCTTCCTGACAGTGTTCGGGGTTCAGATACACTCTCCCAGTTTAAGTGTAGATTAAAAACATATCTTTTTAGCAAAGCCTACACATAACACACATCACACACATCACATCACAACCTTGTGCTCCAGAATATATGATTACATGCACATTATCAACTTGTGCTGTAAATATCATGAACAGCAGATACGCTAATTCCTCTCCACTGCTTCTCTTTCTCTCCCCATCCCGAGGCATCCTGAGGTTTGGCCAGCTACAGTCACGTCCCACCTCGTGAAGATTATGGACCTATGGATGATCATGGAGAAGTAGATGCCGAGTGTTTAAAGGCCCTGGCATGGAGAAGCTGATGCTGGATCTATGATGATCACAAATTGTTCTGTATTGTTGAAAGATTTATGACCAAACTCTTGATGTCACCCATATGAGGATGGGTTCCCCTTTGAGTCTGGTTCCTCTCAAGGTTTCTTCCTCATATCATCTAAGGGAGTTTTTCCTTGCCACTGTTGCCACGGCTTGCTCATCAGGGACAAACGCACACCATTCACCTTCACTGTTGTTTTCTGTAAAGCTGCTTTGAGACAATGTCTGTTGTGAAAAGCGCTATACAAATAAAAAATAAACTTGACTCTCGGCACCCTGTCATACGCTTTCTCTAAATCCACAAATACACAATGCAATTCCTTCTGTCCTTCTCTATACTTCTTCATCAACATCCTCCAAGCAAATAAGGCATCTGTGGTGCTCTTCCTCAGCATGAAACCATACTGTTGCTCACAGATGGTCACCTCTTCTCTCAGCCTGGCTTCCACTACTCTTTCCCATTACTTCATGGTGTGACTGATAAACTTAATTCCCCTGTAGTTACTGCAGGTCTACACATCTTCCTTATGCTTAAAGATCGGTACCAGCACACTCCTTCTCAATTCCTTAGGCATCCTCCCACCTTCCAGAATCTTGTTAAACAATATGGTTAAAAACTCCACTGCCATCTCTCCTAAACATCCCCATGCTTCTACAGGTATGTCATCTGGTCCAACCGACTTTCCACTCTTCATCCTCTTAATCACTGCTCTTACTTCCTCCTTACTAATCCTATCTACATCCTGCTTTACCAACTCCACATCATCCAACCTTCTCTCTCTCCGATTTTCCTCATTCATCAGCTGCTCAAAATACTCCCTCCACCTACTCAGCACACTCTCCTCACTAGTCAACAAATTTCCCTCACCATCCTTTATTGCTATAACTTGCAGCACATCCTTCCCAGCTCGGTCCCTCTGCCTGGCCAATCGGTATAAATCCTTTTTTCCTTCCTTAGTGTCCAACCTCTCATACAGCATATGCCTTTTCCTTGGCTTTCGCCACATCCCTCTTTACCTGCTGCCGCATCTCCTTGTACTTCTGCCTACTTTTCTCTTTACTCTGTCTATCCCACTTCTGTTTTGCCAACCTCTTTCTCATTTCTCCCATTTCCATCCTTTTAGCCAAATCTACCACCATCTGCCCTTCCATATTCCTTTCCTTAAGGCCATACCTACCCATCACCTCCTCATCACCTCTGTTTCCTTCACCAACATGCCCATTAGAGTCTGCCCCAATCACTAATCGTTCTTTCCTAGGTACAACATCTACCACTTCATCTAATTCACTTCAGAATCTTTTCTTCTCCTCCATCTCACAGCCAACTTGTGGAGCATAGGCACTGATGACATTTATCATCATCCCTTCAACTTCCAGCTTCACGTTCATCACCCTATCAGAAACTCTCTTCACCTCCACTACAGTCTTACTGTACTCTTCCTTCAGAATTACCCCTACACCATTTCTCTTTCCATCCACACCATGATAGAACAGTTTGAACCCACCTCCAATGTTCCTGGCCTTACTCCCTTTGCACTTGGTCTCCTGAACACACATCATATCTACCTTACTCCTCTCCAGCATATCAGCTATCTCTCTTCCTTTACCCATCATAGTATCAAACATTTAAAGTACCAACCCGAACGTCCACTCTCCTACACTGCTTCTTTTCCTGCCGTCTCTGTAGACGTCTTCCTCCTCTCCTTCTCCTCCTTCGGCCAACAGTAGCCCAATTTCCACCGGTACCCTGTCGGCTAACGATACCTGTGGCGGTCACTGTTAACCCGGGCCTTGACCGATCCGGTATGAAATTCTCATTTGTGATCCGCATATTTGATTTGGCATATGTTTTACGCTGGATGCCCTTCCTAACGCAACCCTCCCCATTTACCTGGGCTTGGGACCGGCACTAAGAGTGCACTGGCTTGTGCCTCCCTAATGGCTGGGTTCCGTTATACCCCTTATATTTATACTATATATACAGTGCATATGTTGATGGAGCAGTATAAAGAAGGTCAGAAGGAGTTGCATTGTGTATTTGTGGATTTAGAGAAAGCGTACGACAGAGTGCTAAGAGAGGAGTTGTGGTATTGTATGAGGAAGTCAGGTGTGTCAGAGAAGTATGTGAGGGTGGTGCAGGACATGTATGAGGACAGTGTGACAGCAGTGAAGTGTGCAGTAGGAACAACAGACTGGTTCAGGGTGAAGGTTGGACTGCATCAAGGATCGGCCCTGAGCCCTTTCCTGTTTGCAGTGGTGATGGACAGGTTGACGGACGAGGTCAGACAGGAGTTTTCCTGGACTATGATGTTTGCGGATGATATTGTGATTTGTGGTGAGAGTAATGAGCAGGTTGAGAAAAGCCTGGAGAGGTGGAGGTACGCACTGGAGAGAAGGGGAATGAAATTCAGTAGGAGTATTACAGAGTGTGCGTAAATGAGAGGGAGGGCAGTGGAGTGGTGCGGTTTCAGGGAGAAGAGGTGGAGAAGGTGGAGGAGTTCAGGTGCCTGGGGTCAACAGTGCAAAGTAATGAAGAGTGTGTTAGAGAAGTAAAGAAAAGAGTGCAGGCAGGGTGGAGTGGGTGAAGAAAAGTGACAGGAGTGATTTGTGATGGTAGGGTATCTGCAAGAATGAAAGGGAAAGTTTATAGGACTGTGGTGAGACCTGCAATGTTGTATGGATTAGAAAAAGTGGCATTGAGTAAAAGACAGGAGGCGGAGCTGGAGGTAGCAGCGCTGAAGATGTTAAGGTTTTCGTTGGGCATGACGTGGATGGACAAGATTAGAAATTAGTTTATTAGAGGGACAGCCCATGTAGGATGTTTTGGTGACAAGGTGAGGGAGGCAAGATTGAGATGGTTTGGACATGTTTAAAGGAGGGACATAAGTTATATTGGTAGAAGAATGCTGAGGATGGAGCCACCAAAAAGGAGGAAAAGAGGAAGAAGAAGGAGGAGGTTTATGGATGTGGTGAGGGAAGACATGCAGGTAGTTGGTGTGAAAAAAGCAGATGTAGAGGACAGGGTGGTATTGAGACGGATGATCCGCTGTGGCGACCCCTAATGGGAGCAGCCGAAAGAAGAAGAAGAAGTTAATGAGTTGCAAATTAACCATCAGGTTTCCAGCGCCTATCACCCAGAGTGCTCTTAAACGTTTCCACCAGACGTTTAAAAATATGCTGCATTCGTATTGAATGGAAACTGGAAAGGACTGGGATGATGGCGTTTCGCTGTTGTTGTTTGCTGTGCGTAATGCTGTGCAGGATTTACTCGGTTTTAGCCCCTCTGAACTGGTGTACAGGGCACATTAAAAGTCCTTCAGGAAAAGTGGTTGTCCACTGTACCCACCCAGCAAAATAAAACTATGCTAAATTATGTTCATACCCTTCGGGATCACCTAAAGCTGGCTAGGAAAACTGCTCTTAAAGCCTTAAGTTCCTCTCAGACCAATATGAAGGAGCAATATGACCGTAGGGCAGTTTCCCGCTCATTCTGTGTTGGAGATCAAGTTTTAGCTTTGTTGCCAATGCAAGGATCCTTAACTCAGGACACGATTCGTTGGGCCATATGACGTTAAACAGAAACTTAGCCCCACAGACTATGTAGTGAGCACTCCTGACCGCAGACATAAAACTCGTATCTGCCATATTTACTTGCTGAAAAAAATTATCATGCTCGAATAGCATCCCCCAAGTTAAAGTCACTTCAGCAGAGGGTGGTGTGACACCTTCTGAATATTCTGAGGTGGATGGTCTTCATCTTGGTAGGAATTGTGTGCCCTCCGTTCATTTGTCTAATTCAGATGTGTTACGACAATTGCCTAAAAAGTTTGGAAGTTTGCCTGCAGCTTTTGAGCCGTTATTGAGCATGACATCGACATAGGTGAACATGCACCCATTAGACAGCACCCATATAGAGCAAACCCAGTTAAGAGAGCAATTATGAGACAAAAAACTGAGTATTTGCTTAAACATGGACTAGCCGTCCCTAGTGTGAGTCCTTGGTGTTCCCCTGTATTTTGGTGCCCAAGGCAGATTCTTTCTTTCGTTTCTGTCTGGATTACAGAAAAGTGAATGCGATAACTAAGACTGATTCGTTCCCGCTTCCTAGAATGGAAGACTGTGTTGACTGTGTTGGTGGAGCTAAGTTTACAACTAAGTTAGATCTTCTAAAAGGTTATTGGCAGGTGCCCCCCACACCTCGGGCATCTAAGATCTCTGCTTTTGCTACCCCAGACAACTTTCTTCAGTATACAGTAATGGCTTTAGGTCTCCGGAATGCACCCTCGACTTTTCAAAGGCTAATGAACCAGGTGTTAGGGGGGGGTTCCGAACTGTGCTGCTTACCTTGATGATGTGTTGATGTATTCTGATACTTCAACAGGCTGCCAGGCTGCCTATGATGCGGTGAAACTTCTACTCACCTGCTCTCCCGATCTTGCTGCTCCTGAGCGTAGCAAACCCTCAAGCTAGAGATAGATGCTAGTGCCACCGGGGGGCTGGTGCGGTACTTATCCAAGAGGATGATCATGGGGTGGAGCACCCTGTGTGTTTCTTTTCTAAGAAGTTTTCAAAACACCAACTTCACTACAGTACCATTGAGAAGGAGGCACTGGCCATGCTGTTGGCTTTACAGCATTTTTAAGTGTATCTCGGTGACAGTTCGGCTCCATTTCATGTTTCCACAGATCACAATCCGTTAGTCTTCCTGCATCAAATGCGCAGTTCTAATCAGAGGTTGATGCGCTGGGCCCTGATTGTGCAAGATTTTGATCTAGTCATCACCCATAAAAAAGGTGTGCTCAATGTTATTGTGGACGCTCTTTCACGTAGCTGAAAAAGGATTACATTGTTGTTTTTGTTTTTTTGTTTTGTTTTTTAAAATTATGTGAACCAATGCGGTATGTTCACACTTGTGTGTGTGTATGTGTGTGTGTGTGTGTGTGTGGCTGAGGGGGGGAAATACCTGCAGTATTTTGCGGGTTGTATTGTATTTGTATGCAGTGTGTAATTGTGCGCAGGTGCCATCCCGAGACTCCAGTCCAGGTCTTCACTGCATTCCTGTGAACTAAACCCACACCCTCTACCCTTCTGATGACATCACCAGGAGGCGGCCTATAAAGTTCAGGGGAAGCTGGGATTCGGGAGCTTGCTTAGCTGATGTTTGCGCTGCTCGTTATTCTGGCCATTTTTTTTGGTGATTTCCTGTGACTGACCTATGCCTGTTCTGACTCTGAGTTTGCCTTGTCCCATTTTTGTAACTCACTGTTTTATATCTGTAAATATATGTCCACATATATTTGTTGTTTTGTTTTCCCTGTTTTTTGGTGAGGGAGTAAGGGAAGTGGTTTGTCTTTCTGTTGGGTTTAATTTGTAAACAGTTAGTGTTTGTCCAAAGTGCTTTTTGTAAGAAGTGCTCTAAACTTATATATAGGTACATATGACTTTGGAGAACCTTACATGCAAGTAAAGTCATGCAAAGCCACACCCATTCTGATATTGGTCTTTAAACACAACCCTGTGCATAACAACTTTTCAAATCCTTTTACAACAAGATTAATTATGAGGCCACCATCGTCCCTGGCCCAATGAAGTTCTCTGTGTCGTCTCTCAAGAACTTCCATCCCGTCACACTCACTCCTATGACCATGAAGTGTTTTGAGAAGTTTGCAATAAGGCACATTAAGACCCTGCTGCCCTCCTCAGTGGACCCTCTGCAGTTTGCTTATCATATTAACTATTGCACAGCATTACCAGCTTAATTTATTACTTACCAGTGTGACTATTTCTGTCATATGTGAACAAAAACATGACATTTTAAAATTAGTTTTCATTTGGTTGCTGTTATTAGTGTTTGTTAAGCACAGTTTTTATAGCAATAAAACCATAGCCAACAAAAACTGTGGTAAGACCTCACATGGATCTCATTCAATATTTAATATTTTGATGTTATTTAAGATTATTTAAGATGTAAGATGTTACTAATATAACTACCGTATTTTTTGGACTATAAGCCGCTTCTTTTTTCCCCACGCTTTGAACCCCGCGGCTTAAACAACTACGCGGCTAATTTATGCGAGGAAATGCGAGGAAATGTTTAACTGCTTGAGCAGTTAGATGCAGTGTGGTTTATTCAACACCAGATTTAACCGGGGGATATTGACAGGTCCCCTTGACACCAATTGCTTTTTCCCCTCCATTTGGCTTATAACAGTTTGGAGTCCCAGAAATATTTAAACATCTCATGGACTAAATACTTCAAATATCGAATACATATACTGATAATTATTTAGATGAAAATGATCAGAATCAGAAAGAGTTTAATTGCCAAGTATGTTTGCTTTGAAATTTGTTATAAAAAAATAATACAAAAGCCTTATTGCACAATACATAAAGAGTATTATTGCACAGAAAAGTATAGAAGTAAATAAGCAAAAAGTGGTATTGCACCTATTTTTATTTTATTGCACAATAGGGAGGTCATTTAGAGGTTCATGAGGTAGATTGCCTGGGGAAAGAAACTTTTTTGTGCCTGGCCGTCCAGGTGTTCGGTGCTCTGTAGCATCGCTTAGATAGCAAATGTTCCAAAAAGCATATGGCTTGGATGTAACGGGTTCCAGGGTGATGGTTTTGAGCCCTTTTTTTTTTTATTCATTGACATTGATTCTGCTGTTATTAAAGCAACTTACGTCACCAGCCGAGGAACTTCAGCCTGCCACAGGAGCTGCTTACGTAGTTCTACTTAGCCATCATTGCATCTGTCCTGTGCACTTTAATAAATGTCTGGATTGGCTCAGCTGCAAAATCAGATATCAGGCTACAGCAGATGTTTTGAACTGCTGTAAAGGATTATTGTTGCTATCCCGCCAATCTTTATTAACTCTATACATCCAAAGTGGGAAAAAGTGCTCAGGAAATCATTCTTGGTACCTCAAATCCAAGCCATCTTCTTTTTGAACTTTTCACATCTGCCATCAGTGGTGGACAAAGTACACAAACCATGTGCTTTATTAAAAGTAGAGATACACTACATAAAATATTACTCCAGTAAAAGTGCTCCCTTTATACTTTCACTTAAAAGTACAAAAAAAGTACAAAAGTATTTACCTTCAAATGCACTTATGTATCCAAAGTACTATTTATTATGGCTATAATGTTCCTATCATTTTTTCTTTCCACAAGACTCTTTGCTTAATTAACTATAATTAAGTTTATGTGAAAAGACTCTCATGTTACTTTAGCACATGATATTTTATTATATTATATATCTTGAGACAAAAACCTTCTATTCAACTACTTCAAAAGTCAGGAGTTTCTTTCATCATTGTTTACTCTCAAAATTTTCTGATTGCTGTTGAACCACCAAGCGGCAATCAAAACAAGGTTAAATCAAAGCACGCGCTCTACGCCGATTGGTGGCTTGCTGCTTACTTGACCAGTTACGTTTTTATCCACATATAAATAAAAAAGGAATGAGTGAATTCAGAAAATGTAGTAAGCAAGATATTTAGGGTCCCTGGTGGTCTAGTGGTTAGGATGCAACGCTCTCACCGCTGGGGCCCGGGTTCGATTCCCGGTCAGGGAACCTACCCCAGCCATTAGGGTTGCACAAGCCAGTGCACTCTTAGTGCCGGTCCCACCCCGGATAATTGGGGAGGGTTGCGTTAGGAAGGGCATCCAGGGTAAAAACAGGCAAAATCAAACATGCGGATGGTCCGCTGTGGCGACCCCTAATGTGAGAAGCCAAAATAAAGTTTTAGTAAGCAATTCAACTTTAAAATGAAGTCTCACTAAATGGAAATACTTCAGTAAATCAGAATCGGAATCAGAAATAGCTTTATTACCAAGTATGTTTATACACACAAGGAATTTGACTTGGCGACAGGAACCTCCAGTGCAGGAGAAAGTACAGACCTAATATAACAAAATATAAGTAAAGCAGATTTTTCCTGAAGTCCACGATCATCTCCACTGTTTTGGGCATATTAAGCTCCAGGTTGTTGTGATTGCACCAGACAGCCAGCTCGTTAACCTCCTGTCTGGAAGCAGACTCGTCTCCGTCTTGGATGAGGCAGATGAATGTAGTTCAGGAGCTTGACAGAGGGGGTTTTTAGAGGTGCAGTCATTTGTGTACAGGGAGAAGAGCATTGGGGAGAGATCGCAACCCTGGGGACCAGTGCTGATAGTGAGGAAAGATCTTTGCATAGGTCCCAGGTGTCTCAAGAGGTATCAGGATATGTCTCTCTGTAATCATTAAGACCTGTGATTTTGGGGTTTTTGGGGACGGGAATGATAGAGGAGCATTTGAAACAGCAGGGAACTACAGTACATACAGCTCCAGTGATCTGTTGAAGATCTGAGTAAAGATGGGGGCCGGTTGGTCAGCACAGACTTTTGGACAGGCAGATGAAACCATGTCTGGGCCTGAATCTTTCCTAGTTGTCTGTCTTCTGAAGACTTGTTTTTTTATCCTCGACACATACCTCAGGTGCAGGTTAAATGGAGGGGGAGGCAGGAAGGGACGTTGCAGGGGTAAAGTGCAGACCAGAGGGGGTAGACTGGGCTTTTCAAACCGGCAGTAAAACCAATTCAGATTTTGAATTGTCCTGTACTTGGCGATGTTCCTCAGACCAGTCCATACTGACACTGGGTTGTTGGCTGCAACTTTTTTATTTATTTTTTTGGCTATTCTTCTTTGTTTCTTTGTTAGTTTGTTAGTTTGGCCCTGTTATACAAGATTTTATCCCCACTTCTGTAAGCATCCTCTTTTGCTTGACTAAGCTGTTTGAGTTTCCCAGTAAACCACAGTTTATCATTATTGAATGATAAGAATGACCTGGTGGGTTTACATATCTTTACAGATACCAATGTATGAAGTTACAGTCTGCGTTAGCTCGTCCAGGTTGGTGGCTGCAGCTTTGAAAACACTCCAATCAGCGCAATCGTAGAAAGCTTGTAAATCCTGCTATGCTCCATTAGTCTCTCTTTTAACAGTCCTGAGTACAGGTTTAGCTGATTTCAGTATGTGCCTGCATGAGATGAGGCAGTAATCAGAGAGCCCCAAAGCTGCTCGTGGGACAGAGTAATATGCATCATTTATTGGTGTCCAACAGGAACATGTAGGGACATGTAACATGCTTTCTGTATTTTAGCAGTTCACAGGAAAGATTTGCTTTGTTAAAGTCTCCAAGAATAATTAAAAGAGAGTCTGAGTACCTTTGCTCCATTTCAGTTGTTTGTTCAGCCAGCTGTTGCAGTGCTGGGCTCACGCACACGTCTGGAGGAACGTACACATTCGCGAGAATGAAAGTTTCACAGCTTATGAACAGTGCCTCTCAATTGGGACAGCATATCATTTTCAGCGTTGTTACATCCAACCACCAACTTTCGTTGATGTAGAAACACAATCCACCACCTTTCGTTTTCTCGGTAAACCCCACGATGTGATCCGCCCTGAACAGCTGGAATCCTGGCAGATGTACCGCGTTGTCCTTAACGGCTTCACTCAGCCAGGTTTCAGTGAAGCACAATGCAGCAGAGTTAAAAAAGTCCTTGTAGATGCGGGTGAGGAGGATAATTTCATCCGTTTTGTTAGGAAAGGAACAGACATTTGCGAGATAAGTAAAGTACAGATACACGAAAAATAAGACTTAAGTACAGTAACAAAGTACATTTATTTCATTACTGTGCACCAATGGCCGGAACTACAGAGCACCGAACACCAGGACAGCCAGGCACAAGCCAAGTTTCTTCCCCCTAATTTACCTTATGAAGAGTTAAATGCTCTCCCAATTGTGCAATAAAAATATGTGCAATATCACATTTTTGTAAGTGCAAACATACTGGGGAATAAAGCTCTTCCTGATTCTGATTCTTCTGATTACTTAGTTATTTGTCTAAATACACATTGCTTTACTTCATCTACAAGGGTCTCTGGATGCCTAAATTTCTTTCTTAGACTTTCCCACTTAGCATCCCTTCTGAGGAAACAATCTAGAACTGCCCTCTTGTTTTTTCCAAGTTGTTCCAAGGCCTACTGGAAAAAATCTTGCAGTGACTTTAAACTACCGTATTTTTCGGACTATAAGCAGCTACTTTTTTCCCACGTTTTGAACCCTGCAGCTTAAACAACGAAGCGGCTTATTTATGAATTTTTCCTGGGTTTTTCCCGGTTTTACAAACTTCAAGCCAAAAAACTGAACGACATAACATTAGACCAATAAAATTTCCGAACGGAAACAAAAAAACGCACCTCACCTGTGTTCTGTGCTGCACGGCTTCGGGAGAAAAAATGTTTTTCTTAAACACACGATGCCAAAAGATAAACTCCCGAGAGAAATAGTTGTGAAAGGAAGTAGAAAGACGGTGAACAATGACTTTCCTGGTAGGCTACTGTTTAGATACAAGCCGTTGTAACGCGTTGAGTCTGGGTGAAGGGAGAGCTCGCTAACTCCAGTTGCAACAGAAATCATATAAGCACAGACAGGTTTCCAAAACTCGTGCTTTTTTATTTTTTTTGGCAACAGCGTTACAGGTTAGACAAAGAAACTTAGAACTGAGCATCAGAAAATAATAAGGACATATTCCTCGGTCTCCACACATGCAGTAATAGCGGAAAAATACGCCAGGCTATTCCCAAAATACCGCTATGCTCCTAAAGGAAGCGCAACATATTTCACCCATTACAGTGTAGACAAATGCCTCTTATAGACAGATGTGGCTTATTTATGTTTAAAATAAAAATCTTTGTCAAATTCAGTGGGTGCGGCTTATATATGGGTGCGCTTTATAGTCCGGAAATTACGGTAGTCTCCACTGCATCTACCTGTGTTTTTAGGGCCTATAAATCACCTTTTATATGATCAACCTCTGTTTGCATTATTTGTAATGTACAGTCATTATTATTGCAAGAATCATTATTATTATCATCATCATCGTATGTGCAGCAAATGTAGCATAGATGTTATATCTGACATGTGATTACATCTGGTTACAAACAGGCCTGCCGTGACTAAGTGGTGTCCTATACAGGGATATAAATTTTTTATTTGTATAGCGTTTGTATATACGTAACCCAAAGATATAGAAGAAAATTTATAAAACCTTTTGGACCAACAAACCTAAACCCCCGTTCGTCACGCTCCAAAACAACGTCACAGTAACTGCCTGCTGTAATCAAAGCGAAAGGAGGTTCATAAAGTACGAGTACAGTTTATTTATTTCTTTTTTTTTTAGCCTGGCCTAATCCTTAGCCTAATTTAGACATGGCTGAATTTTTTTTTTTTGTTTGTTTATGTTTAGACTATAGTGTAATCCGGATGTCCTATAAAATGTATAAATCATCTTTATATTGAATTTTGAATCCAGAAAAAACATGAAAACATAATGCCTTCATGACAGTGTTTTTTTTTTTTTTTTTAGCTTATTTTTTATTTTTCAACAGACTGAATGCAAAGTCAAAAACACGTGACCCCTGGATGACTGTACAGTTATGCTAATGAGCCTTTATTGAATTATTTCCAAAGTGTAGGATATTAAACCCAGGACAACACAAATACAAACATTTACTTTTCTAAAAAAAAAAAAAAAAAAAAAGGCAGCTAAAATGTTTGACACTTAAAAATTACATTCAATGCTTTATTTACATTAGCATAAGGCTAATTAAATAGAGAAAAATTTGAGAAAAATTAAAAGAAAAGGTACTAGGCCAACGCAATGAATACAACGTGGCAAGGACTCCATCTGCAGTACACACTATGTAGTGCAGTGTATGTTTCAGGATTTTGCGCCTGACTTCGAGGTCCTGTTAAATCCAAAAGATGTCTGTTGGGCTCATGTGGAAATTTGTCACATTCTACGATAACAAAGTTGTTTTCAAACGAGTAAATAGTTGCAATAGTTTTGCTTTATTTCATTATTCAGGTTAAAATGGTGCAGCTGTTTGTTATAACCATGCACAGAGCTATGTTATTAATCATCTGCTATTGCTGATCGAACAGTCACTGCATTCAGGTGGTGGACATTTCCTACACTAATCTAAACCCCTGTTCACAGTTTGAGGAAATTTACACATTATTTAATCGATACAAAAAAAATCTATTAACAAAAAAAGTGCAAAAAATTTTCTTTTTTTAAGAATTGCACTTCCAGTCTTAACAGCTTAACATGCTAATCTATAGTTAAACATGAAAGTATTAATTCGCTAAATGCAAGCCTCCTTAAAGTAGACACGGTTATCAAATGAACCAACGGACAGAAGGCAGAACGGAAACTCCGAAAAAAACAAACAATTCTTTTCACAATTCTTTTTCATCTTGATTCGCTTCACGACACAATTAAATAAACCCCACAAGCTGTTCAATACAATTAAGCAAACAACAGCACCTGAAAATGTGCAAAAAAAAGAATATTGTACATCAGCATGAAGTTTAACCTTACCGATATTTTAAACAATTAAATTATCAAGCACGTTAATACTGCAATGAAAGGTGCCAAGGTCCTCTATTCAAAAGTGCTAATGAGAGATAAATCACTGTTCACATTTAAGGTCAGAAAATTGCATAGGACGTCTTGGCTGCATAATTTTTTTTGTTTTCTTCTTTTGTTCATTTTGTTTTTGTCAGCATACAGTTTATAGATAGTTATTCAACAGTAAATATTTTCCCAAACTAACAAACAAATTATTAAACTACATGGAATTTTGGCAAAATAAAAACAAAAAAAAAACAAACAAAACTAATTTCATTCAGCTTGAGTGGGTTTAATATGGAGGTTGGGGGGGGGGAGGGGGGTGTTGCAGCGCTCTTTATGGACCTCTGGCGCTTTTTATTTTGTCCTTTCACACTGCATCCACTTCCTGTTCAACAAATCAGCAGCAGGAATGTTCAGGGAAGTGATCCTAAGAAAATAGAGAGGGACAGGAGACAGAGAGAAAATAGAGACAGAGTGAGAAAGAGAGAGCAACTGAGAGAGAGAGATAGATAGAGAGAGAGAGAGAGAGAGAGAGAGAGAGAGAGAGAGAGAGATATGAAAGACATTGAGACAGAGAGACGCTGTTAATGAAAGTAAATAAATCTATTAAATAAATATAAAAATATCTGTATCATATTGTAGTATATAAAATGTAAATAAATACTCAGGGCTAAGGGTACAATATATTGTGTATATATATTTTATAATATTTTATAAAAATAGAATATACAAAAATAAAATAGAATGAATCGAAGGAATGCAATACTTTTTAATTTGATTGATTAAACTGAATAATCGATGATATTGACACAAATTACATTGATGAAATAAAATTAAATAAATGGTTTACATTTGTTAGAGCCCATGTGATGTGTAGATAAGTGCGTGTTTTACATTTAATATTGAATTATCTAAAAATATGATCTATAAAACAGTTCCACTCATTGCAGCACACTTTAACAAATGACTTCATTCCTTCCATCCTTCCAGTCATTCACTCCCTCAATATGCGGAATTGTCAGGATTTACTCCTTTTGAAACACGGTTATCAAATGAACCAACAGAGTGTGCAGTGACACTGTTATCAAATGAACCCACAGTGACACTGTGCCAACCTTAACGTAGACACTTTCTTTTTTTTTTTACCCCTGACATTGTTGTATATGTTTTCAAGTTTAATAATAATAATAATACAAATTAAATTAAATTAAAAAATAAATAAAAAAACAGCTCTAGTACTTTTGCGGCTCTTCGTCTATATTGGCTCTTCTCTATATTTTTAATCTAAACTTTTAAATCTTACTAAAGAGTGCTTGGCATCTTGTAGGGCCTATATATTTATACTCTTGAAGTCTTTTTCAAACAGTAAATTGTGATGATTTCACCCCTGTCCTGTTAAATCCGTTGGTCTCACTGACTTTTGTTTTCGGGTTTATTCTTACAACTCTCACAATGTTTCTCTTAACATCAGGATATTTTTTATTACATTACATACTAATAGCTGATTGCTGGAACAATACCGATAGTTTTTCCGGGTTCCGTTATACAGTATAACAGCGGCCTCTAGAGGCGAATCACTGCCACGGCGTGCTGTTTATATGAAGTGTCTTTTTTTCCATTTTGGATGCAATTGTTTTTATTTGGAGCGTTACTTTTTGTTTCAGTTTAAACGTCTTCTGTTTTCCTCAATATTTATTAATATAATTAATATATTCATATTTATTAAAAAAATTTCAGTACTATTTATAATTCCTTTTTATTTATTAGTGGATAAAAACATTAAATAATAGTGTAGGGAGTGAAGTTTTAAGTCATCAAGGATGTACTGAAGAGAATACTACGAGAACAATGGCCCGCGATTTGGAGTTGAAGGACAGAAGAGTTTGTGCGGAGTGTGTGTGTGTGTGTGTGTGTGTGTGAGTGAGAGAGAGATATTATGGCTACAATAGGACCTTCTTCTTCTTCTTTCGGCTGCTCCCATTAGGGGTCGCCACAGCGGATCATCCGTCTCCATACCACCCTGTCCTCTATATCTGCCTCTTTTACACCAACTACCTGCATGTCTTCCCTCACCACATCCATGAACCTCCTCCTTGGCCTTCCTCTTTTCCTCCTACCTGGTGGCTCCATCTTCAGCATTTTTCTACCAATATAATTCATGTCCCTTCTCTGCACATGTCCAAACCATCTCAATCTCGCCTCCCTCACCTTGTCACCAAAACATCCTACATGCGCTGTCCCTCTAATAAACTCATTTCTAATCTTGTCCATCCTCGTCACTCCCAACGAAAACCTCAACATCTTCAGCTCTGCTACCTCCAACTCCACCTCCTGTCTTTTACTCAATGCCACTGTCTCTAATCCATACAACATCGCAGGTCTCACCACAGTCCTATAAACTTTCCCTTTCATTCTTGCAGATACTCTTCTATCACAAATCACTCCTGTCACTCTTCTCCACCCACTCCACCCTGCCTGCACTCTTTTCTTTACTTCCCTAACACACTCTCCATTACTTTGCACTGTTGACGCCAGGTACCTGAACTCCTCCACCTTCTCCACCTCTTCTCCCTGCAACCGCATCACTCCACTGCCCTCCCTCTCATTCACACACATGTACTCTGTCTTACTCCTACTGACTTTCATTCCCCTTCTCTCCAGCGCATATCTCCACCTCTCCAGGCTCTTCTCAACCTGCTCTCTACTCTCACCACAAATCACAATATCATCTGCAAACATCATAGTCCAGGGAGACTCCTGTCTGACCTCGTCCGTCAACCTGTCCATCACCACTGCAAACAGGAAAGGGCTCAGGGCCGATCCTTGATGCAGTCCAACCTTCACCCTGAACCAGTCTGTCGTACCTACTGCACACTTTACTGCCGTCACACTGTCCTCATACATGTCCTGCACCACCCTCACATACTTCTCTGACACACCTGACTTCCTCATACAATACCACAACTCCTCTCTCGGCACCCTATCGTACGCTTTCTCTAAATCCACAAATACACAATGCAGCTCCTTCTGTCCTTCTCTATACTTCTCCATCAACATCCTCAAAGCAAATAAGGCATCTGTGGTGCTCTTCCTCGGCATGAAACCATACTGTTGCTCACAGATGGTCACCTCTTCTCTCAGCCTGGCTTCCACTACTCTTTTCCATAACTTCATGGTGTGACTGATCAACTGTATTCCCCTGTAGTTACTGCAGGTCTGCACATCTCCCTTATGCTTAAAGATCAGTACCAGCACACTCCTTCTCCATTCCTCAGGCATCCTCTCCCCTTCCAGAATCCTGTTAAACAATCTGGTTAAAAACTCCACTGCCATCTCTCCTAAACATCTCCACGCTTCTACCGGTATGTCATCTGGTCCAACCGACTTTCCATTCTTCATCCTCTTAATCGCTGCTCTCACTTCCTCCTTACTAATCCTATCTACATCCTGCTTCACCAACTTCACATCCTCCAACCTTCTCTCTCTCTGATTTTCCTCATTCATCAGCTGCTCAAAATACTCCCTCCATCTTCTCAACACACTCTCCTCACTAGTCAACACATTTCCCTCTCCATCCTTTATTGCTCTAACTTGCAGTACATCCTTCCCAGCTCGGTCCCTCTGCCTGGCCAATCGGTATAAATCCTTTTCTCCTTCCTTAGTGTCCAACCTCTTATACAGTTCCTCATATGCCTTTTCCTTGGCTTTCGCCACAACCCTTTTAACCTGCTGCCGCATCTCCTTGTACTCCTGCCTACTTTTCTCATCACTCTGTCGATCCCACTTCTGTTTTGCCAACCTCTTTCCCCTAATGCTCTCCTGCACTTCCTCATTCCACCACCACGTCTCCTTGTCTTGCTTTCTATTTCCAGAGGTCACACCAAGTACTTTTCTAGCTGCCTCCCTCATCACTCCTGCAGTAGTTGCCCAATCATCCGGCACCTCTTCACCACCACCAAGCCCCTGTCTGACCTCTTCCCT